>NC_054080.1:65038248-65663248 GCF_017639655.2 Falco naumanni
TGGAACTATTAAAGTAAAGAAAAAAAAAAAGAGTTTAAGAAAAGATTTGAGTCAGATGAAGGTAAGTTGCACGTTTGTATATGTGACCTTATTTGTTTCAATTAAGAAAGTATCTTGTTTCTTCTATTACTCCCTTGCTTTTGCTCCTGTAAGTTTTATTCAACAATTTCTGAATCAGATGACCAAATATCGTATAAGGTTTTAGTCAAGGTAACAATAAGCATATTACAGAGGAATCTCTTCCACTGGATTTCAGACTTTTTAGAATGGGTTACCTTAGTCATTTTCTGAAATAATATGTGATCCTCTCCTCATGTAATATGAAGATATTCATAATAGATGCATAAATCATTTCCAGGAAGTAATTTAATTCACAATTTTGTCAGAGACATACTACAAGTGTGTAAGATAACCCAATCCACATATCCACTCTTTTCTAGAAATTCTGTTATGTAAGGACGGGCACGCTTCTGTGGATGTTGTATACAAATAGGTGACAGGCTTGCAAAGACAGTATGTGTATTTGATGGGATCTGTGCACAAATATGTATAGGTTAGTGGGTCAGAGGCAAGGAATGAGCTACGGGAACATGATGCTGTCTAGTATCTACAGAGTGGCTTGCAATAAGCTAAGGATGCTGCATAATGGTGTTAACTACTGACAAGTTAATTTACCAGAGAGAAATAATACTCTTTCTCCATAGCACAAACCTGAGGAGAGAGCGAGGAAAACAAAATTCATCTCCCTGTAAAGAAGTAAGAGGCAAAGATGCATTTTCCCAAATAAGAGTCAATGTTAGAGCAGAGCTCCTGGTATCAGAAAGGAAAACCAAAACAGCTTCAGAAAGAGCAATGAACAATTCAAGGCTAAATGCTAAGTCTTTATTGTACAGGGACAAATAAATGAGTAAGGAAGAACAGTGTGGAAGAGAAAACCCAATAAATTACAGGCTTTCTCACTTGTGGAAGACCTTGCAGATTTTTCATTGTCAGTTTTAATAGCTGAAGTGCTTTGCCTAGGCCATGCTTGTCTGACCTGTTGTCTTTAGTAGCATGTCCTGTGTTGGGCAGAATTTAGGAGAAATTCTCAATAGTTTAGCAGAAGTGCAACTGAGTCCTGTAGTTCTACTTTTCTTTAGCAGTTACCTCAAAAGCAAAAACTGCTTTGCAAGAGTGCTTTTGCATCCACGATTTTTTTTTTAATCTTACTATAATTGTATTGCAAGTTACGTGTGACTGCAAAAGTTTTAGCTATTGTATTCTTACAGCATGAAAAAATCTCTGATTTTCTTCTTTTGTTTGTTTTGTTTGTTTGTTTGTTTGTTTGTTTGTTTGTTTTTAAATTTGCAAAAAGTTCCAGTAGTTTTTATAGAATACTTTTATTCACTTTCTGCGTAATGTCCTGGGAAGCGTGTTAAACTCAAGCAGTCTTCCACATAGCTTCTTGTTGGATCGCTCTGACTGCATTTTGCAAACTTGCTATCTTCACTTCCATTTTGCATGTGTATATTACTACTTTATTTGTGGCTTGCTAAAACAGATTATTTTTTCTGGCCCCAGCCCATGCAAACCTGTTTGTTTCTTCTGCCATTTGACATATTTTCAATGCTTTACGCAAGCTGAAATTGGTACCATATGCAGTCTTTTCCTCTGTTTTCAATTTCAAGGCTCCACTGTACCATGGCCTTAAATTAAGGATTTGATAGGTATTGTATACTTCCATGTACATAACCTCAGTGTCAAATGTTTCTTTTCCTTTTTGATTTCTCATAGTAATTAATATCTCTTAATATATATATTTCTTATGGGAATATATGGTCTTAAAATGTATTTAGCACAGTCTAGCAAGTAGCTGGCTTTTCCTTTCACATATTCTTGAAGAGCTTCATCTTCTTCAAGGTTTGTAGGCATTACTCAATTAATTTTTTTTTCTCATTACATGTCTTCTGTATCTCATGAAGTTTTTGTGTTCTTCTCCTACTGTTTCATCTAGTACTGAGCATGATTTTTCCACTGGTGGTCCAGGAGAACACTGAGCTTAAAACTTACAAGAGTTCACTCTGACAGTAGATAAGTTAACATTTAAGTAAGATAGAAAAGTGGAAGGGAGGGCATCTCAGTATCTTTATCTGTCAAGCTACCGTAAGGAGCAACTGTTGACTGGAACCAGCAGGTTTTACTCTGTCAAAAGTCAGACTACTGGAGGGCTTCTGATTTGTACAGAAGTGCAGTGAAACACTTGCCAGCAGAAAGTTTATTTCGGTACTGACGTGGGGAAAATGGCCAGTGTTGGGACTGTTCTCTAGCTGGGGCGACTGTGTCTGCAGTAGAGTGTGGTCACTGCTGTGGTGGGATGTACTGCCAGACCTGTCCTTTCACTCATGTCAAATTCATGTTTGATCTTGGTCACTAGATAGCTGTGGTAATATTGCCACCTCCTCTTCCTGCAAAATTTTAGCTAAGAGTCTTGTAAAACCTCTACTGCTTCATACTGTGTAGATTAGTACATTTAATAAATCTATAGTGGTTTGACTTTCTTTTTTCTAAATCCTCAAATTCAGCAAGCACTCCAGTTCCCTCTCCTTCATCAGACGTGATATGACACTACATGGTTAACACTTCATGTTACTGTGGAACTTCTCTTCCAGTAGTTGTATATTCTCTCTTAGTAAACATTCGGGACCTTCCATCCATTATTTTCAACAGCTTACTTTTACTAAGCCTCTGCATTTGGTTCTTTAAAAAAACACAGGTACAGAATTAATATCACAAAGAAGTGAAATTTTGTGCATGCACAGGGTGAAATGTAAGACAAGAAGGATGTACTCTGTTTCCTTGTTTTATAAAGAAACACCTGTGGTCCTGTCACAATGCTTTAGTTGTAATCTTTTTTCCTCTTAGATAGTCATCAGGTGTCTTCTGTGTTGTTCAGTGAACCAAATTTATCGGTACTCATTAAATATCCTTATTATAACAGAACTGATTAGTTAGAATCTCATTGTGGCAAGTGCTCCATAGGTATGATCCTGCAAGTAAGATTGATTATTGTAGAATAGTAGTCAAAGACTTCTATGGACAATAGATTGTTCAGATGATCTTGAAATACTTTAAGGTATAGCAATGTGTGGGAATGAATGATGTACAATTAAATACATTAGCTTTATGGGCCAGACTAACTTTGGCTGGAATATCCAGGAACTTTCATAGTATTCTTTAATGCATGAATTTGTCTTTGGGATTATCTCTTCATAGCATTACCTTGACAGTTTAAAAAAAAGTAATTGTGGATAGATTAAGTGAATATGTAAACTGTGGGGTTTGTGTATATGTGCAGCTTTTTGTAGTGTATGTTTTGTTGTGCTTCTGTGATAAATCTGCATCTGCTGAGCTTGAAAAATAATCTCCAGAACAAGAATAAGGAGTGTGCTGGAGAAGAAATCTCCACAAGGTGTTTAAAGAATATCTGTCTATATTATCATTCCACCCACCCCACTCTCACCATCAAAATAGAATAAGACAGCAAGTAGGTTTTATCCAGAATAGATTTTGTGTGATTTTTTTCCAGCTTTATAAGAACAATATATATGTCCATATTAAATAAGTTAAAGGAAAATTAGGATTTTCTGATGAACATTTGAGTATTATAAGAATTTTCCAGTTATACTGAAGTAAATAATTGATTTGACCATTACCATAAATATAATTTTGCATTGTAGAAGCCACATGCAACCACAGATAACATATGTTATTTTCTTTTGGGGATGGGAAGGTTCACTGAATCAGAAGTTAGTTATTGTATTTCCAGTCTTGCTGGGCAGCAGCAAGAACCTTTAAAATCTGTTGTACTTTTATGAGCACAGTCATAAGCAATAAAATCTAAGTTATTTTAAAATATCATCTACTCTTGGACCTCTTCATTATTATGCATATTCATATGACAGAGACTGAATTCTCCAAAGGTGTTAATTACAATCATAGCATGTAGCACATTACATAATCAAAAAGAAGAATAATGACTTGTGTAAATGCATGCTGTCATGGGATATAGATTAGACTGTATAATTAAATGTGGAAATCCAGCAAGATCATAAAAAAAAATATTCATTAAAAGGCCTAAAAATTGACTGCACAATGGGCTGTATTCCCCACCTAAAAATAATTTACTGCAGAATATTGGAAGCGTGCAAACAACAGTGTTTCTCCAAGTATGTCTCACTTGTTTCCAAGGAATGCAACTTATGAGTAAGAGAGCTAAGTTAGATGTGCCAGCTAAAAATGACTATTTAAGAACAATTGTGTGTTTATTTCTTTACCTGTTGTGATAGTTGGAGTCTGGAGACTTCTGTGTGTTTGTCTTGGGGGTGGACTATATTTGTCTGCAGTGACTCTATGAGCTATATGTCAGAGAAAAGTTCTCGCTGCTGTAGACACACAAGAGTTTGCGATAGGTGGTGGCATTAGTATAGAAGGAGCTGTGACAATATCAGACTTTTGGCCTTTCATCAACAGTAGCTTGTCAAGAGAAACAATATTAAAACATGTTAGTTGGTGGTGAAGGGTATGGGAGGAGGAAAGGGCTATGAGGAAAAATTTGACCCCATCTTATTTTTTTAGCAATGTAAAAAGTACCTTTAAGGCTGAAGTGTGCCAAGTTCAAGATTACAATGCATCTTTCACTGTGTAAAAAAAAAAAAAAAAAAAAAAAAAAAAAACAAAAAAACAAACAAACAAACAAAAAAAACCCAAAAACCAAACCAAAACCCAAACCCCACAAAAACAACAAAACCCCCAAACCCCTCCAAAAAAAACCCAAAACCTAAATTCAACAGGGAAAAAAAAAGATTTTTAAAAGATTTTTAGACATGAACTTCAGGATAGAGGTTGTGAGGAATTTTCTAATAAAATACTGGAAAATACTGACTTATTGTGCCTGAAATACTTACTTTGAAATACTTGTTTCCCATCCCCTTGTCCCCCAAGTAACAGCTGGGAGTAAGGAATGCCTTATTTCACCTTACCTAGAGGCTGTGCAGGAGGGTGTTCTGCTGAGCTGAGTAACAAATCACATTATTATGTTTTCTGTTCAGATAGGTGGTAATGAATATTAAATATTGCATTATACATTATTATGTATTAGATATTATATATGTAACTCTAGACCCAACAGCAGTTTCTGCCATAACCGCTGTTCTATAACATATATTTGCCTTTAAGCCACCTCTCTTATCAAATTCACAGTTTACTTACTGGCCATATCTGCAAATTATTCTCTATTTTCTCCTTTTACATCAGCAACATTTCTTTCTGATCTGTTTTTGCTCCAGTCTGGAAACCTTTTTTTAAAGATCACAGTATGATCTTGATAAACCTTAATGAAATGCACCTTGAAACACTATTGTACACCTTGCTCTCTCTTCATAATGATGCTCCGATACCCATTATTCCACCTAGAAAGGTCAGTGGCTTACCAACCATTCTTCCAGAACCTCCATATCCTATATTGTATTGCATGGAAGTTCTTCTGTAAGAAGAGGGGGAAAAAAAAAAATATATATATTTTGCTCGTAATAATCTTGTAAATCTTGTATGTCACCAGATTTTGTTGGGACAATGATCTAATCTTTTCTAGGACCTATGCATAAATCTCTTAATCTTGTTTGTGAACTGACAGCCACTAGAATAATGTGCTTCCTAAGAATACAATTTATCAGTGTTCCTACTGAGAAAATATATACCCCCAAAAAACTGGAGAAGTGTCTTCACAATTAGAAATCTTTTCTTCAAAATCTGTCAGGATTGTTTTTGGATGAGTTGCTCAAGCTCCCTTATTCTCCTTGCTACAAATAATCTGCCATCTCATTGTCCTCCTCTTCATGTAACAGTTGTGGGTTCTTTTTTTAATTATAAGCTGTCCTGGAGGATGATTTAATCTCTGCTCCCTTCAGAGGGTATATTACAGTGTAGAGCTTGATCCCAGTGCTCATGATTTTAAAGGGCATGCCTTATGAACCTCTGGGAATGTATCATTAAAAGTTAAATTTTTCTTTATCAATTCTTTTTCAAACTGACAGACAAATAGTTTTAAATTAATGTCGATTTCTATGAAGAAATGGGATTTATTACTAAAATTTTTTAATTTGTTAATTAAACTAGACTTGTGTATAGACATCATTGAAAAGGGTTTTCACAGCCCCTTTAGTTCCTTGAGTATCTGCTGCAAATGCCATTAACATGCTGAGCAGGACTAGCTCCTTTTCTGATGCAAAGCTTATTTCACATGGGCTGGCGAAGGGGTGGCGGTGGTGGTGGTGGTGGTGGTGATAAAAAGAAAATATCAGCTGAGTTCAAGGAGGAAAGCCTCTATCTTTCATTCTGCATATATTCTCAGAATTATCTAGTACTCCAGACTACATACTGCATATAATTACGAAGTTGCTTTAGACATATCTTACACAATAAAAAATGTTTTGTGTGTTGTGGCTTTACTACAAGCTGCTACCTGCATGTCTAAAGTGCAAGGATCATCACCAATCAAAAATAAATAAAAATAATTTTTTCATGTTTAGAAGCCTTAGAAAAATGTCATCAATTGTTTGAATGCACACAATGAAACATTGTTAAAATACATAGAGAAGCTAAGGGCAAGTTAAATAAAGTGACCTTGGTCTGTAAAAGTTTGTTTGGGGTTTTTTTTGGTTGGGTTTTGGTTTTGTTTTTGTTTTTTTTTAATATAAACTTGTGCTATGAGCTGCAACTGTTCAGTACTTGCTGTTTCCATCCACACTCTTTTGGTAATAGAAGGTTATGCTTTTGTTGCCATAGAGGCAGTTGTACAGAAGACAGAATTAACTTTGAAATGGAAATCCTCTAATATTATAAAGGTGATCCTCTCTTTACCAAGAAATAGCGTGCATATGGTAGCTTATGTTTCCAAACTTCTGTTTGGAAAACTTGATTGATGTAGGCTTAATGAGCTTTCCAGAAAAGAGTAGGGGTTTTCCAGATTTTAGTGTATGCAAAGTGAAAGAAATAAAGTATTTCAATAGAAGTATGATGTAGTTCCTAATGGATTCTTTACTTCGATACAGTCTTCATTCATAAAACCAAATGGTTATACAAAATGTAATTTAATTCTTCTAAGGATGTTTAGACCTTGGACTAGACTTAGCTCATAATATCTGCAAATGTAACTAATATTTAATAACTTTTGTATAATTAATTCAACCCAGATAATAATTTTCTATTGGAAGCACCCATTTTTTTCTGTGACAGTGCTTTTGCAAAAAGTAGTCTGCTGAAATAAATTACATTTGCAGACAATAAGGTAAAGGCTTCACAAGCAACAGTAGTCTTAGATAAAGAATGTAACATGAACTCTGGGAAGTAGCAGGCTAGCTGACTTTGGAGCATTTGAATGCAGATGAGGTTACATGGGTGAGAGCAAGGAGCAAAACTTGACCAGCTAGTAGTAATGTCTTGTTATCAGCATTAAGATTTGATGCTTGGAAGGGCTGGAGAAAAGCAGATGTCTTAGTTCTAGGGCTTATATTAAGGTCATCAGAAGAAGCTGAAGTCACTAAAACAGTCTGACTCACTTTTTGTCTTCTTGAAGACTGATGATGTCTCTATATGTTGACCAATGAGTTTTAATGCAAGCCACATATAGTATTATAAATAATTGTCCTATTTCAGACTACTTGAACAGGAGCACCATAGTTGTTTGCCTGTTATCACCCAGTCTAAAAAGTGAGAAATAATAACTGTTTCTCTAGCAAAGCCCTTTTCGGTGTGCTATTTGCCAACAGTGGCAAATTAGTTTCTCAGTAGTTACCTAAGAAACTTCTTAACTGCTTTCATATTCATCCTGAAATATTTACATGAAGGATTTTGGTACTAATTTGAAGTTTTACATTTTCAGAAGCTTTGTTGCCCCTAAAATAACAGTATTTGAATCTCACTGAACTTTCATGCAATGAATGATAAAAATAATCAGGATCGTATTTGGAATAAAATGTGATGTGATTCAGAATTGCTTTTAACAGCATGAAAAATAAAATCACTACCACAAAAATACAATTTTCTGGACAATTAATTTCCTTGTTTGTAACTGCAAGAAAGAGAAGCCCAGCTTTTCTATAAAGAGACTTATACAATGCTGCTTAAGCTGGTAGCTGGTGACTCACTCCTCTGAGTAAAAATATTTGGGTGAGGATCAGGAAGCATTTCTATAAAACCTGGTTTTTCTCCATTCCTTTATTTGAATAGAATACTAAATTATAAACCCCAATCTTTGATTATTGACTGCTTAAATAGTTTTGAGAAGGAAACAAATTCAAGTGACTTGAACAATATAGCAGATGAACTTAGGGTGCCTTTAAATTTTTCAAGGTGAATTATAAAGTACAGTTTTAATGTTTGAGAAGTATTTTCTTGATTAATAAGTAATCTATGGAGCAACACTTAAATCAGGAGAAAAAATGAGTGTTCCTTTTAAACCAATGGCTGTGACATCACAGTAATGCCATTATGTGGTCACAATGAAAACCAAAAAGGTAAACTGCAGTTATGTATCATTTTTTCTTTGTTGAAATAAAAGCATGGTTGCTGTGTCATTGTTGCGTGGAACAATCATGTAGCTCTGAGAACAAGCTTCTCGGCTTAAAGAGAAGGTATGTGCATTAACATATAAAAATCCAACTGCCACTTACATTAATAACAGCACGCAATAAGTGCTATGGTTACCGAGCCTTGTAAGCAAATTCAGGTAGATGGACACATGGCCTTGTGGATACAGTGTGAGACTGGGCTGAAATATTCTGGGATTTTAAAACCTTGCTCTGCTGTTAGTTCCTATTCTTTGGATTCAATGGAGTTGTTTATTCTCTATTATCCTAAATCAGAAATAAAATGTCACAATACTTATTTCAGGAATGTTTTGTTAGTATTTTTCCAATGCTTTTGAAGTATGAAGTGCTATCATTGCTTACAGATCAAACAGATGTTCACTTTTCATCCTTTAAATATTAAATATCCATTTGTAGTTTCTTGTGGTGTCAACATTTCAGATATTGTAGGAATCTAAGAAAACATTAACTTTGTTTTGCACTCTTTAACTGTAGGAGAAACCAAACCAATACAAGCTTTAGCTGCTTTTTGCTTGTAATTTTAAGACCACCCACTGATCTGTAGCAAAAATCTGGAACTTTAATGTAGTTGAACATGACAAGTACATCTGAACTCATTTATCTTGCTTGTCATCAGACTTACCAGTTTAGGGATATGCCACATTAACCTTGACTATGCAGTTCAAAGCTTACTTGTGTTGGATTTGCAGAAAGATCAGGCAATGCAAAAGCATATGGGCTTTCCAAAAGGTATAGACAACCTGTGGGCTGCAGAAAAGGCCAAACAGTTTTACAGAGTAGTGTCTCTTTTTCTAAATAAAAAGTGTATGTTTCTTGCTTTGTTCATGACAGTTTCCAATGTCTGCAAAAACTGAGGGACAACAGATCTTTGCCTCTTTTTCTACCTGTAAAACACCAGTTCTGCTTGCCCAAAGAAGTACTGGTCTGGTGGGAAAGATGGTTGTGACCATTGTTAAAGAGCACCGCTATCATAGTGCATGTCATACACAGCAGGCAAATTATGGCTGGTTGGAGAAACACTTTTGGCATGTCTTAACATTTAAGAAATTGTCTTACAATCTTAATATCCTTTCCTGTGCACAATTTCTCAGTGTAGGTTAGGATTGGTTTGGGGGGTGGTGGTGGTGGGGTGTGTGTGTGTTTTGGGAGTTTTATGTTTGGTTTGGTTTTTTAATGCAAAAAAATTCTTGTGTTGCTTTATGATGTCCCCTTCATTACTTTTCTGCAGGCTTAACTGTACTGTAACAGCCTTCCATACCTGTATGAAGAAGGGTTGGCAAGGAGATGAATGAACTGTCTAATGTAGGGATGCTGGAGCCATGTAACACCCAAGTACATTAATCCATTAGAAAATATTGGTAGTTGTCTTAACAGGCAACATTGCGGAAATTACACATTTGTTTGGATTTGTAGGATTGTATTTTGCGTTTAGCTTGTTATTGAGCATGCTAATTGAAATATTTCATTTTACATATAAATTGTCTTACTTAAAAGTAATCTAAGCCCTCTGGGGTGAAAAAAAAATATCTTGGTTGAACTTGGCCTTTTTCTATAATGATTACCTATCAGTGACTCAACTGGAAGGGCTATGGAGACTAACTGGAATCTAAGCATTTTTTGAATCTTTGTACTTGTAAGGGACAGTGTTCTGAATGCAAAACTCACCTTCAGAAAATAGGCATACAAATTAAATACTGAAGATTTGAAATTTGGAAATTTAAAGTCTAAATATATGTATATATTCTCATGGGGGTTTCATTTTGATTTTACATTCCTCCTCTTGTTGTATTTTTCTATACTCACAACTGTGGCAATTAATCCACAGTTGTCACTGTTGGCATTGCTTTCAATAAAATGTCTATTGTATGAGGGGTGAGTCATTTTGTAAATGGGGGGTTAAGACCAATGTGACAGAGTAAACAGCTTTGCCCTCTGATACCTCCTGGATGTTGTAAGTGTTATAACTCTCCTGAGACCTTCATGTGCACTATTTCTACACCTGTAGGCCTGTAAAACCTCTGGGGTTTTGTGCACAATACTCACCACTGAAACTGCATAAAGAAATTGTTCTGTTTCTGGAGCTCTGAAAGTAAAAGCAAGTGGGGAAGAAAGTAGAAGGATAGGTTCTTATTTTAATAGTTTTTATACTGGTGTTAGAACCGCAAAGTATTATTCTTCCAGTGCAAAGCAGAAATATTTGTATGGTGGCAAAGAAGTATTAATGAAAAATTCAAGCTGGGGCAATGCAAACATTACAGTACTATGAACTAGAGAGATTATTAATGTGGTGAAATATCTTTAAATTGCTTCCCTGTGAAGAAAAATGTAAAAATCTATTTTAAAATCAAAATAATTTGAACATAATAAACTCAAATTAGGTATTAGAAGTTGAATGTAGTTCAAATTCTATTTGCTCTTTCACTCTTAGGAAAAAAAATAAGAGGAAATACACAATTAATGTGATGCTGGCTATTTCTCAACTCTGAAAAATGTGGAGTGAAGGGTACCTAAAAATTTTATGACAGCTTTGCTAAAAGAAATGATAATGGATTAATTTTGCAAAGATACTTTTTCATAAATAACTTTTTTCCATATCCTAAGTCCGGCAGAAATGTAAATACTGTTTTCTTAAATGTAGATTACATTTCTTTAAGTCTTAAACAAAACAAACCAAAAGCGTGGGTAATTATTGCTGCCAATGCAGGGGGACATGCATGCAATGATGAAATGAATACAATTTGACTAAAATAAAAAAAGAAAGTCAGGAATGAAAGACAAGGGCAAAATTTAATAAATAAAAAAAAATAAAAAAGAAGAGAGAGAAAACACAAACTATTTACATCTTGACTTGTAATTAAAGGAAATTGGCTTGTTGCTTTTGTTGAAGTGAATCTTAACTTATTTTTGCATATATTAAAATTGCAAAAGTATATTTTTGTACAGCTTTGATTATTTTTTTTTATTTATCATAATAATCCATCCGTTTAGAAGCTCAACAACCAGCTGTAAGAATAACTTAGTTCAGAAAGCAGTATCTGTGTTTGTTGCTGACAAACTCAGACAGCTAACGTAGAAGTCCTGTTTCATTTTGGGGCAGAACAAATGTATAGAATTAACAGCACCATGGCAAAGTAAACAATTTCCTTGCAAACTGATTCTTCTCAGGCACTGAGCAGAACATAAATACTGGAGCAGTGAGACTTTATTGTTCTTTGAACTGCGCTGCTTTCAATAGTTTAGAGACCAGGGATGTCAGAGAAAAACCAGGTCTGAACATGCAGCGTAAGGGTGTGGGTGGTATCTTGTCACAAGAAGTCTGTTGGCTGTTGAGTTTGCACAGGTTAAAGATCCCTTTGCAGAGAAATACTGCTGTCCAGAGGGTGTGATACCACATCTGTGCCTCTGAGCTGGCCTCCTCCCACAGACTGAGCCCAGAAATACACGTGCTTGAGGAATAAATTGTTGTGATGCAATCACTGTTATCATATAACTGTATATTTAATCGGGGAGAAGAAGTTGGAGCTTTAGTTGTTCTCCTTAAAAGCATTTTCTACATTAATAAATTCATGTGTTTATGTTTATGTTGTGTTGTGCAAAAGTGACATAAATGTGTGTCGCTTCATAAATACACATTTCACATATGTAGTGACTGAAAGCCTATTGCAGTTGGGTAGGAGTGAATACTATTTTTAGTAGCAACACAGTTAAATTGGTAGCAGATCTGCAACAGTAAATATTTGTTTTACACAAAGATTTTAAAAATTTCAGTTGGCAGTGATGGAAATTGTGTGATGACTACAAAAGTGAACAGGAACACACCAGAAAGTAAATAAAAATCAGTAAGACTAACTGATCACTAATATAACTCTTAATTTTCTTTAACTTCTTATTTTATAACTTAAATAGTTTTAATGATTTGCCTGTTATTTATTGATTTAGGAGGTAAGATTCACTAGATAAAGTAAGACTATAAATTCGGATGAGTATCCCTATTACTAAGCAGTATAATTTACGTAAGCCCCTTTAAACTAAATCTGCACAACGGTCAGTGCCTAAGTGACTGGATACTCTTTGTCAGAATCTTACCTCCTCTCCATTCTTTCATCCATCTGGATCAAATGGGGAGCGAGTTCCAGAGCTGGCAAAGTACATGGTTATCATTTGACTTTTATATCATTTTAGTAACAGACATTTACCCAGGGTCTTTCTCCAAGGAGTGGCTACGCTGATTAAACAGACACACAATTTTTTAGAACAAAGATGTCCTCCACACATGATAACTAGAAAGGATGGGGAGAAAAAAAAATTTTAAAAGAAAAAAGATGCAGGTTGAAATACACAAGGTGGAACAAATGCTTAAAATTAAAACCCACGACAATTCTGAGTTGTAGCACTTTTTGGAACAGTGACCAGCACGCTGCACAGTCATTACACTTTTCTGTGTTGCCTGGAAACTGAAGTGAAATGGCCTCATTCATTTGCAGCTTGCCCCAGCTCTCCCCTGCTGTAGTGCTCGATACATCAGAACAGACTATGCACTGAGCAGAACACAACGTAGGAGGCAAACATTGGTAAACCCATTAACTGTGTATTTTTTCTGATGTGTGATTAGTGCTACTACATTTCAGTATAATATTGCAGAAAAAAATGACATAAATTTTCAGTAATATAGGGCTATTTGAATTACGTTAATCAACAGCGTGTTTTCAATGAAAAGCAGAGCTAACTTCAACACTCAAAATAGCAATTTTTAATATCCTGTCTGAATATCTGATATGTTTCAGCCTGGCAAACTTTAGTAAATTATGCTGTTTCCTAAAGCAGGAAGTGTATCCTGGACTGTTAAATATTTGCAATATTTATAATTTAATATATGTGTTAAAAATAGTAGAATTCATTGTCTTAATGAAAGACAAGTGAATCCTATACAACTTAATTGAAATCAGCTGTTTTTTGAGTTGTGTCCTAAAAAAAGGAAAAAGAAAAAAATCAATACATTGGTAATACAAAGGTTAACACAAAGTTTGTATTATTGTTCAGGTTATTTGTCAGAAACGAGCTCTTTCTGTTTAAACAGATGTACAATAGAGGTTAATGTTGTTTGATAATGCACAGTTTCTAAGTAAAGTTTTGCATTTTACTCAAAGCTTCTTTGCAATATTTTCATGGCTGGACAGAAAATATTTTTCCACAATGTTATTTTTCAGTCCAGAGAAGTCAGGGGAAATGACTATACTTTGGTGTAAGGCATTCTAGGTGCCTGCATGCCTCTCTAAATACCCAAAATTTAACGGTATCATGCTTTGTACTTCATCAAGCTTAATTCACAGTGTTAAAAAAAAAAAAAACAAACAAAAAACCAACAACAACAAAGGCTGGTATTAGCATTTCTCTAGTTGTGTAAATTCTACTGTCCATTACCTCCTGGAATAAAGTGTATTGTATAAGACCTAAAAGCTGGTAACATACCTCCATTTTATCAGAGCTTGTTTCTGGTTTCATGGTTTCATACAGGTAGATAATGAGCTTTTACTAGCCCATGTTATAATTTATTTTGGAAAGAGCTCCATGTTTCTATGTGTAACATTTGGTACATGAACTGAGCAATGATTGAGAGATAAGAGATGTATACAAAGAAGTCAAAGAAACAGCAGAAAACCAAAACATTTTTATTTCTATCATGATTCACGAAACAACAACTTAGGCTCTGTCTTGCACTAGAGCTTTTGTTTACAAGCGTTGCACTCCAGGTTTGCATCAAGAAGAGACCAATGTCTACTCTAAAGAAAAATCTAAAAATGAAAAAATTAAGGTAAAAGTACTAAGTATGCAAGTCCAGATGTCATTCGTTCAATATTTCTAAAATAACCCAAACATGAAATTGTAAAACTATTACTTACATCTACCACTGAGATCAATGTTATTCCAAAGAAATCAGATGCTGGCAGACATGATGCCAGATTTTTAAAACAACTGTTTGTGGAGAGAGAAGGAGAATCCAGAGACTTGTAAGCAAGAATATCTGACATCTGTACCGAACTAACTCCAGAAACTTTTAGAATGAAAGTAAACATTTAAGTTCATGGGATAAAACAGAGAAGTATGAAATGGGCTTTTATAGAAAAAAAGCATACTTCAGAAATGGTTAGTGTTTTCTTTCGTTGTGTTTTTGAGGGTTTATGGTTTTGTTTTTTGATTGGGTTTGTTTGTTTTGTATGTGTGTGTGCTGTGTTTTGGGTTTTTTTAAGGAGTTGGCAAACATGAGCAAAGATGATACAGTTCTTCTTGTATATATGGTTTTACAATTAGCTTTTTAATAGTGTACTTTGTGAAGAGCTCCTAAAGAGGCAAAGCTGTCATGCAATACTGATTCCATGGGAAACAACATATTGAAGAAAGTTCATTGACAATAAATAAAAATTGATACATAAGGGAAAAAACCAACTTTAGGCGTATATAACTAACAGTGGATCTTAAATAACGCTGCTGAGGACAAGGTTCTAGAAGTCATTGTGGGAAGTTCTTTGAAAATGCCGACTTGGTGTTAAGAAGTCAAAAAGATAACTCAGGTTGTTAAGAACTGTTAAGAAACAGTGAGAACAGCAAGGAGTAATCGGATAGACTGGGATGCTTCAGTTTGGAAAAGAGCCTGGGTTTATAGGAAAATATATACAATTGTGAACAGCAGAGGAAATGTGAATAAGGAAAAGTCACTTGCTATTTCCCATGTAAGAACACAATTACTCAGTGAAACTCTGAAGCAGGAGGTTTCAACACAGTATTTTTTCACAGAATGCACAGTAAATATTTTTTACATGAGTTCAAAATATGTTTAGGCAAAATCCTGGGATAAAAGTCTATTGAGAGCTATTCAACACGATGATGAATTAGGCTTGCCATATTTTGACAGGAAATATTCAGAGAAATGCTATTGAATTCTTGAAGTAGTATTTTCACTTTTTCTGTGAGCATCTGTTTGTAGCCCCTGGCAGAAAAATCCAGCTAGGTGAACTTAGGGTCCCACCCAGTGAAATTGTATCTGTGTGTGTGACTGGGGACTTGTTTGTACATCTTTATCGAACAAGTGCAACCTGGTGCATTCCTAGCCAGAAAAGAAATATTTTTGAGAGCGGTTAATATTAATTCAGGGCTGTCATCTTTGGCCAGAATTATTCACCAATGTGAAATTGACTGTATCAGAGGCAAGAAATTCTTCCCTTTCAATATTTTTCCAGTAATTAATAACAGTCCCTGTGAAGACTTGGCTTGCTTATCTGAACTGGCAAAGTAATTTGCATATATTCTGAATACTATTTATTTGCCTGTTAGACAGTACTGCATCAGCCTCAAATTCTCTTGAATTAACATAATTGCTTGCCACAAGAGAACACTGACTAATTCTTCTTTTAAAGGATTTTGCACTTGCTTTCAATGGAAACAACATTTTGTCTCTGATGATCTTTGTTAGTTAAAACAGCACTGACTAAACTGAGATGAGGAAAAGAAAAAGAAAGGCTGCACGTTAACAACTTGCATGATATCTAACAAAAGTTTAGCAAGAACCTCAAACAGCTTGGTAATGTTTGGTTTAAATATTTTGCGCTTTGGAAGCTTGATTGATTGGATTTATGACTTCTACTTGGATTGACTAAAATCCTGAATGTGCCAGTGTAAATTTCTTGGTGTTTAAGCCCAAGAATTTAATACACATTTGTGGGTGGGTTGGGCTTGGGGGAACAGTGTGACACTACTAAGACTACTTCTTGTTTTATTGCTAAAGCTAGCCTTTTTTTGATATTGCAGAAAATAAGTGAAAATACCATGCTGTCCTTGCCTAGGTTGATTTTTTTTGTCACTAAATAATTACAGAGCAGAAAATTTTCAGTTCCAAATCACTATGATTTTTGGGATAGGGGAGTATTATATTGCCTTTGTTAAATGTTTGTTGTTTGTTATTCAGTAGAGTCAGATTAAGAATATTCAAGAAAGAACTGCGTAGGGTGTGAACCGCTGATGTCTTTTTTTCTTCTTAAAAATGGTTTTCTTGTAGAATAATGTAAAATCTCCTGTTGTTTTCCATGGTGCTTTAACTCAGCATATGTGTGACATGCATCAGAAATATGTAAGGCAAAGGAGAGGCTTTTTTATTCTGAAGACCAACAAGCAGGGAGGCAGTGGAGGGCTGTCAGTTTAAAATACTATTCATAGGAATTTCAGAGAGTGTTTAAGCTGATGGAGACCAGTAGAAATTTTCTCAGATCAGTGTTTATTTGTTTTTAATATTTCTTCTTGTGAAAATGTATTTGTCACATGTCTTCTCCCTTTAAAGGACATTTTGGGGTGGCATTATAGCACAAAGTTTAGTCTACTGCAGAAGGTATAAAAATGAAATTGAATTATTACTTTACAACTTTCCTATTCTACATAGTTTTTTAAGGATGGAAATTGAAAATCAATTCACTGACTTTCTATCTGTTTTAATCTGGAAAGATTTCAGATGTTTTTTGGGGGTTTCTTTTGGTGTGTGTATATATATATACACCCTTTATTAAATCATATCATTTTCATCAATTATATTACACCTTGTCTATTAATATTTTATGCATATCTGATCATCTATAGCTGGATATATGGGCTAAATATATCAAGTAGTAGAATTTAAACCAGAGGTTGAAATATATCCAGCTGTATTATGGTTTCATAGAACTGTAGCTCTGTACGTATATAAAAAGCATATGTTCACTGCAAGTCAATTTTAATGAATGGCAAGATAAAATGGCAGTAGCTGCTGCATACCCACTTTAATCCATATTGATTACATCAAGTGGGGTATTCTGAATTGAGAGATTCTGAAAAATGGCTACACATGACAAATTTATTAGCAGACCAAATATCTGAATTAACAATTGATAAAAAAATTAACAACTGCAGAGCTGTTAGAACTTCAGTTCATGCTGTAGTGAAGTAAACTACCATGCGAATTTGCAGCACATCCCCTGCTTTCCGTAGCTTTGTCGTTGATGCCCCATGTTCTAGTATTGTAATGTCCCTTTTAAGCATATTTGCACAATGTAAAGTTATACAGCAGTATTTAGCCACAGAACCTCACCTGTGATACCAGTGCGCTGTGCTTTGTGCAGCTCTTCGGAAGTTGGTCTGTGTTCAGTGTTACTTGGTCCTGCTCGGCCCCTGCTTCCCTGGCCCCTCTGGGAGTAGCCGCTCACACAGGCCCTCTACTCCACTTTTAGGGAGAAGAATGTGATAGGGGTTAGCATCGCTGTCTCCTTCTTACTCTCCTATGTATTTAGAAACGCATTTGGACAGAGCGGATTTGCAGTCTTTTTATAAGTTTTAAAGTAAGTTCTAAGTAAGAAATAAGCAAGAACGGGAAATTCTAGTGAGGGCTGCAGGCATACGAGTGGGCTGCAGTGATTCTTACTGCACTTTGCGCAGCGGACCTGAACTCTTCCTGCGTTGTGTTCTAATTCTCATCGAGAGTGTGTTGGCAGAGGAGTCGGTCAGTAAAGCAAAAGGAAGGAAATAGCTTCCTGTGGAAAAATAATAAGAATATTCTGGGATTTTGGGGTGGGGTGGGGTGGGGTGGGGGTGTGTCTGGTTTTTGTTGTTGGTTTTGTTGATTGTTTGGTTTTGGTTTTGCCTTTTTTAAAAATAAAAAGTATCATAGAAGTATGATCCTTGGTAAAAGTGTGATGTTGTTGGGCAAGCCCAGGTATTGTTGTGTGTTTAAAAACTCATCACCCACCCTAAGTACAGTGCATTGGTTGATGTGAGAAATTACTCTTCTTTCAGTGAGGAAAAAAAGCTATATTGCATTCTTTGACATCTATTGCATGGTAAAAAGGAGCATGTGAGCAAAAAACACATAGCAATATACTTGTTAAAATCTTGTTACCCCAGGGAGACTTATCTGTGTTGCAGGAGGTTTTTAGTAACCACAGCGCCTCTGCTTTGCTGGCCTGAGCTCCAGCAATACCAGAACTTCAATACAACTTGGCATGATGGATACTTTGAATTAGAGCATCCAAGAACTTGGCCTAGGGTTCTCCGATTGTGGATGAAGTTTAGGGCAAAGTTCAATTTGTCAGCTGGGCTACCAGTGTAATGAAAATGAGACCACAGTATGAAGGTTCACAGTTTTATCTTGAAAGAAGTTACAATAGGCAACTGAAAAAGGCATTTCAAGGGGATCAGGTACTCTTATGCATATAAATACATTCTCTGCAGATGACTTTGGGGATGTACAAGACAAGTAGTGACTTAAAGAGTTAATCCATAAAGGATGTGGGATTGTGGAGTGCTTGTTTTTTGATGGTGGTAGTAATACAATGCATTAGCGACAGTTATAGAATGTATTGTTACAAACAGCCTAAGACAATGACTCATTAAAACTGATAAAAGAGAGAAAAAGTAATCAGTGGCTTTTTCACAGTTACCTGAAAGAAGCAGGTAGGTAAGCATGAGAAACTCCTCAACTTTTGGGTTAACCCAGCTACCTGATCTTGCTTGAAAGGCCCTATCCAAGTCCAAAGCTGATTTACCTATGAAGCAGTCTGGTGTGGCTTTCTGTGACTGCTGGTGCGAAAAGGAAGGAAAATACTGTATAGAGGTAATTTCAGTTTTTCTGAGCAACAGTATTCCAGCACTGTGTTACAAAAAGTGAGTCATGAAATAGCGTAGATTATAATTACAACTTTTAAAGGAAGTGTAACTATGACTTGGATTTCTTCACATAAGGTAATTAGTGCCTATTATTAGCAGAACAAAGACTCAAAACAAATCCATTACTGCATATATATTTTAGTCCATTATTGTGATTAAAGTAATAATGCTACTATAATATTGGATGAAAGATCATATGCATTGCTAATTCACAATATTCATTGAACTACAATCTGTCTAGAATACACCTAATAGTAGTCTCATACAAAAATGCTAAAACTGAAATGTCAACTTCCTGTTAGTCTAGATGATAATTTATGGCAGAATCCGGGGCAGGACATTTAGATGTGGCAAACATACCGTATTGTGAGCTTTTTTCTTTTAATGTTATAGGGAGCATGTTTTGAGAAACATCTTATACATGTAAGTGTAGTATAAGATGTGTAAGTAAACTGTTTTTTAAAAAACTTTCATTTTAAAGTTTTTTTCTTAAAAAATATGTGCATTCTTTTTGGTTAAAATGTCCTTGGTGGTTTTGTATTTCATAGTTGAAAGGTGAGAAAAAAATGCTTTCTGTATGTAACTGACAGCTTGTATTTGCTTGTTCCTAGGGATGGAAATAACTATCATCACAAAGAAAGAAAAGACTTGTGACAGCGATTGATCATATTATCTACCCTTGACAAATTTGAGACTGGTTTTCACCTGTTATACAAATGCCAGAAGGTCCCCAGTACCATTCTAAAAATGCCAAAAGGGCCACAGAGCGATTATTTTCTGGAAAAAAAATATTTTGTGGAAGAAAGAGATGCATAAAACAGTTAATGCGTAGGATAGACAGCAGGACATAAGGGGGAGGGGAGGGGAGGGAGAAAAAAGTGTTTTCAAAAAACCCAATCATTTACAGCACAAATACATGGTTTATAATGCTTTCATGTGCTTCCTTTGAAAAAAAGGAAATAATGGGTGTTTTGGGTCACTTATTTAAAGTGAATATTAAAAATACATACCAAAAATGAGAAGCTCTTTTATAAGCACAATAAATCTTGTGAAAAAGGCATTTAAAAGGATGTAATAATTTATCTAGTCTGTTCTCACAAGGAAGATAGATTCTCCCTATTAAATGTAAATTAGACTTGTTCAGTCTGTTTCTATACAGAACCATAGAATTGTGGAGGCTGGGAGGGACCTCTGGAGGTCAGCTGATCCAACCCTCTTGCACGAGCAGGGCCACCTAGAGCAGGTTGCCCAGAACCACATCCAGATGGCTTCTAAGTATGTCCAAGTGTAGAGACTTCACAACCTCTCTGGGATGCCTGAGCTCACCCTCAGAGTAAAAATTGTTCCCTGATGTTCAGAGGGAACCTCTTGTGTTTCACTTTGTGCATGTTGCCTCTGGTCCTGTCGCTGGGCACCACTGAGAGCAACCTGGCTCTGTCTTCTTTATAACCTCTCTCCAGGCATTTGTGCAAATTGATAAGATACTCTAGAGCCTCCTTTTGTCTTCTCCAGGCTAAATGTTCCAGCTCTACCAGCCTGTCCTCGTGTGAGGAATGCTCCATACTCTTGATCTTGTCCTTTGCTGGACTGTTTCCAGTAGCTTTAGACCTCTCTTGCACTGGACACAGTACTCTGGGTGTGGCCTCATCAGTGCTGAGCAGAGGGAAAGGACTACCTCTCTCAACCTGCCAGCAACCCTCTTCCCAATGCAGCCCAGAGACCATGAAAGTTCTTTGGTGCAAGGGCACGCTGCTGGCTCATACTCCACTTTGTGTCCACCAGAGCCCCCAGGGCTTTCTCTGGAAAGCTGCTTTCCAGGTGGGTGTCCCCCAGCATGTACTGCTGCCTGGGGTTGTTCCTCCCCAGGTACAGAACTTTGCACTTCTCCTTGTGGAGCTGCATGTGGTTCCTGCTAGCCCATTTCTGCAGCCTGCTGAGGTTGCTTTGGATGAGGACCATCCAGCATGACCCTCTGGGCATACCAGCCACTCTTCATGGTTTAATATCATCAGCAGACTTACTAAGGGTACATTCTACCCCATCATCCAAATCACTAATGAAGATGTTGAACAGGATTGGATCCAGTGTTGAACCTTTGGGTACATGGCTAGTTACTGGCCTCCAACTCTGTGCTACTGATTACCACCCTCTAGATCCAGCTGTTCAGCCAGTTTTCAGTCCACCTCACTGCCTATTCATCCAGCCCATGCCTCTTCAGATTCTCTGTGAGGATCTTATGGGAGACAGTGTAAAAAGTCTTCCTGAAGTGAAGACAGACAATGATAGACAATGAGCTACCTGCTCATCTACCAAGCCAGTCCTTTCATAGAAGCATAGAATGGTTTGGGTTGGAAGGCACCTTAAAGATCATCTAGTTCCAACCCCCCTGCTATGGGCAGGGACACCTTCCACTAGACCAGGTTGCTCAAAGCCCTATCCAGCCTGGCCTTGAGTACTTCCAGGGATGGAGCATCCACAGCTTGTCTGTGCAGCCCGTTCCAGTGTCTCACCACCATCACAGTAAAGAATTTCTTCCTAATATCTAATATAAATCTACCATATTTCAGCTTAAAGCCATTACCCTTTGTCCTATCACTACATGCCCCTGTAAAAAGTCCATCTCAAGATTTCTTGTAGGTGCCCTTCAGGTACTGGAAGGTCTCCCTGAAGCCTTCTCTTCTACAGGCTGAACAACCCCAAGTCTCTCAATCTGTCTTCATAGAAGTGCTCCAGCCCTCTAATTGTCTTTATGATCCTCCCCTGAACTCACTGCAACAGGTCTATGTCATCCTTATGTTGGGGGCTCCAGAGCAGTACTCCAGGTGGGGTCTCATGAAAGCAGAGTAGTGGGGAGAATCATCTCCCTCAACCAGCTGGCCATGCTGCTTTTGATGCAGCCCAGGATTTGGTTGGCTTTCTGGGATGCAAATGCACATTGCCGGGTCATGTCAAGCTTCTCTTTCACCAACACCCCCAAGTCCTTAGGGCTGCTGTCAAGCTGCTCATGGCCCAGCCTTTATTTGTGCTTGAGATTGCACTGACCTACATGCAGGACCTTGCACTTGGCCTTATTAAGCTTTATGAGGTTTGCATGGACCCACTTCTCAAGCCTGTCAGGGTTCCTCTAGATGACATCTGTTCCCTCTAGGGTATCAACCATAGCACTTAGCTTGGTGTCATCTGCAAACTTGCTGAAGGTGCCCTCAATCCTACTGTCCGTGTTGCCGACAAAGATGTTAAACAGCACTGGTCCCAGTACTGACCCCTGAGAAACACCACTCATCACTGCTCTCCACTTGGACCATAACAGTTTGAGTGCAACCACCCAGCCAATTCCTTATCCACCCAGTGGTCCACCTGTCAAATCCATATGTCTTTCTGGTGTAGGGACAAGGATGTTATTAGGGACAGTGTCAAATGCTTCGCACAAGTCCAGGTAAGTGATGTCAGTCACTCTTACCTTATCCACCAGTGCTGTAACCCTGTCATAGAAGGCTACCACACTTGTCGGGCATGATTTGCTCTTAGTGAAGCCATGTTGGCTATCACCAATCACCTCTCTGTTTCCCTGTGTCTTAGCATATATTCAAGGAGGATCTGCTCCATGATCTTGCTGGGTATAGCGGTGAGACTGACTGGCCTGTAGTTTCCCAGGTCTTCCTTATTTCCCTTTTTAAAAATGGAAGTTATTTTCCTCTTTTCCAGTCAGTGGGAACTTCACTGCCATGACTCCCCAAATATGATGGATAGTGGTTTAGCCATCTCATCTTCCAGCTCCCTCAGGATCTGCAGATGCATCTCATCAGATCCCATAGGCTTTTGCACCTTCAGGCTCCTAAGATTGTCTCTAAGCCTGATCTTCCCTACCACAGGCAGTTCTTCATTTTCCCAGTCCCTGCTTTTGTCTTCTGCAACCTGGGTGGTGTGGCTGGAGCACTTGCTGGTGAAGATTAAGGAAAAAAAGTCATTAAGTAACTCAGCCTTCTCCATATGCCAGGTAACCAGGTCTCCCATTTCCTTCTGGAGAGGGCCTGCATTTTCTTTAGTCATCCTTTTACCACCAAGGTACCTATAGAAGCTTTTCTTGTTGCCTTTGACATCATCCCACCATGCATCTGTGATGCCAATAAGATCGTAGCCCTGCAGGCATATGCACATCTCTTAACTCTTCTTGTTTATTCCCTATGCTCCATTGGTATAATAATAATAATTCCATTGGTAGAAAGTTGTAAGATTGGTTTACACGTTTTGAAAGGTTGAACTTCTGTGGCTGCTTCTAAGAAACTGGTTTTGGCTGTCCAATAGATAACAGACATAGGAATGTATCTGCAGGTACACAACAACACTGAGATTAATAAAATCTAAATTCTGTATTGTCGTGTTTATTACTCAGAGGAGAATCCTCTCCTGCTCAAGTGACTTTGCACAGCAAAAAGTCATTATTTGCGGGGGTGGGGGGTGATGATTACTTTTCGTTTTGTGGTGAATGTCGTAACAAGAAAAAAGCTTTAAGAAAAAAACCCATTCATTTCAGTTGGTATATTCATTTTCCTTCTTTAAAAAATAAGATTTCGTTTCGGTATGAAAAGATCACCACTGCCAGTGGCAGAGGACTTCCTGTGGACTTTCAGAAATGCTCATCTGTTCTGCTCTTCTATTCAGACTAATTTATCTTCTGTGGTAGTGTATGGATGTAGTTAACTTCTGTTGCTTTCAAGAACAGAAAATAATGGATATTGTTGCCCGTAGTTCCAGCAGTAGAAGAAAATACAAGGAAGAAATAAAAGGATTGTGCTAAAGTGCTAGCAAGTTTGAATGTATCTCATCAGACAGAATGTACAAAATTTATGCTTACATAGGAAAAAACCCCACGTTTTTGTATCAACAGTACTCTGCAACTATTCCTTTCTGACTTGCTTCGGGTAGTTGCATACACTGAGAACTAAAGGGACAGTGAGAGACAACATCCTACACATGAGCTTCTAATATTTCAAAGAAGATTTGTAATGCAAGTGTGACAGCAGGGTTGTGTCTGTGGACAGGTAATAGTTTCTCAGCTCCTATTTAATTTACTGCAAATTGGGTAGATAGGCAGTCAGCCTCAGGCTGGTTAGAAGTCCTTATTTTAGAAACAAGAGGGGAAATAAATAAATAATGTCTATAAAGCCCTTGATAATGTAATCTGAGAGGAAATAACTCCTTGAACATATAATTTTCCAGCTCAGTATTTGCATTATTTTTATAGCGTATTTCCCACTTCTAATAATTTATAAGAAAGCAAACAGCCTAAGTGTAATGAAGTAGCATTAGTCCTTTATATAGACTAAACTCATAATTCTTTTCTTGTTGCATAATGACTGATAAACTGCATAGTAAGGTTGTCATTTTGTTGTCAGACTTTCACATTCACATCTCCTGGTGTTGTAAACCTCAGTATGCTTTGTAAACATCTGTTTTTCTTATGTTTAAGCATTAATTATAACATTTTCAAAGCTGAAATTAAAAAAAACAACTACCACAAAACAACGAAAAACCGTGTGGAAGTTGGTACAGAATATGTGTGCTTGTGCTTTCTGGTTAATTTCTTTATAATTTCTGTCATTCTAATACAACCAAATTAATCAGTAACTGCAGTTTGCAAAGAATTTTTAAGTCCTTTTAATGCCATGAAATGAACATGAATCATTTGGCTAAACTAGTTTAATTTCTGATAAACCTGATAGAGTTTTAATATTCCAGATTTATTTTTGGATTATTGTTAACGTTGTTTCCTAACTGGAAAAATGCAAATGTTCTTGAGTTTTCAAGAAATTAGAAAAGTTAAGATTCATGTTTAAGGGAAAAAAAATTGAGCAGCTACAAAGAAAACCACACTTGATTGGTGACAAAAAAAGAGCACAACACTTGGGCTGGTACAAAAGGAGGATAATATTCTAATGTTTCCCATCTTATCAGCCACAAGGAAAGTTCACTTGCAGTTTTAAATTATTCATCATTTAAAATGCTGAGTTTACTCACCCTGCTAAGACTTACCTATAGGGCCTAATATATTGGAAAATAAGTTGGTAAAATCAGTCTCTCCAGGAATCTGAATGCTATAAGATTTTTTTTTTCTAGTAGAGCATGTCATGCTTTATGTAACCTTCATTTCATTATTCTTTGTTTTGATGTAAATAATTTTAAAAAACTAATACCAAGAAATCAAAAATTCATGTAAACCGAATAGACATGGATATAGGAACTTCAACTTCATATTTCTTTCATGAGGAACGATATAAATTGTGCATGTATTTAGAAGAAGAAAGGCATTGGTAACAATTTATCATGTGATTATTTCTTTTTATTATTTTTTTTCCCAATGTTAATACCTAGAGCAAGGATGTTTTAAAGGCAACTACAACTCTTGCAGCTTCCATTTGTTGTCTGTAAATACTTTTTCAATAGTGTTTTTCAATCACTAACAGCTTTTCAATGACTGAAATAGAAAATTCTCAATTTCAGTGCCTTTTCCAAGGGTTCCTAAACTCAGACATCTGTCAGCCTTGAGAAAGTATCTCCAATACCTTTCCAATTCAAGTGTATGCTATCAAATGATTACCAGAAAGACAGTATATGAAGCAGGACTGTCTACTCTTTTGGATGGTCTACAATACATATATATATATGTCTGCTCTTCTGAGTTTCAGTTTGGGATAAATCTTTGCTTTATCTAAAGTCACCTTTGTCTGATGGTTTTCTGGCTGTTCTGGCTGTATATCATGACTGTGATGGGGAGAGTCAGTAAGGCAAAGAGGTTTTTCTAAAAATATACACACGACTTTCCAGTTTTGTCATGCACATCGTGCACAGGCAGGCACATTTGCTTGAAACCACAGAATTCCTAGGCTGGCACAAGTGGAGCATTTGTGTTACAGAGCCTAGGTAAGGAAAAGGAAAAAGGAAAAAGCAAAGTCAATTACTACTGTAACCAGGTTACTTGCCACAGCATTACAACACCCAGTGCAGCAGCTTCATTGCTAATTCATAAATATGTAATATACCTTGGTTTGATGTAGGCCCTGACAACTGTGGTTTTTTGTGCTGAAGTAGCTCACAAACAAGAAAACATGATGTGAAACAAATTAAAGAGTCTTAGTTTGTCAGTGTCATAACAGACCTTTCCGATCAAATCTCATTCTTATCTCTAGTTTGAACAGAAACTGAAACCTTTCTGTAGCTAACAAGTGCTCAGGCATCTTTGTTGCTGTGGAGTACTGGAAATAACGTATTTTATTATAGCCTGCAGACACACAGTTACGGAAACATCTCCATGCAGCAACACCAAAATAATTTAGAACATCTGTACCACAGTATGGACCAAACCTATGCAGTAATGCCAGTACTTGAGCGTGACTTGGGGTTTTGTTTGGGTTTTGGGGTTTTGAGGTTTTGTGGGGTTTTTTGGTTGGGTTTTTTTCATTATATGCACACACATACAGTGTTTTAGAACCGATTTTACACAACTGTAGAATACAATTGCATTCTGGTGACCTTTGTGTGAGCACAAGAAAGAAATTGACAGCTTAGGAATTCCTATCAGTTAAGAAATTTCTCCTGGGTTTGTTTGTTTGTTTGGATTGTGGTTTTGTTTTTTTTCCCCTCCCTTCTGAAAGAACTGAAAACAAGAGAATGCCTCATTGTTTAATGGTATGAAATGACTCTTAAGAGCAAGATTAATCATGTTTATCCACTCTCCACTTATGTCACATGACTGGGTATTTGAGGGCTCAAGTATTATTTCAGTCTGATTATTGACTGATTTGATGAAGCTGGCCCAGTCAGTTATGTGCCATGTTCGTTTTTCTTACTTTATCAAAGGTAGGCAAAACATATTCTTAAGGAGCTAGACTTATGAATAAACAATGTTATTTAGTGCTAAATATTTATAATATTTTTACAATTTTTTGAGCTGCGACATTAGAAATATTTGGAATTGCAGAGTAGCATTATCTGAAACTAAAGCATAAAGCCATATGAAAAAGATAAACTTTTAATCGTTTTAATAACCTGCTTAGGAATATGCTAATCCTTCTTCTTACAGCTGTTATTATTGAATTATTTAATTTTGAAGCTAAAACCTTGTGCTATTTTAGCATATTTTTGCATTGTAACTGATTCTTAAAATTTGAATATAGGGTAGGTAGCAAAACTTTGCAAGTATTTTTGGAACTCAAAAGTGGTGATTTTCCAGAACTAAGAAGGAAAAATGAAAAAAAAAAAGAAAAAAAAAGAAGCCTATATGCGAATTCTTTTAAAGCATCTGTGACTATACATGGCCAATAATGTGTAAGTTGTAAATCTAGGAATGTGTTCTGACCATTACCTTTTGTAGAAGTTAGTATAATACTGTGATCATCTGACATCTTTCAGGATGCTAAAATGTATGTGTGTCTGTATAGATATTTAAGGGTTTCTTCTATTGTTTGCTTTGTAGGTAAGTACCATTTTTGAAGAAGTTCATAGTTTGGTGAGTGTTTGCGCTGTGCACTTCTGTGAATTCCTGTGTCCAGTGAGTATGCACAAAATCTTTTCATGTCTTGACATGTTTAACTCATCAGCAACTGCTATTATGTGTTATGAAATCTTTCAGCTGTGTTCTCTGAATTTTGGATGAGATCTGTAGGAATAAATTGAAAAGCGTACAGTTGTCCTCTTCTCTGACACATGCTGCTTTAGATCAGTGCAAACCTAGACAATATTCATGACACTTCTGTGGGACTTTTGGGTTTTTAGAATTTGAGTAAGAAATCCTACAGAAGATTTAATTGCAGTGTTTTCAACTGGTGAGGGTATTGGCACATTACTCTCACTTTACTGCAAATCTGAAGTCAGATGAATTACCTTGAATGCTGCCATTTAAAAAAATAAATTTCAGACCTGCATCAAGATTGATAGCAACAAATCAATAAACATACAGTGACTTCCTGTGGTCTTTTCTCCAGAGTTTTTGAAGCTTGTATGCAAAGAAGATTTTTAAGGAACATACCTATGACAGAATTTGAGCTATTTACCAAGTGGTATTGTGGTGTTAGTGGAAAAATACAGCATTCAGGATTGGCTGGAATTTTCAGAAATCAGTGTTCTGACCTCTAGAGATATGTTTCAGCAAACTGTAGCAAGGGCTTTTTAAAAAGAAAATAGGGTATCATTGTGTAATGGTTAAGGCTACTTATGCTTAATTTACAAGGTTAAATTATATATTTGAATTAAAAGATGCTATAAGCGGCTTTCATATTCTTGAGTGGTTGGAAATTGTTGAATATATGTAATTTTATCATTTATATTAGTATTTGTGATCTAAAGGGTAGATACAATGATACCTTTAAATACATTGTGACCCAAATGATACACAGAAATCTTGTATAATGATGGAATTTCTGTGGTGGTTAAGAACTGCAATACCTGCAGACATGAATGAAAGTTGAAACACTCAGCATGCCACAAAGCAGGAGCCTTTACATTTCAGTAAGTTTGATGAATCATTCTCTGAACTTTATGTAGGTACATGAGCTGCTTAAGCATTCATGCAAAACAATAGTGCATTGTCAGATGTTACATTTCTGCTTCATATTAGGAATAGAAAATTGAGAAAATTTGCTAGGTGCAAGACAGAAAATGACAATTGTAACCTCTAATTACAACTAATAGATGTCTGACACTGCACATCCTGCCTTAGGAAGCAGCAACACATTCAGAGACCCACAGACATGCATTAACTGTACAGATATGTTTATGTATGCTGAAGATTTGAATCGCTGAGGTAGATGCTACTACTGTTCTGTAGGGCAAGCTCTTCGTTTTGTTTTGTTTTTTGTTATTCTCCCCATATTCAGTCTGGGCAAGATTCCTGAACTTTTACTGCAGAGCAGGTTCCATGTTAGAAGTTAATGAACACATTATCCCTCAGAAACTTGTTTTTGTGTCTTCAGAGCATGACCTGCTCTCTGGAATGGAGAGAAGGAGACTATATCCAGAAGCTTTTGGGTGTTCCAGGTTCAGTATAGAGGAAGACTGGAAAATTCACATCATCCAGCATAGACATCAGGGACTCCTCTATTCAGAAGATGTTCATCTCGGTGATGGCATATGATAAAACAGACATCAACCAGTGATTCTACAGTGCAACCATAGACATCCTCAATATTTGTCAGGCCTTTGCTTAGCGGGATTGTAATCTTTAAAGTCCTCTTAGACTGTATCTTAACTGGCAAATAAGGTCTCATAATGGGGGTGGTAGGGTGGTGTCACTGCAGTGTGAGGCTGTCAGTACTGAGAAACTGTCTACATTGCCTGTGTTTCAGGGGGGGGATCAGATTAAGTTAGTCCCTAATGACCACAGTGCACTGTGTACATAGTCCTGGAATATACCTTCTGGTTTCACTGCATTCGTGTTTTGTTTGTGCACCAAACCATTGTGCTTCTCTGCTATGCAAACCGAACTGGTAAAAGTGGACTACCTTCAAAATACACTCCTAAGCCAAACTCAAATACAAATATAGATGTATGCTTGAACTCGGGACATATAACCACCTTCTGTGGCTGCTGGTTTTGCTAACCTGTTTTACAGAAAGAGGGTATGTTTATATTCTTTACAGACCAATACCATAATGTGGGTTTATCTTGAAGAACTCTGAAGTGAATGAAAATTGTGCTTGTTTCAGAAGTGTAAGATTTGGTCAGCTATATATAAGAATGGGTTGTGTTTCTTTTTAAGGTAGCTGTTACAACCCTAAAAAACTATATAGACCAGTTAACTAAATAAGCCATTTCATCTTATGCAGTTCCAATTACAAATTTCTTCATAACCTATCTTTCATTTCTTATGTAAAAAACCAGATGAGTTTTATAGTGTAAATATTGTAAATCCTCCTACTTTTTTTTTCTTATTAGGCAAACTGGAGTTGTTTTTACTACTACATTGTTTTATCATCATCATAAACTTCAGCTAAGGTGGTGGTTCAGATTTTCCATTACTGTTAGAAACAATATTTAATCTATTTTTTAATCTAAACTATGCAATCTATTTAATGAATAATGCATTAATAATTTTATTGATAATTAAATGTTGGATGCTTAGGCAGAAAAAAAGAACAGCTGGAGAAGTCTTTAAACTAGAGGCTATATTTTAACAAGCATCATCTATAACAAGAATTTACTAATGTAGTTGTTTTGGTTGCTTTTCCTGAAGTTCTGTAGTGCAGCTCTTGGAGTCAGTGTGGGATTAAAATGAAAGGAGATGTGTTTACCAATTTGTTCAGTCCCTGCAGAGTTGTTCTGTTTAAAACTTGGTGCAGACTTGAAAGGCGAAACATCTTGGCCCAATTCTATTAATGGGAATAAGTACACCCAGAAATAAATTATTTCAAAGTGCCTGGTTTTAGGAATTTTCAACATTGTTCTTTGCATATTTAACAGGACGGAGGTTACCTAAGGTCAGCAAAAAAACAGTACTTTTTTTTTCTGTCACTATTCAGAACAGCACTTGCAAATATGTCTAAAATTCATATTTATCCAATGGAATTCAGGTACATACTCGAGCCGTTGGGAAAAAGGGTATGTTGCAAGCGTATGCGCCAGCATTTTCCTGAACTAAAATGGGCCAATATAGCACATGCAGTCTTTCTTTTACAAGGATATAGAGAATTAAGTTGCTGTATCATTACTGAAACAGGCTTCTAGATGAATTTTGAAGTTTATCAGTAAGAAAGGAAAAATCTGTAAGGTGATGCACAAGACATTTTAGATAACGTAGCCATAATGTAGCTATTGTGACAATAAGAATTAATGGTTTTGTGTAACAGATTTCCAGTCAAGGACAGATGGAAATGAGTCCACAATGGTGTAATAGAGCCAATTATATCACAATAATGTGGTGTGGTTCAGTGCCTAGTTTTGTATCATGTAATTATTAGAACATAAAATGAACTGCTAAATAGTGCAAATGTTGCTTTACACAGTGTTATGTTGTCAAGCTGGTAAAGTAAAAGCTGGGTAAGACACATAATATAGAAAGCCATTTGTAGGCAGAGATCAGTATTAAGAACTGTCATGAAGAAACATGAGTACAAATTTTATATCCCAGAAATTCATTCACTGCCTAGGAGACTGGGAGGGTAATAATTCCTGGGGCAGGGGGGTAGTAAAAAAAAAAAAAAAAAAAAAAAAAAGAAGAAGAAAACAAAAAACTGTTCAGAAAAGAACACTGCCTGAACTCATGCATTTTAATCTGTAACTGCAGTGTTACCACCAAGCTTTTATGTTATTCCTTAAGTTGTAAGCAGAGTAATAGAAAACTGAACTTTCTTGGTGGAACATCCATATTGGGATGAGAAGTGGGGAAGTATGTAAGTAGTACACTCATTTTTGCTAGTTTTTACAAAGAAGTCTGTCAAGTGCATGTTATGGTTTACTGCTTCTGAACATGTCAGTACATAAGATCTTAAGGTAAAATATGAGGGACATTTAATTTGCAAATTTAAAATGCTGTGCGTTTAAAATGCAGCTGGATATAGATCCAAGCACGCAAGACAATTTAAATGTTTGATTTATCATTTCTGCTGATTTTTAATAAAAATCTTGTTAATCTTGAAGCTGCAGTGAGTATATAGCTGCCGTAAGTGGAGGTGAATGTGTATTCAGTGGTGCATAGGGAAAGACAGGGCTGTGATTTTCTGTCTTGTCACTAGATGTCATCGTTTTTCTCAAGAATATAGCTGTTAGACATTTGAACAGCGGTCCAGTATCTCAGTGAGTATTTGAAAAATAATTAGGTGCCATCAGTTGCAAAGAACAGAGAGGTCTATTCTCTTTTTTAAAGAAAATGAGATGTCTTGGATTATTTGTTTTGTTGGTTGTGATCTACTGCCTATTCCTGTTAAGTTCTGTGCCCAGGTAGGGGCAGTGAAGGCTACCCACTCACCTTGCTTTAGCCACTTCACACTGAAAAGGTGAAGCTCTTTGGAGAAAGGGGACTTCCTACCATTGCAGAGGGTAGCTAAGGATAAGCGGGACAGGGGAGAGGCTGGGAGACAAAAAGCCAGGGAGCCCACCGCATCAGGAGAATGAAACACTAATTCTGAGTGAGACAGATGTGGAACATGTGGCCAGACCAGAGCACTGGGAGAAGGAGAGGCATTTCTGAGGGGCATGACTGGGGACGTATCATTGGCAGAATCTCAGAAATCTGAATCCATCCTCTCAGGGATGTGAAAAGGGCACCTATTTCAAATATTCCCAAGTTCCTCACTGTTAGAATTAAGCTTTTCTGTTGTCTAATTGACTGCCCTAGTCTTTTTGTCCTACAGTGTGTAAAAAGTTATGAATAGTTGCAGGTTAATGTTGCATGTTGTCTTCTTGCTTGCTGTAGGTAAATTCATTAGCAAAGAAGTTAGTTCTGGACAAATATTCTTTGCCCAACACTACTATAGAAAAGGGAAATGTTTCAACTTTCAAAGCTATAGTTCTTGTAAACAGTTTAGTAGATATTTCTATTCTATTGTTTCCTGAATAAGGACAATTGAATTGTATCTTAGAAAAGCAAACTCTTAGAACACTTAAAACTCCTTTTCCCCTTTCTTAAGTGAGATCCAGTATATTCATTCCTATTCCTTCAATAGTTAAACCTGTCATGGAGATTTTCTGAAAATCAGATAGCTGATGCATATGTTCATAAGTTAATGTCATACATGGGCTTATTGATATCTTAAGATCTTATATTTAAAATAACATACAGATTTTATATGTTATTAGTTGTATCTTGTAAATTCTATGGGGAAAAGCTGAGACTTTCAAAATGAATTTATAGTAGGCAGATGCAAATAGGTTCTCAGAAAGTAATTTCAATATGAAAATTAAATAAAAATATCATAAGTGGTTCCAATGCAAAATTTGTTACTTTCAAGTTTCTGTAAGGCATCCTTTCTGAATGGACTGCAGGACAAAAGGTGTGTAACAGGTTGTTGTGCTGACTAATGTTAAAGTTGTTGGACAGCAGCATTTCTAGCATTTTACAGCCATGTTTTCAAATCATTTGGAGAAATCCATCTATGCAGAATTTATTACGTGTGTTAAAATCTTTTATATTTTGTGTGTGTTAGTGTGGTACATATACATACAATATCACAATAATCTTGCAGTTCTAAAATGTTTCTTGTCTTGAATGTATACAGTCATTCTTTCTTGCTTTAAGCATGTGCAATTATGTAATATAATATAAAATTACATGTTTATTTTATAAGCCTCTGTACTTCTTAGTGGTTGCAATGTAGGCACATGTTGAAGGCTACAAATTTTAAGGATTTTATAACTTGAAGATAAAAGGAATAGCATCTCTATCTTGGCAAAACCAAATAGAAATAGAATTTTCCTTCTGAAACTGAGGTGATTTTTCATAGTGAAATTGATTCATATTGTTGTAAATTAAAGATTCAGACTCATAATTTATCCTCAAGCTCTAGGTATATTTATTAGTCTGATAATTTCAGATAACTGATTGAACAGAAAACCAGATGGACTTGGGAATGTGAGTTCTTGATGCTAGACTACTTAACCCCGGTCATGGCTTCGACCCGACCAACAACCTGCAGTTAATTCTGGTCTGGAGGTCTCTCGGTAGTGCCCAAGAGAACTGTTTCCATCTCTATAATCAATTATTCACTGGACAGACCAGAGAGACTGGGAAGATACTCACAGTTTCTTACTTATGTTATTTGCTTTCTGTTAATTGTCCTTTTTACTGAGCCCAAGAGTGCTTGAAACACTCCTTGGAATTAGGGAAGCTTTTTATAGTTGTGGGATGCAGGCCACCATTGCTATTATGCTCTGGTGGTTGCCATCACTACCTTTCGTACCTATCAATAATAAAAAATATGTTTGGAATATAGCCTTGGCTTTTTCTATTTTTTTCTTATATTGCTGCCTTGGTTTTTGAGACATTTTTTTTTAGTGTCCTTGATAAAACCTTCACTTACTGATGTCTTGAACTGAATTTCATTCTAGCATGCTTCATGCCTCCTTATAGTGCTTACTATAAATAGGAATTCTTGAGCTCTGCAGGCTGACAAATGAAGTCAAAACTACCACTTTGTTGTCATATTAATGAGTAACACACCAGCATAGTTCTTATTATGTTCAGGCTGCCCTTAGAGGTTTGTCATGTATCTGACATAGCTTAGCTAATTATAAGCTATAGTGCTTTAAGCCATGAAAGCCCATGGCACTGAACGAACAAAAACAGATTTAGATTTTCATGGAATATAAGCATGAAAATGCATTATTGGTAGGAACCCTTTTAACTCAGCGTTGTTCTTTCTTGTTAGAATCAGCAGTAAGAAACAATGTATCTTTCAAAACACTTGGATTTGAATAGTTGGAGTTGAAACAGCCATGTTTGATCTTAATAACTATATTTATTAAACTTAAAATTAGGCTGCGTGGCTATATTTTTGTAAGACGCATTTAGTTCCATTTCACAGAAAAAAATTGCAAACACATCTAGTGCTGACCTTTCCCCTAGCCTGCATGTACCTTAAATGACAATTCCAAACCCTCGTATATTTCTGTTTTTCTGTTAGCAAATCCTTCCCACAACAGTGCTATGATCTTAAGTCCTGGTTTGCATAATAACAATCAAACATGCAAGTGTTTGGAGACAGTGAGAGGAAACTTCTGTGCCTTGGAAATGGATGGCATACAGACAGATGATCCTGGCTTTTGCATGTCTCTGTGTATTTCATTCTCAGTAATCCAATACTGGATTCAGTTCGTCAGGAACTCAAGGAAGTCCTTCACTCAAGGAAGTCACCAAGCATGATGTGCACTCTACTGGTGAGATGTACTAATATCAAAGATACCTTGGATGTATTAGTTTGGGGATCATGCTGAAGCTGAAGCAGGTGTGATACTGAGACCTAGCCCTACAGAAATAAGATTGCAGCAGACATTATCCAGGAGATGAGATGCAGCAAAAGAGCTTTCTACAGGAGCTATGCTGAACCCAGCCCACCTCTTTCAAGAACACTAAAATGCTTACAAAGCAAGAAGGTGAAAAATTTGTGGAGGCACAACAGTAATACTGGTTCAGGTGTTGGGTGGAGGTCTTCAGATAATTGTGATAGTACCAAGGGATGGCATTAGCAGGAGGACAGGTGATAGGTGCCTCTTCATCTTCAGGACTTGGGAATTGAATTGAGGAATAGGAGGAGGTGACAGAGGCAACCTAAAATAATCTAAAAAGAAAACTACTTAAGCAAGAAAAATTCAAATCCTTATGTCAGGTTGGTACCATGAAGTAAGAAATCAAAGAAAGAATTAAAGTTTCCTAACATTTGAAAAAACTCAAGCATACATTTGTAGTTTGATTTCAGAAAGGAAGGAAATACTAGCAAAAAAATAGTGAATTTAAGATCTTAAGAGAGTGGCAATTCACTGAACAAGAACAGAGATAAGAATTCTGTCAGTCCTATGCACAAGTCAAAGCAACTTATTAGTTTCTTCTGAATGCCTTCTTGTCCTAGTGATGCAGAACATTGAATAACTTGCATACTGCCTGAGAGGCCCATCACACAGATGATGTTGGCACATGACTACCAAAACATGCCATCAAATTTGCCACTAGATTTTGTGGCAAATTTACATGGTTTCATGTTTCCGTGTTAGGGTTATGAAATATAAAACATTCTGGAAACAAAGCCCGAAGCTAAGCTGAAGGACAAAATAAATCAGCTGTTTTATTCTCTCAGAGTATCTCCTTTTTGTTATTTCACTTCTTAAGAGCTTCCTGTGAAGGGTAAGAATGAAGTAAGTTTACGCAAAACAAAATGCAACAAGAAAGCGTATGTCCGTTGTAACCAAAACTGTAGATTCCTGCGCTGGGGGTCTATTTATGCAATTCTTTTAGACCTGAATGTTTAACAGAGTGTTCATATTGGAGCTTTCTAATCCAGATTCTAATTATCAGGAAGCTATTGCAATTTTACCAGGGAAGAAATAATGACAGTGCATTCATTAATAGTATACCACTGAAAAGGTCATGTAAGAATCTTCTGGACTAGTCTTTTTGTAGTGAAATAGTAGTTTCTTTGTTTCTCTATTATGAAACTTCATAAATGTAAACCCTTCTTTTGTCAAAATGCTGCAGTAATAGCCTTTGTTACTCCATAAGCATTGCTGTTTTAAAATTTCTATTGTATATATGATGTCAAAGAGGGTGGTTATGAGAAGTGTAACAAAATGTGATTCCCTGGAGGAAGCTTTTTCTCTCTCTTCTTGTTACTAAGCGAATGTAGGTACTGAAATGTATTTTTCCAATTTTTTCTGTACAGTTTTCATCATAATTTGACTACAGAGGATGACAGTATTCCTTGTCTATAGACTTTTCCTAAAGAAACTGTCATTACGCCAGTTATCTTTATCTTCTAAAAGACTTTGTATGAAATATAGTGTGTACACAGAAAACTGTTAGTGGGGATATTTAGTATTGGACTGGTTTGCATGCGCTACGCTGCAGTATTATAAATACTGTGCATGCCTAGTGATGATATCTGATATCCTCAGCAATGAGAAGAATAACAAATCTGTCTGGAAAAGGGGAAAAAGGAAATGTGAAATATAGGCATCTCAGCGGGAATCTAAAGGAGAGGCAAAAGAAGATAATTTGTGCTTTCACTGGGAAAAAGTAGGGTCCTGGATATCCAGATCTGGCTGTAAAATGAGAATTGTCTTTTGGAGGGAGAACAGATTTTAATATTTTCTTTATATTCTGGAACAAACCCAAACTGTAAATCTATTAATGCAAAGTCCAATGACAATGATCAGCTAGTTCCTCATGCTTTCCAATATTTAGGTGGTTAAAAGGGTACTTAATTGTGTTTTAGGAAGCCCAGGTACAGGTTCTTTCTCTACAGCTTAATTGTGTTTTAGGAAGCCCAGGTACAGGTTCTTTCTCTACATGTGCCAGCACTGAGTCTTTGATGTGTATTTGTCACAACATAGCTGACTCCTCGAACAGTGGACAACTAAGCACTGGGTTCCCTGGAACGGCAACCTAATGCAGCCTGACTCAGCACTTCCTTACTCTGTTTAGCCCTTCACCATCTGCGGGGCAGCAGGTCCAATTCTCATTTTATAGTGAATGTCAAAGCAAAGGTTTTATGTTGGTTTTTTAATCCTCTTCAATGCCTGACATGTTTTTTCCTTGCCTCCTTCCCTCGGCTCTCACCACCTGAGGCTGGATTAAGATTTCAAGGAAATAGAATTTACAAAATCAGAACACGGTAGGTATTAAAATGAGGAAAACTCTGCAATTGATGTCCTGCTGTTTCTTCCTACTCTCCAGTTGAAAGCGCTGTGAAGATTTTAATTAATAGCAGAATGTGTTATAAAACCTATTGTGCAATAGCTTTCATTTTAGTTGTTTTTCTTTTTTTGTTGCCTTTTTTTTGTTTTGCTTCTGAATTACCTACAGTATTATACAAAGAGTTACAGACAAAATATACGTTCAGAAGTTTCTAATACTGCCAATATTTGCAGCAAAATCTTGGATTGCTTTAAAATACAGCAGTGTGAAAGCTCTCTGGATAGAGATGTTCCTCTTTCTGGTAAATTCTGCTCAATTTTAGCTTAATTATACTGCTTAAAATAGCATTTTCCTTCAGCTGATTGTATTTCTCAGAAAGGTTTCGCAGCCTACCAAAAAACCTAAACACACAAACTTTCTAAAACCGAAGGTTTGCCCCATCAACAAGGCAACAACAGCAGACCTTAGTGGGTACACCTGGAAGCTGATGGGGCAGTTGTTACAACATGTATAGCCTTGGCAATCCAAAACGCTGATCCCAAAGGACATTTTCATGAGATCTGCTTGCTGTGCCGTTAGATAAAGGCAATGCCATGCAGGTGGTGTAATCAGGGAGCCGAGCAGAAGCTGCCTCTAGCAGCCTCCCCTGTGCTGCCTGGGGTTATCCTGTGGCCACAGGATTTGTGCCGCACAGCACTGGCCAGCATCTGCTCTGGTTAACTTACATGGGATCACTACCTGCTAAACACACAGCAGTGTCTCGGTCAGCATCAGTACCTTCTACCCCTTAATCCACATAGGGTTTACGTTTCCCAAAGATACGTACAGGTGATATGTACAGACATACAGCTTTCTCAAGCCCCAGGTATGAGGCCCCATAGAGCAGGCAGAGCCTGTTTAAGATTTCTCAGCCCTTGAATACAATGTCTTCTGCAAGGCTCCCGATACACCATCTCGATGAAAGTGCACTGTAACCACATCTGGGTGTATTGCATAAATCTGAAAATATTTCTACCATTTCACTATTCCATGAAAGGCTATGACACTAAATGTAACGTAAAAGTATTAATTAGCAAAGTGGGAACACTGGAAAATTTTAAAATGTCAGCTTTGTGCCTGGGCAGGTGGCTTTCGTTCTTGCTCCCTGTAGAGATGTGTTGTGATGCAGTATTTCATTATTTTGTCTTATTTAGGGCTTTTTTGGAACCTGTTTTCCTGTCATTCAGGATATCACGCTCAAGGTTCACTGAAGAATCAAACCAGCTAAAACTTTCATAGCAAAAAGCAGCAAAGGGTAAAGATAGGAAAATATTAGAGATACTAATGGGAGGGAGAAGATTTAATCTACACACACTGAACGGATAGTAAATTTTTACTCAGATCAAGCTTCTCTTGAGTTTGGTTTTGCAAGTTGTCATTGTAAGCCAGTAATTTTAAATACTGCTCAAAATCTTTTTGGCTTATATTCAATTTTATTAATATTTTTTTTTGTTTTGCATAGGCTCCCTATTATTATCTTAACAATACAATTTTATGTCTCTTTTCACCTCATTAATTGCAGTCTATTTTACTCTCTACTTACCCAAAATGCTTAAGAATATGTAATATTTCTTTATGTTGAAGAACAGCAAGAAATGTACTTAGTTCTTTGCAAACAGGAAAGAAAACATATCCCTTTCTTTGCAAGTCCAGTATTAAATTTATTTATTGACAGTATTGATGGCATTATAGAAATTAATATATTTTGTGACTGTTACTTCTGTTAGGATAGCAAATAAAAGAGGAACAATTACCTACAGACAGAAGAAACACAGAATCCCTGAATCAAAAGGATTAAAATACAATATTTTAAATAATATAATTTAAGTATTTCCTCTGTTAACTGATCATCAAAAAAGTACTTTGGAAACATAAAAAATTTTAAGTCTGAGGTATCAGTTGATGGGAAATATGAAGCAGTGGCATCAAAATGAGCAAAATGTAGTGAAATCTATAATGTAACTGGAAATACATTTTCAGCCCCAGCAAATGAATTGTCTATATGTACCTGTAAATCCAATTTAGTACTTTTGGAAGATCATACCTTAGGAAATAAAATGGAACTATTTTAAATAGTCCACGAAATGAATTATTTCATGCAATAAAATGTTAGCTGATGAAACAAATTCCTGTTTCCCCTTCCATTGTTAGATTGTTGAAGATGTCAGAAAGACAGATTTATTCATAGAATTTTTACAACACATTTCCTTGGTGTAGTTTTGGATTTAAAAATGGTGTCTTGGGGCCATTTGCTTCAGAAAACAGTATTAGTAATGTAGCTGGATATTTCAAGTACGTTTGTGTCATCCCCAGGTTTAGACCCAAAAGAGGCTTATTTAGGAACAATGTACAAATAAATCCTTTTTAAAAGAATCTCACTTTATACATTTGATGAAATACTAAGTCTTGTTCAGGCTTTAGCAACATGATATTGGCATCCTGATAGACTGATACAATGCCAAGAAAAGCTGCGAGAAACACTTTATTGCAGAATATAATATTCTTTCCATGTTACTGGAAAGAAAAATAAAAAAAGGCCTCACAACCTTTAAAGTGTAATTTCATTGCTATTCTGTCCTCTGCTGCATTGGAAAAATTGGAAAAAACAACTTTATTAGAAACATTTTTTTTCTGCTTTTGTTCTTATTGGTCTTCTCAGTTTATTTTTCTTTTGAAGCTGTTGCAATTCCAGCTAAGCAGTAAGAACTGACAAAAAGTTTGGGAGGCCAAAACATAAATACTTAAACCATTCACATTTATCCATGCAGAGTCTGGCCACTGTTTCTTGGAATCAGATGTTAAGTTATATATCCATCGTTAAATTATATTAATTTCTTTTGTTTGTTTGTTTTGTTTTAAAGTTTACAGAATGCCTACCTGACATGCTAAATCTTGGGAACAAATGAGCAATTTAGCATGGTATATGTTAGCATTCTAGGTATTACTGTTGTCAGTATGTTTAAGGATGCATTTAAGGACTTTTTGTAAAACTTTGTATAAAGTCTTGACTAATCAGGATAGCTTGGAAGATTTTTAATGATGGAGGCCTTTTCTGAATCACTGCTTGGAAAGCTTGAGACAGTGCTGCTGAAAAATATGATCTGATGAATGTGCAGTAAGTTTCAATTCAGTAGGAACTGGTCACTTTAGCTTTGCCTGAATACAGTAGAAGGTGAAACTAATAATTACAAAAGGGCCAATAATTAATTAAACTCTCTATCTTGAGTATGAAGAGGAAAGTTTTCCTGAAACATGGATCGGATAAAATGTCTGTCTGAAGAACAAGTCTTGTCATAAGCATTAAATTTGCCCCAAAGGAGTTCTTTGTGTAATTTCTAAAAATGGTGGTAAATTCAAAATGAAATCTCTTGACTATTATTTTGAAAAATTAGGGTAAAAATTAGTTGTAACATAACTGCTTAAATGGAGATTCTTGCATGCATGCAGCTGAGAAAGATTATTGGGTCTATAAATTATTGTGTAACTTATGTTATCTTATTGAACTGATCCCCTTTGGCAAGGAAATACTTTATCAAAGTAGTAAATGTTATTGGTGTTGATTACCATTTATTACTACCCTGGAAAAATATTATGTTAAGGAAGATGTTAATAAATTACCTGAAATTATATTGTATCTAAGAAATCAGAAATGTAGTCATCACAGTATCACAGATCACAGTTCTGGAATAGAAAGGCATGCATTATACATAATTAATAGATACATATACATATACATATACACATATATATATATGCATAAAATTTTATATACAGTTGAGAAATATGTTGGGTTTGCACCTCATTTTTTAACTAAATTGAATCTACTATTTTATTGAAGTAGTATATATTAGTAAAGAAATACTTAAACTGTTAGTTTAAATAGAATACTCTTGTATTCTGCTTTTTAGATCCACTGTGAAATCACTGCTAAATATTGGGAATTATTTTGTTAATTTCTTCCTAGAATAATAATATGGCCAGCTGTGTCTGAATACTGAAAATATTCCTTAAGTTACGTATAAATATATTGCTTATATAATCATGCTGCTGTTTATAACTCCAGGAGTAGAACATCTTGATTCTGGATAAGTATGAAGAGAGTTCATGTTAAAAGTAACATCCCTCCAAATTATAAACTTATAATAAGGAAGCCTTTCAGACACATTACATTGTTGAATGAATTTTTACAGTTTAACAAGTAGTGTTATATCTTTGTAGTTGAAGATAACATCAGATATTTTTCACTTTGTTTCCAGGATCTGATGAGATGTGATCTAATCTCATGTCATCTAATCTAGATTGCTGGATTAGGTTTCAGTATTTAGTTTATTTCATACCTCTTTCATTTGTGTCTAGTAGTTATTTCTGTTAACTAAACTTCTGTTTGTGAAAAGTACAATAGATGAACACGTTTCTCCTATCACATGAGTATAATTTCATGAGCAAAGAATGAGTAATTACTAAAATAATGCAAGCTGTTTTGGGTTTCATTGTGTCTTCCCCCCTGCCCCCACAATAGGCTGTTGTGTATATTTACTGTCAAAGCTTTGCAGAATGTTAAACTGTTATCCTAATTCCTGCCCAAGCATTTAAAACCAGTACACTGAAAATTTATCCTGGATGTAAGAAACAATAGTTAACTTTCCACAGCCCAAGGCAGGAAAAAAAAAAATGTTTATTTTCTTCAGATTGCTTTTGTCAATAATGAAAAAGAAGAGCTGATTAGTTTTCCTGCTGTGCCTAATCATTTTAAGAAAATAAAAAATACCTCAAATCCCCCAGATCCCCCCAGTGCTGAATCTCAGTTCTGAAGTCTGGAAGATTACAAAGAAGTCTCTTGCTGTAGTTTCAATTATTTGCATGCTAGTTGAAATCCATGATCACCACTGTTTTTCTTTAAATATGTCTATCATAGTAATTCTTTTCTATAAGTAACAACTCCAGTAACAACAGAAAGTCTAAAGTGCTGATTTCTGTATTGCAATTGGGTTTTAGTTTCCAGTGAAATGCACCTTTCCAGAAACCCTGAATAAAAGATGTCATCACCAAATTTGCAAAGGTGGTATTTAATATTTTAAAATCAGAAATTACTCTAAAAAGCTAAGAAATGTATTAAATGTCTAGTGAACTATGTAATTATTTAATATATATATAGGCATAGTGTATCTTGATTAATAAAACTAAGTGTGAATTTTAAAGGAGATGAACATTCCTTTATGTAAAAACCTGAAAAATGCAAATGCAAACCCAGATTTAAATCAATTATTTAAATCATTATGTCCAGCTGCTTATTTAAATAATAATTAATTTTGGACATTTCAATAATTTATTTAAAGCTGTCCAACAAAATTACAGGAGCTAGGCTTGTGTGTCTGTGTATGAAGAATGTTATCCTGAGTTATCAAGACCTTCTGCTTAATTTCCTGGGTGTGTTTTGGATCCAGACCTTAGTTCATTTCAGAGCCTTCTGCTCAGACTGTCCTCATGGCATGAATTTTATGAAGACCAAAGAAGTCATCCATCTACCTTGTGAAATGCATCAGTTCTGGGGTGTGATGCTTAACCCATAAATTAAATGATGCAGAGTGGCCCAAGTTGCTCAGGTGTCTAGACCAGATGGCATGTGTTGTCTTTGCACACCACTTGGCTCTGAATTCCCTCTGGGCCCTACCTGATGCTGCTCTGGTAACAAGATAATTATTATTTTTTATGTTTGTTCAGTTGAAAGTGTTTGAAATAATAGATAATAACACAGGCTGTAATGCAGCCCACTGCACTATTGTTTTTACGCTCCATGTCTTGAGATGTCAAGTGAGGGCATTTAGTGATGCTTGGAGATCAAATGCTATAATGGAGGATTGTGTAGGTCAAAAGAAAACAATCATGATGCAGTCTGGTCCCTATCACATGCTGTGGGGTCATCCCTAAGGTGAACTACTTCAGGACCCTGTCCTGGTTTTATCTTGGAGACAGCTAGTTGGAATGGTCCGAAGAAGAGCTGAGATCGTGGCTCCAGAGCCTGGTAGCTCCTGGGGCCACCTTTTGTTTTGCAGCCCATGCTGAGGCTGGGAGTGATGCAGGCATCAGTGTGGTCACTGGTAGTTAAGGAAGTTCAGTCTTCCTCCTGTAGGTGTTTTGATCAAAAGCAACTCTAAGTGTGGGGGCTGCATAGTCTATGGAGCTAGGTGACCTCATGATCTGAATCATTTCATCTGAAGTTATTTGGTTCTTTCCTGGAACTCGGAGACATTTTCAGAAACTGATTCAGTACTGGTTACAGTTGCTGAAGCGGAATTTTGTTCTTTACGTAACATAGGACAGCTGAAAACCGCTCAGCCTCCTCCCAACAGATTAGTTAACTGTACCATATTAAAAATATTAAAAATATTTGACCCTATATTTTGGTCATCCCAATGCAGACTTTGCACTTCCAAACATATGTTCCTATTTGATACCATAGTAAATGTCAAAAAAATAAGAAAACCATCATAGATATAATGAGTTACTGAGTTCAATACATCACACTCAACCTGATGTGCTCACTTTTAAAGTATATTTTAGACCTTAAAGTAGCTATTATTTACTTTTCATAAAACACTTATTTTTTTTAATACAAAAGGTATAGTTGTGTAACTTGCTTTAAAATAATAAATTCAGGGCTTTTGATTTGAAAGTATTTTCAGATGCACTCACTTCTTGAAAGCAAGAAAACAGCAAGAAATTTCCACAAAATTCCAAAACTATTTTTCTTTTGTTTTTAATCTGCTGTACATTGTTACAAGAGAGGTAAATATAAATATTACATTACTGGGATTTTTTTTCTGAAATAAAATCAAAGAAATACTTTTGAAAATATTGGATGTTTGATCTCAGTGAAGTCACAAGTGTTTTGACATATGTCTGATGACAAATGAAAAACTAAAATTAGATTTCATCCATTAGTAAGTATGGAAAGATACGTAATGGGGTTGTTCAGCCTGGAGAAGGGAAGGCTCTAGGGACACCTTTATAGCATACCTTCAATACTTAAAGGAGGCTTACAGAAAGATGGGGACAGACTTTTTTAGTAGGGCCTGTAGCAACAGGACAAGGCCTAATAGTTTCAAATTGAAAGAAAGTTGATTCAGACTAGAAATAAGGAAGAAATTTTTTGTAATGAGGGTAGTGAAACATTGGAACAGGTTACCCAGAGAGGTGGCAGATGCCCCATCCCTGGAAACATTCAGAATAGGGTTGGACGGGGCTCTGAGCAACCTGATCTAGTTGAAGATGGCCCTTCTTATTGCAGGGGGGTTGGACTTTAGAGGTCTATTTGAACCCAGACTATTCCATGATTCTATGATAATAAACGCAATCTGCCTTGTCTTATCAGATTAGAAAGTCCTCTATGCATGTTGGTGTTGATATGTGTATAAAAACATAATCACTGCAACTGATTAAGGCCTACCCCAGACCTGATGGTGTTTTGTAGTTTTGAAGCTCTCATATACATGTATTTTATATTTGTTTTTCCCGCCTTTTGTTAACTGACCAAATAAAAAGCTTTCCTGCCAATGCTGTAGTTAGATGATCCTTACAAATATGGTATGTTTTATTGCAACCTCAGGTTTAAAAAATGCCATTGACGTTCCATTTTAATTCACAAATGTACCAGGTATGAATGCACAGTTAGTGCATTGTGAAAGGTAGAATGTACTAGAAGTAATTATGAGTGAAGATGGATTGTGAAAAAATGTGTAACAGGAAATTCTTTCTGAATACTTTAAGACCCAGAGAATGAGTGATGAAGAAATAGTATTAAAGATGAGTCACTGCTACTGGTCTTCTTTGCTTGGGATGTGATAACTAAATCAGTATTCAGTACAGTCAAATGGAAGACCAAAGCTAGCATGTGTTGTCGTCTGATGTGAGAATCTGTGCTGGAAAGTAGAACGGAAGAAATTGGTGGATCAGAGCAGAAATACAAACATACATTTTCCAGAAAAAATACGCAAACAGAGGAGAGCTACTTTGTCACTAGCAATGCAAAAAGGGGATTGTAAGTAGGGATATATTTTTGTTCAAGATGCTGGTGTGACCATAACCAGAAGATTGTTCAGTTCTCAATACCATTGCCTGAAAAAAGTGCAATCCACAGATGATTCAAAGAAGAATTACTTGGATGTCTGGAGAATATTTTCATGGCAACTATAGGACTTCTACAGGCCAGGTCACTGATTTGTCAATGGAATAAATAGGAAGGGATTTATATTTGAAACTAGTAAGGTATCTCTACTTGAATATTTTTATTGGTAAACCTTTGTAAGAGAGATGCATCTTGTTCTTCAGAAAGTTTTGGTTTGTTTTTTTTTGTTGCTCAGGCTTGAATTTATTACCCAGAGCAGCATACACTACAAATGGCCTGCACCAAAGCTTTGAGCAGTGTTGAGGAAACTCACACCCTGCCCATGCAGGGTATTACTGGATAATTATTTAAAAAATATTGGGTATTAACTGTGGAAAGACTACAAGAAACTACACAAAGATAAAATACATAATGCGTATATGCTTTCTAACGTGGCAGGGAAAACTGACAATATTCCACCACTGTATAAAGTCAGCAAGATATATAAAGATATGTGAAAACAAATCACTTAAATGTGGAAAGAGTTGTCCCACATTTGAAGTCTTTAGACTAGTTCTCTTAAAAAAACAAACTAAAACAACCCCCCAAAACCAAAACAAAAACCAAAGCATCCAAATGTTTGAACGACATGTTATTGGGTTAGGTGAGGGAATTACTGAGCTAGACTTTAACATCTGCTTTTTTGAAAAACTGCTGCCTATAGTGATCTTTCCCACTTTTAAAACTTATCAACCATACCATTTGATATATCTTACAGAGAATTCTAGGTTACAATCTGGGGAAAACTTAAAAATAATGGCAATAATAAAAACTTGATTTGCATTTCTGACCCCTCCATTTTTTTTACCAATTCGAATTTAGGGTTTTTTCACCAAATCTAGGCTCCCTTTCCTGTGAAAAGTTTTTAGGTCCATTCCAACCTGGACTGGTTTTTGCTTCTGTGATTCCAAATAGCATTACAATGATTTTGTAGCTCACCAATACCTAAAAAGCAATTATTAATTCATATGTATGGGTTGCAGAAATGCTGGCAGTCTGACCTTCAGCTCAGTACAAATACTGATCAGTGAAGCACTGACTGATCAGTGAAGCATTGCCTGTCTCTGTATATTAAAAAACAAACAAGCAAATAACACACACACACACTATTCCCCAAACAAACAAAAAAGCCCACAATAAATGACAACTGGCTGATCTTCCCAAGAATTTACTTATTTTTCTTGTAAAAGAAAGACAGCCAATTTGTATTTTCTGATTTTCCAAACATGGCACAAGCTGCAGCATACCCTTACAGTGCATCCTTTCATGCTTTGTTCAATTGTCCCAGGGCATTTTCCATATCACGGATATGGGCTTCTACTTTTGGTAGTCCATGGGGTTTTAATTTCTTATAAATATTTTCTGTTTCAGATCAATGCTTTTCTGGAATAGTGCTGTCATTATTTAACAGCTTTCTTTTCAGTATGCTTCTGAGCTGATTATCAGACACTCCAGGCATAGTATTGAACACAATTGTGCTGTAGTATCTTATTTCTACAACTCTTTGGCTATAAATTGGCTAGAGACCCTGAAAGTTACACAACTTTTAATAAATGTCTATAGTTGGCTATATATTTTGACATAAGTAGAAAATTACTAATTTGTGTCCTCCAGGTCTTGCCTTGAGATTTCTATAGGGTCGTTATTAATTTGCAAAATAAATATCATATGAACACACCTAAAACTCAAAAAGAGAGAATCTATTCTCTGGAATAGCCTCTTTTGAGAGTTTTATCAGTAAAAATAGACAGATTTAGTGCTGGAAAGGGGTTGTTATTCTTCTATGAGAAGCAAATAATTTTGTCTTCAAGATCTGTAATCATATTTGTTGCATTCATGCTCAAATTACATTGAATTGTACGAAAAAATAGCTTTTTATGAACAATGAAAAAACTACAGAATCCGATGGGAAAAGTATCTTTCCTAGTAAAATGAATGTATGTATAGAGTCTTCATCACCTGACTGAGCTATATGTTCACCTAAACTGCATATAAACAAGTAAGGGTTTATCCTTATGCCTTGCTTAAGAAAATGGCTCAAATTATTGTTATTCTTTTTTTTACTCTTGTAGACTTTTTAACAATCTTATGTTTTGATACATTTCATAATTAATATTTGCATGATGATGAATGGTTTTTAGATGTGGTTGGATACCATCTGGATTCAATAGTGGCACCAACTTCATAGCTAAACCATCAATGTTTAAGGCACACTGAATCTTACGGTGGCTTGAAAATTTTATGTTACTATGCCCAAATGCAGCATTTGACTAAGCACTATTTCTGATAACGTTATTTACTTTGCCCTCAGAACACACAAAATGCCAGTGTTAGAATGAACCTCAGGCCTCACATTCTGATCTGAAGGCACCAACTTAGATGAGGTTGTTAATGGGAATTATGATTATTTCAACCCATCACGTGACTGTGATTATTGTCTACAGCCAGCCATTGCACATGCATTGCTCCTTATCATTTGTCAGAGCTTTCCACCACTGTATTACTCTTCAGTTACAAGCTTGGCAACCTGTAAAACGTGAAATCTCTGCAGTTAAATTGATCCAAAACAAGAAGATGCCTGGAAAGACATTGTTTAAGAATTGCGTATATGTTGGTGCTTAAAATGAAATCTTGAATGCAGTTGCAGGAAAAGGTCTGAAACCCAACGTATGGGTTTGCAGTGCAACTTCTATTACCTGTCTCTCAGGACAGACAGCTGTCTTTTCATTGTTACAAAAAAGAAGGGCCTGTTTAAAGACTTGATCTGGGTCAGTGTAATAGTATTCCATAAATAACATTTAAAACATTCAGAGCATAACATTAATACATTCAGAGCAGAGCAGACCAAGAAGCTTGGTCCCATAAAAATTCCCTGTCCAAACTTATTTAAAGAAAATTCATCAAATGGGTCTTCAACCTGAAATTAATTTGAGGTGTGTAGTATTAACTGCATGGGTAATACAAAACACTGCGTGTTATAGGATCTTCCTTGTACATTCATGTGAGATCCCAGTACCATGACTACTTTTTGAAAATAAAGAATTGCCATTCTGTTCAGTCCTCAGCTTTGTTAAATAATACATAAGAACTGATAATTTTATAATATTTTCTATAATTATTTCCATGTATGTTTTTCATATGAAAATATTTATTATTGTGCATTAAGGCTGTAGTTATTAGTGAGACTCTCTTGAAGCATTATTTCCTATCATATTCAAGAATATTTGTTCAGTTTTTTGTCTTACATATACCTTCTTCAGAAAAATCATGAAGGGTCATGAAATTATCTTCCAGGAGACGTGTAATCATTAAAAAATAATACTCCAATGGTTAGTTACAGTTGGCCCTCAAACTCATGTTTAAGTGTCACAAAGGAATTTATTATTGAACAGTACTACATACACCATTCATTTATTGCTTTAACAATATTAATTATCTTTGGCATTCATAGTTGGCTTTACACCTTGAAAGCACTTTCTAAAGAATAATTAATCTTTGCAAAATCATGTAAGCTAGATCTGACTAAGATTGAAAATGTTTCCTCCAGGAGTAATTTTTTTGTGTGGCATAGATAAGGTATCGTACAATAATAAAGCAAAAAAATTTATATCGAAAACTTTCTGGTCATCCTTTTTGATACAGCTTAAGCATAATTTTTGTCAAAGTCTTTATTAATGGTTCATTATGCAGTATAATATTTCTTTATGTGTTAAAGACATTTTTGTACTGTTAAAATATTAACACAGAGAAATACGTAAAGACTGAATAAAAAACATCATAACTAAGAGATTCAAAGGATATCAGCTGATGAAACAATCCAGAACAGAATACAAAAGAATAGTTCAACCAGTGGAAGCATCATGACATGATGCTTCAATGCACTTTAATTTCTGCCTGTATTCTTTTAATAAACTTAGGCAAAATTATCTGAAGCATGTTTTGATTCTGTCAGGCTGCAACACTAGTAGCTGCAAGTTACAATTTTCAATGTTCTGAATTCATAGAAGACCTGTGTGCCAAGATTTCATGTTACTTGATTTCAGATCAAAATTTCCATTTGGGTCTGCTGACACTGAAGGAAAAATACTTTTGTGTGCAATAATTTTATGCACGTTTATTACAGTGCACCTTCTCTCAGTCTAGAACTTTTCTTCTTCAACTAATGAACATAACTTCTTGCCAGCTGTGCAAAATGTGAAGTTTATGCTACACATTCATGAATAGTTATTACTAGAATAGTTATTGCAAAATATGTTTGGAAATTTCCTGTGAACTTTATTGTTTATATATCTACAGATAGTTTCAGGGTTTCTTTTTTCAAATTGTATTCCATATGAGAAATAAAACTAGGTTTAGTTATCAGCTCTCTAAAGGATGAGTGAAAAGTCATACTTACTGCTTAAATAATGGAACTGGGGGTTTCATATCAATTTATTAATACTGTCTTCTAAGCACTAGAGTGAGAGGAGGAGCAGGTGATCTTGGCTTTAGGCAGCATTCCCCTCCATACAGGTGTCATGGTTTCTGCCCAGATAGGCCATTATTCACACTTATAATTTACAACAGCCAACTCCTCCTTTAAGTAGCAACTGACAATTTTACGTTGAGCATGATTTCTGCACTAATTTAATCTGGCTTTGTCCCAGTTTTAAAAAACTATATATCTATGTTTCAGTGTTAGAAGCACAGTGTGTATTAGTCAAACCTATTAGTAAAGATATATAATTTGGAAAACAAGCGTTGGTTTTGTTCACACCATGGTTTGTTTATTCTTTTTTAATTCATTAATAATCTCTCATGAATAAAAGGAAATAGCAATACTGAAGCTAGATGTGGTGGAAAAAGCAAAGTGCAGAAAGAAGCTATGTGTAATAGGAAAGAAAATGTCAGGAACTGCCTGATTTTTCAAGTGTTGAGCTTTCCAAATTCCTATTCATTCAGTAGAGCTGCTGTATGTCCAGCCCTCTGGAGCACAAATTCAGATATTCAAATCTTAATTTAGGCAATTCTGTTATTCTCCTAGTTTTGAAAAGTGTTGGTTTGCCCATGAATTCTTCCTTTGGAAAATCGGAGCTTACATTATTATTTTTTTTTTAAAAAGAGAATATTGCATTGTACTCTTTCAAGTGATCAACTAACAACCCAAAAAGTCTAAAAATGTCAATTAGTTGAAGTTTCACTTGTTGGAGTTTAAACATTGATTTAAATGAGTGTTTAGAGCTGTTTTTCCCAATCTTTTTGCAAACCAACATCACTTTAGAAATCTGAAAATTTCCTGGGTTCTTACAAGTAGTAGACTTGTAGTCCTCATAACAAAGATCTGTAAAATTATATGGAAGGGTTTTGTTTGCCCCGTCTCAAATACAATATGAATAATTTCATTACCAAGAAATTCTTGCATTCTTTCCTCAACAGAATATCTTCTGGAGAGTGAAAGTCTTCTGGAGAAGTGGCAGTAAAATGTAAGAATAAATAGTGGAATATAGTCCAGCAACAATCTCTATTTAGTCCGCTACTGGAACAAGTTGTAAAGTTAACACCTGACAAAATACACTAATATGAGTAATTGTGAGAAGATATAAGGTAGTCAGATGCAGGCATCAGGCTTTATTTGTAATCGTATATCGCATTCTGGTAACAGGTTTATTCAGCTGGCAACCTATATGGCTATTTTGTGAAGAAGTAATTCACTAGTTTTCAGTTTTAGCTTAGTATTGCAATAGGAAAGTTTAAGTCATATTTATTATACAGCTGTCTTATATTTGAAGTTCTAAAGATCATTTCCACAATGAGTTATCTAACTAATCCATGCAGGAAATACTTTGGGCACAAATCAGCTTTTCATTATTTTAAAACACAAACCATGAGGGTAGTAAGAAATTATGTGTACAGCTTTACTATCATTCTGCAGGGAGTAATGAGATGGTTCCATCCCACGTTACACAGTACTGAGGGAGATTATCTGAGGCAATCTCAGATTGTCTGAGATACAGTAACTGAAGCAGAATATCTGAGAATTTCAACATATCAAGGCTGCCATCCTCCTTTATGGACAATGTCATTTACTCAAAAAATCAGTGTGTGGCCTATGATTACTGATAAACATCTGTTCTGTTTCTTCATACACACAAGCTTTCAAACTATAGAGCAAAAAATCGTAATATTCTCAGAAGACTCCAGGAAATACATGTTAAGGGAATAATTTTCTAAGGAAAAAATATTTAGCATTTATACAGACAGCTATTTTTGTTTCATTTAATTATCAAAAATTCCCTGCACGATTTTGAAAATACGGAACATCATCAAAAGCACGCTCTCTTTCACCTTTATTTTAGCTAATTTATCCCATATGCAACCTTGTTGGATAATTTCATATGAAGACAGACACCAGTAAGAGCTTTTGAAGGTTGTTTTTAGATGAACTATCACTATTTATCAGACTATCAGAAAAAAAATAGTATTCTAGTAACTTCAGTCAAAAGAAGAAATCTGAAAAATGAACATTTAGGAAAAAATAACTTTCAAATTACCCATTTTCTTGATTAATCTTTCTAATAATCTCTCTTAGGTTTTGTCTACTTTGCACTTGGTATTTATTACTGAAGTATTGCAAATAGTCTACATTAATATATGTAGGTTTGGATAAATAGCACGAGCAGCACAGTCACTATGGCCCAGGTATAGTATTCTGAGTAAGCATTTACTTCAGACAGTGCTGCCTTGACTTTCTGTACTGCTAAAAAGTTCCCATGTTTCTCATGGGTTATGTTGGCAAAACAAAGTAAGACCAAACTATGTTATGATAGCTTTCCAAATTTCCCAAGTGTTAGTAGCCAGTGATCAGAAGACTTGACTTCAGAGACCTAATCTTCTAACTGGACCTGCAAAGGATTGCCTTTGTGCCAGTTATATGGTCCCATTTCCAATCAACAATCAAATACCAGAAAAAGATCTAATTTGTTTAGGTTTAGTGTCACAGAGATGACTTCTGTTTGCAGGAATATTTTAATACAGCTGGAAAGTAAGTAAGTTCTCACTTTTGCTCACTAGATCTAATATTTAGCATCTAAGTATAGTGCATATATAGTGGAACTATATGTAGTGCAACACCTTGCTATATCAGTCCAGGGATGATGGGAAACTAGGCATAGGTTCAACTGATCCTGCAAAGGCATCAAATGTATGTCTACCTTAAAGTGTGTGAGTCTCACTGTGTCTCACCATGTCATCTTGCTTAAATAATTTGCCAAATGGAGGGAATTCTCTGAAGAATATTTCAGTAGCCTGGTAGGAGACCAGTCTGTAGTAGGGCTGTCTAAATCTGCTAAAATTGTTGCCTGTCTCAGAGATACCCAATTTAGGAGTCTTTTCTTAAAAAAACAACTGTGAGCATAGAGGAAAAAAGGCATGATTTTGTTTTGTGCACTTCATAAAACCTGATTCTCCAGTTTCTAAGCCTTATAATTTTCACAGTCTGAGATACATTGAGGGGGAAGACTTCCATTTCTTGCATTATATATGTTTGAGGAAATAATCAGGCTTTCAGGACTTCTCAGTTTGTTCACAATCACACTAGTAGTGGTTAATACCATGGATAGCATTAGGTTACTCAGCATTTTCAGTGATGTAAATGCAGTAGGATTTGGACTTCAGTCTTTAGAAAAAGCTGCTAAACTCATCAAATTTGAACTTCAGTCTGCAAACCAGAAAGGTTTGCTACTTAGATTGTCACATGTTTGCTCTTTATTGTACTCCTCTAAATAATAAATTAAAAAGAAACTAAGAGTGGCTTTGTATACAGGGAATATTGGCCCATATTCATTTAATAAATCTCATTAAGTACTTTATAATCAGCTTATTATTCTGCTTCTGTAAGAACATTTTAGTCCTCTGTTAAGAACATTTTAGTCCACTTCTCTATGTAATGAATAATAAATTTCCACTGTTTTCTACCTAATTTAGGACTGTAAACCATTTGAGATAAAGTTCTTGTCTGTTTTACATCTTTTAGTTAACCTAAGTGTCTGTGGTTCTATGTTGCTATGAAATACCATGTATTTATTGCTGAGTACTTGTCCATACACATTCCAGCTACATACACAAAACCAATAAAATTTTTGTCCAGCGGTGTATATTACAGCAACTTCTGTATACTATTCCTGAGACAGTAGGAATCTCCTAATACTATAAAAGGTCTAGTTTTTTCCTATCATCTGCAGCTGGGAGACAGAATTGTTATCTGAATTAGCTTTCATTTGGGCACTCTGCAATTTAAATTATGTGGTTTCGTTAAATTTGGAGAAAAAAAGAGAATTTTGGGGGTTGATTCTTAACCACATTTTACTTAAGAAGCAGATACTGCACTGTCTTTTTAATGATACGTTTTAGTTCCTGTACTTTAATACATGTTACAAATACATGTATTTTTGTTAGAATACAAGTTGTCACTTAATTATAGAAATTGCCAGACAGGAATATACAATTACACATTCACATTTTGTGCACATCTGACACACAAACAACAAAAAAATGAGTATTTGTGTACAAAAGGTAATTACCATGATAATTCCTGTCCTACCAAATAATGAAATATTATTTGTAAGATTGTGTGTACCAGTAAGAGGACAGCATTGTGCAGTTTGTGCGTATGCATCATATATGCGCCCTGCAGACTCCAGGGGGCTGGTGGACTGGTTCTAAAGACACCTGTGAAAGGCAATTAGAAAATAACTTCAATACCAGTTAGCAGAAATTAGCTCTATGGGATCTGTGCATCCACCGGTAGGGGGAGGGGAATTACAGTTCTATGAATTGAAAAACATAATACTGAACATTAAAAGGAAGATCTTGCATAGCTACAGAATTATTGTTTTGGGTGAATGTCGCCTAGTAGAAGGGGCTCTTCTGCAAAAGTACTTGCATTTGTATAGAAACATACCAACTTTATTAAATAAAATAGTACCAGGAATTATGATATTATGAGAAACTTAAACTTCCCGTGTTTGTGTTGCAAAAAAATCTGTAAACGATGGCAAAGATTAGATAGTCTGACAAGATAAATCTGATCAATTTCTTTATAAAATCCTCAATGAACCAACAGAAAACAAAGGTTGCATGAACTGTAAAAGTAGTATAAATAAAAGAGGAGAAGCAGCAGAATAGATGTGTTACAGGGTTGGCTGTGGAATTGCAGGAAATGAAAGAATATCTTCCTTTGTCTTGGTTTTAAGAAATTAAGAAAATTATTTTAAGCCTCAGGGCTTGCAAGATAGATAATAGGAACAAAGATTTGTAAATCTAAACTGCTACAATTGATACAGAAGTAAACCTGAGGCATTAATGCTCTTAAATTATGGGGAATGGATGCTATTTGTTCAAGAACTTTGAAAGAACTGGTACAGGAAATCTTTGATCTTGTAGTAGGGAACATTAATAATATTATAAAATCCAGAATGGTGTAATAGTAAACATGTTACTTGATTTTGAAGAGATTGGAAGTGATCTAGATAGGTACCAGTGCCTTTTTCTTTTTTAAAAATAAAGAAATCATTTCAAGACCAGAATCACTAGACATAAAGACAAATAGAAAATGAGTTAAAACCATATGATATATGCTTGCTAACTTAAGTTGCTCTCAGCGATCTTAGTATTTTGCAGACAAAGTAGTATGTGGACTTATGTAGATGATCGTTGTTGTAATGTAAGCTGGGAAATTCCTGTTTTAACTAAAACCATGGGTATTAGTAATAGACTTTAAGGCAGATGAGGAGCTAGTAAAAAAAAGGCAACAAAGGACTGTCAGAACGTAAGTAGTATTTCCCAAGTAAGATGCTACTAGAGTTCTAGGATTTGACTTAACACTTTTATTCATGGTTTTCTTAAAAACGTTAGGCTGTAGTACACTAGCGACACTTGCATATGACTCAGTGTTACTAAACTATCACTATAGAGAAGAATCAGATAACAGGATCTTAAAGTAGTTCAGTAGGTGGGAATGTGATGCTTAGAAGTTCTAAGTCCTGAAACTTTTTGAAACTATGAAAGGAAATATCTACCTATCCAATGAGGATAGGCTGACCACAAGAGAAAGACAAGTTCAGTGACTCAGCACTACTTAACATTACTTTCATAATTGCTAACCCTCTTTATGACATAATGTCAATATTGAAACTATTTGATTTTGCAGGCCCTGGAGGTTTTGACATACTACATTTATTGATGACTAAGTTACAAACAGACAGATGTTCTTTACTCATATACAAAATTAAAACCAACAAAACCAAGGCAAATCAGGGCAAACAGAAAAGGTTTTCACTCATTAGTATACATTACCTCTCAAATATCTGACTTCATATTCTGATTTCAGAAAGAAATTATACTAATGGTTCATTTTTTTTCCCCTGAAAAGCTGTGTCAAAAGTTCTGATTTGACAGAAAGCTAGAGGATCTAGATTGTTTATAGTAAAAATATGTTATTGCAAAATTCATTAAGGTGTCTGGAGAAGTTTCAGGAATCCTCATATAGAAAACAGTCTAAATTTATTTCCTCTTATTTCGATTTCTTAAAAGCAAAACCAACTGCAGTATATCTGTTCCCATTTCAAAAGTAACAAGAAATATTTTCCATGAATAAGCAGTTTCAGACAAAACAGAAATCTGCTTATTAATGATTCTAGTACAACTAATCTACAGCTTGTAGCTTTATGAAGTTTTTGTGAGATTATTAAAAAATAATTCAAATGTTCTAAACTATATTATAAATCATAAAATGAAATGTAATTGAACTGTATATTTGAAAACATAAAAAAGTGTTCTTGATAGAAAAATACAACGTTAGGAGACATTACATTTCTCAATGTCTCAAAGTATTGTCCCTTATTTTTCATGTGTCCCATTCTAACACTTCCCCTTCCCCATCCAAGAAAAGATGCCACCCAGGCATCTCTAAGTAAGATTCCATATGAATTCTCAATTAAGAGTCCTTTGTCTCCATTTCCTTTTGTAAATCATTTCTGTATTCTTCAGTTCAGTTAGTTATGATTCCTTTTATAAAATATAGTTGTGTTCAGAATACATATGATGCTTGGCAATATAGAAAGAAGCCATCTTCACTAGGCAAATATGCAAATTTGTAGCAAGTGAAATGCGAACATTACCAGATGCAAGGGGGAAAAAGGGGGCTTTTTTGATGCCAGGAAAAACCCCAGAGATGTTGTTGTAGGCTACCTTTTCTCCACAGCCCTGTAGAGAAGGTAAAGCTATATGGACTATAGCTGAGTTTCCAGGGTGCATAGTAAAGGCATATTTTGTGATTTAAAAAATGTAAAATATTCCTAGTGAATACCTACGCCCTTTCATGTTGATATTCTTCAGTTTCTTGAAAGGTTACATTTTTTCATGTAAAATTTTCAGCTATTTTTGAATACTCATGCCAACATCCCCTTGTAGAGGAAAGAGCAGAAGGCTTTCCAGAAGTCATCAATACACTTTTCAGTTAGTCTAAGTATGGGCTGCTAGCAGGAACTATTCTGTTAACTCCATCTTGTGTGTTCACATGCCATCTTCAGAACATTTTTAATGTACCCTGGTTTGGGACAAAAGAATTGAAAATAGAAACCTGTTTTATCAGATAAATTTGTGAGCAAAATAAATAATCCTTATTTTGACATTGCTTATCAAATTGAAGACAAAGTAAACAAATATATAGAATTATCTTGAATTCTATGATTTGTTCCACTTTAAGCTTCTTCTCCAGCATGAATATAATATTGTATCATACTACAGTAACAAATATTTACTGGAATAAATTTAATTTCTCTGATTTTTTTCAAAGCATGAACAATTAATATGTCATTCTACCTTGCCATTTAAGGTTTAAATACTCTGAACTATGTTCTATTTGAAATAGAGTATGACTAAAAATAATGCACAATAATCTCCCATGTTATAGAATGGGTCATAACTATTCACTGGAAGGTTATTTAATCTGACTTTATTTTGTTGCCATTGTATAAATAAAAAAGTGTAATTGTTTTCTCAATGTTTCAGTTTTACAGTTGTGAAAATAGACAGCTTTCTTAAAGAAGTCCTGCCAAAATGTTTCTGGGAATTTAGTCATACCTAGTATTTTCACTGACATAAAATTTTAGTTTGTGGTTACCAGAAGTCACTTCCTGTTTCACAGCTGGCACACGTCCAAACTGCTAATGTGGTGCCAGCCACATATTCCGTAGCCATGAGCTGCATAACTTATGTGACTCCTTACAGAGAGCTCAAGCTCTGCTTCTGAACATAAATAAGATAGCTAGGACACAGGAGGCAAAATGACTTGATAAATATGAGCTTAAACTAATCCTCATTTTAATACGTTAAACCTCTATTCTGTCAGCAAACTAGACTGTTTGCTTTTCTTCTTGCCACTTTTCTTAAGGAAAAGGTGATTTGTGGGTCAGTAGGTAGGCAGGGAAAGGGTTCAAATGGCAAAAGAGAACAATGATCTGCCATTCCCATTTACATTGCTTTTGCATACATGCAAAGTTTCTGTTTGTATTTGCGGAATAACCTTAAGGCATCTGAACTCTGTCTTATGCAATAGGGAAGAGACGAGTCTATGAGCATAAACAGTGCTGCCAAATCTAGAGACACAGGTTGCTATGCAGGACAGTTATTTTTCTTCAGTCATCAACAATCGGTAGTATTAGGGGAGCAAGACTATTTCTCTTCAAATGAGACAAAATGGTAATTTGATCTTCCTGAGATGTATTTGCATTCCTTTTCACACCAGTCCATCTACTTCAGTTTAAATCTATGCAACTTTATGGAGCTTTAATATCAATTATAAGTAAAAAATGGCACAGCAAAAGCATAGTGAGAACTGACATTTACCAAGTGAGATGAGGAACAATAATTATTTTTGATACACCTCAGTAGATCTTACAATATAGAATGAGATTACCTGAAACCGTTTCTTGCTCTAATTGAAGGGGAAAGAGAGAGAGAGACAGAAGAAGCTAAGAAGTTAATAAAAGACACATAAAATATTAATTTTTCAAAGTTCTTGACTGAAGAACCTTTGGACTTCAAAATGGTCTGTGGCTTGGATGGAGAATGTTCTGCTCAAATTACATTTATAGTTGAGCACATCATTTTCAGAACAAAAATATACTTGATAACTAAGCTCTTTAACTCCTTAAGGGATAGCTGCAAGCTCTCAGTAACATTACCTAATTCATGACTGTTGTTCAAAAGTGAACATGTTTTCTGAAGTTCTCTGTTTTAGTGTTCATTTCAATGAGATAATGATGGCTCTGAGCTGTCAGCCCCTGAGGGCAGGTTATGTGGAGCAAGTTATATTCACCCTGCATAGCACTCATTTAGACTTTCCATGGGTACAAACAATTTTTCTCTGTCATTTTTCAGTTCAGAGTGTCTGAAACCAGGCAAGTCTTTGTAAGAGCCCACTGGAATAATGTTTCTGTATCATAACACCAAAATGCAAGTGGCTTGCCTGATGACTCATCATGAAGATGTCCGAGGGTGGAAGGCCTATATGGGATGCACCAAGACTGTATAGGAAGAATAGAGATAAATAAACCCAACTGTTATCTGGACTCCTTGTAGCAAAGTGCTTCTGAAGTCGCACATGTTTTTCTCTGAAAGAATAGTTTATTTAGGCCAGAAAGAGATCCAATAGTGAGCTTATTTCCACGCAGGATGAATGGTAAGAGGAAGCAGACAGGACAAAAAGCAAAGTTACTTAGCTTGACATACACTCATATAACACCTGTCTATAAGTAAACAGTCTAAACTGGGGTAAAAGAGCTTATTGCTTACTCTGTTGAGGATTCTGATGAGAAGAATTTGTGCCTTAACTTTACATGCTACTATAATTGAAGACAACTTCAGTGGACCTAAAAAGTTGTATGACTAAAGACCTATTACTTGGTTGATTTCCTTTAATCATATGTAGTGAGATGCATTTCTTACCACTTCATTAATCAAGGTGATTTTTTAATCTATATGGTTTTCATAGAGAATTTATAAATATTAAAGGGATCCTAACACTCAAAATATAGAAATGAATCCCATGTATGGGGAATTGTCACATGCATACATTATATTTTTGTAATAGTGCACATGAATCAATATTAACCTTCAAGTGATTGTTAATTTTCATTCATTTCTTTCCTTCTTTTTTGGGTAATCTCTTAAATAGTTTTTTTTTTAAAAAAAAGCATTCCAAAATGCCATGGTTTGCTGCCTTTTTTTTTTTTTTCTTTAAAATAATTTTCATTTCAGCCTTCTTTCTGAAGGCTGAAACTACTGGTCTGTACAATATTTATGTTAGCAATATGTTTCTTGCATTACCCTTTATCACATACCTCAGACCTGACCTCAGTGAATGCTCCTTGTCACTGTTAGCATATTTCAGGCTCCATAACCATTCATTTCCTGGAGGGTATTTGGAGACTTTGTATACAATTATGAAGTTTGATAAGGCTTTTTTGTTGATATTTGAGTGGAATCTACTTGTGGAAGACACCAGTCCATCTTGCATACTGTCAAAAAATCCCACTTTGGTCCCTATCAATATTTATCAGTGACACTGATGAAAAATTCTCTGTAGTCATTAAGAGCTGGCTTTTAAGCATCTCTTTAAGCACTAGCTTTATCTTCCTAGATTCACATTTTGCCCTATGTGTTACTGTACTGTCACCAAAATATTTGATTCAATGACTTCTTTTTGCCCCTTTTTGTAAAAATCGAAAGATTTAGTAAGTTAAACAGATGTCTTCAGACAATTTGTCTTCATTCATAGCATACAAATGGTAGTCCTGTATGACCCTAGTGCAGTTTCTGTCTTGTGACCTGTATGGTTTGTATTATATATTTTCATTGGTTTTGTTGGGTTTTGTATTAAAAATCTGACACTAGTAGAACAGTAGTTCTTGCTTCTCTTAGCACTATCTTCGTTAGTAGGGCCTGTAGTTATAGGACAAGGGGTAATGTTTTAAACTGAAGATTGATTCAGACTAGATATAATGAAGAAATCTTTTACAATGAGGGTGGTGAGACACTGGAACAGGTGGCCCAGAGAGGTGGAAATGCCCCATCCCTGGAAACATTCAAGGTCAGGTTGGACGGGGTTCTGAGCAACCTGATCTAGCTGAAGATGTCCCTGCTCATTGCAGGGGGGTTGGACTAGATGACCTTTAAAGGTCTATTCCAACTCAAACTGTTCTATGATTCTATGACCATGACCAGAAATGTCACAAGGTAAACTCTTTCTCTGGTGTCTGCTGCTGCATTTGCAGCTTATGTGAAGAGGTAAAGAAAATATTCTATAGGGTTTCAGTTTAACTGACACAAACCTTAATCATATCTTAAGTGAATCTTCTGCTGTCACTAATTGAAAAGCTGTGCACTGTGGGAGGAAGACTATGTGGCAATTTTAAAAAAAAAGGAGACCCAACTAATCCTCTATTTGGTTCTGCAACCCACAAAGAACAGAATGGAAAGACATTCACAATTTTGCACTCTTTAATAGGCTGATTAAAAACCAGGTCTATGGGACATACTTTCGCTCCTCCCTGCTTAGATGTTTCATTGGGTAGTCAGAAATGCAAGCTTCCCAAGCCCGGTAAGAGAGAGAAAAAGAATTGATCCTCACTCAGTAGTCCACTGTAACTATTTGGAAGCAAGAAGTGCTTCCAGATAACCTGGTTCCTGCTGCAAACATATTTTATCCATTACCTAGTTCATTTTAGATGAAAATTCTCAAGGAGGCCTTGTAGAAGTGACTGGAATCTGGGATTCCTCCATCTCAGGGAACAGCCATTGCCACTTGTAGACTCCTATCTGTGTTCCTGCTTTTCTCCTTCCAGCTTCTTTGTGCCTAGCCTAGATTCTGAAAAAATGGAAAAGATGTACTAGACTTTCCTATAGCCTAAATTCTAATGCTCAGAGCACAGTTCTGGTAGCAGAGCCACAGAATCAAAGCGAAATCTGCTTTGAATTGGGTTTTTTTCTCTTTTTCTACCTGAAACTGTGCTTGAACTACTTTTTCAAAGAACTTGGTGAACCTGAATTGGAACTGACATACCAATATCCTTTTTTTTTTCTTTTTTTTTAAAGAAAAAAACCACAACAAAAGCCACTAAAATTAATGTCACTAAATGTTTTTAGCTGTTGCATGTTTTTTTCAAGGTGAACTGATTAACAAGCTATTATGGGCTTGAACTGGAAGAATTTCACACATCAGCCTATACTGGAAATGTAACAAAAATTATTTACTGATTAAAGTCTGTGCCTTTAATTCATAGATGCTTTGGAAAGCCTATATATTGTGTATTCCACTTTGTGAGTTCTTTAACTGGTTTGTAATGCTACATAGTAACTTCATATACGCCCACTCTCCTTCTGCAACTCTGCTTCTGAATGAAATTGGTTGAGTCAATGGGTGCTATGCTTTGTGCTGAACTTAATACCACAGAAAACCAGAAAAATTGGCATATAGCTGCAGAATAGACTCGCTCATGGATTTCAGATGTGTTAGGTGCCAGGTCAGTGTTAAGAAGCTCTTTCTCAAGATAGTACAAGGCATTAATTAAGTCTAGTGTTGAAAATGTCAGTGCCCATGGATGACTGGGCAAGTATGCAGTTAGGTAAGTGCAATATGAAATAATAATGATGGTGTAGCATTTGGTGTAGTTAATATTTCATAATAAGTGGATGTAGCCTAGAGAAAGCAATAGACAACTGGATCAGTTAGACGTAATGTATTTTCATATACAGATTAATCACACAACCTTGCAGTTTTCACAGTTTTGGTTGTACTCTTTTCAAATGTCTCTAGTATATATTCCCAAAGTGTGTATGTGTGTGTGTGTTTGTGCACATGTGCGCTTTTTACATAAAGCATGAGCATATCACAACACTTAAAACAGCTTACTTGGTCTTTACACTATTTATTTTTATTAAGCATGATTATATACTTTGTAATGCCTTAATGAAAAAAGGCTAATTCTCATTCTCACTATTCCTAACTCTCAGTGTCTGCTTTCTATCACGGTGGTATTTCAAAAAAAAAGAAACTCCAATCTTCTGCACAGAGTAGTAGTGACATAAATGATGCTGGAGTCCTTTTAAATTTTGGAATCTGTTGTATTTTGGTGCTCCAGAACTTCAAAGTACAGCAACATACAAATGTGTGCAGCAGCGCAGGCTACCTTTTTATTACTGAAATGAAATAAAACTACTTCACTGTCAACACATTGTGACATTCAAGCAGTTTAATATTTTATTCTTCCTTCAGAATGGCATCAGCTGTACTAGGGCTAATTTGGGGTATTGTAGAATAGAGCTGACAGCAACAGAACTGTGCTTAAGGAAATAGGATCTATAAAAATGTGCAGTGCAATACCTTATCATGTTACTCCCAAGTCCACCCACACCCTCATCAAATACACTGTTATCACATGTTTTAATGTCATTGAAGTTGCAGCTGGCTTCCATATTGCAGTATTTCCTGTCCAAAAGGGCAAGGGGTTGTTTGAAGTTTAAAGGGTCTCAGTGCAGCGCAAACCATTCAAAAAGAATGGCCAGCACAGGGTGCATGGCCTGGGAACGCTGAAGCACAAAGGCTTGCCTAGAAATCTTTCACATATCAGTAGAGAGCGACACTGTGAACCCTGTCTCCTACGTGTGTCTTTTCCTACGGATTTTTGCACCTTCTTGCAAAATTGTCTTTGCTTTCGGCCACCCGGGAGAAACGTCTGAGGACGGCTCTTCGGCTTGGTCCCCCCCAGTGCCGCCGTCCCTTTCCCCTCCCGGCGCCGGCGGGAGCGGCAGGGCAGGATGCGCTGTGTCGGGAGAGCCCACCTAGAGGGCCCCCTTGACGCCAGCGCAGCCTCTGCCAGCAGAGCCCTCGCCGCAGCCGAGCCCAGTCTGCTGCAGAGTAAGTGCCACGGAGTCCGCAAGTGTCCGGAGCTGCTGCTGGGCGAGGACACGGGCAGCCCGAGGGGTAGGTTGGAAATTCTTGTCAGGGAAAAGGAAGCAAGAGCCTGTTGCCTGCGTTGCTTCAAAATATACGTCGTCTCTTTTGCCCGGGCTTAAGAATCCTCCCGAGGATATTTACCAGAGCGTCAAGGAGGCATAACTCCTATCTGGGAGCTGAATTGGGAAAAAAGGACAGCAGAAAAAAAAAATGCTTAGGTAACATGGGACTTAAAGCTTTGCTTTCATTTTGCAACGTACAGAATGATGCACATGGCTTTATATACAGTGTAACATCAAAACAGAACTAGGTTCTGCAGTGCAAGAGTCAATAGCTTAGTCATTTTACTTAAAGGGGGCAGGCAGCTTCATAATGGGGTTAGACAGCAAAAATGAATTTGATCATTGTATGCTCACATCTCGTGATGGTATCTAACTGTAGTCCTGTCCTATGGAGCGGAAAAAGCATACTTCCTTCCTTCTTTCTTAGTTAGTTGAAGAAACAAACCCACAGTATCCAATTCAGAAATAAGTTTGGGTTTGTTGTACATGGCTATTAAACATCATCCTTTTCCCTGGGCTTGTAAGAAAGGAAAACTGCATTAAAGCGATCACTAATGAATATGTGTCTAAGAAAGAAGAAAAAGCAATATTCATTTCTGAACATGGCAAAGCAATCTGAAGTTATGTATCTTCCCCTAACCACTGATTTGGCACGGATGACAAGAAACTATCGTTTGACTAACCTTTTCCAACTGTCCAAAATGCTGCATATGAAGATGCTTTAATTCCCAGTCAAAGCACTTGGATTTTTATCAAGGCATTATCACAACAGTTTCTATATACTGATTAGTTTAATGTTTTTTAAGTAGCAAGTGATGCATAAATGGATGGACGTGTACCTAGAAAACCCTGTGAGAAGTATTTCTTCGGATCCTGGGAATTTTTATTTTTGTGGATTACAGTAATTCTTGCAATAATCCCTGCTGTTAACTGCTCGTGCAGTGTTCTGGAATGCATCTATGAATACCACAGCAGATAAATCTGTCTGACAAGGAAAACACTAATGCTGGAAGATCTGTGAACATGATGCATGTGAATAATTTCCCCTTTAGGAGGCATTCATGGATATGGTGAGTAATCAATACACATTAGAGATTGTTAAACTCAAAATGCCTGTTTGCAAAATACTGTGGCAACTACCAGATGCTATGTTTTTTCCCTACATTACTATCAAATGAGAACTAACTGGGCTATAAGGAGAATGAAAATCTTACAGAGACAGTAGAGGTGAAGTAATATGAGGTTGGCACTCCTTTGCCTTTACAAAATGGGCAAGGCGTAAAATTTGTATTGTTATGGTCATGTTTCTTTTCTGTGCTCCCATTTGAGCAGGGAGACGTATTTTCTTGATGTGTCAAAGCAACGCGTATTCCCATTTCTTTCTTAGCCTGACTTGAATGAAATAATGAAGGTATCTTTTCTCCCTATGCTACTGTGTTGTTTGTTCTGGAACTTGTTTATTTATATACATTCCAGTGACCTGAAAACCGGAAAAAATGCTCATTCATATGATGATTCAGTAATGTTTAATAAATGTTTTTGTATGCTAGGTTCTGAAATGTGGTTATTTGGAGGACGACCATATAGCATTAAAATCCCTTTATCATCATTAAAACAGCTGTTTCCTCTTTGAACCACAGGCATCTACACTTCTGGCTCACTGCAGAATATTCCTCTGTAACTTTCTGTGCGATGTGGTGCAGTTAACTTGCGTGTAAATTCTACCAGTGGCTGTTGCGTCATGTCTTGCTCCTGGTATTGGCATTAGTGTCCTGGTTAGTGCTTAATGAGTATTATCAGGTGAGGCAAGAATACTTACCCAGAAAAACTTTAGCTGTTTGTGCGAATATTGAATCTTGCAAAATATTAGAAGCAAACATATTATGGAAGCTCTTTTTTAAAAAAACAACTGCATGGGAGTTGAGGGACTGGGTTCAGAGTGCACCTTTGTCTGACAGATTTGCCCTTAAGGCGTATGCTGGCCTCTGCCCGCAACCGGTTTGCGGGAAAACGGAAGAAGAGGATTCTTCCCTTGGGAACGCGCGAGCAAAGTTCTGAAAGCCGCGTTCTTTTTGCGGTATTTCGAAGTTGTCTGCGGGGGCAAGCGGCCGCCGAGGCCCCGGGCCGGCAGCACCGGCGCTGGCGTCACCCGCTGCCGTTTGTCGGCGGCGCCGGCGGCTCCGCGCGGAGCCAATGGCGGGGCCGGAGCCGCCCGTAGCGCGGGGGGGGGGCGGGGCGCGGGGCGGGGCGGGGCGCGGGGGGGGCGGGGCGCGGCGGCGGCCGGGGCGGGCGGCTGGGAGGGACCCGCCGCCTTCAGCGCGTCAGCTGCGTGCGCTTAGGGCTTTGTTTGCTGGTTTTTTTGTTGTGTTGTGTTGTGTGGGTTTTTTGTTTTAAATTAAATTTATGCCACGTTTCCGTAGAACCGTCTTGACCCACGTAAAACCCTTTCAGAGCCAACTTGAAACCGCGTTACCTGAAAAATGGAGCATGTGGCCTGGAACGTTTTTCATCTTTCTGTTTTGGCGGTTTATTTAGCAAGGCGTGTTGGGGAGGGGACTGCAGCCCACACCTAACAGGAAGGCCATTTTCATTGTTTTCTCAGAATTTGGCCTACTTCTGTTTCCAATAACTTGCAGAAATTATTTTAAGCATGCTTTAACCCCCAGAGCTCATCTTCTGATTAAGCGGTTTTCAGACATGAACCCTGAAGTCTGCCGAGGGGGGGGGTGGGGTGGAACAAAGCGACTCTTATTTATCTCCTCTAAGAGGATGTTACATGGTTTCCCCATGCACTCCTCGCCAGCCCCTTGCTGTCTGACACAGGATGTGAGCCCACTGCCTAGGGAAGACTGGCAGAAGTGTTTGCTAGGAAGGTACATAAGGACAATTATATGTTCCACATTACAGTTTTCATTGATGCAAGCTATAGTATGCCTACATCTGTGCTTACCGAATCCTAGATCCCTAATTTAGAATGGAAGTGTTTTTTAGCATGCCATTGTTCATCTCCACTCTGAGAGAACTGGCAAATTTGCTTATTCATGCTACAGTAGGTCTGTAAGGAGCATTTGTGGGTGCCAGGGTTGTAAGCTGGCAGTCATAGCTTTTAGTTCTGAACCGTCACAAATCCATGCATCGCCTGTAAGGAATGACAACCTTTTTTGTTATGAATAGGAATTGTGACAAAGGAAAGTTTTCTATATGTATATAACCTCCAACACCCCCCCCCCCCAGCCCCCCCCCCCCCCCCCCCCGTGCTACTTTCAGATGTCCATTAAAGGATGATAATGAAGATAAAGGAAAGGATATCTTTCATGGGACCCAAATAGTTTTGTGTTTGTTTAATACAAATACTAGTTCATCATCGTTAACAATGTTTCCCCAATGCTGATGCAACACATCCAAGGCGTTTTGTGGCCAGCGTTGTGTACTTCATAACATTTGTAACCTTTATATGCATATAGAACCACGTATTTCAGAAGTAGGACTAATGATTTTCTGTACCTTAGAGATGTTGCTTTTTTAAGGTATTTCTAGTACCTTAGAGACATGCACTATGCCTTCATGTGCTAGTTCCTGCTTGTCTCACATGGAATGCGGGGAGGAAGACTTGGGGGACTGGGGATGGGGCGGGGAATGAACTCTTCTGAAATATAACTTATTGTTTCAAATGTCCAGGATTTCGGTGTTGTGTAACTAGTCAAGGGGGTGGATGTATTTTTGGTGTTCAGTCTTTTGTGTGGGTTTAGGGCAAGAACAGACAAGAAGTGACAATCCTGAGAGCAGGGTTTGAATGTGAACCTGTAAGCTTTTGCAAGTCTAGTGAGAATTCCAGTATCTGAAGCCTCCTAGTAATGTTAGTAATAGGTAGCAACTGACTACGGACAAAAAGCAACTATAAAATATGTATGTTCCCAGGTAGTATGAATGAGAGCTATAATCTGAATGGACTCTAAAGGTCATATAAAACTGAGATTGGAGTAGGCAAAACAAATATACTTTGAATCTGTTTCAAATAGATTGTAGAGAAGCAAATGTAAAATACATACGATTAAAGGGGTGCAGTGGTTGGGGAAGGTCATGTCCTGGGTGAGGATAAAGTTAGTCCTAGCAACAGTGGGAAACGTTTGTGATGATATGAGGATGAGGATGATTTTATAACTACTTACCACATTACACACTATACAGCATAAATTATGTATTAACAACATACAGCTTACTACAACTGATGCTGAAAACAATTTTAGAAACATTTACTGCCGAAGTATATAACCTAGATTTCCTAACATTACGTTTTATCTGCCTTTTTGATGCCAAAGCAAATTAAGATAAACATGGTGTTCAATTTTGGCTTGCCTAATTGTGTAAACAAATACTGTATATGCCTTTTAGCTTTACCATAGGAAAAACAGAAATGTGTTCAAGATTATCTGTCTTTAAACTGGTAAAGGTTTAAAGTTAATCCACAGGTGAGTACACTAACTTTACAATTTACTTAATTTGATCATTATTGCTTGGTATACTTCATATAATGCAAAATGATGCAGATGCATGGTTGTAAAGGTTGTCCTTTTCTTCAGATTAATTTGATGACTAACTTATTTTTTGAAAAGCACCTTAATAATTCCTTGAATGATTGCAATTGTTATTAAGCTTCTGTCTTCTGTTTTTTCCAGGATTCTAAAATAATGATACTGAATTGTTTATTTGTACGTTTTCTAGAAACCCACATGGTTGTCAGCCAGCCAAAAATGTTTGGCTTTCCATTCTTATGCGGGTTCTTCCATTTTGTAAGAACAGAACAATATGTAACTGTGAAGAAAACTGATGGAAAATGAAGATCTTGATGCTAATGCATGAAACAAACTTTTTGTTATGTTCTTAGGACACGATGAGTCACCTCAGCTCACTAAGGTGTCATGGCCAACTAACTCTGTCAAGTGCTATGCTCTTTTCATGGCATAACTCTTCTGGCCCAAACCAGGATGAAAAGTTTCAATTTACCCATTTGCTTGTTCTAGAAAATTCTGTGTTTATAGTGGGGAAAGAAAATAAGCTTCTTTATGAACTGCTTTTCAGCACAGTACTTAACCAGGTTTTAGATGTTTTGTACTTAAAACATTAACATTAAAAATGTAGAGGAGTATCTCAGTTCTTCCTTTGGAAATCTGGATTTGAACCTGAATTTTGGGGAAAAGAAGTATGATCTCTTAAACTAAGAAGAAACTTTTTAAGACCAAAGAATGTTGTTCAACCATCTGTGGTCAGCAGGTTTTCACAGTATTGCTATAGTATGAAATGTCACCTTATTCCCCATGTTCTTACGCATAGACAGGTGTTACTTTCCTTCAGGCATTGTTGCAGTTTATTGCTCAAGTTACGATGAGTGTAGTAAGATACTGAATGAAACAAGGAGTTTCATTTTAAGGTATCTATTGTCTTTTCTTTATATTTCTTAACACCTTATCTGTCTGGTGTCACCTAGCCAGCATTCAGTATGCTGAAAATTAATGAAGGGAGAAAAATATTTCCACTGTCTGCAAATAGGGCAAGAGTTTATTTGTTTGTAAGCTGTGTTAGCAGTCCTTTGACTTTCTGTAATGTTACCATGTGAAAAGCTGAAAGATCTCCAGAAACATTAGTCAGCTAAGCCTGACAACGCCCCTGACGGACAGGCTGGGTATGTATCTGTGTATGTAAATTACAACCTTCACCACGGAAGTGCTCTGTAGTCTTCCACACAATAGTTAGGGCACTTCTGCAGGCAAAACTTCTGCACAGGCAAAATAATATAACCATATAAGCTAATGTAAACTGTCACTCGCTTTGGATGTACTAGACAGATGAGTACCCTGTTGGGACTTCAATCGATTATTCCAGAATAATAAGATCATTTAACCTGCATTTTCAGATCACTAATACATTAATCTTTGTATTACTGCAACTAATTTCAAACTGAACTTCTCTGTCTTTGGAATGTGGACTCTTGTCAAGGCCTGCCTTTTGCTCTTTGGTGCTCAGCCTACGATCTGTAAATGAAGTTGTTATTTCATAACTCTCTCCTTTGGATGCACCATCTGTTTTGTTCAAGTGAAAACACTTTGAAACACTATGTCTCATTAGACGTAGAGCACGTCTGTGAACCAGTCATTTTCAGGCTAAGTTAGAATCAAGTTGTTTCTTGAAGGATCTTAGAAAATTGCAGAAAGTCTTGCTGTCTCTGGATATAGTCTTGATTTATATCTTCTTGGAAACTCAAGCCACAATCGTAGAAACTAAATTGAAACTTCTTTTCATAGTGAACACCTGTTCATGCAGTTCTTCACTCTTACCTGCATAGAAAGAGCCACCTTCTCTTTTTGGGGAAGAGTTTATCCATAATTACATTTTGGCTCAGCAAAAATTACCCTACACCTCTACCTCTTAAACAATAGTTTAGTAATGAAGAAAAAACATTTAAATTATTATTACATTAAACATGTTGGTTAAATATGATTTATTATTTATGTTGTTTCATTTATAGAGTACTGTGTAAATAGCTTTGTAGGTACTTACATAGTTCATAAACATTCGGGCCTGACTTAAGTGGGGATGGTCTTTTGTTGACAGATAGATTCCCTGAGGATTGGAATTTGACTCCTAGTGAGAAAAGAAACAATGGCATTAAGTATTGTAGTACGTTAACAGGTTTACTTGAAATCCACCTATATGGCATTTGGAGACAACCAAAGAATTGTCCAGGTCTATTCATAAAGATTTATTATTTTGTTTTATATTTTCAATTTGTGGGCAGGGAGGAGAGTAGAGGGAGGAAAGAGAACCGCTAAAAATATTGAAGGCTGACAATCACAAAACTGAAGATTGGCCAACAAATATAATTTACTGCTTATTATAGTTTCATGTAATTAAAATAGAAGTAGTTGGGTTTCACTTGTACACTATGCTAAATGGCAGGTTTTATGCTAATATTAATTCATTATTGTCTGCTGAAACTGTAACTGAATACATGATGCTTGATACTTTTTTATTACTGGATTACTTCTTTGATGATAGCAGAATGAGTTAAGATAATTTTTCTTTTAACCATTGAAAAATACAAGAATATTTCCAGTAAAAACTACTGGTGAGTAGCTGTTAATAAATGCAATCATTTTCCCTGTGTGACTCACTCCATGGGATTAGTAAAATGGAACACACAAAAGAAAAAGTTTCAAAGGAGTGGATAGGAACAAGGACAACATTTGAAAAAGAAAAGAACAATTTTGCTTAGGAAACTGGTAACTATGTTTAAATGTCTGATCCGTTTTAACAGAAGAAAGGGGTGTTTACATACTTTTAAAACTGGCTAAGTTGATATTCCTAGATTACCTTGGGAATTTATTACTATTTTTAAAGATGGGTATGGAAAAATAGTATGAATATTAGTATTTTGCCTTATTTAGGCAAAATTAGTTCTCTTTCTGTGGAGAACTAATTAAAACTTGCCTGAATATTAAAGTTATTGAAGCACTGGAAAGGTACAGTGAAATTGCGTATACCTGAGTCTCAAATTTGGGAACTGTTTCTTTTAGATTTAGTTAGCTTAGTTGATCTCTTAAAAGGAGGATCTCTAGGCTTCTTGTATCACACCTTTTAATTTTACAGAATGATTTATTCAGTAGTTTTACAAAATGTAGAAGGCTTAATTTTTTTTTCTAAAGTAGAATGGCTTCATATTTTCAATCTTAGGGAGCAATTGGTTTAGATTGTGTTATTTCATATTGTCTCATTTTAATGGGGTTACTTTGATATGGCAGATGACAGCTTGTCCCCTTCAGGAAAACAGATAATTCTTACTGAGATGAAAAGACATGACTTTAACTCTTTCCATCTGCAATGAAATGTAGCTCCTATTTTAATGATTTTTTTTTAGTGGTTATAAAATGCTTAATTTCAGACACTAACAAATAGTCTTTAATATATGATCTGAAATACAGACACATTTTTAATGTGGTCAGTAACTAAGGATTGAATCAGTTACCTTTGTTTATCATATGGATGTAACTCTGTAACAGAAAGCTTGCGTGTCCTTCATAAGTTGTTGGCCTTGACACAACAGTTACTTGGTAAAATTCTAAGGTCAGTTCTATGCCTAGTTGAACAATCACATGATCTTTAGAATATTTTAAGAGAAAAAAGTACTCCATGTTGTGTCATAACATTTTATACTACATTTCTTTCATTTGTCTTATTCCATGTTATTACTGGATTTATCTTTCTTTACAAAATTGTTTAAGAGTGATCTCTTTTCTGGGGATGTCAATATACACTCTCTTATTCACAAGCAATTTAAAGTTTTCAGAATTTAACTTCTTTTCAACTGGAAAAAAACATACAGCTCATTTGCAATATACCTTGCAGATTCAGACCGGAACAAGACCTTCAAGGTGAAATAGCCTTTCTGGTTATAGTAGAAGCATCAAGCACAGAGGCTCATATACCCTAATGATATGTGTCTGTATACCAGGGGAAAAAAAGTTTCAGAAGTTGGTTTCATTTGCCTTTGTATCCAACTGTATTCTGCATAGGCAAGTAATGCCTTCAGGGAAGTGAGGAGATTTTAGTTATCAAATTATTAATCACAGTGTTACTTTAATTTAGTGTACAATTAAATCCTTGAGACATATTAAAAATAGCAGATTAACTGTGGGTTTGAGTGCTATTTTAAGAGAAAAGTTTGATTTGGTGGATCTGGACCAAAGCTGTTAGTTATGAAATTGACCAAATATCGACCAATTAAAAATCATTTCAACACATGAAAGTCTAAGATTTTTATGTATCTTTGACTATTTGTGAATTTTTGTTTTCATGTTATGTGCATTTATGAACATTATCTTCCAGTATTAGTTTTTTGGCTAATTGGCTAATTGGCTAATTTGGCTAATTAATTTTGGCTAAGTGGAATAATAGAAAAAGGAATGAGGCATCTCATCCATACATACTTACAGAACTTGGGGCAGAGGAACCAGTATCGTGTTATATTCAGTATCTAGATACATCCAGTAATTTATGGAAATCAATGCTCAACTGAACTAAAATGCACATATTAAGGACAAAAAAATGCAATTTTAATCGTTTGGATTTGGTATATTGTGAAATAATAATGTACATATCATGCCATCCTCCAACAGCAGAATTACTTACCAAAAAAATACTGGTGTGAGGACTTAATATTTTTAGCTTGCATTTGATTGCATACATTCATCAGCTTATTTATATTTAGGCATCTAAAGAATACTTAGACTTCCAACTTCAGAGGCTTTATTTAATTCTTAAACTCTGATAGAGGTATTTTAGCCAATATTTTTCAGCTCAGGAGGATCCATAAGTTCCCAGAAACCTTCTTGAAATCTGTCATTCCAATGTTTCCTGCCCACTATAAAATAACATTTCATGCAACAGAGCTCATAACTGTCTTAATGAGCATGGCCTATGACTGTTATTGAGCTCTCATGTTTTACCTTTCCTCAGTACTTTAATTTGTAAATAGCGGATCTGAACCTTTACAGACATTCCAAATCAGCAACACTATTTCATTGTCTTGCACTGTATTTAGCTACTGTATGTGTCCTACTATATGACACTACTTTTCGTCAGGCAGCGTCATCTTTGCAGTGTCTTAACCTTCTACCAGTCACCAAATAAAGCAAAGAAGCTGTGGTAATAGGCAACAAAAACGATAGAATAGCTATTTTCCAAACAGGTCATAAACCGAATAGTCATGGTGAAATAAAAATTATCCCTTCCCCCATCTTGTAGCAGGTATGGAGAAATTTACACCTGGGATAAAAGTAGAAGATTCTTGAATGCTAGGCTGGTGTCATACAGAAAAGCATATTTTCATGTACAGGCCAAGAGATACCCAGCTCTTCTATCAGTTATTTTTTTAAATATACTTGCAGCCTTTCCACGTTTCTTGCTGGTTGTGAGAGAGTAGGTTTTTTGATTGTATTTTAATACAGTGATACTGAAATGGAGGTTTGGTAAAGGTTACCAATCAACAAATACCTATTCTTTCCCTGTTGCTGTTTGGGATTTTGATCCTTGGAAATCTCTTCAGGGTAAAAGTACAGCAGTAACCGTGCAATTTTCCCCTGAGAATTTCCAGGCTCTTTGAATAACTGCCATAGAAAGTGGTCTCTCCCTCCGAGATACTCACCTGTCCCATAAAAATACAATAATCCTAGGAATTGCCCAGAGAAGGTGAGTAGCTAACGGCTGCTGGGTTTTTTCCTCCTTTCTAATCTAACAGTATTTGGAATGTCCAGCTCACAAATACTGAAATTGCTCTTTCCAGTATTAGACAGATGTTAGTGGGAGTATTAGTTTGGGATAATAGGCCATTTTATTTGTTAGGAAGTTACAACTTGATAAAAAGAAAGTTAATGTGCGGTGCTTGTCATCTGTGTAATAAACATTTTCAAGTTTTAAATGGTGTAATGCTTTAATTATTGCAGTGTAAGTTGGTGAGCTATATACTATACAATATCTTTAGCAAGAGTGGAATCTCTGTACGCTGTATAATCCTCACAGACTAATCAATTTTCTTTCCATAGGATTGCATTTTGCAATTAGATGTGGCTTGTGGTGAGGTAACTGCCACTGGGAATACCACAGTCACGAAAAGGTATGCATGCTGAGCTGCAGCTGAGCTAATATATGGCTATTTATGGCAACCAAGCAGGAATCAGAGATTAAGACATAATAAGGTAGGGATTGTACCAGCTCACTTGCTTGTTCTGTGAAGTAGAAGGAGGATTTTAAAGCTGATTTAGAGCATTGCTTTTCCCCTGCAAAGTGAGTATGAATAAAAGTTTTAAGATATTTTTGCATAGTGAACGTTTTTGAACCATCGGTTCATGCAATCCTACAACAAGATCATATAGTCAGGCCATTGTTTCATTGTTTATACAATATATTTAAAAAAATAATTGAAAGGCAAAATGAATCTACGTTCTGAAACAGAATAAATGACAATTTATCAGGATATAGGTAATGGCATCTGTATTAAAAAATAAATTCACTAAGGAAAACAAACACTTGGAGTAGTAACTGCTAGATTGTCAGTTTTTTGCTTTGTATCCTTTGCTGAAATGCTTCATTCCTACTGTCCTCCCCACCCCCCCACCCCACCCCACCCCCCAAAAAAAAAAAAGAAAAAGGAGTGCTCTTCTTCTTATGTATTAAGATTTTGATACTTGGTAAATATAGAATACATAGGCATATTTATGACTGTGAGTTTAATATTACTGCTTTCCTGAAATGCCATTTGCTTTCCATATATTCACAGGTATGTTACTGGGCATTAACCAAGGCAGCACATGCAGAATGTTGGGCAGGAGGAACTGCTTTGGGACTGTCATTTGAATATATCACTATCTATATGTGAAAAGCCCCCCTGCCCCAGTTACTTGAAGAAATCAGGCCTGCATGATCATACCTATCTGTTTCTTTCAGGAAACAGTGTTGGTTAGAAAGTGCCTTCAGTCTGCGTGCTTCCAGAGGGAAGGACTGCTGCTCCCTGGCAAAGCGGCCCCTGGGAGCAGCTGGCCGGGCAAAGCCCTGGCAGAGCTTGCTGTCACCTCGGTGCTTCTTGCCTCCTGCACCCTCACACTGCGTCCGTGCAGGTGGGTCACAGGAGAGGGAGGAGGTGGCCAGGCTCCCCGTTCCTCATGCAGCAGCTTACTGCTGCAGTTCAGGTGTACTGTGGGGATGAAGCCAGTGAAGTGTGTTACATGGACATGGGCGTAGAGACAGTAGAGTTGAAGCGTTATCCATGCAGACATGTTCAGGACAAAAACACAGACAGAATGGAGTTTGCAGTAATGATGAAGCTGTATCTCTGTTAACCATAGATTTAATCTGTTAACTTCATATTCTGAATATTTTCAAAAGCCACTCATTTACATCTTAAGTGCTTAGGCTGCCTCTGAACTCCGTAAGATTCACTTACGAATTGACAAGCAAGTCCAGTTGTGTTGTTCATTCCCATGATGAATAGTGTAGGTAACAGCAAGGATTTTGAAAGCACAGAAACCTTTAAAACATCAGCAGAATAACCATGGTATCATACTACTCTCCTTACTGAAAATGTATGCAGTATTTTAACTGTCAGTTACAGAAAACACAGAATAAAATAATTAAAAGCATATTTAAATTTCTGAGAAACCACTTTTCTTCCCTAACTAGTCACCCATGCTTGAAGTACTCAAAAAGTGCTGAGTATTTAACATGCATTAGTTTTACCTTTCAGGAACGTAAGTTGAGGGCATCAGTGCATTTGGAATGAGATTTGTAGTAATAACAGGACCACTGCAGGCTTGAAAAAGTATCATATTTCTAATTTTAAAAGAGACTTTGGTGCTCTGCAAGTTTTGCACTATCATCCATGTTAGGGGATACCATGAAGAAAGAACAAATGTGCTTGCATGTCTAGGGAAATAAAGATGACATTTTGTCTAGTGTTGTGAGTTCCTTGTGGGACCCTATGTGAAAGGTACATAGAATCATAGAGTAGTCTGGCTTGGAAAGGACCTTTAAAACTCATCTAGTTTAACCCCCCTGCAATAAGCACGGACATCTTCAACTAGATCAGGTTGCTCAGAGCCCCATCCAACCTGACCTTGAATGTTTTCAGGGATGGGGCATCTGCCACCTCTCTGGGCAACATTTCCAGTGTTTTACCACTGTCATTACAAAAAAATTCTTCCATATTTCTAGTCTGAATCTATCCTCTTTCAGTTTAAAACCATTACTTCTTCTCCTAATGCTACAGGTCCTACTAAAAACTCTGTCCCACCTTTCTTGTAAGCCCCCTTTAAGTACTGAAAGGCTGCAGTAAGGTCCCCCCAGAGCCTTCTTTTCTCCAGAGGAACTGAACTACCTCAAAACTCTCTCAGCCTTTCCTCATAGGAGAGGTGTTCCACCCCCCTGATCATCTCTGTGGCCCCCCTCCAGACCTGCTCCAACAGGTCCATGTCTTTCCTGTGCTGAGGACTCCAGAGCTGGATGCTCCAGGTGGGGTCTCACCAGAGTAGAGCAGAAGGGCAGAATCACCTCCTCAACCTGCCGGCCACGCTTCTCTTGATGCAGCCCAGGATACAATTGGCTTTCTGGGCTGCAAGTGCACGTTGCCAACTCATGTCCCGTTTTTCATCCACTACTACCTCCAAATCCTTCTCTGCTGGGCTCCTTTCATTACCTTCATCCCCCAGCCTGTATCGATACCAGGGGTTGCCCTGACCTACGTGCAGGACTTTGCATTTGGCCTTGTTGAATCTCCTGAGGTTCCCCTGGGCTCACTTCTTGAGCTTCTCCAGGTCCCTCTGGGTAGCATCCCATCCCTCAGGCACGTCAACCACACCACACAGCTTGGGGTCACCTGCAAATGTGCTGAGGGTGTACTTGATCCCACTGCCTATACCTTTGATGACAATATTAAACTGTACTGGTCCCAATATGGACCCCTGAGGGACACCACTTGTCATTGATCTCCATCCAGACATTGAGAGCTGTTGACCACTACTCTCTGGATGTGACCATCCAACCAATTCCTCACCTACCAAACAGTCTGTCCATCAAATCCATGTCTCCAGTTTAGAGGGAAGGGTGTTGTGTCAAAGGCCTTACAGAAGCCCAGATAGATGACATTCATAGCAATTCCCTTCCCCACTGATGTAGTCACTCCATCATAGGTGGGCAGCAGGTTGGTCAGGCAAGACTTGCCCATGGTGAATCCATGCTGGCTGTCTTGAATCACCTCTCTGTCCTCTATGTGCCTTAGCAGAGCTTCTAGGAGAATCTATTCCATGATCTGCATGGGCACAGAGGTGATGCTGAGAGATCAGTGGTTCCCAGGGTCCTCCTTTCTACCCTTTTTACAAAGAGGTGCAATGTTTTCATTTTCCAGGTACCAGGGACTTCACCTGACTGCCATGACTTTTCTAGCATCAGTGATTTTTATGTGAGACTTTTATCAGTCAATGCACTTTCACCTTCAGGAGAAATATATGTGTTTCATTGATTTTTTTTTTTGTTGTTTACCTTGGAAGTTAGGACAGGGAAAGAACTGAAATCCTATTGTGAATGCTGTGCGTTTGTCAGTATATTTTGCTACTGCATAGAGGTTTTCAACTGCTGAATATCAGAATTCCTCACGCACAGTGAAATTAAATGGTAAATGTCAGAGAATCTTTGTGTTCGTACCTGCAGTGACAGGAGATGGTTGGCTGCAGAGTCTTGGAGAAGCCTTGCTAAAGTCTAACAGAGTCTAAACTCCCAGTTTTAGAACAGTTACTCTTGATAAATGTGTGCTTTAGATGGTGAGAGAAATGCCATACTTCTGGGTCCTGTATCATTGCAGAGTTTTAAGAGCAAGTTAAACCAACATGTGCTAGGCATATTCATCTACAGTTCTGATGGGTTTTCTGCTTCAGTTTTAGAGCTGTGTTGGCAAAATTGAAGAAATCAATGGAGTTTAATTGACCAGTCAGACCTTTGGGCTGGAAATTAGAGTACTCCTAGACTGTCAGACAAAGCAGGCTCTGGAACAGCCTTCCAACAGCATATTGGAGAAAAGCATGAAAGTAATTAACTGTTGCATGTTAAAAACAACAGAGGAAATGTTTCTGTGATGTGGAGTCTGTAACAGCAGGGCAACTAGACTGTGTCACCCAGAATGTCTCTTACATCCCTTCTACTTTTAAGTTTCTTTCTGGTAAACGAATTAATTCTACTCCCTTCCCTGCCCTGCCCTGCCCTGCCCTGCCCCGCCCCACCCCGCCCCGCCCCGCCCTTCCCTTCCCTGCTTTGCCCTGCCCTGCCCCGCCCCGCCCTTCCCTTCCCTGCTTTGCCCTGCCCTTCCCCGCCCTGCCCTTCCCTGCCCTTCCCTGCCCCGCCCTGCCCCGCCCCGCCCCGCCCTGCCCTTCCCTGCCCTGCCCTGCCCTGCCCTCCTCCTCCCTCCTCCTCCCTCCTCCCTTTTCTTTTCCTGCCCTTTTTCCTGCCCTTTCCTTTCCTGTCACTTTAGGAGTTTAAATCATTGTTGATGTATTTTTGAAAGAATTCTGTATTTGTCTGTTATGCCTAAGTAGTAATGCCTCTTGTTTCTGAGGACTAAGCTTTGGGAGTAACAGGGGTCTGGTAGAATTGCTTCAGTGATGCAGCTGGTATATTTCAAATAGTTCCTGTATTGTATCTGTAATGTAAGTAATATATAAAAAATGTAAACACACACCAAAAAAAAAAAGTATATTTTAAAATATCTTTGATACCCATTTGGGTTTTTTTCCTATTTTTACCATTAATGATGTATTCATTATTTACCTGTTTGAAAAGTGTTAAAGTGGTAGTGCTTTTCTAAAAGTTACTAAAATATGGAAAGAGAGATTGATGCAACCATCAATGAAACAGATCATTCATCTAGTAACAAATTTAGGAAGATGGATCAAAAAGTCATTTAAGCCTTTGAAAATGGGATTGATACCAGTGGAAATACCTTTGAAAATAGGACTGATAACCAGTGGAAAACTTTTGTACCAAGTTACCTAACTTCATTTTAGTAAATAATGTGTTCTTTGAAAATGTGGTTTCAGTCAGTACCAGTAGCAATTTTGGGTTAAATTGCATGAATAGTTTCAATGTGTAAAAAGGTGGTGCCTAGGGGTAAGTAGCGCTGTGCTGGAGCAGACTGCCAAGCTCAAATGGGAGTTTATGGTTTTGATGGCATCCTCATCTAGCAAAAATAACACCAAGGATGCAGAGACTTACGTTTAAATTTCCTCCTGTTCCACAGTCCTGTAGAATGCCTAAATGCTAAGACACATGGTAATCTTGTGTGTCTTTATTTCTGTCCTTTTCTCTGAGCTGTTACATTTTATATAGGATGCTCCCATAGTAGTTCTATATCAAGGTGAATAGCGCAATCTGCAAATAGCAAAACCAATTAAATATAGATCCTATTGTTTTATGGCAGAGCTCTTTAATAAATTATGATGCTTCTAGCAGCAGCCTCTTATCTCAATAGGTTTTTCATCCCAGTAAGAAAAATGGATTAAAATAATTTATAAATAATCCAAATTGAATTCTGATTTTTTTTTAATTAGGTAGCTGAATCAAAAATCTAGTTACTTCAGCAGCATTATTTGCAAATTTATTTCTCATTTTCCATGTTAGATCATACCATAGTTTTTCAATACACAGGACTCGTATCTCATTTGGATCAAAAACACAGGACAGAATAGAGCACAGCTGCTTTCTACAGTTGAATGTAACTGATGATAGATTTCCATTTCAGTATGCTGTGTAATTCAAGAATTTTCAACCTGATCTGTTATGAAATATCTCTATTAAATAGCCTCAATATAATAATCTATTAAATATAATATAAATTATACAGTGTGCTTGATACCTATGCATTGCAGATCTAATAATTCTATTCTTTCTGCTGAAGGTTTTCTGTATTGTACTGTATATCCAGACAAAATACATCTTATTCTAAAATTTCTGATTTCTAATATTTTCTAATTAAAAAAAAAAAAAGGTAACTGAAAGAAATATAGTAGGCTTTTTTGCTAATATGCCAAACAGATATTACCAACTTGGGTATCTATCACTGACAGCCTAATTTGCTCTTACATTATTCGTGGCTTATTTGGGTGATATTTTATATCACCTTAGTTCTTTTGTGCATATTCTGTCAGAAGAGTAGTATAGTATCTGAAATACAGTGACAGGCATACTAGGATTTTTCTATCATTCAGTTATATAAGTGGTTTATGTTTTGATACAGCTTGTATATTTCGCAGTACCTTACAATGTTCTTGATTCTTCTCACTACAGACAAAGGATAGATTAGTGTTTTAAAAGAAGTTTGTTCAACAACTTCCAGGTAGCTTTCCAAGAACATAATTTGTGTCGTATTTAAGAATGCTTTCACCTTTTTTATATCTTCAGTAATGTTTGGTACTTTTGTTGCTCATTTGTGTTTTATTTAACTTTTCACAGTTATTTTCAATACTTTTATTTTGTCAGTTATTTATATTTCCTACCAGATACATCTTTTCTTCTTAAGACAAAGTGGATACATATGCTACATTTTTTCTATATTGTTGTCTGTGCTCATCTTGCTATAAGCATCATAGAACACTGATACAAATACATACAAGAATGAAAACATGACTGTTGCGGTAACCTAATAATTTCCTGTCCTTAATTGTTTAAGGGTAGTGGATTCTTGAGAAAATGTTTTCCAGAATGGTAAGCTAGCAAACCTGTTACCTTCTTTTCTTGGCTTTTTCCTCAATCAAGATACAATTTCATAGCAGAAATACCAAATACTTATTTCATGGGGTTTTTTTCTCACATACCCTACTTCTGTGTTAGCCTGTGACTATGAATATCAGAAAGTTTCTATAGAATTACATTCTCGTTGGTCAGAAGAAGCAGGCTTTTAGTACCCAGTAGGGCTTTTTAGCTCTATGAGTGATTAACAGGTCAGTTCTGAGTTGTCTTAATACTATTTCAGTGCCTCATAATCCAGCTCTGCTGTAGCTCATTTCATTGAGACGTCAGCAGCTATTATTCTCACTAATGTTACCGGTATCACTCTGAGGACCCATGTGACTGCTCACCTCCTTCTTCTGTAGTCCTAATGGTATCTTTAACTTTGGAACACATCAGACACCTGTTTCGGTGGTTATTAGACTTCATTTCTACTGTGGCATGATTTAACCCCCTCACTTTGACATTCACATCTTTTTAAAAAGCAAATCATGTGCAGATTATCTGAACTAACTTTCTGGTAAACAAGGGACTGTGTTCTCAGCACAGTCAGGCAGAAACAAACAAAAAATCCAGCCAAAGTAATTTAACATCATTGATCAGATTAACTACAGCACTATTTTATGGATCTGCAAACAAGATAAAAGGGTACATACTGCAAAGAATAGAAGAATAATTAAAATCTTCCATTGCAAATGGTCTTTTGCTTTCTAGTAGATATGAATATGTTTTGACTGAGTCTTACATAGAATTCCAATTTGAAGGGGCTGAAAGATAGAGGATATAGTGGAAACCCAAAAACTCAAGGTAGTTTTAGGGGAAAGCCTGAAAAATCTGAGAAAGGTGTTAAATGGGATGATGATGCTCCAGAAGTTCTCTAAAATCCTCATAGATTCTAGCAACAAGTAGCAAATGTGGGTAATTGGAAAATTGTGCCAGTGGCCACTGTTAAAAAATCAATTTACAGAAGCACCACAAAAGTAGTCGTTAATCTCTCATAGGTTTTTGTCAAGAGAAATTATCTCAATAGGTATATGAAAAATTCCTTTGATTGTAGGAGCAAAACATACTGTATACTTGTTTTTTTTTTTTCTTCTATCAAAAGTATTTTTTGACAAATTAAATAGCTGTTTCATTTCTAATGTCAGCAATGAAAACCCGTGTCAGAGTGCTCAGATGGCCTACTTCAGTGTCTTTGAAAATTGTGAGGTGATCAGTTCAATAATTCTGCAGAGTCAAGACTTCACACTGATTTTTTGAATTAGTTTTGTTATTTATATAGTAGATACTATATATGTAAAAGAAATATAATACATCTTATATATATTTAAAGTATATAATCATAAGATGATTAAGCATCCTGTAGTGTTGGTGCTTCCCTTTGTTTTCCCCAGTCTTTTTCTCTAACAATTGTTTACAGGGTTCAAGTCAGTTTTCATTTATTTGTTATTTAATTATTTCTCTTTAAGGTGATACAAATATGTGTTGCCACTTACAAAGGGCCAGTCATTCCTTATCCTGAGCCCTGGATACACATGGTCATGTCTTTTCAAACGGGCACTGCTGAACACAGAGCAACAGACTGGGAAAAATTAGAAAGATTGACTTAGGTTTTCCTGTGTTTGGCTACAGTCTGTATTTTACATTCATTAATACCCATTTAAGAAAATGTGTTTTGGAATTATTAGCCTCCTCTTCCCTAGATGTGTGAGGTGGGGTTCTCACTTTTTTCTTTCACTCCAATTTCTTTCTTACCTGAAACCTGATCTAATAAAGTCAACATATTTGAATGGTCTATAATTCTCAAAAGGTACTATATATTCCTAACGTGCTAAGGGGCACAGTTCCATCTACCATGGTTTTCTTTCACTGCTTGTTTATTGTACCACTAATTTCGAGCACAAGATAAGATCTATACGAAGTGTGATAGATAGTTAAAAAAATGACACAATATTTGAAAAGAACTTTTCACTCTTCCATGCTCCATTAAGCATCCATTTTTTTTGTCAGTCATCAGAACACTAAGGCTGTTTCTTTACAAAAAAAGTTTATTTTATATTTACCTGTATATTTATTTATTATTGAGGAAAAAAAAGCCCAAACAACTAAAAGAGATGTGCCAACATTTTCAAACAATATAAATAAAAATGAAAACTTTCACAAATATATTTTGGATAAAGTAAAACAACAATAAAAAAATCAAACCTTTATGTTTGCTGTAGCAGGTAAAATTATAACAAAGCTTCTTCTATCATATAGCATCTTTGGAGAAAATAGCGAAATGTCTGTAATGTCAACCTAGTACTTTAATTTTGGTGCCTTTTTTAATAGCAGAGAATAGTACAACTATATGCAATATGACATTTGCAGATGTGAAGCACTGAGCCTTATAGAGTGGTTTGTAGGAAGGAGCAAGTGTCAGAGATTAATGAATAAACAGAATTTTCAAATACTGGAAGACATAGCTTTGTTCAATTCTGCCTTCTTGGCATCCTGCTTGATATGTTTGTCACCAGTTCTTGGTTATGATTCTGTTGCACAAGTCACATTAGATCTGGATTTGGGAAGGATCACAAAAGGCTGTAGGCCACTGAAGTGTCTTCTGTGACAGTTCATGTAGGAAGATTAGAGACAAATCTGGAGTTTGAATACCCCCCTGATCTCCCCTGAGGACACTGATTTTCTGTGACTGTCAGTGATGGAGGTAGGAAGATACAAGACAGCTTCCAAACTGAATGCAAAAAGTAAGTTTTAATTCTTATTTAAACCACACTCACACACACACACACACACCACCTACCCCACACCTCCAACCTCCCTCCTTCCTTCTCTCTCAAATTATAGAATGTATACTTTCCTCTATTTATAGGAATTAGAAGTTGCAACATCCATATCCCAGAAGTTGGAAAATTATTTTCTCTTAAGAAATCTGGAATTCGGATCTGCAGTTCTAAGGTTCTTACTGTCATTTTGTTTAATAATGACCCAGTTATGTGATGGACGCTATTCTAGAGAGAAACAGGGAACTGTCCCATGCTAAATACATGTTTATATTTACATAAATAACTTACTACTCAGAACACTTCTTACTTGAAAAAGCTAAAAGTTTTTATTTCCTTATATATTAATTTTGCTTCTGTATTTTCCACGGTATTTTATTTTAATACTGAATTTTGATTTAATATTGTGTTTCCTGTGAGACTATCAAAGTGGATTTTGGTAAGGTAATTAGCAACATGCCTTTCTGTTTACCAAATTTACAGAGGGATAAATGGAAGCACCCAAAAGCATTTTCTCTAGTGGTTGTTGTTGAGAAATGTTTTACCTGTTCTTTACTATTACGGTTGAGTGTAAAGATTATAATCAGGATTAAGATTTTTGTTTTCATAGTAGGCACTGATAAAATTCATAGCAAGAAGTAACCTCCACCTTATTTTAATCTAAATGCAGAGGCAGGAGTGGGGTGAAAATTCAAAGACAAAGAAGTGCACACCAAGGGCAAGGTGGTGGTGGGGCCTGCAGCCTAACACCATCTTTCTGATTCTTGAGAACATGCTAGCTGTCATCTTCTCCAGAAAAAAATAGTTTCGTTTAAGCTTATTTTATATGCTTACACTATATTGTGTGAGAGTAACTGTACTAATGAAGTGGATGTAATGGCAGAAATCAAGAGTACCTCTAGATGGGTAGATATTCTGGCTGTAAGCAGACATCCACAGGGGAAAGTGCAATGTGACACCTCCCACAAGTATTCTCCCAGCCCCCAAGTATTTTCCACTCAAATATTTCCTAATTTATTTCCCAGTCTCCTCTGGGACCTATGTAAACTTCTTCGTTTGCAATATCCTTTGGCAGGGAATCCCCCAAGTTACAACAGCCTGTTGTATGGAGAACAACCTCCATTTTTGCTTGGAATGCAGATCTTACCGACTTACATTATGTCAAATTGTATTTTTATATCAACTGGTTACTCACTGAAAATTAGATTTCTGAAACTTAGTGAGGGATGCTGCATATTGTTGTTTGATATTACCAGTTTCTCGCTGAAGAAGATCTTGCTTGTGATCTTGGTCTTCAAAATAGTGAACATGTCATAAGTAAAAAAGAAATAATCTTTGAGGCTGATAGTAGTTGTCTTTCACCCTGTAACCTTAATTTACCATCTTTGGGATAAGATCATTGAGAAGGTCTGAGAAAAAAACTCTTTAACAATTTCTGGATGTCATACAATTCTTTGTCTTTTTATTTATCTATGATAGAATGATACTACCTGACAGCAAAGATGAATACTAGTGGTTTGATTTTTTTTACTGTTACCTTTTAAATAATCTTGCAGTATTATGCCAGTTAACTTTTTTCTGTCTTGTCATTTACACTGTAGGGAGAACATTTATGATTGGGCTTTTTTCATTTCAGATCCAGGCATGGATGGGAATAGAGAGATAAAACCAAAAAGCTTTTACACCCACTTCTGAAAGTAATGTCAGGACAAGCCATTGTCCATCCTTACTTTGTGTACCTCCATATAGTGGGCGTACTGTTACTAATCTGATTTGGAGTTAAAATATCTACATATCTCTTTAAAAGCCTTTAAGTACTTCTCCTGGCTGTACCAGACAAACTTCTTGCCTTTTAAATCTCAGGTGTTCAAAAAGTGTAATGGTGGGGGATGTGGAAATAACCAGTCACATTCTCTTGAGATTGTTATGCACATGCAAATCGAGTAGTAGCAAAGAGGCTTTCTAATAGGCTGTTACCTACCATTCAAGATTATAAAATGTACTAAGGCGTAATTTCACATGCAGCTGTTTGTATAAATTTAGTACCATATCAAATTAACTTTTGTAGCAAAATGCAAAACTGTTGCTTGTGGGCTTATGTGAAAACAGACGTATTTGTGTTTAAAACAAGGAGGTTTGAAGGATCCAAAAGTTAGAAAATGTTACAATTCTGGTGACTTGCACCATAACTTAAATAGTTAGGATTCCTATGTGTGTGAGGTACTTGCTCCAAATGCATGAAGGGATACTATAGCTTCCACAGAACACCTTATTCCTTCACTGCTTTGGCAGCTGCCCCAAGTATTTCTTGTTCAGCAGACAGCCCTGCACTTCTTTCTCAAAATAAGTAATTTAAAACCTGCACCAGATTCAAAATGGCCTATTTCCTCTTGAGTTTTCCTTAATTCTTCCCATTGTAGAAGCTGAGTACTTTACAAAGATTAAAGGATGTGCTGTAGCAGCACTGACAAAATATCATTAGATCTATTCTATAGATGAGAATTTAAGGTATGAAGAAGTGTCTGCTAATGTGGAGTGAGTAATTTGAAATATCCAGAGATTAATTTTCCAGCATTTCTAGTACTTTAATAGTAACAAATCTAATCCAGATACTGTTCAAATAATCTTCTTTGGCAATTGGGAATACTCTCTGTTTCTGCTAATCTTTCTTCAAAATTCAGAGCTAAGTACCCTTAGAATTGAGTGAGGTACCTATGGAGATCATCTGTGAGGGATGTGAATGGGTTTAGGTAGCCCATTGTTGTGTGGGAGCTCAGAATCTCATTCTACAGAACTATGTCAAAAATGAACTACCTTGGGATATATACCCAGCACAAAAAAAAATCTGACTGGATGGATAATTTTAGGCAAAGATATAAATAGCTGAAAAATAACTTCTTAAAAGAAATATCAAGGAATGTTAACTATCAACAGTACTGATAGCTTTGTCAAAAGAACTTCCTTTGAAATGTAAATGTAGATGAGTAATAGATTCTGTCCCTCCCATATGTGAGAGATTTGCATGATAAGGTAACATTTTATGAACTTACTTTTTAAAATGAAATTAAATAATGACCATCAAGTTACTCATTAAATACACCTTTCTCTCTTAAGAAAACTTATTTGCTTTTCCAAGGATTTATTTTTCTGGACCATTACCTGATAAACAGTAACTTGTTTCAGTAATGCTTAATGACGCAGGACCCATCTGGCATTATATCAGGATGTGCAGCTGGCTATTAATTACTGAAAACTTCTCTACAGCTCAGATGAAAGCATCCACCAAAGATCTGATTCAGCAGATTCTTTTTTCTTCTTTCTTCTGTAGTACCAACCAAAAAAGAAGAGTATTTACTCTTCTTAGTACTTAGTACTTAGTACTTCTACTTAGTACATTTGTCATGGATACTGAAATTGCCAACATCATGAATGCTGATTTCACTAATGGTTTCTATTCTTCTCCTGTATTGAATTTTAGTCTTGAAACAATGTATTAGTTTCTCTTCTGAGTTTTCCTCCAAACTTTATGGAAATAACTTTTTTTATTTTTCTCCTGAAGTGTTTACATACAGTGTAACGATGCATAAGCTTTGCAAATAGTCTTGGATTTTGTATTTTCATACATGCCCAATAGAGGTGAGGTTGCCACAGCTGCATGTTGTCAGGCCCACTCTGTGTGCAGTGTTAGCATGCCTTCCCCGTGGGCGCACACATGTGTACAGTACTGATAAACACATGTGCATGGTCACGGCCACCCAGCTCAGCACAGGCAGAACAGGGAAACACAAACCATGCAACTGTCCACATCCTCTTCCCCCCTCTGGCTGATAAAGATGAAGGTCTGTGGGTGGGACACACATACACTGTTAGTCCTCCAGGAGCTGGGCTGTGATGGCCCCAGTAGCTATATATACCGTAGCTGGTCGCTGGTTTCCTCATTGGCATGAGTGTACATGCATGCACACACACAGAGCCACACATATAGGATCCTTTCATGACCAGATTAGAGACCCACCCCACCCCATAGCTGACCATGCTACTTCACACCTAAGACACATACAGCATGCAAATGGGCCTCTTGGTCAACCTCCAACCCCATAGCCTGGACCCCTGATCCCTCTGGTGGCCACCTCCACCAGGTGCCTCACTACCAGCCCATGGCTCCTGGGCCACTCAGCCAGCTGACTGGCTAGTCTGGTTTGATGCATGTTAGTGACCACACGTGGTCTTGCTCCAGTTGCTGGCACCAGGGACATGGTTACAAACGGTCTCACCCTAGCTGCTGGCACACACATGTGCAGGACAGAGAGCCCCTCGCCCAGGAAGAGAGTTAGAAGTGCAGTTCAGTAAAAGGACAGGACAGACTGTGGGGATCCTGTGGCCAGATAAGGCAACTGACCAGTTCCTTTCAACCCCTTACTCCTCTTTTCCCATGCATGTTCCTTTCCAAATCACCTTGACCTGTCCCTTTCCCTGCTTTCGCTTTCTCCCCGGTACATCCCATGGTAAATACCATGCAATGCCTGATTGCTTTTCCCTGGTGTCCCATAATGTGTCCCGTGCCTCCTGGCAGTACTCCCTCAGTCTGTAAGGTGCTGTAGGCAGCCTCTGCCATCAGCTCACCATGGTGGGTGTCACTCCGCAGCCTACAGGTCTGAGGCTGGACTGGGCTGCTGGGGTTCCCCCTCTTGTCATCATGCCTCTGTGCTCCCCAGTGTATGTGTGTGTGTGTGTGTGTGTATAGAGAAGCTTTATAATTACATGTGTAATTTTGCTCTTACTCAGAAAATGTTGGTATTTTAAGGAATGCTGTTGGGGGATTTCTTAATTGTTTTTTATACACTTAAGTCAGGATGTAACATCACTGTGATAAATCTACTTGAAAAGCATATATTGAAAAAAAAATTACATAAGAGGGTATTACGTTATTTAAAAACAAAAAAAAAAAAGCATATTCTGAAAAAACTAAAAATCTTGTATGGAAAAACACAGCAACAGGTACCTGAAGAATTGGTTTATAACTGTAATGTGGGATTACTAGTAAGGAAATGGCCCTACAAGCTAGGAAATGGGAAGAGAACTGGAAAATAGTTCTTGGGGTTAAGATTTCATTGAATGGTTTTAATAAGAGTTCTGTTGAAATGTTTTGGATGTTTTACAAGGTGTTGTTGCTGTATTATTGTTCACCTTATAAAAAAGGGGTAAATGTCTGTCTAGTTTTAACAGCACCCCTGAAATGGCACTGACAGAGAGCTTGTCAGAGCAGATTGCTTCAGCAGTCCCACTTAGACTTGTACATTTTGTAATATTTTATGTGCGCTTCTACAGGTCAGACATCCAAGGAATGCTAGAGGCTAAATGTAGTTTGACTTTACCAGTCATTTAGTTGTTGAAATGAGCTGTCCTGAATAAATAACTGGGCCTGGGTATTTGAAAAATGAGGGCACTGTGGCTGGAGCTGAAGGCTTGGCAGGAGCATTTGTGAAGGGTGTTAGCATCACAGGCAAGTAATTGGTTCGCTTAGGAGTATTTTTTCTGCCCTCAAAGAGAGGGGAAGTCTCAGTCTGTAAGTTCTCCTTCAGAAGATTTTGCTATTTGCCATGCTGTGATATTCTGAGTTTTAGAGGAAGACCTGCCCTGTGAAAATCTCTTGTGTTTCTAACCAAATAGTGGTTTTAATGTATTTATTTAACCACAGTAAAATTTTTATTCAATCTGTTTATCAGAACAAAACTTTTGTTGTAAAAATTACACCATTGAGTGTCTCATTTCCTAGAGAATTTGGGAAGAGTAAGTTTGTGGTAAGCCATTGACAGGTCTTACTAGTCTGAAACACAGTGGGAGGGCAAAAGGGCCAAATGCTTAGTTTATACAGGCTGTGTAGCTACTTTGTTTTCCGTTTCCTTTTTTTTTTTTTTTTTTTTTTTTTTGCAAGTGGTGAAAACTTGAAGAGTAAAAGAGGTAAGGAAAGAGGAACTTTTCTAATGACATCTGTAGTTTACAGTAATGCCTTTATTTTGTGTAGAAAGACTGTAGGCACAGGGATAACCTCACACATTTTAATCAAGAGTACTTCAGCTCTGAGGGAACAAAAATTAGACAGTATCCAAAGTTTGTCAATAGAGCTAGATTTTTAAAAAAAAAAAAAAAAAGTTAAAAAAATTTTTGGTTTTGCTTGTTTGGTTGATGCTTGAGCCTTTTGACTAGTGCAGATGAGATTTGCCATTCCAGCACAAATACTGTAATATGTTCCAGCTGGTGAGTTTAGCTGAGTGCCCTAGAAAGATGAACTTGCTTCCCTGGCTGCTGCCACCAAGGAGTTGGGAGTAGCAATGCTGGTGTTCAGAAAGGGTCACCATCCAGAGCAGTCATCGCCACTCAGCCTATGCAGAGACATCCTCCAGAACACCACTATCATATGGGTTGGTGCAACTTCACTAGCTCTGTGTGTGGACGGTGAGAAAGGAGAACTGCTGTTCAAACAAACTCTGCTTTGCAGGCAGCTGGTCCTCTTCCTCCCCAGACTCGGGGGTCCCTCCCCATCCTGGATCCCCACTGTTATCCATGGTGGCCTGCTGCAACAGGCAACTGCTGACATGAAACTGACTCTGCACTGCATTGCATTTTCAAGTTTTCCATAGAAAAGCTGGAAATAGGCTGTGAAAGTTTATATTCTTGCACAATTATTTTCTTACCTTAACTTTCAGAAAGCCAACTACTTGTCAGACTGTGTAGTGGTATAACGAGCAACAAAATTCCTACAGAACTTTGCAGAAATACTGCAGTTCTGTAGAAAAAAGATTTTTTGATCAATGTTGCTGATTAATGTTGCACTTCATGTTGTATGGAGCTTCAAGATAACAATAAATATGCATATTTGCACATCTGCATCTGTTCATTAGAAAACTGGAACTATTGTTGACAAGATACTTTCCGTTGAAATGTTTGTAATTGTCTATCCACCATTCTTAAATGAAAATTATTTTCAAAAATGAAAGGGTGAATTTTAAAAGTGAATTACATACCCAAACTCAGTACAAGGAAAGGGTTAAGTATCCAACAGATGAATGAAACAGCTGCAGAGTAACTTCAGGTAGGAGACAAAAACTTGCTGAATAAAAAAAAAAGGCTGAATGGGAACACACAGATCACTATTAAGGTAATTACTTTAACTGTACCTGCAGAACTTCAATATATCCATACAAATGGAGAAAATTACATTTATTTGCATAAAAAATTCAGAAACAGCATTAAAGGTCATAAATCTTTTAAGATATAGAGAGTGCATTGCGTTAATTGTGAAAGGCTATCTCTAAGACAAGAAAAAGAAATAAAAATGCCTACTTTGTGAAGTAACTTTGGTAACAGGAAAAGTAAGCTTATGAAATAAATCCTAAAATTCAGCTATCTGATGAGAAACAAGTCACTGCAGCTTATAACAATTAATGATAAAGTTGACTTCTAAAAAAGGTATTTAAAATAAGTCAAGTAAGAATGTGTTTTCATTCATTAAATAACAAAATCCCTGAAAGCAATTACTTCTGTTTTTAAAATAATCTGAGTAGATGAGTTATTTTGCATGGAAGTTACCTTTACACTGGAACAGAGAATAACTGACCTGGAGGTAGTTACCTAATAGCCCAAGAATGTGAGGTTTTGAAATGACAGCTGCAACCAGCCATGTAGGAAAAAGCATCGACAGTGCCGTTGCCTGAAAAGGCCCCATTTAGTTTCTCATTAAGTTTGTGCAGAAATGTTTTCCCTTACTTGGGAAGAACTGACATTTTAAACTACATCAATGGGAGAGAAGTTTTTTTACAGAGTTTGTGAATTGTAAATCCCTGAAGGTCAGTTCTGCTGTTGTCTGCCTTCTGCTTTGATTCAGAAGCTTGGATATCCTTATGCTTTAAATTCTAAATATGGTGGAGTAGTAAATTATTAGTAAAATTTTACAGCAAAATGCATGCCTTAGAATTTTCAAATTATGATTTAATAATAATAATAAATAATATCTTAAATCATTCTTAAAAGATCTAAAGGTAAAACCTGATCCTGCTGAGGCCAATGGCCACTTTCTCACAGACATCCTAAAAGTAGGAATTTTAAGAAGGGTTCGAGAAAGTCTTTGGGGATATGAAGATACATTAAAAACATCCTGTACTTTTAACCCCTTAGTAACACACTGACATTGGTTGGACCAGTGATTTTCTACACAGCCCAAATATGTGTTAGCATGGGTATTACAGTGGTTCCACAGAAAAAGTGCCATATTTTGTGACAGTATTCAGCAGGACTAGATATTCCGGTTCTTTTGTCTAGCTGAAGCAAAATGTGCAGGTTGCAGAGCAAATATCCCTTTCTTGTGCTTTTTGTGCCTTTTATAATTTAAAGTGTTCCACCATAACCTTGCACCCTAAGTAACAGCTAGAGAGACTGTGAGGCTTAGTGCTTTGCACAAAAACTGGCCAGGCTTTATACAGCAGGCAGGAACATTCCCTGCAGTAAAGAATGCCAAGGAAAACCACATGCAGGATGTATGCTTGGGCTTTCTAGACCTTTGGTACTGCTACAATGAGTAAGCTGGTGCCAGGGAGATTTCCTCATATTGTTCTATTATGTCTCACAGACTTCTCTATTTTTAAATGAATGTATAAGTCTTCTTAAATCAGCTGGGAAAGCATTTGGAAGAGAACTATTCTTTTTCTATGTATTTGTATTTTACTAGTGGAATTGTGAGTTGAAACAACTTATTATTTTCTTCAGATTCCGCTATCTTTGGAAAAAATATTTTTTTAATAAATACAGCACATTCATCTAATTTATCCATACATAGTCTGGGACTCTTCTGCATCATAAAGAAATATATGTTATTTAATCTAGGTTTGAAATCATATGTTTTCGGGGAAAAAAAAGAAAAAAACAAACACGTTACTTCTGACATTGGGATTTAGGAAGTCATATAAGCATGTTGCAAATTAAGCAGTGATTCACCTGTTTCCTAAAATAATTTTTAGCCTCATAAATCTTTAGACTGTATCTTCTTCTTATAATTTCACCAGAATATTTTCTGATTTTTTCTTGAACCAGAGTTGCAAAGGTCAAATGAATATTTTAAATCATTCTTCTGTTCTCTATTTCTACATAAAAAGAAGAAATGAAAATGTTCTTCTCATATATTTTTTTCTGTGTATAATTGAATCAGCCACATTTTTACTTTCCTTCACACGCTGGTAATTGTGGTGTTGGTAAATTTAGGCCAAATCTAAAAATATTACCTAATAGGTTATTAATCGGTGCCAAAACAGAACTGTTAACAAATCTGAAAAAGTTTTGGGCATAAGATCTGTGACCTTTTTTCTCAGCATAATTTATTCTAGCCAGAACGCTGCGCAGAACTGTTTAAGTGCCTAATGCCTATTGATTTTGATACAGGAAGTTATGTACATAAACTGGAGGGGAGAATCAAAACCTCTAATGCCTTGCTTGGCACTCAGTATTTTAATTTTCCATGAGAACAGTCTGAAGGGAGTCCAAAAAAAAGGTATTAGTTTTCAGAAGCAGTCAAATGGAAATGAAAAATTAGTTTACGTATCTGCTGCTCATTTCCCCCCCGCTCTATCTTACAACTGCTGAGTGTAAATCAAGCCTATTTATGCTCAATAAGTTAGCTAATCTGCTCTATTGATAAATGTTGCACAGGTTTTTAGATAAGCCTGTGTGCCACTCTCTGTGCCACAACTTACAGAAAATCTGAACTATCACTTGACTTCTGATATGCTATGCCTACTCCCTACCATGCTGACCAACATTATGTCTATCTTAATGTGTTTTTCTGGCTGTATTAATTCATCAGGGTCTACCTATACCAGTCTTTTTTCTTTAGAGTCTAAGGTATTTGAGATAGGGAGTGAGTTTGTTGCTGTTCTGTTCAGCAGCTAGCAGAGTAGACTCACAGTCCCTAAAGCATGCAGTAGTACAGAAAAATCATGGTGCTTGTAACAGTGGGAGCCTTTGGGGATGCTGTGTTGACAGCTGTCATGCTTAAATCTGGAAAAAAACATATATTTTGCCTTCCATAACTTCTGGTTATCTACATCATGGGTGCCATTTATCATCCAATTTACAGATGTACACCTAAGATTTTAATATACCCATGTTTTAGTCAGAAATTAACTTTTATATTGCTTGCCTGCAAAATAATTTTGAAAGTCGAATAGAATGGGTACTACCATTTCTAGCAGAATGATATGGATGAAAGTATCTGAAGAGGTCATTATATAATAGTCAAATGCATGATCACATATACCCAGAAAACTTTATGAAGATTTTTATGTAACCTAACTGACCTGTCGTGTATAATATCCAGTGAACATAATCTATTCCAGTTTCTGGCCATCATTATCTTGAAAACAGTATCTAGGCCAAACTTCCCTGGCTGCAAATTAAGCAAGCTTCTTGTCTAAGCTCAGAGGCCGTGGAGCATAATCAGTCAGTCTATTTTTAAAAATATTGGAGGAGCCACCAAAAGGTGTTGTAATTTTTTTCCTGGTCTTCCTGTGATAAGATTAAACATGCCCTTTCTTTATGGATGATGGATGTTGGTAACATCTTTGCTTATTGCGATACTTCTCAGTAATGCCCAAATTTACGCAAAGTGAACCTCACGGAACACAGGCTTTGTATAGATTTTCCAGTATAAAGTGTAGCGACAGGACTGTATTGTGGTACGCAGAATTTTTGAGTGTTGGTGATGATCCGTTGACTCAATGCATCTAGGGGGGTTACTGTTCTGCACCTTCCTTAAAATATTGTCTGCAGATTGGTATGTTGTTTAATCTGGAGGCTGCTGCCCACTTCTTGCAGGTAATAGTTTTTAATATCGCCAAAAGTAAATTTCCTCTTCTCCAACAAAATGGCTACTTGGTGAAACTGGATTGTGATCCAATCTATCATTACATTAATTTCTTCTTTGGCTTTAGTAATTCTGACAGTTTTCCAGAAGTATTTTACTTGGTGCTTAATGGTTTCTTAAATACCGTTGTTCTCAGTGTCCAGGTTCTCAAGATCCCTTGCATGCTAATCCATCTCCCTTAAATGTTTTCATCCATTTTCTACTTATAAAATCAAGTTTTTGTCATGCCATGCTTTACTTCAAGTCACTAATGGAAACATCTGGCATGAGACAGTCTGAAGAGCCTCATGCAATGTGTGTTTTTACAACTTGATAGACGTTATTAACTTTTTATTTTTGTCCGTGTATCCGCTTCTGCCAAATATTAATGGACTCCAGCCCAGGTATCTCCATGTTGTTTCAGTGTACATCACATAAAGCAGTATCTAAAGTTTTGCTAAACTCAAGATAAATGAAACCTATGGCTTCCAGTTTCAACTTGTATCTGACCAGTTTCTTTGACAAAGAAGGTTATAATGGTCTGGCAAGATTTTAAGCTATTTTGACTGGTTATTGTCAGCTTATCCTCTAGATTGTTACAAACTGAGCAGTGATTTCCTTTTAGTATTGAATTTAAGCTAGCCCCTTCTCCTTTTTCTATATTGACATTGTGTGCCCTCTCCAATGCCCTTTACTCTTACCGTTATTCTGCAGTTCATTAAAAGTCACTTATGATTTAAATATTATTTCAGCTAGCATCACAAGCACACTAGGGTAAATTTAATTTCGTCCTACTGATTCTTTACCAAATACTTCCAGTATCATTATTTGGCCTCTATTTTTTAATTGCTTGATACCCAATAATATGACAGTGATCCTACTATATTTATAGTAAAGGAAAAATAGATTATGCTGTCATTATTTTGGTGAATGTCAAATGGTGCTTTGAAGTTTTTGAACAGGCTTTGACACAGCTACTACAACTGGGAAAGTTATTAACAAGCTTTTACAATAACTCTGAATTGTACTTTTTATGTTGATTAATAAATATTTTTGTCTGCTTGTCTTTTGGATCATAATATCTTAAAATTATTCAGTAATTTCTAGCTGTAAAACTTTCAATGCCAATAATGGAGAAAATTCATCACATATTTTAGGTAGTATATACCTGGGGGGCTGCAAGTGTTACGAGCACATTTTAGCCTATGTGGCTTATAAAATATTCCCCAAACTAGGCTTCTCTGTTCTTGATACTGTTCCCTTGAGAAACAAAGAAATAATTTCACTAAATGCCAGGTTTATGTGCTTGCGTGAGTATGCTCTTTGGCTTGGAGATAACCAAGTGAGCAGTGTATTGCATATTTTCATCAGTGTTAACCTGGTAGGTCTTTGCATACTCCTTTTGTGAGAAAGAGCAGCCAGAAAAGCATTACTTAGTTTGGCTAGAAAATGTGTTTAGAGTTTTAAAACTATGAAGACATTTAATTATTGAGATAGGAATTTGTACTTTTCAGTGTTACTGGAGCAGAAGTTTGAATTATTGCTAATCATCTCTTACATATGTGATACAAATACCTGTGAGATTTATCCAACAATGATTCAGTTCTTCAACATATATCCAAAATATTCTCAAGGTATAGAGAAACTAAATTTGCTTTATACTTTGTGATGCAGATTTACTCTGAACAGTGATCAACCTAATCCATTTCTTAGCGCTAATTTGTAAAGATTCAGCTGTCAGGTTGAATAGATTTTACATTTTACTCCGAACAGTTCTTCTCCAGCGTAGCTTCAGGTCTGCATCACAGATAAATAACCTTGAATATTTTAAATAACATAGATAAATAATAAAAGAGCATGGACCAGCATTGGCCCTCATCTCAAAGTCATGCTGCTCTGAAAGAAGGTAGCGGTACTGTATCTCAGACATTTTTTGACTGTGCTGCCTACTGCCAGTTTCCCACTGGCAACCTGTCACCCCTGCAGCATCCTGCAGCATGTGGATCCTTACCGTCCCACCCGCAGCAATCCTCTGTGGCTGGGTTAGGAGGCTCAAGCTTACAGTTGCACCTGGCAAGGTCAAGTGCTCAGTAGTGGGTATGTGGAAAGGACAGCAAGCTTCAGAATATGTGAAGTTACCTTTCTGCCACACTTAATCACAGTTATTACAAGCACTCTTTTGATTCTGGGGTAAGTAGATGACAATGGATTTTAGGTTTCTTCATTGGAATAGAATAAGGCTTCTCAAAAGACATAAATATATGCATGGGCAATTGTGAAAAAAAAATGTCAATTTTGAGCACAGTCAATCTTAGAAGACTGAGAGAACCTGTCAGAAGAAAATCTAGAAAAATCTGAAACCAGATCATATTGATCAGGTCCACAGAAACATATTCTAAAGTGATGTTTAAATTTACCTTAGATGACAAAGTAAACAGTATGCCCTTACTGCTGCAGGTTGCACCATTTACCAAAGCATAAGACGTGTGTTGTAGCCACTGCACTCATTACATTTTTAGAGCAAAGATAAGCCAAGGACTCTGGGTGTGACAAAATGAAAAGACAGGTTTGTGTAAGCCTAATTATAATCACTCTTCCATATCTGTTGTGACAAAACTGAAAGGGCCCAAAGAATGTTCAATTTCATTTCCCACGCTGAACTTAGACTTCTAGCAATTTAGCTGTCTATTTTATTTCCTTTTTACGGATTACCTAATGAATTAAAATTTATTTCATCTTAGTTCCCACTTCTATTTAAGATCAGACAGACTCTGGTAAAATTCAACTAAATGGGTTATTGCTGATGAAAAATAGCCCCAAACTAGAAAGCAAAGATAATTAGGTCAAGAATTTATCTCAGGTGTGCTCTTAAACCTGTTTAGAGGACCTGACTTCCTTGAAGAACAGAGGATGTGCATTGCATTACTTGTTTCTTTTTGCTTTTACCTTTGATGTTCTGAAAAGGTGAAAATGCAGTCTTTAAAGTGGTAATTTCTCTCTCTTGCATGTGCATACACTCTCACACAGATATGTAATACAGGCTCTTTTTTCATGTTGGGTTTTTATCTTGCTTTTCCAGGATTGTTGCTTGTCTATGTAAGGGAGGGAATTGAGTTCACCCAGTCATCTGATACCTTCAACTCCGTGGCTCTGCAAGCATTAAGACCTTTCTTTACCAGCTTTTAATTTCAGACTGTCTTGATCTTTAGTACAGAAATAAGGTATTTGAGTTTTAACAGTTCTTTGGGATTGTTCATTTCTATTCTAACTCTAATGAATAGTCAAGTGAAAAACTTGAAATGAGAAATTATTTTAGTAAGTTTAATTATAGTTTATTATTTAAATAGTCAAAAAGAAATATCTTAAAACAAATGGGCTAATCACGTTTCTGTTACTGATCCCCTTGTCTAGCTGGCCAGTTACTTTCTGTGGTTTTCCCTCTTTAAATTGAAGGGGGTTTGATACAGCAGCTGTCTCCCATATTTGTACACAGTTAAGTACAGTAACTTGCTGGTCAACTTAAGCACAGGCACTATCCACTTTTTGATCATTTATTAACAGCTTTTTAATATGCTTTCTCCACGCAGAAATACATGTGGTTTTCAAATTAGGCCCATAGTTCATGTCATGTCTCTTTGGCTCTGTAGACTGTTTTAAAAGCGGTAGCTTGTCTCTTGGTGGCAGAACTGCTCTCTGCAGTTCAATACAGCTGTAATTTCCCAAAGTGTATAAAATGTGTATATGTAGGACCTAGTGTGATACTTGCCATCCTGGCAGAGTCACTGGAGGTTTAGGCAGGAAGAACCTTCAGTGATGAAACTAAAGCTTTTCTACATCCTTAACTGCAAAGCCATAATTTTATAGCTGGGATCTGTGCAGAAATTCTGAAGTTGGAAAAACCATCATCATGAGCATTATGGGTCCACTCACTGCCTCAGGTTACTAGTTAAATGTAATTTTCAGAGTTATTAAAGAAGTACAGATGATGCAATCAGCCTTTTAATTACCTTGTCCCAGAGAAACAAGAAAAAGGGCCACTTTATGCATTCAAATGCAAGAACATTATAAAGAAGCTCAGGAAACAGTGTTTCATAGTTTTAATTAGTCTGTGTGATTCACTGCTGCAGGAGATTATTATAGAGTCAAATGCAGTAGTGGATTTCAAATGATGCCAGATATTTTTAGAAACCAGCGATAACATTTTACTGCTGAGCATACCAGGAGAGGCATAGCCAGATAAGCTTCCAAATGCCAGCTGATTTGCTGCAGAGTCCATGCAAGGACTTTCCTCACCCACACACACAAAGCAGTTTACAGAGTGGTCTTTTCAGAAATATCTGGGACTTTCCAGACTGTCCCAAAGGAAAGAAAGATCAGTGGCTGTGCCCCTTTTTTAACAGCTGTTGAGGCTAGGAAATGCCATTCTCAGGATGAAAAATACTAGTAAATAGATCCTGCATGGCATTGCCCTCTTATGCATGTGTTCACAAGGTCTGCTGTTTGTAATTGTTGTTGCTGTTCATTGAGTTATCTTAAGATGTTCACCAGTTTTGTACATTTTACTTCTTTCTTTGAAATGTGTAAATTATTTTTTTCCTAGTTAAAGTGAGAAGCAGCTGTTAATTGAATTTCGTTGTGTCAGACTTCATTTTGCTTTGGCTCAGGAATCAAAAAGTCCTAAAGCCTTTTCTTACTATTACTTTTAGAATGTCTTTTATCTTCATGTCCCTATTTTGGATATTTTTCTTTCTGTAGTAGAATCATCTGCAATATACATTATTTAAAAAAAAGAAACCACTACTGATGCAGATGAATTGTCACCAGTGTGTGCTTGCTATTTACAAAAGGTGCGTTGATAACATTCTGGGCATATGACTTTTTTTTTCTTTAGTTATCTTGGCTTTATGTATTTATGTCTACACAGAATTTAGTATTTCAAGTTTTTTCTTAGGACACTTGGTACATACAGTTTATTAATAGCCCTATATTGGTTTTAGCTCTGCAAGTGGGAATGATGGTATTGCAATGAGCTAGAGAGACTATCTTCTTCTGAAGATTAATTTTCCACTCTCACTTACAATTTGCATAAAATATTTGCTTTCACCAGACAGATTTGGAGAATTTAATCACATTTCACATTTACCTATGTAATTGTTCAAACGATTTGACATTCAGATGGTCTTTTGTTGTTTTTTTTTGTTGTTGGGTTTTTTTACTGTCTGATCCCAAGGCCGAGGCTAATGAGTAGGCAGTAATCATGACAAAAAGAAGTTCAGAAAAAAGCTACCAGTCGAGAAAATACATGTTCAAATTACCAATTTTAAAAGTGCAAGATAATTGTGAAGACCCCTACAAAATCTAGTGTAGTTAAATGTGTTAGGAAAGTGAAGATACTTGTTCTTCATTATTTTTTTTTTGTAAGAAAGGAAAATTTGATGATCTATTAAGAGCTTGTTTATATGAAACTCTTCTTTTAGGTCTGTCAAACTGCTTTTCGTGTTTGTCATTGACTTTCCTTTCACTTCCTCCCCACCTAAGGCCAGAGCAGTAAACAAGAGTTCTTTGATAGTTTTTATGCTATCCATAAAATTATGTTCTGTATTTAGCATCATATTTTGAGCTACTATCAATGATTTATTTTCTGTTTGTCTCTCAAATATACTTAGAAAATGTTTTAGGATTTCTTTTTCATGTTGTCGCTCATCAAATCCTTTTCCTTCTTGCATTCCTTTCTCCTAGTACACGTCATAATTTATTTCTGACTTTGATGTGGTGCGAGATCACACAGCTTGTGTTAGAGCTCCCTCTGCTGCAGGATGCCCCTGTGATTTGTTCTGCTTGGTTATTTATGACAAATAATACAGCCTTAACATAATATTTTTCTTTTAAATTTTACACCTATTATACAGATGTGCAATCTGAGTCAGATCAAGAAATTCGGGCCTAGGCACCTAGCAAATAGCTGGTAATAATGATTTTCTAACAGATGTAGGCGGAACTCTTGTATCAGTCAATGCAAATTTAAAGTGAAAATAAAGATTTCAAGAAATTGTTTACTAGGTTGAATTCATTAGGATTTCTCTTTCTTTACTTTTTTAAAGAACATGTTGATGTCATGTGCTTATAATTTAAAACCCAAGTGTGGTTAAAGGATAAGATACTGACAGTTTCTCCTTGGCTGACCACAGGCCTCAATCATTTCATGGATCCCTATTTAATATTGTTATGACACCTAGACTGGTCTGTACTTTAAGCCAGTGGAAGGAAAGTTCCCCTTTGAGAAATAACTTTTGAGACATCCAACTAGCCTTGTACCTAATCTGAGGATCTGGTAACAGACATGTCTGTGAGAAAGAAGAAATAGTTTCGTTCTGAACAATTTAAAATTTTGTGCTTCAGAATCATGATGATGTGTATACTAAATAAATATTTGCTGCCTTCTCTCTCCATGATAGTATTTTTTTCTGTAAATATTGGTATTTGTGTTGATGCTATGCACACCTACGTAATGCATTTGTAAGAGGCAATCAAGAAGCAAAGAAATGTAATTTCCTGCTCCTCTTTCAGAAGTCTTACGCTAATAATGTTGCTTGAACGTATTCCAGGAAGAATGTTGATGGCAAAATCAACTCTTTGTTAGGTTGATGGACATTTTCTAGTATTGTTATCATAATAGGTATTGCTTAATGCCCTGATGATCTCTCTTCCCTTCAGGGTTTGCCAGAATTGCTCGACTTGCTGTTCTGTAAAAACATCTTCACCAACTTTTCAACCCACCAGTCTGAGAAATCTGGAACTGTACCAAGCAAAAAAGCTCAGCCAAAAAGCTTTATCTTTCTAGGGATGAAGGAAAATGAAAATAAAAAATAATAAAAAGGAAGTGTTGTATTTGTTTAGTTTACATCCTTGGTAATGCAGACAGTTGAAAAGCTGAGACTGATCTTGACTGTGTTTCAGAAAGAAGTTTTGCTATCCTAAGTCCTGCAGTATTTCTTTAGTTTAACTTCTGTAGCAGAGCAAAGATTTATGTAACAATCTGCTCTGACAAAGGAGGAAAAAGGATAAAACTTTGAAATAAAACACGCCTAATTTTAATTTGCCAAATAATAAATTGTCCTTATCAAGTCTTGTCTGAGAATTCAGTGTATTTTCAGGACTATGTAATGTCAGGAACAGGGACACACCAGGGCTTTGACATGTAAGAATGTCTTGAGATAAGGGGAAGGTGCAGGCTACCTCTGATCCTAAAATGTCTTAACACAGGAACAGCCTCTGCAAAAATATTTTACTTTTCAGATGCCTTGAGAACCCTCAGCAATCTTCATTACAAAGTTTGTATTCAAAGCTTGCTTATGCATCATCAGTTTTGAGTATGGACAACTTCTAACATAAAATTCAGTCAAAGGAAAGAAAAATATCTTGATCGAAAAAGAGAAATACTGACTTGAAACAACTGTATATGAATGCTGACAAAACAGAGGATGTGAGTAGTAAAGTATATAAATTAGAAACTAATCACTGTAGAAAACCAACGAAGTGAAAGGATTCAAGGAGGATTCTAAAGCCAAGGCAGTTAAGAGTGTTTTTCAAGGTTGTTAGACAAATCATCTTAGCAATCCACTCTATACGGTATGAAGTATCTCCATCTTACTTCTCCAACACAGAATTGAAAGGTAATCCAGTGACAGCACAGACATACTGTCAGCAGTTTAATACAGGAAGACGACTTTACCTAGGACATAAATAAAATAATTATAATTAAAAAAAAAAAAAAAAAAACCAAACAAAACCAAAACCAACAAAAACTCAATGAGTAGAAGTGGAGGCTAGGAAATTAACAGTAGAAAGAGTAATTTCATTTTAAATAGATTCTGCAATTACTAAGTGAATTTATCAAGGTTTGCTGGGGATTGTTACACAATATATTTTAGAGATATGTTCTGTTTCAAGTAGGATTTAGTTTAGGGCCGTTTAACAATCTGCATTATTCAAGAAGTTGGTTTGGGTGATCACAGTAGTTTGTTCAAGCTTCATGATTTCGAATGCAGTTTCTGATACTTAAAGTACAGATAGTATGCCTTTCCATATGCCATGATACATGTCACTGCTGCCAAGACAACTATGAGATCTCACATAATAGTTGTCTGAAATTAAAAAAGCTTTTATTCAGGTAGTGCTCTGATTATGCCTTCATTATGAGGAATGGAAACTATTGTCAAGGCAATAGACTATATAGGAAAACAAAACTCAGCATACCATATGTTAAATATATATTAATATTAATTAATTTTAATTATTTATATTAATTAATATTAAATCATGTAAATCCTTCTTTTTTGTGTAGTGATAAACTCAGTGTATCAATAATCTCCAAAGATCCTACTTTGGAAACCAACAACAAAAAGGCTGTATTAGCACCACGCTTCTGTTGATACATCAAAGAAAAAAAGTCTTGAAAGATATGATGATCTGAACCCAATCATATAGTTGTTACCACACTGGTAAGATAAACTTGCTTCAGTAACTACATGTATTCAGTTTTGATCTAAGGAAATGGCTACTTTTTGCACCACTCCTTCCCCTCTGCACCCCCCCCCCCCCCCCCCCCCCCCCAAAAAAAAAAAAAAAAAAAAAGGGAAGACAGAGTTAGAATGGCCTAGAATCACCCCCAAAGGCGCACTTTGAGTCATACTGGGTGTTAGGATCCTGTCTGCAGGTGCCTCCATGCTGCAGTAACCCATCAGCTCAAATGCTGTGAAATTTATTGTGAAATATGTCATATGGACACCAATGATACGAACATAGGCTACAGAACAACAGGGTTGTTTTTGAGGTACTGCACAAGAAATTAAGAATAGTTTTAAATTATAAGAACAAATTCCGTTGTCCTAAAAGACTGAATCATCTATTGAAGGATTTTCAGTGGGAGTTTTGTTCACCCAGAAGCAGATAATTTGGCTCAGTATCATAGTCTGCATGATACTCAGGTTTATTCTTATTCTTCTCAGCACCACCTCCTGTTAAGACTGGAATACATAAAAAACCCACCACCACCACCACCACCACCAACCAAAGATAGCTTGATTACTTGGATATGATTGTAATATTTCCTATTGTGAAATTCCATGCTTTATGATGAAAGGCTGTTAATGTCATTATCTTTAGGGAGGGGAAAAAAAATATCTTCCTTTAATTAGAGGGAAAAAGTAGCAAGCAAATGAAATTACTGCTTGGGCCTGGGTATTTGTTCATGAGTGGGTTATTGTCATCATCTATGACTCTGAAAAATACTGCCAGAAAAGAGCAAAATGCCTTTTACAGAAGCATAAGTTAATTATTTTTGACCTGTATGAAAATTACTTCTAGTCCTAACTGTTAAAACTTCATAGAAAAGTAGAAATATTTAATAGGAATACTCTGGTGGTTTACTTACTCTAACTCAGATGACTTAGTTTTACTCACGTTTGTTGATCTCAGGCATTATTTTAAACTAAAGCTTATTTAAGCTAAAATAAGAGCACAACAACGCTTCAGGAATATGGTGTTCTTTAAAACAACGTGTACTTATTTTTTAAATGGAAATGTTATTTCTTGACTATCAGTTTCTTTGGCCCTGTGTTAAGGATTTTAAGAACTAATTTAAACTGGGTAATACCTTGCTTATCTCTGGCTATAACTTGATTTTGTTACAAGTAAGAGATTGAAATGCCTTTTAAATTTTATATATATATATGGCTTTACATGATGGAAAGACATAAAAAACTTTAGACAAGTGTATTATTAAGTTACCTATGGTGTTTTAGAATAAAAGATGATAAACCCAAAAGATAACCAACATACAGAATATTAAGTTTGTATAATCAAATTTCAAAACATATGCAAGGAGTCTCCAAAGTGATTCATTATCAGGTTTATTAATGTGTCAGAATAAATAAACCCATTCATATGGAAAGGGACTCATTTTGTAAAGTACTGTTGCACAGCTGAACACACCGGTGGAGTTATTACCACTTTCATTGGAGAAGGTCACACAGTATGCTAAAAGATCCATAGAGAAAATGTGATTAAGTATCTAATCTCCATTAAATTCTGCTCGAGAAGTCAATTTTATTCCAGATTTCTAGAATGAAATCCTGACTAATTCTTCCAAACCTGCAATTATCTGAATAAATAATATTTCTGATAGAGCATAAAGTGGCTTTTTTTTTGTTAGAGCAAGATGACTTCTGCAATAAAGTTAAAAATGCAACAAAAAATTGGACTTCATCATAAGGACTTCTGAGTTGATGAGATTGAATATATTATTTCAGTCTTTATGAAATGCAGGACACTTGGTTTATAGTTCAGACTCAGGACACTCTTCTATGTATTAATTAAGATTGCTGTCCAGTATAGTTATATGACCTCAGAGGTCATAGAAGAAAAAAGAAAGCCAGCTTCCACCAGTTGCCACCCTGCTTCAGCAGTAAAATTCTCCGACACCTTTCTACCATATCTCACAATCTGAACTCAGATTCTCCCCCAGGCATGTTTTCCAGCCATACCATGATACATTCTGTGTCTCTGCCTGGTGCTGAAAAGGGCAAAGATGGGAAGAAAGTGAATTTCTTGCTCTAATACACTGCTGACACTATAATAAGGTGTTTATGATCTCTTGGGACTTCTGAGGTATTATTCTTAAAAGGCCAGTCACCTCTTAAAGAGAGTCTTTTTAGAAAGGCTTACATGTAAATTGTGAGTGGGTGAGACCAGGGTGATTTTTTTTGCTGAAAAGCATGTGGTTATCTCAAATATTGGAGATTTCATTCTATAAATGTATTTGTACACCACCCCATTAAAATTTGGTGATAAAAAGAAGTATTCATTTTACTTTGAACTGTTGAAATCGCATTTTACAGAGCTGGCACAAGGAAGAGGTTTATGGTGTCATGCTCTTTGTGATAGTCAAAATTCATTTCAGTACTAATTACAATAAAAATAAGCATTCTATCAATTTTTTAGACTAGCAAAGTACATTGAAAATACATTTTGGATCAAATTGATAGGTTTCTCTTCTGTATTATTCCAATAAATAGAAGTACCTTGTATGGTTTTACCATCATTCTGGATCTCACAATCTTTTTTTTGAAAATGCAGTTTGAACATTTACATCACTGTTTTTATCAAGCGCACCTTGATCATTATATAATTAATAAGTCCCTCAGAAATGAAAGTTATTTACATTAAATGTTTGTTTTAAAGGATTCACGTTCTTACAGTGTGGCTTAGGAGCCTCCATGACTTCTTTTCTTATCTGGGATGTTGTATTTTGTTAGTGACGGTAGCCTCACCTGTAGGTAAAATACCTGAGCATAATATGCAGCACAGTAATAAGTTACGGCTTTTCTACAAAATTATTAATAGTAAGTGCACGGTTTTGTTTTTGGTTTTGTTTGTTTTGTTTTAAAAAAAAAAAACCACAAACAAACAAACCAACAAACAAACCCTAAAAGCATTTGCAGCAGAGTTTTGGGAATGCTTCACCTTTCCTCATAATAAAATCCCATTCTCGTCTGTCTCTTCCTTCTCTCTGATGAGCAGTGGGGAGCAGCAGACTGCAGTCCTGGGTTTGCACGTTCAGCCATTAAGGCAAGCTGGTTGTGAGGTTTCACATGCTGGAGGCACCATGGGGGAGGGTGGGGATGGGGATGGCTTGGGGGCTGGGTGTGCCTGTGGAGAGGCTGAGCCTGGGCAGGGCAGATGTGGCTGCTTGGTGCACCCAGGGCCCTGGCAGCACCTCTGCCGCCTTCTATTTCTTAATGGCATTGAAGGGTTTGAAAACATAGCATCTATTGCCTGGGTGCAATTCCTGCTTTGTTCGCTGAAGCCAGAAATGGATGTGGTTATTGCTGCTGTCGGTAATAGTTAAGCCATGATTTCTCTAGGGGCTGAGTAATACTTATCCATTTCTGAGTCTTTTTCTGTGTTTGGTTTTTATTCTGTGGCTTTGTGTTAATGACTAAATGGAAACTGGTCTCCTCTTTTCTTCTGCTTTTGTTTACTACAGTGTTTGGGAACTGGTTTCTTTTCCCAAAAAAAGGCTGTGGGGTAATGGTGTGCAGGTGTACTCCTCTGGATCTGGGAAATGGGGCATCATCTCCACATCAGGTTGCTTCACCTCTCATTTGGGTGCTCAGGCAACTAGAGGTGGACTGTTGGGAAACAAGGGTCTTATAGGAAACCCAGCATGATAAGAATGCATAGTTTTCTGTGATCCACTTTTACTGTTTAGATTGGGGTTTATTTTTTTGTTGCAAGTACTTAGCTATTAAATCTTGGCTGTATTCTTGAGGAGGATCTTTGTACCTGTGGTTCCATCCAATGATTTGTTCCACTGGGCTGCAGGCAATTATGAGAAGGACCTTTTTTCTCCAGAACAAACAAGACTGCTTTGTACATACGGCTGAGCAGGATCAACAGTCTGCATACTACAGCTCTTTAGTAGGAGTGTTATGCTTATAAATACTTTGTTATCTATTATTATTATTTTGATTTACAATATTCGTGGCAATTTAAAGTCTTGATGAAAAGTCACAATTTATGATTTGCAGTCTTACTAACAAATCTTCCAAATTTGTGATATTACTGTACCGTGCTACTTTATGCAAGTTAGCAGTTACAGACACCTTTTCCTATTTGCCCTTGTTGCAAAGGATGCTGAGATACTGGAATAAGGAGCAGGGGAAAGCAGAGGATGCAAGAAAAGAATGTTGTTTCCTTGGCAACAGGCACTGTGCTGCTCAGGGCACAAATGGCATCTGTCTTAAAGACTGTTAAACAAAACTATGTAGGAAAATAGGAAACAAAGCTTAACATTTCTGTGGCAAGAGAATAATTCCCTCAACCAGTCCACAAGAACTCCAAACCTTCCAAAAAAATCTCAACCTTTTTGACTGAGAATCTGAATAAAAACTAATAGGAAATAAACATCGATGTTTATTACATTAAAAAAACACCACCAACAACGAACAAAACCCCAAACATCCAAGGTCAGTGAAAAGATACTATAAAATAATGAATTCTAGTAATCACTGGTGCTGATATAGCAAAGTTATGATGGTCAGCTTTACATTCGGAATAATTCTGGAGAAAGGGGACTCTCACAGAGGTCAGGAGCTGGTTATGCAACTTACAGCTTTTGATGAAACCTTGCATTGGGAATGCTGAAAGCAATTTGGAGGTTAGCTTCTGTGGGCATTCTTCTGGCAAGGACGATGTCTGTGCTTTTAATTTTCTGCAATGTAAATGCAACCTGAGAGTCAGTGTAGAATGAAGAATGTATAACATACTCATGTAGTTTTGAGTCTGTGTTCTGTTCTGAAGTTTCTCAGTGATTCAAAAAGCTTTCTTAAGGCTCTGTCTTAGCTTTTCTATTCTTCCATTAGACATACATTCACAGGAATGAAATTTGTGTTCAACTTTGTGTAAATGAAGTTGAGCAACATCCTTTTCTTGGAGACTATACTTTTAGACAGCATTGTCTTCAATTATCTGGATACAATACTTTTGCAATGAAACTTGAATTGTGTATATGTGCTCTCAGTTATGTCTGAAATCACAGCAGTTATGTCAGAAAAATACGTGGCAAAGATGGTAGATTTAGGTAGTTTGTATGTGCTGAAAGAATAGACAACACCGATGAGAAAAAAAATAAACAATGGTCTTGCAGACTTTTATATCTAGGTGAGTGTACCATACTGTCAGCAGTAAGTCTGCCTCACTTCTATGCAAGTTGGTTTTTTTGATTGTGTCTTCCTGATGTTTCATTCCCATCCTCATTAGATCAGGATTATCCCCCTTTTTGAAAAGTTTAAACATGCTTGGTGTTACTGGAATTATGTGCATGAGTTAAGTGAAGTAAATTTATAAAGTTACTTATTTCAAAGCAAAAAATATTATATATTAAGAATTTCACTTAACTGTTAAGAATTTAGTGATAAGTCCATTTCTCACTTCTGATATTTCAGAATATGTCAGGAGAGGCAAATATAAAACAGCCACAAATCAGAACCATAGCAGTTTAGACTTGGCTGCCGTTTATTTGATGGATGAGTTAACGTCTACATGAAGTTCATGGCAGTGGAAAAAGGAGAACCTAGGAATCCCCCTCATTCTTCTGGAATCATGCTGGCCTTTTATATTTAAAAATTACTGAAGTGGAAAATAACTTACAGTTACTCCCAATGGTGTCTGTGTTTTTTTCTACTAAAAATAAAAATAATAAAAATCATTGTCAGTATTTAGATGAGATTGCTCCAAACCATAAGCATCATTTAAAGGCAATGTTCACAGAAAAAAGTGGCATTTCTCCATGGGTAGAAAAGGATTAATGAGATTAGTTTAATATTTCTTGAAGGGTGTGGAATTATTTAATAAAAATAATATTATATGTGATAATCCAGAAATAAGGTCATGTTGGCTGCTGATTCTTTTATTTTGCATATTAATCTGTATAAGATGGGATCAAGAAGTAATTTTTCCCTACATTTGAATGAAAAAATTAGTGCCTAGCTTAGTGCTTAAAGGAAATACTTTTTTACCTTTCTTTGAAGTGTCCTGTTGTTAGCACCATTTCTTACATCATCATTATTCAATTTGGAAACGCAGTTTGGAAATTCATATGGCTTTGCAACATCAAATTGTAAATATGCCTCAAACGCTGTGTTCTAGAACAATAAGCAGCTTTTATTTATATAAATAATTGTTTATAAGAATATCTGTGTATGTATATATAAATATATATATAAGCTATTCTTACATATTTAGATGTTATATATTGATATATACTTAAAACTTATGTAACTGTATACTTATAGTGTACATATAAGCTTATAGGTATGTAATTTATACTCCAAAGAATGTAAATTAATAACAAAACTAGTTTTATTTAGTTTTCATAAAATTATTTTATGCTGGGACATTTCAGTGAAGTCTAATTCCCTTATGCTTCTCAAAGAAAATCAGTTTGAAGTGTTCATTTAAGCTTTAGCAGCTTACATTATATCTATTCCGCCAACACTGCAGAGCCTAGTCCTGTGGATCATTAAAACACACACAGCTCTACCCATGTATGATAGTTTCTTATTTGCTTATGAGGGTAAAATAAATATTGTGTTTGTCACAGTGAAAAAATGACTACCAAAATTAGGAAACTCCTTGTTTGATTTGCACTATCTGAGGTAAATATGAAAAAGGATGGTTAGAAAAAAAAATGGGTCCAATCACTAAGGACTTCTAGGTCTAGATTTGTTGTTCATTTGCTTGTAAAAGCTTCACCTTTAATGATTTTTAACAGAAAAAGAGACTTTAGGCCTTTTCAAGGACAGCATTTTAAAGCAATGAGAGACAGGACTTTCAAACCGTTTTCTTTGGAGTTGCAAGATTTCATAACCACTGGGATGCTCAGAGATACGCTGCCCTGGGGACATCTAGACTCCTTTCCTGTCTGAAGTTCGATTCAAAATTCAATTATGGACCTCTGGAACCTTTCTGGATCAATTTTTCAATATTCAAAATTAATACATTTCCGTGAAAATGCATGTTGGTTGTTTTTGTTGTGTTTTTTTTTTTTTTGTCATTTTTTTTTGTACTGCAGAAGAAAATGTAAAACATTTCTGACCCTTTACATTTGTAAATCTGAGGTACAAATAAGGGTTTTTCCAGAAAAAAAGAACTGATAGCAGTAGGGTTGGTCACAGCAGAGCAATGAGGTCATAGGACCCTTTTTTTCACCATGTAGTCACTGCTGCCTTTACTGCTAGCCTGAGTCTGTGTAACTTCTCTTGGCATGCTAAAGATTGCTAAATGAGGCACTCACAAAGAAACTGTAGGACAGAAAAATGAAATATCATTCAATAAATGTTAATTTCATAGAAAACTCGATTATCTTACTCAGTACTTTCAAACTCATCCTGTTTAATTTTGCAGTTTGGAACTCTGCATGCATCCACTCAGCATGTAGGAAGTGTTTCAAAAAGCAGAGGAACTGAGTAAACCATGTTCGGTTCAGTGGAGGGAACTTGGCAGAAAAAGACAGTGCTCCCTCCACTCTGTTGTGGTTCGGGGAGGTCAGAAACACTGATCACAGAAACACTGGTAAATATAGTCAGTGAGCAACATAGACGTCATCTAGGCGTTTGACATGGTCCTCTACAACACCCTTCCCTCTAAACTGTAGACATGGATTTGATGGACAGACTGTTTGGTAGGTGAGGAATTGGTTGGATGGTCACATCCAGAGAGTAGTGGTCAACAGCTCTCAATGTCTGGATGGAGATCAATGACAAGTGGTGTCCCTCAGGGGTCCATATTGGGACCAGTACAGTTTAATATTGTCATCAACGGTACAGGCAGTGGGATCAAGTACACCCTCAGCACATTTGCAGGTGACACCAAGCTGTGTGGTGTGGTTGACGTGCCTGAGGGATGGGATGCTACCCAGAGGGACCTGGAGAAGCTCAAGAAGTGATCCCAGGGGAACCTCAGGAGATTCAACAAGGCCAAATGCAAAGTCCTGCACGTAGGTCAGGGCAACCCCTGGTATCGATACAGGCTGGGGGATGAAGGTAATGAAAGGAGCCCAGCGGAGAAGGATTTGGAGGTAGTAGTGGATGAAAAACGGGACATGAGTTGGCAACGTGCACTTGCAGCCCAGAAAGCCAATTGTATCCTGGGCTGCATCAAGAGAAGCGTGGCCGGCAGGTCGAGGAGGTGATTCTGCCCTTCTGCTCTACTCTGGTGAGACCCCACCTGGAGCATCCAGCTCTGGAGTCCTCAGCACAGGAAAGACATGGACCTGTTGGAGCAGGTCTGGAGGGGGGCCACAGAGATGATCAGGGGGGTGGAACACCTCTCCTATGAGGAAAGGCTGAGAGAGTTTTGAGGTAGTTCAGTTCCTCTGGAGAAAAGAAGGCTCTGGGGGGACCTTACTGCAGCCTTTCAGTACTTAAAGGGGGCTTACAAGAAAGGTGGGACAGACTTTTTAGTAGGACCTGTAGCATTAGGAGAAGAAGTAATGGTTTTAAACTGAAAGAGGATAGATTCAGACTAGAAATATGGGAGGATTTTTTTGTAATGACAGTGCTAAAACAGTGGAAATGTTGCCCAGAGAGGTGGCAGATGCCCCATCCCTGAAAACATTCAAGGTCAGGTTGGATGGGGCTCTGAGCAACCTGATCTAGTTTATGTCCCTGCATTTTGCAGGAGATTGATCTAGATGACCTTTAAAGGTCCCTTCCAACCTAAACAGTTCTATGATTCTATGATACAGGTATGTATCCAGACAGAAGTGTTCCAGTCTAAACATGTAGGTCTACTTGTAGGATCATGGCTTTTTCAAGCACACACTACAGTTCTAACCCAGCTATTCTGAGTTCTGTGTACATGTCCTAAAAGAAGCAACCCAGTACATTAATTATTAAATAAAACTTATGTCAAAGACACATGATTCCCACTTCCTGAGTTTTGTCTTGAGAAGTTTAGAGCAAAGAAAGTGGGTGATTACCTGTTACATTTTTTTACACACAATATAGGTTTTAATTCACATATATATATATGTTCTTTGAGAGTGAATTTGCAGAACGTTTAAAACATTTATAAAAGTACAGTGAAGAAAGTTTCAGATTGTAAATCTTGAATGTAAATGCAATTTTCTTCTATGTATATTCTTCAGTATAAAGAGACATAAGAAACTGCAGATGGATTCTTTTTGGTACCGTAATTATTGACACTTGATAGAGAAAAATTCTGGATGACTTTCAATACTGTGTTTTATTTTAGTGGGCAGTATCCCTGTTGTTGTATAATGAAGTGCCAGCCATTAGAAACATACTTTTCTCAAGCTCCTATAGGCAAACCAAAGAACAAGTGAAATGATTTGCCCCAGGTTATGCAGTCTTGCTGGGTAGGAACAACAACAGATTTCCTGGCTTATAGTCCTGGACTTTCATAGGAAAGTCACACTTCAGAATTATTTGTAAAAAGAAGTTTCAAGTTAAGTATTGAGGAATCAGAAAATGTCAATATAAAGGTAGTTACTGCTAATTCAATTCATCCTGTCTAAGCACGAGTGTTATTCTGAAGTCTTTAACTACATGAACACTATGTTATACATGATTTCTGCTGCGATCAAACAGTGCAGAATTTTTATTTACTTTTATTTAAAAGCTGTGGAGTCCAGTTGTTGCCTAAGGTAAGCCTCATTCATCATGGTGATGTAATACGATGTAATATTCTGTTACCACCAAGGAAGATGCATTACTAGATTGTGTTACTACGTTGTCAGATTTCTGCATGACATTAAAAATATCTAAGTATACCTGTAAAGAGGCACAAGAATAGTTATTAGTAATTTTACACTAATCATATTGATAAGAGACATTTTCTTGTCCAAAGACATTTTTGGCATCTTACCTTATCCCATTCTAATAAAATTACTTTAGTATTTCATATTACTTTAAAGTCTTTGCATATTGCAGAAACAAGAAGAAAGCACAATAAAAAATAGTTTATTGTAGACTAGATAATCTCTAGAGAGTTTAATTCTGATACATTTTGATACTCAGAAGTCAGTTTACAGATTTTTTTTTATAGTACTGATCGTCTTGTTGATGCAGAACAATACATGTTCTCATTCAATTCAATGGATCTAGATATAAATGGGCATCCGTTTATATCTGATGTGTGCTATATACGGAAGCAACATTCACCAATAATAACCTACAGATAAGAAACTAATAGGACTATTATCTTATAAATCTAGGCAATGTGTGTTTACAAGACATTTATTGTGGTAATATCTAATATTATTAGAAATTATGCTGTTAAAATATGTATAACTGTATGTTGCTAGTAATTAACACTACTCTGGGATATCCAAAGTGAGTGACGAATGTCACTGTTGAATTAATCAGACAGAGGTACAACTGTAAATGGTTTTTTGCCAATCAGTATTGCTATATCACTGAATTCTGATCTGAGTAGCTTTACATCGTGTAAAGCAGAATGCATTTTGCATTCTATCTAAAAGGTAATGCACCTTAGCAGAACACTTTCTTATTTTGCTACTGAGAATAAATCTGATTTGTTATTAAGTCAGGAAAAAAATATGAGAATTTAAAGTCTGTACTTAAGACGTAATTTACTTTAGAAAAACTTCATAGCAAATGAAAACAAACAAACAAAAAAGTATGTGCTAAGCCCTAGAACTGAGGATCTTTTCTGCTTATGTTTTTGAACAGTTACCCACAAAATAATTACAGGAAGTGGTGCTGTAAAGCTCTTAAGAATACTTTATTGTGCTTCATTTATATTCACAATTATTCTAAAGAATGCTTATCAGTTCTTATACGAATGAGGCTCTGTAATACAGTACTCTTCAAAGTGCAAATGCTTCCAGAGTTGCTAACAGCTTAAAATTAGTGTGGGCATAGGGAAGAATTGAGTGGCCACAGGTGAGTGTTTAAATTGCAGGACTAGTGGGTTAGCTATGTGTCATGACCTAAATTTTTGAAGTATCTTGTTAATGAGCTGGTTTGTCTCATATTGTAAGGAAATTTTAGCTTAGGTTTGCTCTGTTGTACTAGACCGCATGGGTGATAGACTTGTCAGTTCAACTGGAGAAATGACGTGGAGCGGTTCTTGTGTGCATGTCTGTCGTTTCCTGCTGTTCCCAGAGCTGCGTGCAGCTGCTCACCCCTTCTCAGGCGTGTTCCTGAGAAGTGCTGTCTTACCCATAATGAGCAGCAGACCAGCAGTTTCTCATATAAACGTTCCTGATCCTGCCTGTGTAAATATTATTGAGTAAAAGGACACAGACATTATCAACAAATAACTAATAAGAAAAGATGGTGTCTGTGTAAGAGGATGACACCTAGCATTACCTCATCAGCCGTACCTTTTCTGTGTTCTTTGCCTTTAACAAATGTAAGGCAATTTATGTTATCTTAATCCTCTTTCACTGACATCATTAACCATTTTTCATAACTACTGTGAATAACATAGCATTTCCATTGTCATAGCAACTTTTGAAATCCTTCAAATACAAAGTATCGTATGTTGTTTGCTTTAGAATGCAGTCCTATTTGACTGCAAAGTATATCGGAAGTTAACACTGGTCACATCTTGCTGCTAGAACAGTCAGTTATGCACGAAGCACTGCATCGTTGTAAAAGAAGAGCTAGCTATCAGATCAGGCTGTCAGCTGCTTGTATTTGTTTTCCAGAGGTATGTTTTTCATTTAAATGTTTGAAGACTGTTGGAATTACAACTACCGAACTGTGTCTTTAAATATTAGGGAGGTTGTGAGGAGAGGAATTGCAGTGGTGAAGAGGAGAGAGCAGCAGTAGGTAGAAGGCAATTCAATACTACAGCTTCTCTGAGATCCTTTAAAGAATTGCTTTAAAACATGTTTTCTACTCTAGCCATCATGGTTCCAGATTATGTGATTTACAGGCCTGCATAAATTTCAAGCAGGAGTGCAGTACGGTGTGCTCATAATTAAGGCTCACAGACATGGGTAAGAACAGGATGTGCTCAGGAGATGAAAACTCATCACTGCTTTGTCTTACCTGGTAGTCATGGGAGACAGGCTTTCTGAAAGAGCCAGATCTCCCTGGCGTCAGAGCTGTTGCAGCGAGCAAGATAAGCAGATGCAGCCAGGACTGAAGCTGTCTGTCATGCCACGTGGTAACACAGGGTCCCTGCAGGTCCTGCTGCAGGTGCTGTACCAGCAAAGCAACCTGCTGCTGCACAGAAGGGCAGGAGCCTTCTGCCCTGGCTCTCCCAGGAGTCCTTACTGAGGGGGTGTTCTGATGAGAGGGCTGGCGACTGCCCTGCTGCTCTTGCTTCTGTTGATGGGAAATCTCTTCTGAGCCTTTGCCATTCTTGGTGTTGCAGCTGCAGGATCTTCATTGGTTTCTTTTTCAGGATGGGGTGGAGAACATTTTGCAGATGGTTACAGGCATATCTTTCTCCCCATGCCTTTATTACTATCCCTTCACAATGTGTGCTTTCTCTGGAGCTTGGCCAGAAGAGGAAGCCTGAGAGCACTCCTTGGCCACTGCAGTCCAAAATCCACAGTAACTTAGTGCAACTCAATGCCAACAGCCATTTAAGTGAGCCTTTGTGCTGAAGCAGCTCAGCAGCGCTTACGCATGCCGCTTCATTAGCTTCTCCATGGAAAGAGGAGCCTCTCCCGGGAAGACAGAGATAGCTTTCTGGGGAGCTGGGCGGGTAGAGGAAATCAGCTGCTGAGCAAAAGCGAAAGCCACTGCCATTTGCTGAACAAGTGCACGTCTGAGTCTTAAATGTTTTAAGTAGCATTCTCAAATGGATAAGTACAAAGGCCATAAATTTATGCAAATTAAGGAAAGAAGAATACATGGAAGAAAGAAAGTATGAGGGAGGAGGAAAGAGGGAAGAAAACAGTTTTGGGTTATAGAAATACTGTTGCAGACAGCAGTTAACATTTTCTTCTCATGATGAAAACACATACAACATTAGACCATAAATGTCTCTCTTGTTGTCAGTTCCTCTAGCTGTCAGTGTTACACTGTCCCCAAGTGGGAGCAGAAGCATGCAGAGATGACTTTCTCTGCCTGATGTGTACCATCAACATTTGAGAATTATTTTTTTCAGAGTGGGCATCTTTGATCTATTTCCCTAAGAAAAAACAAACAAAAAGAAAGAGTAGATAGAGTTCTAATGCTCTCTGTGTGGTGGCAGTGCCATATAGCAGTTTTCAAATATGCATTATGCAAGTATTTTTATTCTGCAGTCCAGGAAGAAGCAAATTGTGCTTCTTCACATGGTATTGAGCTTTTCTACAAAAAGGCTGAGAGGATTTGAATGTGTTTCAGGGGGAGGAACTAAAATTGCTGCAGATATCTTCTTGTCCTTATAATTCTTCCTCCAGCTCTGGCTTAATTAGGAGTTCTGCAACAGTACCACTTATCATCCATCAATGCCAAGATTCATACATTATACATGTACGCTGGTCTTGCATGTCAAGAAAACAGGTTTACAGAGATGGAACGTGTTTTTAAAGTTGTGTATAATTTTGGACTTAATGAACATGTCCACTGTAATATTCAAACTCTGAGAGAAGATCATCCTTTCGATCCTCCCTTCTGTGGACAGGAAAACTTACAAATAAAGCCCTGCCTAATGCTTCCAGGATATCTGTCCCTCTGCTATGACATTAGGAAGCACAGCTGGCTGACACAATAGCTAATGGCAGACAGACATTAAGAAATAACCTGTTTAATCTCTTACAATACTAATTCAATATACCAAGAAAATTTATTGTTAATATATTTAATAATATACCCTGGATTTGTTCCTATGTGTCATTTCCATAACATTCTTTTCACCAGACCCTATTAGCAAAGAACATAGTCTAGCCCAGAATCCATATATACAAGCCATGATAAGAAAAGTTTACAGACATTTCAGAATTGTCATAGGTATTAAAAAAGTAAATCTCAAATAGATTAGATTAGAAAAGATCAAAAGGAAGTATCAATATACACATCTAAGGGGTACAACTAATACACTGATAAGACTGTTTGCTTCTTAGGAAGTGTTTATTCCCTTTCCTGAGTTGCAAAACTGTTTTATAACATGGTACATAATGAAACAGGAAATGTTTAACAATACTTTATGTGTTTAGAGCATGCATTTGTAGATTAATTGTAGAAAATTGTTTACAGAGCATCTGGGCTGCACAAAAAAATGATGGCAATAAGGAAGCTGTTAGTTTTAAGCACAGAAAACAAAATTCAGTCCTGGCATGGGGAGGGCAGAGAGTGATGCCTGCTGCTGATGAACGCATGGTGTCACATCAAGGAAAGGGAAAGGTACAAACAATACTTGGCCTTCTCATTACTGCTGTCATTCTATAAAACTATATTGTTATTAGTTGTAACTAGAGAGTTACAGTCACTGAATCATAAAATAATTTAGGCTGGAAGAGTACTCTTGAAGTTATCTCATGCAGTCCTCTGCTTAAAGCAGGCCTAACATCAAGGTTTGATTTAGCTTCCCTGAGCCTTCTACAGTGAAGCTTTGAGCAGCTTCAAGAGTAGAGACTCTACAACAGTTTTGGGCAGCTGGTTTCTGTTCTTAACCGTCATCATTGTGAAGATTTTGTTTTTTCTTTATGCCCACTCAAAGTATGACTTTGTGCAAACTGCATCTTGTTTTTTCTCATCTATGAATTGCTGCGAAGAGTCAGGCTTTGCCTCCCTGTATCCTCCCTATATGTAGTTGAATACAAATAATTATATTTCTCCCCCTTTATCCATACTATCCAGACCCAGTTCCCTCAACATTCCTCACCATGTGTCTCAGTGAAACAGTCCTTCATTTGACTTTCACAAGTTTCCTGGTGTCAGTGGAAAAGTCCTGCACCCACTCCATCAGTGCTCTGAAGTGCCTGTGATAGAAACCAGTCTGGCAGACAAGCTAATAAGCCCCACAGAGAAAGAGAATACATTAACCTGGGCTTGACTCTGTGAAATACAATTACGCAGCACAGATTTCCAGCTTCTTCCTGGTCCTGGGCAGCTAGCAGAAGCTGTGACACTGCACGACACTCAGGAGCGTATGAATTATTGCTGCTCTGGTGGGAGGAGCACAGGTCTGTGAGCTGTAGTTCAACAAGCAAACCTACAGCTCTTTCTCAGAAGCCGGTATCTTTTTAAGGTCTGGCTATTTGAAAATCACAGATGTTTTAGTTTTATACATAATAGCCATAGCCTCTTTAGATAAAGAGGAGAGTAGGACATAATTAAAGCTAAACCAGTTACCCTAAAACCTTTCTGGTTGTATGACATACAGAATCTCCCTCCTTTTCTAAAAACTGTTCTGCAGCTCTTTTATCACTGAAGCAAGTATGAGGGGAGAAGGAGATAGATGGTGTTATTTTAGGATAGAGTACAGGGATGTGTGTCTTGTTTTGATCCTCTGGGTCTGAAGAAGCATCTAATGTTATTTGTACAGCTTGGCAGAGTTAGCTATATGCTACACCAATAAAACATGCATTTCTATGCTGTCTTAATGTGTTAACACAGAAAAAAACCGTTAAAATGAAGGGGTTTTGCTAACTTCTGTATTTTATTTTTCCTTAATAAGAAAGTATTCCTCATGGCATTTGTCACAGGTATTTTCTTATAATCTTATTTCTGCTGTCCCCCAAGGGTCACAGAACAGCTATCACAAAAGCAAAAGAGGTGACTTAGAAACTTGTTTTGAAGAAGAGTGCAAAAGTAACTCAACCTATAGATGTAAAATACGAAGGTGTCAGTAGTCAGCTTCTCCTGATTATACTGTTAGTGTTTAGGTACCGAGGACTTTAATTAATAATATTTATTCCTTCAGCCAGTTAAGAACTTCTTCAGCCTGTTTCTGCTGAATGCTGTACCCTACCTCTGGAAAATATTTCCATATTTTCACTTTTTTTTTTCTTTAAGAATTCTGTCAAATATGGAAGTCAGGTTTTTAACAGCTCTAAATTAATTCTAATAAAAGGCTCTTTATCGTAGTTTGCTGCTAGAATTGTGTTAGTAATTTCCATTTCTAAATCATTAGGCAAAACTATTAAGAATAGGAAAAAGACATCTTCAATACAAGACAGTTATGGCATTTGTAAGAATGCATCACACACACAACTGATGTCATACAGATCAATAGGACCTCTGACAAACAAATATGGTGATTTACCAGTAACACAAAATACGGATTCATATACAATGAGGCTATGAAAAAAATGGATGCACATGGATTGTTTCTTGTCCTCTCACCTTTGAATAGGTCTCATGTTTGAGTATTTTATTTATTTATTTGGAGTAGTAAATGCCACAGCTGAGAACAGTCATTTGAAGGTCAGCATTCTAACCGTTTTTTTACATATTTAGAATGACTTCTTGCTTGACGGGACCTGGATTTAGGAAACTACTTTTAGATCCTGTTCATGGTAGTCTGAACAGTTTGAAGGCAGGCAAGCAACTTTTCCACCCTGGTATTCACCAGTTTTGCACCTGTCATTGATTAACATCTAGATTAGCGTGTGCTTGGAGTCTCATTAATTGTGTCTGGCTGACAATACTAAGTGGAAGCAGACAGTGAAGCCCAGAAAGCCCAGATGTTAGGCTAGTCAACAAGACCAAGGGGGTGGGGTGAGTTTGATTTTTTCTGAGAAAGATGGCATCAAAAGCAGACCAGAAAAATGGAGACTAGCAAAGCACAGAGAAGTGTTTCTTAGTAGCAATGACTTCTAAAGTGTCAGATGTATTTGTATAGCCTTAGAGTCCTCATGAGGCTCTTACAGCATCGCTTCTGGACTGCGCACTCAGCCATTCATTCCTTATATTTTTGCTGTATTTCTGCTCAAGGTATAATATATTAGCAATTCAGTAGCACTGAAAGCTAGGGCTTTATTATTTTATTTTGGATTTAGATTAGGGGGTGGGGGCTGGTCGCCAGGAACCTCCCTGTGTATGTAACTAAGGTGACAAAATATATGTTTTTATGCTGCTGAAGGTGAGATTTTTTTAAAGCACTAATTCTTTACTATTTATTGTTAGCATGGTTTGGATAAATTCCTAGAAATAAACACTGTCCTAAGCACTTGTAAAATTCTTGGTGGTCTAACCATATTTTAAACGCAGGGCATTCTTTTTTCTTCTTACATAGTTCTTCCTACAATTTAAGTGATTTTTGTAATCTTTTTCTGTTATCCCAATTTATAGCACATAATTTTTTAATAGAACTAAATAGCAAAAGAACTTTAACCATCATAAAATGTCTGCAATACTTCATTTTTAATCTTTTTAAGATTAGATCTATCTATACGTATAATGGCTGCAAAACTTCATTTTCCCTGAAGATCCAAGAATTCACATTTCACTTACACGTTTTGATAGTAGTAAATACAGGAATATTCAATAGTACTGAACTAGAAATTAATTTTAAACTCAACTGCACAAAAATATACGTTGCCAGCTAATTTTGTACTTGATAACTGAAATTAAAAAAAATCACACCAGACTGTCCACAGAAAAAGAGAAATATGTTGTAAAAAAGCTGTGAAACATCAGTGCTGTATGAAATATTAAATATTCTAAGACACCTGTTAATGAACGGTGTCTGTAAGAAAACTCATAACAAACTTTGGAAATAATTTTGAGTATCAACAAAATACAATGTTGTGCGTGTGTGTGTGTATATCTGTGTGTGTCTGCGTGTGCTAAGTTCACATTTGTGGTGCAGTGACATAAAAAAATTAGCACTGAAACCTAAATAGAAGCAGTCAAATTTCCTAGTGCATCTGTAAATACATGTTTGTGCAAATGATGTAAGTAAAACCTTAAGCTTACGTGTTCTAATAATTATTTTCTTTTTTTTTTTTTTCTAGGTAAGTACTCTCTGTATTCTTCTTCATTAAACTGACAGAAAACCTAATATTCCTCTCTGCCTTCCTGAAGTGCAACAAAAGAGGTAAGAACCAAGGCAAAGTAAATGAAGGGCCAGTTGGTAAGAATTCTCTTTGGTTTACCTGCTCATCTACTTTTATTTTTGGAGGAATGCAACCACTTCAGAGGATTAGTTTGTGTAGAGTTGGAGAAGAGAGAAGCTGATCACAGAAACTGTTTATGAAATGCTCATTGCACTTGCAGGCTACCCAGGTGAACTGCAGGCAGCACTCCCACCTTTCCATGGTCCAGGCTTTCATTTCCTAAAAGGTTGAATTAGGGCATAGCCAGAGCCTTTTGATGTCAGAAATCTCAGTGTTTGAGTTATTTGGGTCATATCAAAGATGGAGGAAATTGCCTGTTCAGGAATAGGGTTACAGAAGGTGCTGGAAGTGGTGCTGATGCTCTTATTAAGTACAATTTGGTCTTGCTTTCTTGAAGGGAAACAAAGCAAGGACAATGAAAAGTAAAAGGTAAAAAAGATGGGAAAATCCCACTAACTTTATAAACTAAAGTTATATATGTTATATAACGAAGTTATAAACGTCTTTGAAGTTTGTCTCGCAACCATTTGTTGAAGTGGTTTCAGGGAAAACAGATGGCTGTCTGAGCTTTTCAAAATCTGTCTGTCCTGTGCTGAATTGAAGCGATTTATGACATGACCAATAGCTTCCATTGTAGTTATAGTCACAGGAGTGCAGGATGCACCCTTAGCCAGCTAAGACGGATTGCTTTTAGAAGGCCAAGGACAGGAGAAAGAGGAGGAGAGGAGGAGGAGACTGGGGGGGGAGGGGGGGGGGGGGAAGGGGGGAGTTAATTACAAGGAAAATGATGCAAGTGAAGTTTTTACAGTAGATACATGAATCTTGCACTCCAGTGCTTTTCTAGACCTAAGCAAAGATGTTGGAAGTAGTAATGTCACAAGGTAAGGTCCTCTGGACTTCTCCAACTTTGAAAGCTTAGTGGTGCTATGGGGGATTGCAAGCATTGTGGACTTGAAATTGAAAGCTGCCACACTGGCAGAGATGGACCTCATCCATCTACCTGTCCTTTCTAGTACCAGCGTCAAACTGTGAAACACCTGAGACTAGTACTGGCTTAGGAATCTATATTCAAGATCTTGTGCTTGGTAGCCATTAAAGTTTTTCTGGCACTTGACTGAAAAATAATTACGAACTTTAATCTTGCATTAATTTTAGTCTGCCTAATTATAGTCTGCCTACATTAAATTTCCCTATCCTTGTATTCACACACATACAGAGAGACAGGCACACACACATATCTGAAATAGCGATAAAAACTTAAATTATTTTTGAGCTAGATGGAGTTTTTAAAATGGAAATTAAAATAGCTCCATAGAAAAGATTTTACCTAAAGAAAGATTCAATGACTAAAAAGGAGAAGACAAGGCATTATTTACTGCAGTTCTAGGAAAGATGGAAAAGGAACACTGTCCTGCCTAAAAGTAAAAAGAATAGGGGCAACATTTTCAGTATTTCCCTCATCTAAAATAAGAACTTATTCAGCTTTTCAATAACTAAAGACATTCAGACTTGTAGTATTGTCTTAAAAGGTTAGTTTTCTGAAAATAGGAGATGCCATGGTATTTTTAATGCAAACTTCTTTTTGTCTGTAACACATAGCTGAATCATTCAATCCAGCTATTAAAATCAGTTATTCTTCCAATTAAAAAAAATAAGTAAGTTTAAAGTAACAACAATAACAAATCAAAATCCACACCTGCTGTTTCTTTTCACATTTAATACGTTCTTTTTGTGACACTTGATGCAGGTCTTTTTCTTGATAGATCTATATAGCTGCTCTGTATTGAGATATTTAAAACTAATGTATTTGTTCTGAGAATATTAGGGAGACTAATACTTTCTAATATTTTAATAAAGGCATAATTTTAAAGCTTTTCATAATACATAAAGTAGTTCAGGTGTGTGGGAAGTAACATGCTTCAGGGAAAAAATGGTTTGGTGCAGAGTATGTTACTAAATCAACCTGTAGAGGGCAATATGATGGTTTTGGCATAGCAACATCTAGGTGGCTGTAACAGGGAAAATGAGAAAAGTCATTAAGACTTTATCAGAAGTAGTTTTGAAGTTCATACTAAATAACTACCGTTACTGTATTCTGCTGCTCAGGATTCTAAAATAATGGTTCTTGTTCTGAGTTGTTCTAATATTGAAACTGTCTTGCTCAGTTATTTAAAAAAAATATCTTTATTTCTGTAACTCTTGAAAGAAAAAATTAATTAATAACCAGCAATGTCCTGTAAAGCTTTTGAAACATGAAGAAATATACAGTCTCACAATATTTTCCTTCAAAATAATGCATTGCATATAAACAGAGAGGTTTAATGTGCATTAAAATATATATTTTAAAAATCCTGTGACTATGTGTGTATTCCCTCCTTTAAACTTCTTTCTTCTTATTAAAATACCCTTTTGTGGAGACTAGTGAGTCCCATGATATGATAAAAATCAACTGTGAAACATTGATCTGGCAAACTTGCACTTTCTGTACAAGCACATTTTGTAGTACTGAATGCTTTCTGACAGAAAATAAGGTTGAATATGACTTTTGTGAGTCCTTTAACAAGGAGCTTCTTGAGAACGGGCTACTGTGATCCCTGTATTACCATCCTCAGAGCACAAATAATAGAACCATTATTAGAGGAATCCCTAAGAGGAAAGGAATTGGGGCTTCAAAGGTAGAATGAGTTTATTTATACCATGCAAAATAAAGGAACAGGCATATTTCAGATAAGGTCTTCTATTTATTTATGCAGGGACCATTCAGTTGTGCAAATTGTATTATTTAGGTGATACCCTGCGTATGTGCACAGTATCTTGCAGAATCTCATGCATGTACAAGTGACAGTGCTGAGAAATGGCGCAAACACAATTGTGTGCTTATAAACACAGACCAAGCTGAACTAAAATGCAGCCTTGCTTTGGAGCAAGTTGTTGTTGGGTTTTTTTAACCTAATCTTTTTTTGGTTTTAAATATTGACATTTTACCTGGAATAGTTCTAGCCACTTCTACTAATGTTTTTCTAACATGTTTTGTCAAACCAATTTAATATGCAGCTGTTCTTTCTGTTAGAGGAAGAGTAGATGCACATCATGTATTTAGTAGAAGAGTCTTACTGACTTAAAAGCCTGAGTATTAGATTATTTTTTTTAATGAAACTTTTGTTATCTAGCATACGGTTTGCTTTTACTGGGGTTTGAATGCATTTTCTATGTCATTTCTATACCTGCTGCATTATGGTGCAGACACGGAATTAGGCATTGAAAGCAAAAGAGTAAATAACTTATCTTCTAACAGGCTGTTACAAGAATTAAAGCTGTGTTCTCAGGGACAGGGGCATAGTGGATTGTAGTATTGGAACAAATTTGCTTATAAAAGAGAAGCAGTTATGAGTAGTGTGTGTGCTACAGCAGATGGCAGCAGAAATGGGTATGTACCTTGTTCGTCTTCTTGGAGCTGAGCTAAGCTCAAAATCCTTGCTCATATCTCAGTTTGAAACAAATACTCTCACATGTTTAAGATAACATCAGAAAACTATAAGGTAACATGCTGTGTACTTTCCATATTTGGCACGTATGTAAAATGCCTGATACCATCTTATTTGTTCAGCGAGATGCCTGAAAACCCCAATGCAAATGAGCCCGGATGACAGGGTTAGGTGCTGCTACAGTGGCTCTCTTGCAGGTAGAAAATACAAGGAATCTAGAGGGGAAGTATGGGAGCTGGATTTTTCTATTTAATTTTGGGTTTGTGGCTAATCTGAAAAATAGTAATACTTCCACAGATTTTTCTAGATCACTCCATAAGTAAGTAATAAGAAGGCAGGGTTTTCTTTCCCTACAACACAAATGAGATTATGGCAGTTCATATCTTCTGCACACTTAGTAACAAATTTCCATGGCTGTTGGATGCCATTCACAAAAATGTTTTAATATTGCCTTGTTGAGTCAGAATATTCTGTTTCCTGCCTCTTCCCCAAGTTGGATAGTTTTACCCTTTTCCAGTTTGGACCTGGAACTAACATGCACAGTCCAGCATGCCAGTCTGCCCCTTGTCACCTGAAGTCTGCAGGAAACTTTCAGCCTTGCTGAGTAACTACGGACTTCCTTGGTCTTGCTCTCTGTCCTGTCTATGTCCTGCCTGTTATCCCTTCCTGCCCTGTTTTCTTAGCATGACTCTATTCCCCATCATCTCCCCTGTTCCAGCTATACTTTGGGTATATGCTTTGTCTGTCCTCCCCCACCTTGTGAACTACAAGGCTAGCACATTTCTTAGTTCAGCTTTATTTAAAAAAAAAAAAAAAAAAAAAAAAGAGAGAGAGAGAGAGACAAAGAAATGCAAAGATAGTTTGGGGAATCTATTGTTTTTAAGTAGCTGGACATTTTATTTGACTTCAGTGTGGTTAGTATGTTTAGATGGATGATTTCATAACATTTTTTTTATTAGGCCACAAAGTAGACAGCAATCTACTGGATCATTTTTTCATTCCTGCTATAGAGATTTATTCTAGAATAGATTGTATATTTTAAAGCTTAAATATGATGTTTAAGACAGTGCTTGCTTTTTCAGTGGAGACTTCCAGAAACCAGTAACTTGTCCCATGTCTCCAAATATTTTAATATTTTAAAAAGTAAAAATTATATTTTGAAATCTTGCTTATGTAGAGTTACACATTACTATACTATATCATACTATCCTACAAAATTTCACTCTTGATACTTCTCCATCTTACCCTTTTTTGCTTCAAGAATTTGACACTGAAATGGAACTGACTTGCCAGACATAAGCCACGATGGCTCTGATGCTTTTTATTTGCTAAAGTTCTCAATAGAAAATTTGCCCATATTCTGAAACTGTATTTGGGTGAGGCCATGCCTTGTTTTTGTAGGTAGATCTATATAATTGGTCCAGAAAAAAACCTATGATGTACAGTGACTACCACCAGGGTAGGAATTTAATCTGTGCCTTTTTAGCTTCGAGGTCTGATTTCACATTGTTATGGTCAGATACTTCCTCCAAATGCGATCACTACAACTGACACGTACTTTGTACCAAATAAAACTTTCTTTTTGTACCAAAGAACATGTTCCTGCCTCAGACTTACAATCACCTCCCTGTGACTCATGAGCAGTCTCATTTTGGCCTTTATCACACTGTTCTCCTTATACCACACCTTTCTGTAGGTTTGTGGGTTTTTTTGTAATGGCTACTTTGTCAACTGGAAGAGTACAAAGGCCTTGAACACAATAATGGTCAAATGTCCCTAAAGGGCTCTTCACACCAACATCAGCTAAAATCAGTTACTAAAGTGGTTTCAAAATTCTACTGAAATCAAGCTATTCAATTCACTGCTAACCTCTTCACAATTTTACTTTGAGCCTTGCTTTATTATATCAAATGAACAACATTATGAGCCTTCTCTGTGATTTCTGAAAAAGAGCTCAATTTTTCAAAGCTGACATCTGTCTGAATAGATAGGAAGACAGTAAGTTCCACATGATCTTTTTGCGTTCTGCCTTGCTACGATAACAGACTCCATCTTTGAGTATCTCTCCCATCAAACATGAAGGCTTATTCCATCCACATTCAAGCAAGACTCTGCTACCTTGGAGATAGAGCAGTTCTCAGAATCTTCAAACAAGCAAGATGATATTCAGCGGTTTAGAGCATATAAAGGTAACAGGATCATGACAAGTCTAAGAGTGCCATTACAGTCTTTTCTGACTGATTATGCTGGCACTTCTCATTTCCACCATCCTGAGGGGGTAAAATATGTCAGTTGTCCACAATGGGATCTACACTGACAGTTGCAAAAAACAAAAAGGATTGTGAACTTTATAATTCACCCAAATTCAGCTCTGGAAATAACTTGTTTACCTCTGTCTCAGGGCTTGCAGTGCAATTTTCCTGAAATTTCCCTCTGGCTTTTTACGTGCTTCAGGTATACCTAAGGTGGCATCATATGTCATCTAATGACTGTTTGCAGTTTTTACCTCAAGCCATAGAAAACACTCAAATATCGGCAAGGATCACTTCTAGTATTTTTAATTTTAAAATCCTAATCAGCATCAATGCTACAGAGCAGAATTCGTTTTCTTCACTAATTTAAGGCTCTGATAACACAGGAGTAGGTAGCCTTTATTGGTAGTCTTTAGCAAAGCCATACGTTTAACAAGTTTGCATGGACTTCAAATTTAGGGAAAACCAGCCTTTGCTGCACAAAGTTTCAAAAGCTTTGTGATGCTGTTTACTTACACATTACTGTAAATAATACAAATTTAAATACAATGCAATAGTGAGATAATGTCTTGATTTTTATTTTTCTTCTCACTTCTATAGTTATCTTCAACACATGCTCATTAAATATGAGGGCTGTGAAGTAATTTTTACAACTGTTTAGTGAGTGTATTATTTTCCCTACTTCTTGCTCTGCAGCTTGCCCTGGGAAGCAGTGACTCATTTCATACAGTGAAGCCATTTTGTAGAGAATGATTTCCTATGAGATGGTGGTGGGTTGTGTTTTATCTTGATAGAAATGAGAACTGATCTGTAAAAGACATAGAACAGAAACAGGTATATCTACTACATAGGAAGAAAGGATGACTAACTACTAATTATTTTCAACAGTTTGAAAAGGGAAAGGAAACCCTCCCCAACACTTCCTGCAAGAGAAATAAACCCATTCTTTTATTTCAGAAGAAAATCATAATAGCATACCTGTCACAATGCTGTATACAGTAATGCAGAAGCAGGGAACCCTTTGTGTGAAAACAGATTCTCTACTGATGTCAGTCACAAATCAGCACACAATTTTCTCTGCAGTGACTGAAGTTCATTTCCAGCAGGGTTCAGGAACTGTTATCATGATAGCAAGGAAGAGAATCCAATACTCTGCATATTTTGACACAATATGGCTGGTGCAGAACAAAGGAAAGTGTTAGAGCTATCACAGTGGAAATGTTAAAGTGCAGTACTTGTAAGATCTCTGGAAAGAAGGGATTTTTTTCTTGCATACAGACTATGATGTCAGCACTATTTTCGTAACAGAGTATTTTCACCATTTTTCAATTTCCTTTTTCTGCTGCTACGTACTTAAAACCCCATACAAAAAAAAAAAAAATGCATTATGAAAAATGTGTTGCAAACGTTGACATTCTAACTTGGAAAAGATTAAATTATCCTTACTTTATGAATTTAATTTTGACCCTGCATACATGGACTGATAGTCTTCAGTTGTATAAATGCCAGCTTTTTCAGAGGACCTTAGTCTCATGTGTGCAATGAGATAGACAGGACTGTCTGGTTTTTATTTTATCTTTTACTTGTTCTTTGTGAAGAGTCCCTATCTTTAAAAAAAAAAAAAACAACAAAATCAGTTCCAAACTCTCTAGAACATTGTTGAGTTCCTGTCCAGAAAAAAAAATAAAAATAAAAAAAATTGTTAGGTTCTTTTTTCGCTTTTCTGAGATGTTCAGCAGTATAATATCTTGGGCCTTGACATATGGTCTGTATATTTATCTTTACAGTAAACTGAACAGATAAAATAGTATCAGTGTTTCCGTTGTCAGACATTGGAAGATTAATGGCAGATGTATATATATATATATTAATTGTTTTTGGTGCTGAATTTAAAAACTAAGGGCCTGGTTTTTCGATTTTGGGTTTAGTAGTACTTATTTGCTCAAATCTCTCTTCAACATTATGTACAAATGAAAATGATCAACAAATGGGATATTAAGGATGGTAGCCACCTGGCGAAAGGCAGACACATGTGTTGTAGACATTACATTTGGGGACGTCACAACAGGCATTCTTAATGGAAAGACATTAGGAAATAACTAATCTTATTCTAGAACTTCAAATGCTGAACCTAGCAAAACACTGCTTATATTTGTTCTTGCTCTTTCAGTTAAGAAGTTGGATCAGTTCACCAGGGGCACAGATGAGCATGCTAGCCAACACAGCAAAGGCAGTAGGAGCGTATAAGCAAGAGCAAAAGGGAGGCTGGCATGCAGCTCAGTTGTATGTATCCATACGTGCCCTCACCTTTACCCACACTCAGCTCTGAGAGGTTGCTGTAAATTCAAGACTACTGTGAGGCACTCACGAGCTTAAGAATTATTCTAATTGAAACATAAGGAAAAGGTCTTTAAGGTTTTATTCCTTAAAAAATGCTTAGGTCTTTAGAGTGATAGATCATATTAAACACCGTGTAAACAAAGCACTGTGAAAATTCCTCAGAGCAAGATGAACTCAGCTTGTTATGACCAGCATCAACCTGTATATCATAATTATGATACATCAACCTTTTTTAGAGCCAAAGCTCCTCCTTTTTCCTAGGCAGTGTAGAATTTAAGACTCCTTTCCCTTCAGGAAAGAACATCACTCTATAGGTGGGTTTTTTCATTACTTAGACTAAGCTTGAGATATGTCCTTCTTTTTCTCTCATGAGTGATTTTTGTGGTGCATGAGAGCCATGTGGACAGTATTTGGGGTTTTTTTTGTTTTTTTTTTTTTAAAGGCAGGTTTTCAGACAGTGTGTTACATCATTTTGGGAAGAGATAATGCATACTGCTAGATCAATACTATACATTTTCAAATGTCATAGAATGTGGAGGTCAACTTAGAGATTTCTACTCTTTGCAGTGTTTCTCAGGGAATCAGAAAGTCTTGATAATAACAGTGTTAAGAGGACAGCATAGTTCTTTGATTTATTAATGGAGTTATTAATAAAACAACCAATGAAAGCTGAATATTAACTAGAAATTATAACCTTTGTAAACCAACAGTTTCTAATAGAAAATATCTTTCTTGAAAATTCGTTGTCCATGGAACCTGTAATGGGATACACAGTCTTTCACCTTTACATTGTAAATTTTAATTTAGCCCTGATGAATAGTGTGCAAATACATGGCACTTGTTCGGTTTTGGCAAAATAAGAAATACATCCATGAAAAGTGATAACATAGAAAAAGAACATAGGTATATACCTAAGAAATGGATTCAGAAATCAGTTTATTGTTAACCTGTGCAGACTATACAAATTTAATACTGAACAGCCAAACTGGTAGTCCGTATGCTGGAGAAGTAATGTATATTAACAGCACCTAACATTTCTAAAATGTCTTTATTTTGCCTATTCAATAAACAATGTTGGCATTGCTACCTTGCTATTCTAAATATAGTAGTAGCAGCTGATGTTCAAGGAAGATGTTCATTTTGAGAGATGAATAAACAGAATTGTTCCACTGTGTAACTACAGCAGTATGTCATTAATGTTTTTTAATGAGTAACATTATATACAGTGGCACTGACTGTCTATGGTTGGAGACAGGTTTTAATAAGAACTCTTGATTTTTTAATTGCTTCCATTTATGAGCTACTTTTTGCCCTTAAATAATTTTTCTGTCAGAACAATAGGCTTTTTTTTTTTCCCCAATGTGATTATTAAAATTCAGTCTATAGAACCTTTCTGGTTCTGTCATTAGGTTATATGTTGAATAAATGGTAGGCTTCTCAGCCAGTGTTGCAAATGGGGTGCTGAGCTGAACGGACGCAGTGTCACTATTCTGATGGCTTTATGATATGTAAAGGAGAGAATAGAAGGCCTTCATGAAAGGTTTTCTGGGGTATTTAATGAAATAAAGAAAGGGAAGAAAGATCTGTAGGAATCAGTTAAAAAAAAGTCTTTGAGGGCAGCAGTATGAAGTCCCACATTTCAATAACAAAATTCTGTATTGGCAGAGTTAAAAGAACATGTGTTAAAAACAGATTCATCTTTTTAAGGCAAATTTAAGGATAGAATTTTGACAAAATATTAGAAAGTGAAGCCAAGCATATGCCATTAGTGAATATTTATTTCACTTTTTTTTGAAGCTGGGGTCCTTTCCAACATGAGTTTGATATGTACTATATAAACCGATTTTTATTATCTCCATATGTAACAGATGGACTCGTAATATAATGCAGACTGTGCAGTGGTGTAAGTAAGAGCTTGTTCTTATTCACAGCTTTATTATATGATCCTTACATTAGGGACTTCTATTTGTGTGTTTGTTTTGGCTGACACTTCTTCAGAGACATAGCATACGTTCTTAGATCACTGTTAAATCAGAGAAAAATATATGAGCAAATTTTTGGACAATTCCTATAATAATCTCTGTAAGTAAATCGGAAGTACATTTTTAAAGAAATTAATCCTCTAAAAGATAGGAGGGGCAATCAAATACTTATCAGTGAAGGAGAGAAGAATTAAAATAACACTTATATTCACAGATTTCTTTAGCTTATCTGCTAACAGGTAAATAGTTGCCGATATTCAGCAGTCAGGGAATGCTCAACAGCAAGATTTAGAGAGTTGTTAAACAAATTAATATATACAAAGGGAAAAGCTTCAAAACAATTAAAGGAGGGGGGAAGCTTTGTTCAGTCTATGAATTAAAAAAAGAAGATTCTTAACTGTTTCTGTACTCTGGATTGGCCATATCTTCATCAGAAAAAAATTGTCATATGTTGCCAAACAATTTTCATTTAATTAATCATCTGGGATATTTCTGGGAAGCAATTCTTGTCACAAGACAAAAGGTCTAGTTAGCAGATGAACTGGCAGTCTATAGATCAAGAATTATTTTTTTTTTTGTGAGAAACACCTGCCTTTTCCTTAAAATGTTCTGTAGTCTAGTGAAGCTTAGGATGTTGGCCGAGGCTGTCTAGTCTGAATAGCAGTGCAATCTAGTAGTAGTAATAAAAGTTAAATTCTTACATAGTATGTCTCATACACCAACAAAAGACTTTTGTGATTATTCTTTAATATTTAGTTATTTACTAGTAACAAACACAAATCAAATTAACTTTTAAAAGCTTTGCAGACATTGTCAGCATTTGAAACAGTCAATACTCATACACCTATACCATGTTCCACAATGGATAGAATTCCTTAAAAGGCACAGGGATGTTCTTCTGTTTCACAGAGGTTTGAGAATACGAATCAAGGATAATAAAAATGCAGCTGTTTGTGAATGTCAACATTAAAAAAAAGGTGCTGAAAAACTATTCATAAAGGTAGTAAATTAGGAGATGTTTAACACTTGAATCTTAAATGGACACAAACGATGTTTAAAGTTTCATTTTTGCCAAGAGTTTTGAGATACCTAAATTAAGCTTTGTGGCAACCCAAACTATCAGAATCCCTCCACAAAGGAAAATCTTAGATGGATTAACTTTATACTGACTTTAATATTTCATATTGAGAAACGTAAGATATTTCACCTGTTTTTACTTTAGAGTATTTCTGTATGTTGTAAAATACTTTAAACTGCATCTTAGTGAAAAATTCAGATTGCTTTTAAAATATCAAAATTAAGCATTTTCATTTTTTCTGCCAAAATTCCATAAAATTCTATCCTATCTCAAGATGTTTTTGATATAACCTGATGCTATACTGTTCCATTGAAATTTCTCAGGTTGATAGGGATTTGGATATGGTCTAATTACCTGCAGTATTACATAATGTTTCTGAGACATTATGTCAAAGTAAGTTCACGTTTTCTGGCTGCATACGTTACAAAGGTGTTAAAGCTGAAGATGTGTTTGGTGTGTAGTTTTCAAAGATTCATACAACACAGGGAAAAAAAAAAAGCTCTTATGTAAAAGCCAGGTTCCACTGAACATAACTGAGATCAGTCAGACTTCAAAATTAGAATAGCTCTGTACTTAAAATCTACCCAAAAAAGATACAAGTAGTTATGCCCAGTGCACTCTTCAGACCTGTAGGAAGTATTTTCCAGTTGTTACGATACCCAATCCGAAATGTGACCGCAGATCATGAGATGGGAAGACATAATTTTCCATAAATTTCCCAGTAAATTAGCATTGCCTTTAAAGATGGGAGGGTTGCTGGGAGGGAGACTGGAGCCTCCAGGCTCTTCTACCCAATGCTGCTGAGGGCTGCCCGGTGTGCAACAGAGAATTTATCAACACAGCATGACTCCTGAAGTACTGCTGTGCACACTTTTATCTCCTTTCTCAGAGAAGAATCTTCAATGCATCAATTAAGTCAGTTTTTGTATCTAGAAAAAATATTTCCAGCTGTGTGTATATACCTGTTTTGAAATGGAAATAACCTATTCCTCCTCATTAACAAGGAAGAATCTGTTCCATACATAGAAATACTGGTTTACAGCTGTTTTTATTCACACTTCAAAATCAAAAAACAAAACCAAACCACAACGATGGTAAAACCTTCTTAGTTTGAATTTAATCTGATTATTCTTAAATGACTGTTAAATTTCCATGCTTTTCTTACTTGTTTTTTCCTTCCTATTTCTTTCTTAACTGAACTGAAAAAGCTAAAATGTAGGAGGTTGAGGGTTGTTTGCTTTTTAGTTTTTTTTTTTTTATTATTATTTTTAATAGCTGTATTAAGAAGATGGAGAGTGGCTACTTGAGGCATGGATTGGACTAATTTATTCATGTTAGCTTTTTGTTTTACAAAGCTGAATTAATTTCTGAAGGATTTTTGACTGCTGCTGTCTTATACCCTAAACAGAATCAGATGTAGCTGTACACTGTTATTGTCACATTTAAAAGACTACTGCAGGTTTTCAGGTGTTCTCACGTCAGTCAATTTCATCTTTTCCAGAGCGTATGCACCCCTCTTTCCTTAAGAGTGGCTGTTAATGCAGTATAGTTTACCTAAGTTGAACTCAGTCTTGCAATAGCTGTGCATGCAAAAATACACTTCAATTATACAGGCAAAAAAAAGTTTCAAGACACAAATACAATTAAGAATAACTTTAAAAAGTCTCATCTGTTACACTGGCAGTTTGCATTAGATGCAAGGGAAGGGTACAGGATAGACTACTGTCCACCTTTTGCCCGGCTGTTTTGTCACTTAATGGAGTCCTGTGAGGACTTTGACAGCTGCCAAAGGCACAGGACAAATTGCTTCTGTTTCTACCAAGGCACTAGGGCTGGCAGCACATGGAGCGGCAACATCGTGGCTGCAGCCCAGAGCATCAGTCAGGTGCACAGTCTGCAGTTTGGTTACTTCTAACCTGTGAATTAAATTGATTCTCAGGTCAGTCTTTTCCAAGAAAAGAACTACTGGGGGTTTTTTTGTTCGATTTTTTTTTATTTTTTTTTTTTTATTTCTTCTTCTGGTCTCTTGATAAATACAAAGCACAAAGAGCAAAACTTAAACAGACATATGCCCAGAGTTTAGCATCTGAACTTTTTTTGGTACATATGTAAGAACCTCACCTTCCACTTCATTTAGCAGTGCCAAGGGGAGGCAGCCTGCTTCCCATTCTGTTGGGCATCTCTGCTACTTGTCTGTTTCTGCTGACACATCATGGGCAAGTTCTTTATCCTTCTCTAGTGCTCTGCAGCCTGGGAAAGGTAAATGTTGCCACCCTGGCTGGAGCCAGGCAGAGGGTATTCCCCAGTCGGGAACACTCCCCCATCCATTGTTTTCACAAGGAGCCTTATCTTTCTTTCTGTCTTGTTTCCTGTTGGGGTTCCACCTTTGCAGCCTCCTTTGATTTAATTCCAGCAATTCAAGAGGATTAATATTAGCCAGATAGATCTGGATGCATATAAAATTTATGTATTATATACACAAAATCCCCCCCGTTTTCCAGTTCTCCGTGACAGAGCTTTTTCTGTACTGAATATAAATCTCCCTTGTATCCCTCTAATTCTCATAGTAGAGTGTAAAATCCACTTCGTAATTTGATTGTGTGTGAAAGTAGCACTGAAGTACTAGTTTCCTGCTTTTCATAGTTGGGACCTCTAAGAGCATTGCACAGAGGCTGAGAGAGCAGAGACCAAGTAGATGCACTTTCATAAATAAAGGCAATCCTATGGCTAATTTTGAGCAGTTGAATGTGTAAAAAACCCAGTGTTCTTTATAATATGGTAAAACAATTTAATATACTGTTGGTTGAAGACAGAATAAGTTCTTATATGAGGTTATAATCATGTTTTGTTACTTTGTGTTAGTGGAGAATGCACTGCTCTGGAATGAGAAGCATACTGCAGAATATAAAACTTCATAAAATCTATCATAAATTAGACAATCATCTTTTTGTCGCTATACGGATTAAATCTTGAAATCATTAAAGCTAATCAGTCTGAGGTCACACCACAAATTCAAAAAGTTATTTGGCTTTTTCAGATGTACCAGTGGGTAGACAATCCTTCTTCCACAGCGATCTGTTGGTGCAAAAGTATCTCTCCTGGCCCACCTGCTGCTTCAAAGTAAATTCAGTCTGTTGCTTTTTTAGGCATGGGTCTTAACTGATTAAACTGTGCTCATGGTCTGTCTCCACCAGAAAAAGATTTAGAGAAAAGATTAGTGCCCACGGGTGGGGGAGACTGTTCCTGAGTGACTTTCCGCTTTATCTGCTTGATCAGTAATTGGTTGGAGTAGGACTGGGTGGAAATAAGCAGCCAACTTCCTGCATCCACGAGGGTGGCAGCTGCAGCTGAGACGAGCATTCGCTTTCCAACCACAGGAGTGTTGGGCTCCTTTGGAGCAGCGTACTTCAGTGAAGTTGATTATGTAGCCTTTTGTTTCCAGTTTTCCCAGGAATGCATCACTTTGGCTGTTAGTCTTATGCTGCTTCTGTTGGGATAAAATGAGTTTACCATCTAGCTGTGAGCACCTGACTCTGGAGAAGGTGGCTAGATTCCAGAGTGCTTACATTCACGGATCGCCTTATGCTATTAACAAGCCAATTGATATTAAACAGCAAAGGAGACGGTATGAGACTTTATTATTCTTCAGCAAAGTGTTTGCATTGTCTACAGCTTGCTGCCTTTAAGCCTTCTGTGCTTGTGTATAGAGAAAGGGGGAGAAGGGGCATGCTAAAAAACCCCAACATCTCACTGTGTGTGTATTCACTATTGAATCGTGGAAGAGAAATGTAGTGAAAAAGAAGGAAAAAAATACACCACCAGATAACAGCAATAAATATAGCAGCAAAAAGTTATATTTGTTTAACACAAAGATATGAACAGCGTATTTACTGTTTGGACAGGACAGTACTGTATGTAGGTGCTGTTACAAATAATTAGACACTTTTTTCAGGGAAGAAATGTTACTTAATTTTTTTAAATACAAGTAAACTAGGGCTATTGTCTCCAAATCTCAAGCAAAAAATGTACTAGGAATTTGATTAGTTACAAATTATTTCTTAATCCTATTTGTCAGATATTACATGGAACATTTTCTATCTTTTTATCTGGAATATATTATTTCATATTTTAGCAAAATAGCTGAAACAGGCTTTTGCATATTGTTCAGTGTGGCAGAATTTCTTTCTCTTCAATTTTATTAAACTATGCCATGAAGAGAAGCTTGCTTTATGAATGAGATTGAAAGACTTGCTGAAAATTCTTGTATAAAAAAATATCAATCTTCCTTGATTTTTTCCCAGTACAAAAAACAGATGTAAAGTTCCATGTCAGATCAGAGATCTGCTGATACCTGGTTAGTGTTTTAGCAGGGGGTCTTTGGAGTAAAAGGTAAACTAGTGATACTCTAAAACAAAATTTACCTTAAGAGAAATGGTCATTTATTCCAGCTGCCTTCCCAAAAGTAGTTTCAGGTTAAATCAATATTTATAATCTCTAGTTGTTTATCCGCCTATGTGGTACATAATACTTTGTTTAAATGACGAGGTTATACGTAGATCTTAGAAAAAGCCAGACTTTGGCATGGAGAGTGAAAAATCAAATGCGAAAACTGAAATGGAAACCTTTCTCCAGTTTCAAAAACAAGAAATCCTCTTTCCACAGTATTTTTGATAGATTAATTTAAAAATCATACTCTGTTAAAAAAATTAAACTAATAGGAAATTTTTAAGTACTATTTCAAGAAACTTCCTATTTTTTACATGTTAGTGAATTGCTTTACTGATTTAATGTAAGATGCTCAGAGAGCTCCTTGATTTTTCTACAAAATCTGCTTTCCTCTTGAATATGTTCGTTGTTCATAGTTCAAAAAATTAATGTAATACATAACTTTTCTAAATATTATATTTCCCCGTCCTAAGATAGTATCATGCTATATTAAAGCCTGAATTTTGTTTTTTATTATAAGAAGGGTATATTACTCTGTTCTGTTAATGATTTGCCACCATGTAGACCCCAGTCTTGTGAGTACTCATCAATATAAATTCAACAGATCTGGTGGGTATATTTGGGAAAAGAAAGAAAAACCAGTGAAATTCAAATGCTGTTGTACAAATTCATAAATTGATTTTACCACCACTGATTCATTTGTGTGTGTAAGCCAGAGAAATTACTTCCTTTGTGCTGCCTAAACAATGGGGAATGTATTCCAGTCTCTGCTACCTCTGAGGAGCACAGAGGCTGATGCTTAGGATGTGATACATCTATCAATCTCCATCTCCAAAACCTTTCTAAGACATCACACTGATGTGAGTCCACTGTACTGCTGCCTTTCAGGAAGAAGACTCTTGCTTAATAACTATTCTTGTTAAGATTTTAACATTTTTTAAAGTTGATGTAACACTTTGGTCTCAGGGCGTTCGTAAAAGAGGTTGATGCATTGTGTGGCTGAGCATTTTCCTCCTTTCTTTTATGCAAGTTGAAACCTAAATCAGATAAAAAACCCAATAATTAAATAGTATTGGGAACTGAAGCTCTTCCACATGCAAAGCAATGTTTATTCACCTTCTTTAGAAAAATGCAAACAGCAATGCAAAATTTTGCTGTAGGCAGTTGGAACTCCTTGCTATCTATTTCAGGGAGAAGATTACATGCTACACACAAGTTAATTTCAAATATACACAAGATGTTCATGTGTGATATTTTTCAGTGCACTAGTTTAAAGCAGAACTTGCAAAAAAAGTAGGTAAGGAATTTCTAAGCAGAACATAATTATTAGCTTTCTGGTGCAAATATTATTTAGAAGCTCTTGAGAGAGTAGAAATCATAATTAAAATATTTTAAAGAATTAAGGTTAATGGGAGTATTTGCATAGTGGAAATGAAAGAAATCATTGAAAACTCAGAACCAGAATCTGAATTAGACTGCAATATTTAAGATAACTAAGTCACTAAGAAAACTCCTACCTCATACTACACCAAGTTAGTCTCCATGAGTGTGGATTTACAATGAGATTTTTGTGGCTAATAGAAAATAGAACAGATTTAACTGTACAGGAGGAGTGTGGATACAATGAATTTTAGGGGAATTGTTTTCCATTGGGTAACATTTCTTTGGTTTTGGTTTTGGTACGTGTATGTGATACAAGCATTTCTCTCAAAGATTGCACTATTTGGATTACTTAATGTGCAAGAAGTCTCTCATCTGACTTTTTTTTTTTCCTTTTGTTATCAATGCAAAAAGGTATGAAGGCTTTGGGAAGAAATTGCATCTTTTATAATCAGATACTCACAGGAGGTGCAAGGTAGTTATACCTAATTTGCACAGTTAGGACTATGAATTGTTTTGCTAATTGCAAGTATCTTTTTAGAACAAAACCCCAGTCATTCCTATATGCACATGTAAACATTCTACATACACACACACACACACACACACACACACACACACACACACATATATTTGTGCATTTAGAAATGTTGTCATGCTTGTTTTCATTGCTGTTACCAAAGCTGAGACAAGCATTTTAGTATTTTAATATTGCTAGTTGAATATTTCCCAGTGTTTCTTGAAAGTGAAAACTTTTTACAGAATTGCATGACATCAGATTGTTCAGAGATTTTTAAACTGATAATTTCATTTTGTCTTTAGGAAGAATTGTGTCAAAATTCAGTTTCAAAGGAGATTTATATTTTTAGATTTTTACATAATAAGGCTTCCAAAGGGTAAAGGAAAAACTGAAAAAAGAAACATTTCAGGTTTTTAATACCAAATATATTTCAATTAACCTGAAATGCAAGGCTTTTAAAATTTTAGGTCACTTGAAATTTCCATTCTGCATTAGGGTTCTGTCCTGGAAGAGGATGAAATTTCAGAATTGCAATACTGCTGGTCAAAGCAAGAAGGCTATTTCTCATATAGGCCTGCGTCTGAATACAAGTAAGGTTTTTTGTTAAATTGCCAAGCTTGTCATCATTTTATAATGGTATCCATGGAAATGTTTCAATTGCAATGACACAGTGGTGGGAGTTAAGACGTAGGCTAATATTCGTGCATTAGTTGTATCTTCATGTCCTTAAAAACAGAATGAAACAATCAGTGAGACCCCATATATGGTCAACCATGCTGCAAAGCGCGTCTTGTTCCAAGAAGAAACTGAATTGACTGGAAATTAACTGGTGGGGAAAAAAGTTACTTATTCTAACTGATACATAAAAGAAGTCCTGCTTTTTCTTCTGTTGAGAAAAAAGAATACAGAGGGAAATTATATCCAATATGTTGGGAAATTATTTTTTTAATAATACAGTATATAGTATGCACTGCTTGTGCAGGGCTTAGGTGGGCTAGTAGTGCTGGAAGTGACAATGTAATGAGTACTTGGCAAGTCTGATATTGACAGAAAACTTGCTTGTTAAAATCCATCAATGTTTCTTCACTTGGCACAAGCTGCCCCATAACATGGATCTGACTAGCTATTTAATTTATCACTGTTATGTTCTCTGGTTGATGTGACCAACTTAATTTCACAAGCAGGCATTGCTTGTTATATTTTAGTATTCATGCTCTATTCTGTCTGAAATGCTCTCTAAAAACTGCTTTTTGTTTCGGTGTTAAATGACACCGAAATAATGAGTTTTGTTATTTCATCAGACAAAAACTGTATCATATACCTTCAGTTTGCCCTGTTGTAAATCTCAATCAGGTAGACAGATTATTTTGGAAGCGGTAACTGTCTACACTTCAGGGATGCTTGAAATAAATGATGGTGTTTTCAAATCGGCTTATATCCCACTGTAGTAGCACACTGAGAAAGATCCTCAATTGACTTACAAAGCTGTTCCTTTATGATAAAATTCCCATTCCCCTTCCTACCTCATCCTCCATCATCATGGACAGTGTTTAGCTGGTCTGGGACCTTGCTGCTTATCTCCTGACCTTTCAGTATAGAGGTGATGCCTAACCACGTTATACTTACAGCAATGGCACAATCCGCACTCACACTAACTTGTAATTTATATCCGTTTTGTCCTCTCCCTATTATGTGATCTTTTTGTGAGCAAAGTGCCCAAAATAATTGGCTTATCGTCCATGCTTTTTGTTATCGTTTCAATGAAACACACATTCCTTCCCACTGTGAATGTCAGGTGAGCTCAACTCGACCTGTGCCCACCCTTGCATCCCTCCAACATAAACTACTGTGTGAAGGCTAATAAGTCACATGGTATTTACATATTTTATTTACTTCTTGTTTGTGAGCAGTACTGGCATACATTTAGAATAAAAATTTATTAAGGGCATTCATTTTATAGCCAATTTCTAATAGTAGAGGGATGATTATTTATTTATTTATTGTTACATTAAGCCATCCATTTTATTTCTTCTGGCTTTTCTTCTCACAGGCATGAATAAAATGTTGTTACATATCTGCTGCTTAACTTTTATAATAAAAAATATTCTTATGTTAATTTCTTTTAAAATAGAAACCCATAGATGGTTGACTGTTGATGCATAGAGCTCACTGAGACTCTAATTACTGGTTTTTTGGTTTTTTCTTCTTTAGAAACATAGGAGCATTTGAATTAAGGCTTAAGAGATAACTGTGACTAAAAGAATATTTACTGCATAGTCTGTTTTATTAGGTGGTGTGCTTTTTAGAGCATGACTTTCAACTCTAGTTCCTTGAGACAAATTTTAAGGTGAGAATCTTAGCTTTATATTTCAGTTTTTAAAACTTTTGGCCTGGAGAATAATGCATAAAAATATTATGCAAGTGTGTCCAAAATACGCAAAAAAAATCCATTTAATATTTTTTTTTTCAGTTAAGTCGTAGGAATTTCAATTCAGTTTTATTGCACCTAATGTTTTGTTTCTCTCTTTCATTGGATTCACTTTGTAATTTGGAGACATTCTTCCAAAGAAAGCTTAGCTGGAGGACACTGGCGAAGTATTTATATCATTCACAACCTAAAAAATGAAATAAATATCTTTTATATATATTAATGTGTCTCTATACACTTCCAATAAAACATATTTAAAATATTATTTATTAAGTTAGAGAAATTTATTTTTGCATGGATTTTTGTATTTTTTTTTAAGATTAAAAGAAACTGCAGTGCATATTCACATACAACAGAGTAAAGATTTTTTTTAAAAAAAATTGAAATTTACTTCAATTTTGTTTTGGAGATAAGCTTTACTAAGATTCTGAAACATGATGTAGAAATGAGGATCCCAAAGTAGAACAGAAAAGAAATTGTTGCTGTTGTCAACACTACTAGGCAAGTACAGATAGTAAAATGGTAACTCAAATGATGAAACTGCTATCAAAGCTTTTGTTCACTTCTTTTGGTTTAGTTTGTTGTTAAACAAGATGAGTTTTTGGTGACTTTTTGGTTACTTCAGTTTTGGTTAAATTCCCCACAAGTCAGGATTAAAGGAGAAATGATTATTAAAAATCTGTATTACAGCATATTTTTCTATATTTTGATGGATTTTTTTAAAAAAGAAAAAAAGAAGATGTTTTTGAACAAAAATTACGAAGCAGTCTGAACAGCATAAGCAGAATTAACCGGGCAAAGAAATGATGGCAGTGTCTATTTTCAGGAATTGTAACGACTTGCACAGTAACAAAGTAGTTTAGAAATATAAGGTTTGTTGTTTGTTGTAATAAGCACAGAAGAGTTACTACTCAAGTGTATGTGGATTATTGCAGTTAGATTTTAGTTCATTAATCAGTTTTTTATTATTATGTAGTCAATAGCAATGAATGGTGTGGTGATGGTGGTGGTATAAGACCAATTAAGTGATTTTTGTTTTAGTTCTGCACACAAGTAGAGACTGACTTCAGACTTTCTCTTGACTGAAAGCGATGTGCTGAAATTGAGTACTCATACCTCCTAAACAACCTGCCTTAAGCAACGCTAAACTTCAGGAAAACACACCAGTGAATGATGGTAGATTTATGCACTTTGGGATGCACCAGCAAAAGTATTGAAACTTGAAGTCTGTCATTTCTGCCAGTGAGAATGTAAAATGCTGTTTAATTTGAGGCAATTCTGTCATAAATGTAAAGCAACTCCTATCACTAACTTACAGTTTTATACTGTCGATGTCCATGCTTCTTCATGTCTTTAAATAAAAATATCTAAGAAATTAGCTAAATAATAAATTAGTATTTTTATATTTTCATACAGTGGGATACATCAAGAGAAATAGTGAATGCAAACAAGGCTCCATCCTTAAAGGCTGGAGAAGAAGCTGGCTGAAGAAATTGTACATCTTAAGCAGTCGTCTTATTGGCTGAGGCACATGCCACATTACAGCTATCTTTGGTAGCAGACCTTTAGCTGTTTGCAGCGTGAAGAAAAAATACCTTAGCTTCAGTCCCCATGAGTGAGATTTGAGAGCTTGAACAGAGGTGCAGTCACAAAATAAAACCAGGTAACTCAAGCTCTCAGTGCTCTTGGCCAGCTGCTCTGTTCCTAATACTGAAACAGATGTTTTGTCTATCTGAATCAATTCTTGAACCAGCGTGGCTAGTTTTGGCCTTGTGCATTAATTTCCTTTGTAATTTACTGGGGCAGGTGTACCTTCTGCTGTTTCTAACTTCTAGCCGATTTAATACAATCACTTTTGTCTGTCAGAAATCAAAGCTAAAATATGTTGCCTCATGCTTGTGATAGCCTAACAGTAGGCACAACAGTCCTTGCGGCTTTGTGGAGGAATGGAAACTCTTTAAGCTCAGTTGCATACCTGAGCCTTAGTTTTTATGCTGAGGACAGTTAATGATTTATCACACAAGCAATTTATATGCAACTAACAGACAATTAAGTGGAAAAGAACCCTGACAGCCAATGTGGAGTAAGACAAATTGTGTTCAACCAATGTGATATGGTTCTTTAGAAGGATGACCGGACGAGTGTTAGTGAAAATGCAGATTTTGTGTAACTATAGGAAAGCTTGTTGTACTGTCCCATGAGAGTTTTGCAAGCAAACTAGTAAAATGTGGTTTATATTATATTGTTACAAACTGAGAGTCCAGCTGGCTTAAAGTTATTTTCAGAAAATAGCAAACATTCAAAGACAAGTTAAATTAAGTGAGCTTGTGTGAAGAACTTGATTGAAGTGATGAGATAGGATGTACTTGCAAAATGCATGGATGATAATCTAAGGAGGACTCCAAAGGCTTGGAGGGATAGCTGAGATCAAGTCTAGAAGAAATTCAGTGCAGACAAGCACGAAGTGCTTGGAAAGGAGGAATAGACTATAAATATAAACAGGTCAGCAGCTGTACAGGCAGCTGTTAGGAGAGGACTTGTAGGCTGTGGTGAATGACAAGCAACATGTTGGTGATGCTCATTCTGAAGCATACCAATAGAAACAGGCTGGGGAAGCATCTCAGTGAGCTGAATAATAAAACAGAAAATTTAAATACAGATAAATATTAGGTGAGGCATATGGTGAAAAGAATTTGAACTTCAGGGCGCCGAACTACCAAGTTCTATTCAGGAATAAAATCTTGGTGTTTTAATAGATCTCTGCAAACATTATCTTGGCACTCTGTAGCAGACAAAGACGAAAATGTGTTAGGAATTGCGAGGGAAGGAATAATGAACAGAAAGGGAAACTTTATGTCATTATGTATAGCAGTGTTATGGCCATGTTTTGATAGTTAACTGCTCTGATTCCTCTTGATTTCAAAAACAGAGTAGTTGAAAAAGCTACAGAGAAAGCAAACGTGATTAAAGTATGAAAACTGAGGAAGGGAACAAAAATTAGGGCATTTCAGCCTAGAAAAAAAAACAACTTTCAAGTATGAGAAAGGTTGTGAAGAATATGGCTGGGTAGTGACTGCTCAGCATCTCCTTCAGAACAGTAACAAAACACTGATCAGAAAGAGTGGGGAGCAGTTCTGTAGCAGACAAGGAAGGCACCTCTCCATGAAACAAACACTTAAGATATGGAAATCCTCATCAAAGGATGTTGTGAACATCAGCAGTTTCCATGGGTTAAAAAAACAATAGGATATATTCATGGAATAAATCCCCAAACTTTAACTCAGGAAGTCTTCAGTCATTAAAACACTTATTTAAACTACATGGAATATATCTATATCTATAGATATATATTTTAAAAAAATATATGTATATAAATTGCAATAAAAGGATATTAGTACAAATTATTTGCAAACCACAAGGGTCAGAATTAATCTAATACTCTGACAAAGTCTGTTCAGTGAATTCTATTTCTTTTGTATGAAAAAATATTTTAGAACATTAAAACTTGGCTAACAGACAGTTACACACTAGACATTTAACCTCTTTATTTGTAATTACAGGAAAAAATGCAAAACTAATGCAAGACAAAGCAGTGGAAGTATAGTTATTTGCTAATATACTTGTAGCCAGGTCTTCTAGCAGCAATGTGGCAAACAGCCAGCTTGCACTCAGGGCACGCCCTTGACACCCTACACTCCATAACCCCTCTTTTTTTTAATGTCTGAGGCAGAACATGGCTGATAATGACCTCCCTGGCCCTTGAGCTGTATCTAATGCATTTGAGAGAGAAGAGGATGAACAACCTTTCACAGTGATCACTGGACTGAGCTCTGCTTATTGTGATAATCCAAATAGGCTATAGGAATGCGCAAAGGGAAGTTGAAATATGGGATGAATGTGCAACACTTGCCATGTTGAATGACAGCAGTTATCACTGTGTAAAACGGTCGTGTTTACTGTCTGATGGCATAGCTGTTGCGTAAGCTATGTGGATTCTGGAGGTGCTTTGGAAAGATTATTTTGAAACAGAAAGCAAAATATGAAGAAACAAAATACATTCTCGTGTTTTGTGTATTTGATGAATACAGTGGCTATATTTTTCTACAGCTGGCCATTGCTTTTCTATTTTTTTTGATGCTATAAATCTGCCCACTTGAGTCACATAGCTGGACATTATTGTATTGTAAAAAATTCCTGATAATCTCATAAACGTATGTCTCTTCTCAGTACAACCACACCCCCCACACCCCCACACCCCATTTTTAAATATAACATATTTAACATATAGTTTAATTAGACAGGTTAATGAGATAAAAAAAATTCAGGGCTTTCTGAACTTAAGGACTTCTTAGACAATTAGAATTACATCATCTGAATCTCCTTTCCAACACGTTATTGAATTTCACCTGTCTTGTCTGAAAGATAACTAGTTGGGGTTTTTTCAGCTACTAACATTCCTGTTGGCATGTGAGTCCTTTAAGGGAGTAGTGCAGAGGCATTAAGTTATTTAAATCTAGCTGCAAAATTTTCAAAGAAATTCCAAAGGAAGTTAATTTTTATATTTTTCTACTAATTAAATAAGATTGCAGTGATTCAGAAGTTTGCCCATTGTATAAGAAATATAAATTTTCAGACTTAAGATTTGGCCAAAGCTGATGCAATCTTTCAGAAACGGGTACAGACCTGAGTAGTCAGTTTGAGCCAGTCCCTTTAACTCCCCTTATATTATACAAAAAAACAGCTAAGATTTTCTACATGATACAATACTCAATTGTACAGCTACAGCTTCCTTCACATTGGAAAGGTCTGTATGATATGCTTGTACTTTCTTCCTTTTTCTGCTTTTAGTAATCATAGTCTGCTTTGTAACTCATCTGGCAAATATCCATCATAGCATTGTTCTCAAATCACACATTTATAATTTTAATGAAATCACTGCTAAGAAGTAAAAATGTTAGGAATCTCTCCACTGAGATCTTTAATTGATGAGAATCCTGATAAATCACATGATATATTGTTTGTGCAAACATGTAGCACAATTGTATATGATCCTTAATCTCTCATTACATTTCACTAAAAGCAAAATCACTATAGCTATTAGAGAAGCTTATGCGATGTCAACTAGCAAATGTCTTCCAAAAAGTAAATAATAAGAACCAGCCACAAAGCAACAGATGTTGGCGAATAGATAAGCACAGCGACTGCATCATTATTACATTTTTTTTATTTAGTAATGGAAATGTACATTCAAATAGCTTTATGACTGAGACAAATCAACAAAAGCCAGGAAATTTGAAGCAGATGCTCGCATTTTGGGGCATGTTCATGACTTGATAAGGGTGAATATCACCCATTAACATTGCAGGAGTTGCATACATGCAAAACGGAAGATTGGACGAGATCCCCATTTGTTTTTCATATGCTCCTCTGAGTTTGCAGCTGCCTGATTCTAAAGCCATATGTGCTTGGTGTCTTAAGTAGAAATACTACGACAATGTGAAGACTCTTTCAGTGATTTACTTGCACTTCTATGCATAAGAAAAAGATTAGGTTTGATGAGAAGATTTCATGTTACAAACTAGTGGCTACTAAAGGACTAGTAGTACTGGGACACAAATCTAATTTCAGTAGTTGCTATTTTACTGCAGTATTTTCAGGGAATGATATTGATGTGCTTCTCATACCATGCAGCTACTTTCAGTCTTACTTGTTCATGCTGTCATGGCTTCACCTTTTCGTAGAGAGCTACATAAAGTCACTTTCTCTAATGTATTTTTTTAGATCTTTTTTCACTCTTCTGATCTCCGCGTCTTTATTTCTTGCTTGCATTCTTATTTGCAATCTTCCGTATATTGCTTTTACCATCTAAAGCAGCTGTAAACTGAAAATAAATTTACAGCTAAGATTTTGCTAAATTGCCTTTCAAAAAAAAGAAAAAAAGGACAACAGTGCTGTGGGGTGGTTTTTTTGTTTGTTGATTTGGTCTTTTTTTTTTTTTTTTAAAGTAGGCTGTAGTTTTCAAGTGGATTTTCAATTCTACCCTTTTCAATTTCTAAGTCATATGATTACTTGTAATTACAATCCCTTCTAATCAGACTGCTCCCTTTTACTTCCATGCCCCACACCCACCCCCACCCCCCATGGGTAAACTACTGCAGTTGGTTTTTTGAAGAAAAAGAGTTCTGTATGCTTTGTTGGGTCACTAAACTACTCAAATTTTGTCCAGAATTTAGAACTTCACATAAAAAATACTGTAACAGTTGTAGCAGTGTATTTTATGCCTATGTGATACTGCAGGAATAAATAATTCTGAACTGTGTTCAGGTAAATCAAGAAGGTTCATAAAACCAAAGATACTCTGTTGAATTACAAGGTGTACATAAAGGCACTTCAAAAAAAGCTATGTTTTCCTGCAAAAAAAGGAAGCTTGAAGACATAAATATCAACCTTAATAAATTTAGATAACTTTCAGCTATTGATATTGATTGATTTGGTCACTGGAAGTAGCCTGTGATTTCATAGCTAATGACCTGGAGCCCTAGTTCACTTTGAAGGCTCCTGTGCACTGTGGTGACTCAGATAATAAGCAGCAATAATAACACATACAGCTATTGAAACTTGATATAAATTACTGTCTTACTGATGAGAAAGTAAATGCGTAGGGGTAGACATGCCTTGTACTGATGACTACTGAAACACGCGATGCAAAAGTCCTCTGAAATCAAACATCTATTGAAGAAATTTAACTTATCAAAGGGAAGCTAGATGTCAGTTGCTGTAAAGTGCATTTTGAAGATAGTATGGAAATAGTGTTCAGGTTCACAAAATAAAATTATTAGAACTGTGGATTCTATTCCACAAAATAGCATCTCCAAAAGGAAATATCAAACAAAAGTAAATACCAGGACTGTTGCTAAACATGCCATCCTCAAGCTGACAGGTGTAATGGGACCTATTGTGCTGATTTATCACAGCAACCAGAATATGCTGTCTCAATGAGAAAGAGAAAACTTTATGATAATTAGTCTGGGATCGGTCCATCTAAGTCTCTAGTGTCATATTAGTCTCTCTTATCATGCTGTGGCATTTCAGAGCTGGAACAGCCAGAGACTTCCTCATCTCTCCCCCTGCAAAAAGCCAAAACTCAAACAACAAAACAACCCCCTATCCCAAATCCCTCATTCGTGAGACATGACTGAGAGCCAGATGGACTGAGACTTTAAAAATTGGTGATAAACTGGCCAACAAAATTATTATTTGGAAAATGGGCAACGTAGTCCTCCAACCATTGCATGACAAGTTGCATGAAAGAAAGGTGCTTATAGAAAGAGAAATAACAGTATGTGTTGGGTTTTCTAACGATGTAGCAAGAGATGTGTAGAATATATATATGCAATCCAATATTCCACAACCAAGAAATAATTTAAAAGTTGTGGTTAAAAAATGAAAAATATACATTGATATTCATCATTCTGAATTAGCTTTTAATCCTTTTTGTGTGGCTCAAGTAATTTTCTTTGACAAAATATAGTGTTTGTAAGATCAGAAGCTTGAAGAACAGAGGCTGAACTAGCAAAAGAAATTAAATTAATATAGCTACATACTAGTAATTAATCAGTTGGGTTGAGATTCAGCTCCACAGTCATTTAAAAGCAAGCATCTTTGCTAATAGCCGTACAGGTTTCTTTTGTGAGTATTGAAAAGAGAAAGGAATCTTTAGAGTTTTGTCCAAAATGGACCTTTAAGGCAGGTGGAATGAATCACCTTTTCGAGGTACTTGTCTTTGTCCATTACTATACATAGACTTGTAAAAATATATTGAACTAAACCCCTAACTTTTAAATGACTGAAAGTAAGTGAAATAAATTCCGTTCCTCATGAAACAATATATTTCTTTCATCCTTCATCCTTTGCAGTAGGAACAACTAAGGCTGCCTAGAACAGTTTCTTGAGTTACCAAAAACAATGCAGACCATTGGAAGAGAAGTTAAAATTATTTTTCATATTATGTTAAAAGTATTCCAAATTATTAAGTGAAGGAAAAATAACATAAAAAACAGTTATAACAATGAGACCAGAAGTCCACCAAAAACAGTATCTTGCCTCCAGTGGTGTCTAGTAGGAGATGTCTATGTCTAGGTATAGAACGGGGAATATGTAATATTTTTGAAGGACCAGGTTCTTGATTATATTGCCAACAGCAATGTCAGAGAGTGTGTTAAAAAAAAAACACACCCTTATACATAGGAGCAATACTTTTTTTTTTTTTTAATATGAAATGGAGGTTTGCTTTCGTCTGGATGTGCTGTGAAAAGAATCTATTTTAAGATTGAAACTGTGCTGTGAGGGTGTTCCAGTGTTCAAGATCCTCTACTAAAACAGGAAACATTGGAGATCCCAGAATTATCCTTGAAGATACATGTTTCATATTTCAGAAGAAAAAACTTTTTTTTTTTTTATTACTGGCACAAAATGGCACTTCCATAGTAGAAGCTGCTGTTCTAAATGCACATCTGAAGTATGGGTCATTGCCAATGCGTGCCTAAGTTTTTGAAGAATTAAATAGCTTTCTATCTGAATTTAATGTTGCAGGAAAATTAATTCCCTAGTTGGTTATTAGTATGAAGTTCACTTGACCTTTTTCATTCAGTCTTTTAAATTCAAAATAATCTAAAAATAGCATAAAATACAGTACTTTTGAAATTAATTAACTGCTTCATAGCTTTTAAATATTCAACATTTTAATTTAGAATTAACTTGCCTGATAAATACCCTTTGGGAGTTAAAAACTCAGATAAAACTAACACTATAAGCATTCCAAAAGAAGCAAAGCATATCCAGGGTGCCTTTTTCTTTGAGGGGCAAAAAGAGGAGTGACAAACGTGACAAATACCAGAACTTCAGACCAGCGGGACATGAGGACTGGGCTGAGCTCATGAAGTTCTGTCAGGAGAAACACAGAGTGCTGGGTCAGAATAACCCTGGCAGGGGGCGAGTGGCTGACTAGCAGTTCTACTGCAAAGCACCTGGAGATTTTGATGGACACCTGGTTGAATACAAGCTAATAGCACACTTTCATCGTGAACAAAGCAGGCTGCATGCTGAACCATTTTAGGAGGACTGTGGCCAGCAGATGAATGGAAGTAGTTATTTCCCTCAGAACTTGTGAGTTGCTGCAGTACTTCTGTAGTTTTGGGGTTGCAGTTAAAAAGGTATTTGGAGAAACCATCAGAGATCCAGCAGAGGGCTAGCAGGGTGGAGTGAGGAGAGGCTGAAGGAGCTGTACTTGTTTGCTCAAGTAAACAGAAGACTAGAGATCTAATAGACTGTGGCTATTAAACAGCTACTGAGAGTTAGTTGTGAACAATGACATGGTAAGCTCTTCTTCATAGTGGGCAATGATCTAAAAAGGGGCAATGGTCACAAATTGTGGCTGTAGGGCGCGTAGGTGTCTGTTTTTGACATATTTTTTTCCTTTTCTTCTACTGGGAGGGTAGTGCAGTGCTTTAGTATGTTGCCTGGAGACACTGTGAGATCTTCACTCTTGCAGGTTTACCAGACTCAAGTAGATCAAGTCATGGCCGAACTGTTCTGTGTTGGTGAGAGCCCATCTCCCAGCAGGAGGTTGGGTGAGGTGACTTGCAGACACCCTGTCCAACAAATCTGTGATTCTGTGACTTGTTGCTGCAATACTTGAGTACTTCACAGCAGAACTTATTTTTCTTCACAATGAGAACTGATTAATGAAGGACTAATATTGCTCTCTTTTTGTAAATGCATACTGAATATAGCAAAAGTAAGGTCAAAGTTTCACTCTTCCTTTTAGGTACTTTTACTTTTAAGTTGGATGCCTCAAGAACCTCTGACAAAAGTCTTCACATGTTTAAATTTTTAACTTTGTCTCTGTTTATAAACTCTTCACATTAGCAAAGCAAGCTCAAATAGCCAGAAATTTAGGAAAATGTAATTGCTGTCTATGACTTTCTTCCATTCTGCATTCAATTTCCTTGATAAAAGATCATCCTTTCTTTTTCTGTAATTTCCCATCTCATTTACTACTTACCTTCTGATTTGGCCCAAAAGGATATCTATCAGACATGCCTCTTTTTCTTGCCTTATCTGTCCATACTTCCTCTCCCATCTGCAGCTTCTTCTTAGTGGATGAGGTAGACTCCAATGGATAAAAAGTGTGTGCGGTCCTTGTGTTAAAAGATGGTAGCACAGTGCACATGTACAAGGACAACAAATGTAATTTGCATAGTCAACCTTTAGCCTGACATTTCCTGCAGTATATGTATTTAAAATATCAGTAATTGTATAATGATTGTACGTATCCATTCCAATTCTTGGTGTGTTCCTTTTACACAAGGAGGGATACAGTCCTCTTTGGATCTTAGCTGTTTAAAATGAAGCCAGGTGAATATTTTTTTAAGAATTGCATGCTAACTAAAAGTATTTAACGAACATTAATGGGCATACTAATTAGAGAAATAGTCAGGATTAGATTCATGAAATGGCTAGTGGAAAATCAGAAGTCTCTATTTCCCCCCAGTGACTGCTAGGAAGCTTTCAAGGATACGGAAGAATTTGTCTAATCCAGTTCTCTTGCAGATTTTTGAACACAGGCTTGTTCAGACAAAGCCATGACCTGTGAGGTATTGTAGACATGGAATAAAGAATTTCCCATCTCACCCAATAAAGCTGTTCTGCTCTGGAAAATACTTTCCTTCCTGATTTTTCAGTTGAAACACTGGAGTGTTAGTTACTTGCACATTCTTCACCTGAAATCCCTGCCTTACTCTAGATGTTATTTGCCTGCTTAGAAGCTGAAAGGAAAGTATTAGTTACCTTTAATAGTAAAACGGCACAACTGGGCCTATTCAGTGCCTGCAGAAATCACTTTCAGAAGAAGTGTAATTTTCTGAGACATTTACAGTCAGAAGAGAAAAGGAAAAGGTACAGCAGGATCTGGCAATCTAGTTCCTTGAGGAAATTGCCAATATTTTTTTTTTTCATGTTCTGAGTTCTTTTCACTAAGAGGATAAATGGGTTAGCCAGTGGCAGCTCCTAGGGATCTGACTCATTTTTGCTTTTTCTCTCTGCTGTTGTTTCATGTATTTTCTTTGCAAGTGATGGGACAAGGCCAGACTTCATGGATCCTGTGAGTTTTTGAATGTTCTCCTGCACAGACACCTTCTGTGCCGTTTGTGAGTCAGAGAGACCCTATAGCTGCCCTTTCCTGAGCCTCTGGGGGAGACAGGAACATAAAGGTGATACCTCTGCAAATTTAGAACATGATTTTCCAGTACAGTCACCAGAACAGTACAGACTTCCCATTTTCTTCAGTCTGTCATGTGCCAGGCAGTTTTGCAAAGAATACAGTAACTACATAAAAGTTGGCGGCCAATACAATTATTTGATCTGTCTGAGTACTTTATGTGAGTTGTGTATACTATTATGTAGTTGTTCTTGTTAAGCGAAAAGTGTCTATTACAGAGCAAATCACATAATGCCAAGGCCCTAAAACAAAGCCATGCAAAACACGGCAAAATAAAAGGGCAGGATTTAGACATTAAACATCATGTGGTTGTAATGTGCTGTTCCCCCCCACAGAAGACAATTGCCTGATAATGTTAGCACTTCTGAGATACTGTATTAAAATCGACTCAAGTATTTAGCTAGGTATAATCTTGGGAAACGAAGTCATTCTTTTTTGTTATCATGGTTTGATGATTTTAATTAAATGTTTTGCGGTGTGGGTCTTCATGAACATTTTATTAAATTTCTCAATGTAAATTATTCATCAGTAGAGGCAATTATGTTAAAAAATAATAGGTATTATTGGATCTAAGGAAGAAGCTTTTGCTCACAAGGGCTCTAATACCATTGTTAAAATAGAAGGCTTAATACCAGTCATCGCTACCAGACTATAGCAGGTGCATGAAATACAAAAGTGCAGGTATGCTTTGAATTTTAAATGCCAGGACATTCTTACTGCTCTTTTAATGGCTGCTCTTGAAAACTGTTTCAGTAAATTAGAAATTACCTTTTAAATAAGATGATCTATTTCTGTACACAATATTAGAAGCATTATCTACTACAAAACTCACTGTAGCTCTCAAATCAAGTCAACCTCTCTGTACAGAAAATGTGCTCTTTGCAGGATACTCTAAGAGAAACTTGTAAGATTTTGCAGCATTACTACTTAACTGGCAGCATTTAATTCCCTCTTCAGCTTTTTTGAAAAATTTTTGAAAAACATTGTTCTTGTTAAATAATGGCGACACCAGTATTGCTGCGCAATAATTTTGGGACCAGCCTTAAGGTAAGATTTTCTGTTTTTTCAAATATTTATCTGCAGAGATCGTGTTTTTTGTGTTGTGGTTTTTGGGGGGTTTTTTTGTGTATGTGTGGTTTTTTTGTTTGTTTGTTTTTTCCCGAAATCCAAAAGAAGTTCAGCTTATGGCTGGAGAGGAAAACTCAGCAGAGCTTTTGGAGTAAACTTCATTCAAAACGTGTCTTTAGTTGCCAAGTGACTAGATCATAAGAAATTGTGGTGAGCCAGGCACCCTCCACCGATTCTTGCAGTGACATTGCCTGTCTGATGTCAGATCTCAGATGGTCAGGATAATCCATGACACCTCCAAAATACTAAGAGTAGTGAAAATTTATTAGGTTTGAGATTTTTCCCAGAATAAGGCAGTGAATGCACACTGTAGATAAATGTGAATTTTGGAAAGGCAGCTTTACAGATGACAAAGGGCTGGCATTATAAGAAAATCCCACTTCATTCACATATGTCCTTTACAGCAGATGCATTTCAACTGATTCTTAAAGCAAATCCATCAGAAAAGTTTATGGATGAAAAATACATAAAATATCTAGGCTTCCAATGAGAAGAAAAGTTAACAAAAGACAAGTCCAGCTATCTGAACTCAGCAAAAGCCTTTTTTTGTTGTAAAGTAGATGAAATTATTAAATGATACTAGATGACCTGTACTGAGTCAGTATAAAATAAAACCTGATCAGAAAGTGTGAAATGTCTTGAAACTTTCTTAACAGCATAATAGACATGCAATCAGTGCACTCTACAGCTGCACTTTCTGATTTCAGCCATGACTGATGGATGACTCAGCTTCATCTGTTACAGTCAATTGTCAATTTACAGAAATATCATTGAAATAATTTCCAAAATACCTTTATTCATTCAACTAAATATTGTCTGTTCTTCAGAACTGTGAAACTGATAAAATGATTTAGTGTACTGCCAACTAATAATAAATTAGCATAGTACTCAACATTTTACTCAAATGTAACCTTGCAATACAATATATCAGGGGTCCTCAAACTTTTTAACCGGGGGGCGTGCGCGCGGATGAAGTGGCAGGCAGTCATCTGCGGCTGCTTGGTTCCCCCCCAAACCCCCAGCGGGGGGTGGGGTGTGGCTCTAAATACCGGGGGCTGGATTGAGGGCACTGGGGAGCTGTATCTGGCCCATGGGCCATAGTTTGAGGACCCCTGCTCTAGGGCCTTGACTTCCCGTGAAAGGACATTGCTATACTGCTTCTGAACAAGGGGGCTTTATTTATCTGCTTCAACAAACATGCTATATTTATATAATTTCACCTGTGAAACTAACGAATAAACATGTTTGTTGTAAAGCTATATATTGCTGTACCAGTAAGTAAAAGATAGCATAGTACAAGACAATATGATCTGTTTTTATAATGTGAAATAGAAAGCAAAAAAGCTGCTAGGTTAATAACTTTACCAAAGTTACCAGTACATCAGCGATATTTGTCTGTTCAGGCAATGTGTGCTACTTGTCCTTTCTCCCCGTGTTCTCATTCATGCTTTCTTGTATTTTCTTTCTGAAAAAAAAAAAAAAGTTTCTGGTTGGATTCTTCTCCTACTTCTACTCCATCTTTATACTCCAGTTTTTTTTGGGTAGAAATGGCACGAATCTGTTGTTCATGTGTTCATGTGAAAGCAAATCTCCATGGATGCACAGTTGTATCTGACTCCTCTACAGGCAGTCTGTGTCTTGCAACCTTATAACATAGCAAAAGGTGGTAGTTCTTGTCGCTGTTTTCTTTATAAAAAGAACTGTGCTGAAAATTTATTAGCTATACAAAACCCATCATGATGGCATTTTCCTTCATTTCTGTGAGGGCATGAGAGGAAAAGAACTCCCTGACTCTGCCTTTGCGCTGCTTTTGTAAAACTAAAATTTTGTTTAAAAATAATATTCAGTTTCCACTAATTTTTTTAGTAACAGATTGGCTGAAAGGGTGTTCCTTTTCATGAAGCCCCACTTCTACACTCTTTTAACTTTTTTTTTTTTTTTTAAAAGCATTTTAAAGAATTTGGAAACTCTTAAGTGAAATTCTCAGTCATTTATTTGAAGTATATTATATAAAGACTCAGTCCTGGCAGGTGGAGTAATGGGCTGCTGTGGTGGAGCTAGGAGGTGGCAGAGTGCCCCTTACTGCTGAGATGGGGATGCTGTATGCATGGGGAAGGACATCGCGCAGCCAGCAACAAAGGCCTGCCCTTGTGCAAAATGCCACCAAACTGTGTGACATAAGATAACTTGTAAATGTACATTTTTGCTTTTAATGCACCCAGGATCCGATTCTTTCTTAATTGGCACAAGCAGTTCTCAGTGGACTGATTCCCAGGCTTTTTATGTTATTATTAATTCCAGGCTGAATTAATCTCTCAATTATGTGTCATGCTGAGGACGTATGTCAGCAGTTGGTATAGAAACTGTGTATTGGAGGTGGTCCCAACATACTTCTTCATAATTTTGCAGTATTGAAGAGGTACATGTGTGTAAAGTTCAGATGGTTACTGTTTTAAAAACAAAGTTGTATTTCAACCCCAGCTACCAAGATTTGTCGTTTGGGAAGACAGGCATAAGTCAGCTGTGCTTCTGGAATCACCTCCACTTTGACTTGGTATATTTGTTACTGTTCCTACCTTACAATCACATATTTTTGAGATTGATTAATACTACGTTAAGCACATTGAGTTGTACACAGTTCATGTTTTTAAAGCTCTTAGAGAAAAGGCACATTGCTCCCTTTAAAATTTTGGTTTAAACTTCATTTTTCTGTGGGACTTAAGCCCTTAAGAATACTGGGGTGGGACTTGCTCCAAGTTAGGACAACTGTCAATGTAAAGAGTTAATCTATGCATGTATGGCAGCTGTTGGAGCTACTGCAGTCAACGGTCACCTAGTCAATACTGTCAGAGTAGCTTAAAGATCAGTTGAGCTCACCATGTGGACACCTGGTGACAAACCATTTCAAAGGAAGACAAAGAGCAATGTATTATGGTCACCTAATCTGCATTGCTGGTCTGTGTCCTTTTAGTGCACAGTAAATATAGTTTCAGTTACTTTAATCTTTCAGCCCTCTGTTGTGCCTGCCTGCAGATTTAAAGGAAGACCAAACATGCCATAGTGTTCAGTCACTAAGTATTTCTAAGGCATATTGGGTATGAAAAAGGGCTGTAAATGTTCTTGTTCTGAGAAATGAGAACTTATTTCCTCCAAAATCCAGTATTCAAGCAGTTTTTTAATACATAGTTCTTTTAAAAGTTTTTCTATCTTGAAAATTATAGAATTAGTTCTTAATAGTCAAAATATTTCTAGTGAAAGTGGGGGCTTGCACACATTCAGATGCTTTTCTCAAATATATTATGGTTCAGGTTAGATTTTTTTAAAGAATGACTGATGTGCAGTGTATGGAACAAAAAAGCAAGTTTAGAACATGAAAAATTATATTCAATATTCAATAAAACCAGAGAAAATCAATCAGGTAAGATTATAATTATTGTCTTAAATTACATTCTGTCTGTCTTCCTGTGTAACACTTATCATTGCAACATTTCAAAGCATTTCACACAGAAATGAAAACTCGGAAATATATTGAACAGGTACTTGCATAAATCATGTGAGATAAACTAGACTACTCAGAGTCATCCATTAATAGAAGGTGGTTTAAACATCTGGATGGATTTTCTATTTCTTCATCTGTAAAACCTTCTAGTTACAAACACACGCACTCAGATGTTAGGCCAGTTTCATATAGTTTGTATGTCAACGCAGGCAGTATTTCAATGAAATTACCTTGTGATCATTGTTTATAAGGCTAGCAAACTTATTTTGATTACACTGTTCTAACCAGATATTGCTGTATAACTAGAGCTTGGCAAATATTTCGAAAAGAACACCAATTTAAATGGAAAAAATACCTCAAAAAAGAAAAGAAAACAAAAAAAATCAAACCCACAGCAAAGCCCAGTTATCTTTAGCTCTGAAGTCCCTGAATCACAAATTGTTGAAGTTTAGGAATCTATCTGAGGGAAAGAAGTATCACGTACCATGTCTGCTCTTTTTGAAAGTCATCCACTTTTGGCCTTCTGGTCTAGGACAGATGATCTTATTTGCATATTTTGTTTGAAGTTCTGTCTGTATTTGATGTTTCAAAGCTACTGTTTTTTAAAACTGCTTACATGATTCCTTAGCAATCAGGTAACTCAGTTTTCAGGGAGTCCCATCTCCAGGTCGTCCTGCTGAAAGGAATTGAACCCTTGTGTTTGGAGTTTTTGGATACTTATCAACCTCATGTATTTATATTTTCTGATGAGGGTTTTCTTCTGCCGTAATTTGGTTTTATGTGGTTAAGACATTTAAATATTAACTGAGTAATGAGTCTGTGGAAGAGTAACACTTCAGACTGATAGTGCAAGTGCTAGATTAAGAGCCTATGGTTCACTGTGCCTGCTCCAGAGATTATTTAAATTACTTGCTGAGAGGAGCAGAAGGAAGAATACAGATAAAACAGAGTAAAAAACCCTAGGTCAGAATGTTAGAATCCTTCTGTGGCAGTAAAGATTTTCTCCTACAGAAGATGGCTATTTTTGTATTCTTCACGTGGTTTCTTACCATTACACATTTTCTGATTAAAATGAGAAGTCTGAATTACCGTTTCAAAACATTTACTCGGTCACTAATATTCCTTAACAGATTGTACAAAATAAAATAGTAAATCTAGAATCTGATACTCAGCAAAACAGTGCTAGTTTTTACTGCCTAACATTTACTACTATATATGTGAGTTCATCCTCCTTCGTGTCATAGTAAAATATATGTTACAGAATGAATCTTCTAGTGTTGAGTACTATTAAAGTAGAATGATGATTTCTGTGAAGGTGTTTAGGATTGTTTTCCTTAAATTTAGCAAATGACATATTTGTGGTAGTTCATCATTGAACTATAGCTTCAGTTCCTTGCATGTTGTGAACCACCTGAACCGTATGCAGCTTACTGTGTATTTCACATGAAGGTTCTCTTACAAGACACATAGAAGTTGCTCCATTTGTAAAGAGGTGTCTCAATGTAGCCCTGCCTTTTTCTCACTGCTATTACGCTAGAAACATTAAACCACTGTATCTTAGAAATCACTACTTACTTTGTCTTACTAAAGATCAACTAACCTAACAAACAGTTCCCTTTGTGCCTCTTTTGATCACAATCTGAACTATTTGTTACGATCAGAGGAACAACCTAGTTAAGGATATGTTACTATCTTAGATGTAACTGATGAAAGTGAGAGAAACAGTTTTTATTATGAACACTAGAGGGCACGAAAGCATGTTTCCAGAGAGAGGGAAATGCTTTGCAAGTAAATTAAAGCAATTCTGAAATCCCATAGCTTTCATAATCTCAAAACCTATGGGAAACTGGATTGGTTTACAGCATCACAGAATCGCTCAGGTGGGAGGGCAGCACTGGAAATCCTCTAGTCCAACCCTCCAGCTCAGTCAGGGTCACCTGGAGTAGGTGGTCCAAGGCCATGTCATGTGATAGCTTTACAGCTTTACTTGTAGTTGTGATGTGCTCTGAACATGAAGTGACCAAAACTATTACACTGTAGTATTGTGTCATCTTTTTTTCAGTCAAGAAATTTTCGGTAAATTCATTGTAGTGAATTTTCTTCAGTCACCTGCAACACCACATGGTCTAATACTACTTTTGGATCTGTTCAGCTTTTTGGGTAACTTGTAATGCCAAGCATTGCCTCTTTGTTTCATCCTCTTCCATAAATTAATTCTCATTATTTATGTTAGGAACTTTATGATAGTCCTTGTTTTATAAAGTCTAAATAAAACTGTTCTTGTCATCTTATATTGCAATTCTTGTGTTAGGATTGTGCAATTAAATAGTCACTAAAGCTAAAGGAATGAATTAGAATTATTTTAATCGTCAAAGATTTAAGGAGAAAATTAATTGAGATAAATATACTGAAAAAATAATAAATATATAACATTTTTCCTACCTTCAGTAAATACCTTGTTTAAAGATGCAGTTTATGTTAGTACAGGTTTTGATTACATTACAATCATGTGTTAAGCAAGATTCCAGTCCTAGTTCAGGTACTGATTTATTTTTTGGTTTAGGTTAAATCAGCTAAGTTACCTACTTCAAATTATTTTTTCGTTAAATAAGAAAATAATTTTTTCTTCCAGGTGGATAATTTCCTTTTTAATAAGATGGTGAAAAAAAACCCAAACAAAGTACATATTTAAAGTGATATTTAATAAGTAGTTTCACAAATAAAGGGGTTTTTTAAATACAAAATGTATAGTATGTAGCTTCAGTCAGTTTAATTAGGAAAGCCTTAGCACTTGCTGGGAAGCTTGCATTTTAAATCAATGTTTATGTATTTTAGACAAGAGAGTTATCCTGCACTTTTTTCTTGCACGCAGCTCTCCTGGATTTTTCCAGTGGTTTTGACTGCCATGTTGACTACCACTCTACTCATTTTCACGGGAGGCTAAAACAAATCCAGAGTTTGCTAATTCTCTAGCTACTGGGTCCTAGGCAGCCCTGATGCATTTCCTCTAATTGTTCCTTTCTTTTGAGTAAGACCATGAATACATAACACATATGTCCACATATAAGAACTTACCTATAAATATTGTCTATCATCTTTGAAAGGCGGACTAACTTGGGCTATGTGAGCATCAGAATACATGCTTTTTAGCTGTCACACAGACAAGCGGGGCTGAGTTGCAAAGACTTTAGGATTCATATTTCCCAAGTCTTGCTGGCAATGTTAATTCTGTCTTGTGCTCAGGGACTGAAGTAGGATCTTTATTTCCAACTTTACAAAAGATCACTTAAAAGTATACATTATGCAAACAAGATTTCTTATATGCTTTAGCGATAAATTAAAATGTAGACTATAAACTTAGCTTGTTTCTTCTACATTTCAGTACTGTCCAAAGCTGTCCCATTTTTGCCCTTGTCCTAAGGCACTTCTCAAATTAGCTCTGATCTAAGTGGCTCCGATGCCCCTTCTGTTGCAGTCAGCTAGAAGTACAATGGGTTCCTGCCAAATACTTCTGAAATCCCACTAAAAACATAGGATTGGAAGTGTTCAGGGCAAGGAATTACTCTAATTCATGAATCTCTGAGAGGTCTCTGAGGGATCAGAGGATTTTTTAGTGTCCCTAGGAACAACTGAAAGCTTTCCTAGGTAATTTGCTGAATGTATATTTTGCTTATTTGTGAAATCCCCTTTCAATGAGCCAGCTCCAGACATGACTCAAAGGTGCCTGCTAATCATTTACACAAGCTCTTAAATTTCACTTGTACTAAAATTAGATTCCTCAGTAATTCTTGAGATGCCATTTGTCCTTGAAGTATATCAGCATTCTTTGAAAAAATAGGTAAATAAAAGAGATTTTTTTTAAGCAACAATTTAAAAAATAATGACCACAACATGTATTGGGGTAGCATCTCTTAGTTGTGTAATTTTTTTTTTTTCCAAATACAGGTTGTACAATTTATTGGAAAATTATCAGGAGTAAGAGCATTTCTAAACCACACATTATTTAATCTGGTTACCTTTTTAAAAATGACACTTTCAGCTGTGGCTTTTACAGAATTTTGTAGTTCATAACTCTTCAAGCTGAAGATCAGTGTACAGTGCTTGTGTGATGGACATGGATGAACATACAATTCTGTACCAAGGGTAACATCTGCTGCACAGGCTGCAGAAGTTGCTAACAAATTCAGAGAAAAACCCTGCTCAGTAAAAGCTCTTTGTGCAAACTCCATAGAAAACTTGACTAGACACATATAAATAGCCTTAACATTCCTGCCTGGTCTAGCACCTTCCTTTATTTCATGATTAAACCAACTTACTTCTGATCTCAGGTCTCTCCTGGCTTTCATTCTGCTATTTCCTTCTTGATTCTGTCACCTACAGTAGGTAGTGGCTGTATACATGTTTAATGAAAGAGCTATCTGTTTAGGCTGCTACATTTTTGACATCTCTCTTCTTGCTCTCCAGTATTAATACTTTAATCTCTGGGAAAGAACTTCACACTTCTTTTATCTTAGGTACATTTAGTTCTTCATGTAGCTTGCTTCCAGCTCAGACACATTCGTTTTACTTTCTGAGAGAGAGCTTGCTGCTTCATTGCATAGCTTTAATAGCAAAGACCAGAGCACCAAACTTTCTACCACTTTAAATCAGTTACCACTATTTAACAGTACTTCCCACACAACAGATATATGAGACCACAAATAGTTGTAACTGATGAGACAAAAGCCTTCATGCATGCATCTCAAATCAGGTTATATTATAATCTGTAAAACTAGCATGAGCAAAAAATTACTATAAAGTTACTGAAAGAGCAAAATTCAGATGTTTTTGTTTTCAGACTTTTTTAATATTTCATATTTACAGAATCAATGTGAGTGTGTGCTTGTGCATGCATATTTGTATGTCTTCCTTCAATGTAATTTTTAACCCTGCATGATTTCCACAAAATTCAATGGTTTTACAAGAATCTGGGAAATAATTAAACCCTTGGAAGTTCACAACTATAGAACTGTTGGAAGTTCACACCTTAGAGCTGCTCTTTTCACATAAGGGCTGCAGCCTATGCTGACTTTTTATTAATCACAAAAAAATACTTACAGTAAGGCATACTTGTGAATGCTCCAACCTCAGGAATACTATCAGTACTACAAACCACTTCAGAAACTTGTTCAGGTGAGAAGGTCTTACAGAAATATTCCCATTTAGCCACCTATAAGGCAGCCAAATTTGTTTACAGAAACAAGGGCTTCAGAATTAAGCATTAAAGCCAACAAGGGGTAATAAGTAATAATAATCAGAAAAAATTTGCAATGCAAAAAGATAATAAACATGGGTAGAATCTTATCTAAGCTTAACAAAACATAGTCAGAGCATGGATTTTTCTTCATACTTAGTCCCAAGTGAAATAATTTGTAAATTTTTTCTTCATTGAACATGGTAATAGGGCCAAGCTGGTATCATAAATAATATGTTCAGACTTACTGACCTGTTAAAATAGATCAGAATGATGGAAAAAATGAAAGACTGAAGAGAATGTACTTGCCTTTAGAGAGGTTGAAAGTTCAGACTTCCAGTTTATTACTCAAAGTCAGAATTAGGCAGGGTGTTTTCTGCTGGAGTGATTCTTTGTTCAGGTGGAAAGGGAATTGTGTCAAGGTTCAGGATACTTCTTTCAGGAGAAAATACCTGTGTCATGGAAGTGTAATGTTCTGAACAGTAATAATATAAAAAATTCAAGTTAGAAGAAATTTTACAAAAATAATCTTCAAGTTACATCATAACTAAATGAAATGTGGAAAACAGTTTTATTTAATTCTAGGTCTTACGTATTCTTAGACTTCCAGCATAAACTTCTATTTAGGTAACTATATGAAATTCTAGATACTGTCATGCTACTGGGGGAAATTAAAATGCAAGTTCATCCTATATTCAAATGGTTTACTCCTGATTCTTGTTTTGTCAGTTGTCTTTCATTTCTGTCTTGATAATGGCAAGAGAGGGAGAAAGAAGGTGGGAAAATACCTTGTCTGTAATAAAATGTGCATAAATATCATTAAACTGCCTAGAATTCAGAATTTACAAGCCATCTCTTAAATAATGAGTGAATATTTTATTTTAGCAATATAATATTCAGCGGCATTTTGTTTGAAGATGTCCAACTAAACCATTAGGTGGTGTCTGAAAACAAAACGAGTAACTCTGGGAGAAGCATCTGTAAAATACTGTACACTAACGTGAATTGTTCCGTCCACTGTAATGACCCCAGTCTGAACTCTTTCAGAGTTTCCAGCTGATGATAAAAAAGCATTTTTTAAACAACAAAGTTTACATATTGCTATTGTTGCAATAGTATCTGTAACATCTTTCTTTTCCAAGTATAACACTGCATACAGTAGACCAGCGTGCGTGGCAGAGGCTTTGGGAAGGCTGCCTGGGGAGGGAGCACACCCGCGCTGCAGAGGAGCCACAAGGGGAGCACACGGGAAAGCCCTGTAGAAAGTAATAACCTCAGTTGTTTTTCCTGTTTCCTACATCTTCTACTACTTCACCTGCCAAAACAGGAATCAGTGGTCCTGTCCATTTCCCAGTGTTGCTCGGGAGGTGGTTGGCTGAGCTGGCAGCCCCTGCACCTCCCTGGCACAATGCGCTGCCAGTGTAACATCCATCACACCACCCACTCGGGATGGGATATAAACTATATTCTTGTTTATTTGTTTATGTCCTTCCTACTTTTAAGTTTGGGTGCCATATATCTTTTGCACTGAACTCAAAAACTGAAACTCAGTTGATGAAGCTGATCTAGGAGCTTGTCACAACTTGTACCTGACCGACAAGATCAAGGCGTAAGGGGGAGGCTACTTAAAGAAACTACGGTAGGAGTCATAGTGTCCAGGTCCAGGCTGTACTTCTGTCATGTGCTCTGTTGAACAGTACAATCTGTCATGCGTCCCTGTGCTGTAGTGGCTTCCTGTCATATCACCCAAAGCATGGAGCAGGATTAGAGTGGAGATCTTTGCAAAAACACCTTCACCACCACTGGTGAGCCTTCTGGCTGTGGTCCCCTTAAAGTTGTAATTATTTGAGCTTTGGAAACACTGAGAGGAATTTAGGGATAAAATTTGGTCCTTTGAGTTTTAAAATGCATAAACAACTGGGAAAGTGAACTGAGTCTGTAAAGATACTTACACTTACTGCTTGCTTACAAGAGCTTTAACACTTACATGACTTCAAATGACCAAAAAGAAGTCTAATTTCATGTGGGTTTCTGTGCTTGTTAGTAATTTAAGCTTCACATTTTAAATTATGAAAAATACTATTTTACAATTCATTTATATAAAAGGTTTCTTTGAAAAAAAAACAACTCAAGAATGTATCTATCCAGGACACCAGTAAAAGAAATGTTCCTTTAATAATTCATTCTTTGTAGATCCTTCAAACCTGAAGCCATCAATCATGACATACTCCAGTGGTGCCACTGACCAGCTAGGAGTGTGAATGTGATATCCCAGTATCTGTCACAACCGTAGAGCAGAAGTTGCAATCACAAAACTACATAGAATCTCCAAGATACTGCACCATAAACGTTTATTACAGTGTGCATTTCTGTAAGAGGTCTGGATTACCACTGAGTGCAATGATTGATTTTACCTCTTTTATATAAAACTAGATACTATTGAGCTGGGTTTTTTCCACAAAACACTGCCTGCAAGTAACAACTTAATGTCAAATCATTTAACGTTCTTTGAGTGCTTCTAGAAATGTTTTGTCTGATGAAAAAGAAAAAAAAAAAAGGCAGGAAGAGCATAGCAACTTCTCTGTAGACATCGAAGTGTATTACAGAGCTATATACTCCTTCATTTCCTTGAATTTCCATAAACACTGTGACTTGGTTTGATACAGTGATCTACTGCATGCCACTGTGTACTGACAGTAAGTGTTTTTGATATCAAGGTATAAATTTAGTCTTTAGTAACTAATCTCCTAAGAAGCTTACTTCTATGACCTTATTGTAGTTGGCTGCATTAGCAGGTTTAGTACAATAAGAAGGGCACTAAGGAGGAGGAAAGAGAGTTTATAATAAGCATGTTTGGTTCCATTTTCTTTATTTAAAAAAAATGTTGCTTCTGTATAAATGTTTTGTACATAATTCTTTTTAGAAACAGAATGTGAAAATGAAACATACCTGGCAGTATTCAGTTATATAGGATGTAATTATAAAAATGCATCCTAACCTGGTTTTATTTGACTGAAGAGAAATACTAATTTTGGGAATGCTCACTCATTCAAGTATGTTTTAAATTATCTATTAATTGTGTTCAAATTTTAATGTTATCATGATTGTGAATAAGACTTTAGCTTATGATATCCACCCAGGGAGCACCTTACTAACAGTTGTTAGAATGATCACAATTCTATTCCTGTGGAAATCAGGTGCTATATTATTATAATTTAATTATATAGTATATTGTTTAAACTGCTCAAAAGTAATGTGACTTTTGACCTGGAAATGGTGATTTCACCTATGAGTCCCATATGTTCAAAACTTACTGCATTGTGTGCAGAGTTTTATTGTCAGTTGACCCTGTGCATTTGTCAGTGTAACAGAAATGTTCCTCCAAAAGCGAAATATTCCCAGTTAGAGTATATTTATAAATTTTCTGATGACTGTAGTTTCTCACAGTAGCCTTTACCATGATAATAGTGCTGTTCATCAGATAATTGATTCATAGATGTAATTTATCCCTGAAAAATTGTTTTTCTTATTCTCTGACCTTCTCCAGTATGGCCCTGAGCAATCCTCTTTTTTCATTTTTAAGCTTGCTTTGGGTGAATACTCAGTTTCTCCTCCATCACCTTTCTTATGAATGAAAATGTCTGGGTTAGCTTTGTTTCAAAGATCAGCTAAATTAGAGAATCCTCTGCTTAGCAGTGCTGGGAGGTCATAGCCACAGTCAGAGCTGGTAGGAGAAGTAACAGTGGCCTTGCTGGCGTGATCTTAATTGTTGTCAGTGTTGAATCGTAGGCTGTTGTTTGCCTTCAGCACAAGTAGTGCTGGATTGAAACAATTGCATGCAAGCGTTGGGTCTTGAATTATAACAAATAAAAGAAATTAAAGTAATTAAAAGGAAAAAAAAAAAAACAAACCAACACAAACCCCCAACCCTAAAGCAGCAAAAAAACAACAAAATGACACCGAACTGGAGTGACCCCAGGTAGCAGGGAACTGAGTTCACTTCTCAAAGTCACTGGCAGTAATTCAGTACGGGAAGTGATGTCTTTGAGAAAAGCTGCCAAGAGGCCTGAAAATTATCTACCGGTCTCAGACGTACTTTCTTAGAGTGGCTGATCTCTCATAGATGATTAAGCCTTTTCAGAAAAGCTACTTAATGTTATAAATTGATTCTCTTTAGAAACTGTGAGGGAGGATGACACACTTGAAGAGAGTTAAGAACTAAACAAATAAGCAATTGAGGGGTTTGCAGGCGTGTTTTCAACAGCAGTTTTACCCCCTGGTTACCAGCTCCTTACTGGGCTGTGGGGGACACATTGGGGGATGCAGCAGATTTTGGTTCAAGGGTCTTTTGGGAGGTTTGGGGTCATTTTCTGCATACTCCTTAGCTGTCTGATGCCAGCTGAAATAGGTTGGTCAAATATAATCCATATTAAAAGTATGTTCAACAGTCTGTTAACAGAGTTTGAAGGCTTTTGTCTGGGCAGCAGTGAATAATCAGAGCATTGTCTATTTCTAGTCTGCCTCAATTCTATGGTTCTGTGCTCTTTAGTGGCTGCTATAACTGTTCAAGGGTCTACCATAAGAGTTCTTACTTGAATAACGCAATAAGAGCCCTGAATATAGGTAACGTTCATGCAAAGGGCAAGTCTCATACAGCAGGAAATCCCAGTTATCCCTTCTAGCCTGTGCTCTCAGCCAGCCATATCTCTGCCAAAGCATACCGTAGGAAAAGGACGTTCCCTTACACAGTTACAAGTGCTTCATGATTAGTGCACGGCACCTCCAGCACAACTGACCGGCTTTCCCTTAGGCATATATTTTTTAGACAATTCTAGAATTAAGTTTGCTAATGGCCTTTCTGTGGGATCCTTTTGGAGCCTATAACCCTCGTCCATCTCCGAGGAATAAGATGAGATTTCGCTTTTTGAAGTCTTACAGGTATCTGTTCTGGTGGCTTATGGTGTAACTGAAAGTGATATTTGCAACTGTAGCTCTTTTCTATTCTTCTGTAGGATTGTAGCATATAAAAATTTGGAAATGTCTTGTATTAACTGTGACTGTCTTGAACTTGTAAATGATTTGCTGAACAATTATATCAGGAAAATAGTAATTGCTTCTGTGTGATTGGAAAGTACTGTAAGTGACAATGGAAGTTTATGAAACTGCATTTTAAAAGCATATAATAATTTTGAAAAATTTTTGCACTCTAGGTTGGGGGGAAAGTATATTAGAATTTATATTAGTGTTCTTATAAAAATATAAATTATAAATATTATCAGTACTTGTTATAAGTAAACATATTTAGTTATAAAGATGACACATTGGTACAGCATACCAAATTTTAATTAATATTTATAGTTGAGGGGCTTTTACATAACCAGAAAACCATGTTTGTGAAATATGTTTGTGTTCAACATTTTAGAAGTATTTTTAACCAATGAGAAAAACACATAGATTCTTTTTTCGTTAGCTGTTATTTAAAAACAGCAATAGCAAAATATGCTTTCCATTATTTATTATACTGCTTTTTTTTTGCAATTGAACCAATACTTGTTTTCCAACTTCCTTGCTTTTATTTATAATAGATGCAATATAAATTTTCAAGTATAAAATTCTTATTAAAAGATCCTCATTTGTATATAATTCCTTGAAGAACTTACTACATATCATCTTAATAATAACGTTTCAACATTAATTGATGCAACAGCCACACTTATTTGCACGTGTACAATATCAAATGCCTAAGAAGCTAAATGCTTTATGTATGATTATTGACAGCAACCACTGTATATGTGAATATGGTAAAAAAAGCTGGGTATGTACAATTGAACTTCTCTCAATATTCTCTTTTGCAAAAGCTACGTTGTTCATGTAAAGGGAGCAGTTTTTATCGCAAAAAATAATAAGAACAGATAAAGGGATTTGAATACAGAATAAAAAGGTGGTATCTATAATAGTTTCTAAAAGTTCGAAAGTAGATCATGTAATTCAATTCAGATTCTCTTAGGGCAATCTTATAAGGAATTTTTTTGCTTAAAGAAAGCTACTAGTGTTCTTTTAAAAACTTATATTACTGTTTCAGAAACAAAAAGAAAAATATTTCAAGAAGCAAGTTAATATAGGATCTGATTATTTTGATGATTAACTTATGTAAATATAGCACACACTAGTTTTTCTTTCTAATAAAGTGAAAATAGTCTTAAAAGTTGTGAAGAAAAATAGAAAGCAAGGAAATCTTATCTAAAAAGTCCAGAGGCATGAATGAATTTTGTCTTACCATAGAGAGAGTGTTATATGTTTGTTTTTCAGGAGCTTCAAAGAATTAGCATGAGGTTGAAGATAATTTTACAAGAACTGGGTCACAGTTGTATTATTTAATGTGAGCCATTTTTATGTTGTTACTTTTTGTTTTGACTAAGAAGATTAAAAATCCTCAATATACATATTGCCATGTCGCTGCCATGTCTCCATTCACACTGTAGGTTATATTTAGAAATCCACTACAAAATTTTACAGTACCCAGACCCTATGTAATTTAATAACCTTGTTTATGTCAACTGACAGTTCTGCTCACATCACTCAACTATCTGATGTCAAGGGGCTTTGGTTTCTAAAGCTGAATGCCTGATAGTACCATCCAGGTTTTCCGTGATGAACATTGTATAGCAAACCATGCTGATCTACTTCATAATCTTCATTTAAATTGTGAAGTTGGCCATGATTTTTAAATTTCTTTTACTACATTCTGCACAAAAACACGGGGTTTCTTCTGTGGGATTCACAATTTATTGATTAAATGGAGCATCATGTTTTAATTTACATATTTTATTTCTGGGAGATTCTGTGATGCATTGATGTCCCCTCATAACCAAATAGTGATTTGAGTTTCTCTGCTGATCAGCAAGTGCTGAGTTTTGCATCTTTCTGAAGATGATGGAAGAGACCAGCTTATGCAAGTTTTTCCAGGGTAGGAAAAAATATGCCTTGAGACAATGCCATTTTTCTAGGAGGAGCTGGAATGTAATGCAGCCACTTAAAACTCCTTCTCCTCCTCTTCCCTTCCCATCAAATAAACCATAGCTTAAAGCCTCATCAAATTGTACTGAACAAAACCAGGAAAGCAGACCAGAGAAACTGGTGGAGATCCACTATACACAAGAAGTGCAAGTATTCACAGCATTAGATGTAGAGCCATGTTCACAGACAAGGAAACAACTCAGGAGACCGCCAAATGATTTCACAATTTTTGCAGTCTGGAGAAGGAGGAGGGTTGTTTAGTTGTGTAAGGAGGTGTGCCTATCCAGCTCTCTGGCAGATGGACATTCTTCTACTGCAATAGAAACAAAATATTTGTAAATCTTTATTATGTTTCCAGAACTCACAGACAAGCTCACCTCTTTTCTTTCCTCACCACCACCACACACGCACACACACACCCCCCAACCCCCACCTCCCTTTGTAAAGCCATGAGTCTTTCTGAAGTGAAGCACACCTCATTTCCTGAAATGCAGACAGGAATCGTGTTTCCTGCTGCATTTTGCTTTGCTCAGGAAAATACTGCTAGATATGACTGTAAGAAATGAGTCCTAATAGTAGCAAAGTTATGCTTCAGAGCCTCCCGAGACCTCTGAAGAACGGATGGAGGCAGAAGCCTTTGTCATGACCTCTACATCCTGTCACGCACGGATGACGAAGAACTAAAGGACTTATCAAAATTCCCTACAACTGAGATGTTTGAATAAGAACGTGTTTTATGACACCTAATCCTGCTACATGCTAAACACTTACACCTTCCACCAACTTAATGACGGGGCCTCAGGACCATGTAGAAGATTCTCCAGAGGCAGCAGGATCTGCCCTGGTTGTCTGCCTGGTTGTTGTCTTTTTTCACAATGAAGAATTTGTGTATAACTCAGAGCAAAAATGTGCTGAGTTGAACTGGTTCATGGAGACAGTTTTGTAGATGTTGTAAGTAAAATGAACGTTCTGGAGAAATGACACTGGCAATATTATGCATGAAATTAAATAATCAAATAATTAATATGTTTGTTAAATTATTGCAGTGTCAGAACTACATCTTTCTTTGGTTAGCTATGGAGATACGCTTCCTGAGACAGTAATCATGAAACTTTACCTTTATATGGAAAAGAAATAAAGGTTCTTTATTGTTTTGTTTGAGCTTCTTTTGTTCCTTCTTCTGCTTTCTTTCTGTTTTTCTTCTTTGGCTGCCACCTGGCATATTTTCCTGGGCTAGAGGAATGGTCATGTGGCTGAGGCTACTGCCAGCACCACTTCTGCAGCCAGCTGCTCATGGCATTCATACATAAGGAGGCAGATTCCCTCCTGCCAGATAATTTACTCCAAGCCACTAAACTCTTGGGAGCTGAGCTTGAAAGTGGAATCTCTCTCTCAAACAGCAATTTTCAGGAATCCCTTCTCTAAGGGGACTTCTTAGTGATGTCAAAGCTTTCTTAGTGAGCAGTGTAATATTCTAACTTTTTTGTTACTGTAAGCCTTGGAATGAAATGGGAATAGAAACCAGATTAAAGTTTATTATTTTATTAGGGATTAGTGAGTCCCAGCACACTGGAACTGGTTTGATTCTTTTTGACTACTCATTCAAATTGTCTGAGAAACAAAATATTCAAATGTATGAGTCTGAATGTTTCATGTGAACATGATGAGTCACACAGTTGATTTCATATTCAGCTCAGAAATTCTATAATTCAGACTAGGCCATGTCACCGTTAATATGGTGTTTTGAGTCTCACGCAGACTTATTTTAGAAAAATCTGCATACCAAAATGTCATCATACCCAATTCAGACATTTCGTTATGCTGATTTGAAATCTTGGGAGAAGTGGCAAAATAGCGAGGCATGTTGGTAGTCAGGTTAAGTAGAAGTAGGAAAGCAAGTGAATCATACTTGACTCTTGGTGTTGTTGCAGATGTACATCCTTGACAGACCTGCCTAGAGATTTCCTGAAAATGAATGAATATTGAGTCTCTACACCATTGCCTAAAACCCTGGAAAGGCAAGCCCCAGTCCATAGGTCCCCCACAGCAGGAAAAAAATAGAAGTAACATATTTAAAAGTTTCTGGTTTTGTTTAAATTTCTCAGATGAGATGTATGTGATCCTCACAGAGGTAGGTTGAGTGAGTTGATCATAGTGGGACAAGTTGAGTCTGTCAGTGTTTCTTATTGTTGCTTTGGACTGGCATTACCTGAGCACTTATTCTGTAGTATTTTGTTGTTCTTGCTACTGCCTTGGAAGTGATTTAGTTGGTATGAAATAAACAGAAAACTGAAGTATATCTATAGGTATTTTGTCAAAGAGTTTTTTTCCATTTTATGCTTAAGTAAGTTCTAACAGCCTAAGCCAGAACCTGTATGAATAACTATCAGGAAATGTTCTTTTATACACATTGAAGTCAATTATGATGACTAGTGTTGCCAACAGTTTACAGTAAATAAATGGCTGGGCTTTGCTGTTTCTGGCTGGAACAATCCCCATACAGAGCTGGCCTCCCAGAGTGGGCTGGGAGCAGGCATTAGCATTCCTTAGGATGCAGAAAAAGGTTACACTAACCATAAACACCAGGAAATTCTGAGTTTGATTTAAAAAATTTAGATGTCCATGGATATTTATGTTAATGTCAGGACTATCTGACTTGCAATTCCCTGATGTATCACAAATTCTAGGAGCACTATAATTAGGTCTATCATTCAATCTGATACTGAATACATCAGGAACAAGCTGACGCTAGTTCAGTATGTACCATGTCAAAATGTTGTAATTAATTTCTGGATACTGCATTAAACAAGAAGAAAAGTGGTACGGAGGTAACCTAACTGTTTATTTTATGCCACTGTAGATTATATCCATGTCCATTGTGGATCTGAATAGATAATTTTAATTTTTTTTTATGGCAAAGAAAATTTAAAAACTGGAAATACTTACTGGAACTAGTAAATACAATTTATTTCCAAGCCCCAGAAAACAGTAATATCTACAGGTCATTTCATGTTTCAGTTGTATCTATGAGAGCCATATGCGAGTGTTAATTGAAAACCTCTGCAACATGCTAAAAAGTAATTTCAGGCTCTAATGCACCTTTTTCCATGAGGCAAAAAAAGAAAAAGGGAAATGAAGCCGGGGAGGGGGTCAGGGAGAGACTCCTGCCCATCTAGAAGGGTCTGGCACCACACTGGTCTGTTGTTCTTTGCTGTAGGGGCATTGTTATATTTTGTCACAGAGGTGGTCCATGACAGCTAATCCAGCACCTGGTCTGTGGCAGCAGGCAGAAGCAAACATCTGAGGGAAAACAGTAAGACATGTAGCGGTTACAATAGAATCCTTTTTGAGAGAGAATTTCCTCAGTATCTTCAGTAGTTCCCTATGTATAGGTATTCCAGAACTCTCCTTACTGTCTGTATTGCTTACTTTAACAAGTCTGAGTATTATAGTTATTCACATCAAAATTTGACCATTTTTTAATTAAAAGGTTGCTAAATTGTTGGTTTTAGCAATATCTTCTGATACTTCCACAGGTGAACTCTCTGCGATGTGCAGGAGTTTCTTCATTCTGTTCTCTTTTGCCTTGGAACATTTTAAGTATTGTGACCTTATCCTGCTGAATGGTTAGTTGTTTTATATATTTGTATACCACTTTTGCTCATGAGCTTTCTAACTAATTATTTTTTCAGTGCCTCTTCTTTTCACACAGAAAAATTCTGGGCCCATTTCATTCATGTTGCAGGTTTCTTAACCACTCCTACTGCAGTACTCCTAATGCAGAGCGACTAGAAGTAAACTCAGAGCTTCTGATGAGTTCTAGATGAATTATAATATTCCTATTCCCATGCAAGTAGAGTTTAATTACATTTCCATTATTACTCTCTATCTCATATCTGATGTAGTTTAACAGATTTGCTGATTAACTAACTTTAGGTAAAGAGCAATAACCTCCCATTACATTAAATACTTGGTAGTGTCTGTTCCAGCCAGACTAGATATTCTGTGTTTTTAACCCTGTTGGAATACTCTTACTTTATTACTATGAACTTTTTCTTTTGTTCCATGTCTGCCCATTCTCTTTCCTCTCAGAGCGGTTTACAAGGACACAGTATTGAGTGAAGGCAGCAGGGATCATTGCAGGAGGTAGAATTTCAGTCTCACTGGAAATTCTGCATTCTAAAAGAAAGAAAAATCTCGTGTGATGAAGAGCCAGATTTGCACAATTTTCTATGGGAAGAATTTTACTTTTTTTTTTAATATAATGAAATATAAAATGTTATTAGTTTTTTTATAGCCTCCTCTATATGGTTCCTGACTTGTTTGGGGTTGGAAAGTCCTTCAGGCAAGCTGCCAGAATCTGGGCAACTGCAGAAATTGGGGGTCTCAGCAGCAGGAGGAGACAGATGCTTCCCACCAACACAATCAGACAGTTGATCATTATATATGTGTATATATGTACACACAGACACATGTGTGTGTGTATATATATTCGACAGTAAAGTGAGCAAACTATCAGAAGTTTGCCAGGAAGAAGCTGAATACACAGTACTTACTTTATTGTTCGTCCACATATACTCAGTTTTCCTTTATTTATTTTACCTTTGCAACATTTCCAGTCAACACTCAGCTCTTTAGTGGCTTAGCTTTCACTGGCTTAGGTAAAAATTTCTGTTGAATTTGTAAAAGCAAAATGACACAGCAGAACAAACAACAAAGTGTAAGATCTCTCCCAAGCGGGATCAGATAAACTCCTGTTAACACTAGCTGAAGTTACTTAGCTAGTGAAGAAACCTAAAATGGAAGAAAGCAAAGCTACTTAAATGGGATATAATTGTCTCCAGATGGAGAATGGGAGGCCTCATATTTTCTCGGTTATAACAGATGTAGATGTAGCAAAAAGCCAAATATATAAAAAAAAAAAGAAAAATAATTAACAACTCGAGCTACCTATGTGTTACTCTAATATATCCTGTAAATTACCCTGTCAATCCAAATTAATCTGCAGTTGCTGAGAAGTGCGCCATATGGGATATTTCATTGTCCTCATGATACATTATCTAGAGCACCTTTTCCTTCCTCAAGCTCTCTGAGACACAACTATGTATCTGCACCCCTTGTTACAAACTGCTGCAGAAGTGCTAAAGAAAAGCACTTGGACAGGTTGACACTGATGACTTTTGCTTACTTTTGTCAGGAATGGTATTTGGCCCACACCAGATCTGCTGTGAGAAGCCTCTCACCTGCAGAGAAATCACAGGGAGTTCATGCTCCAAGGGAAAGTTTGCCAGCTGCTTAAATCTCTGCCTCTGTACATGACCATTTTAGGTGCACAGAGCACAAGGAGGATGGATGGATGGATGGATGGATGGCTGAAATATACATGCCTTCCAAAGTTGGATGCACACCTTGGGAACAGTGCATCAGGTTTTGTTGTTTTGTTTTTTGGTTAGAGTTTGGTTGTTTTGGTTTGGTTTGGTTCAGTTTTCAGGTTTTGGTTTTGGTGTTTGTTTGTTGGGTTTTTTTCCAAATTAGGAACACTGTAGTTTCTTCTATTAAATTTAGAATTCTGTTTTCCTTCTGATAAACTGAAATATGACAATAAATTAAACTCATAATTGCCAGTGAAAATATTGCAGGTGGACCAGGATCTGCTGCTTGGACAGCTCTGGTGTAAGGCAGAAGCATCATGTAGCACTATGCAAATGATGCCCGTTTTACCTTAATGCATGACACTAATAAGTGTGGGTATTTTCTTACATTTACTTGGTTTTCCTAAGTGTGTGAAATATAATTCAACTTCTAGGTAACAATCCCATTGCATAATTTTTCCTTGCTTTTTGCTCCTCTTACTCATAAAATAAAAAGAAAATAGAAATATGGTCACGCAAACATTAAATGGGAGAAGCAGAGAAGTCAGCTGTTTTAACCAATGAAGTTCATCTGGTTTATATTATGCCTTGGAAACCAAGGCAAATTTTTCAACATCATTTGCACTCCACTGAACCACAGACTGAACAGTCAGAAAATTGGTAATTTGAAAACTGGGGTATGTCTGTAAAACATTAGAAGTAAAATCTGCTGAGTTAGGCTTTTACTGCTGATAGAGGAGAAAATTTTATTCTAAACATTGCATGAGGAAAACACTCCCATGAATTTGCTGTGAAATATCCAGCAGTGATGGGTTCCTGAACAGAAGCATCATGGATACCTGAGGAAGAAATTGACATTATACTAGTATGTGTGGTTAATTATGTCAGCCTTCAGAAACAAGACACTGATTTCTGCAGATATTTTTCTATTTCAAATAGAAAGAAAGAAAAAAAAAAAAAAGACATTAATGTAATTTCTTAACATTAATCCCAGCATCCAGATGGTTCCCTTAACGAGGGAATCATGCAGCCTTAATGAGCACATAAGTTGAAAACTGTATTTGTTCCATGTTTCCACTTGGCCACAGTCTCTGTTTAAGCTCTCTCCCACATGATACATTACAGGACATGGCATATTTTGAGGCTTATCCAAATTTGGCATAAAAATGCATGTAGTTCTGTTTTCTGGTAAACACTGTTTGGAATCATAGAAAACAGAAGGAATTCTAGCCAAAGTGATTTTACAGTGCAAATACAAGCACTTTTGAATGCCAAAATAATAGTTATTGTTTATAGATAAGAATATTTATGATATAACACTAATGGTATACTAGTTTATACTTGGAGCTGATGAGAAAATGTAATGTGATCTTGTTAAAAATCTGTTTCAAGATACAGACAAAATTTTATCCTCACATGCACAAAACCAGATATACCTCCATGATCTACGAAGGGCTTGAAGTTTTGATGACTCAGTTCTTCCTACTTGGCTATCCTTGCCTAGGATATCATAAAAAGATAAAAAAAAATAATTTTGCTGTGCATACTTATCAGTCTAGACTCCTAAATACACCAAATACTAGCCTGCAAATGCATATATAATTTAAATAGAAATACTTAGTAGTCCAGGTAGTGTCTGTTAAACACATAACCATACTGTCCTATCCATGCTGAATATCAAAAAATGTACATTTCTCTAAAATTTAGATGTGGAAGATCTTTCTGAGGTATCTTGGTGCTATCAGAAAAGGTTAGCTGGACCAGTTTTACTAAGTGCCACGTGAGGAGCCATATTTTAACTTGGTTGTATATACACAGTGAATAAAACAGCCCAGCAGTCCTTCCAGCTCGTGAACTGGGACTAGCTGGCATGACAAGGCTGCTGTCCATAATGCTAACTTCATCTGCTCCCTGGAGCAGGTTGTAAGCAGACAAAATAGTCATGTGGAGAGGTCCCTGGTCCAGGCTCAGGTGGTCCATGTTACCCTCCAAACCAAGAAGACTTTACTCCTTTGCTGCTTTATTAAAATAAACTCATCACAGTTTTCTACTGGACTATATTATATTCTGCTTGATTATTACAGTACCACCAATTCCAACTGTTTTTAATTATGTCTTGGAGAATCGTTTGTCCTCAAGTGCTTAAATCTAAAAGGGTTTCCCAAAATGAGGAAAGCCAGGAGCTTTCTTTAGATGCAGTTTGAGATTTTCATCTAATACCTGGACTCTAGTAGCTTTAAAGAAAATACCTTACTCTGGTATAGTATATATATAGAGAGAGAGACTGGAAATAACATTTCAAAGATTGTCAGGGCAGGATAATGTGACTTTGACATCCACACCCTGAAAACTTTCTCTAAAATTCTACTTTTCACAGCAGAGAGTGGAAGCGTGACCCACACTTCTCCTCACGATGCCCTATTCTTTCTTCCAGAGTTCAAAGTAACAAGTTCTGTGTTAGTATAAAGAATTCACCCAGGCTTCTATTAGCATACAAAACTCACCAGCTGCATCTTCCCTATTATTTTTTCAGCATGTATATTTCCCAGCTGTATAATTGGAGTGTTTTAAGGTGTAAAGAAAGCAGCAGACAATCCTGGAAAAGCTGTGCTCTCTCTTTCCACTGAGGGAGAGACTGGCTAATGTGCACTTTCTTCACCCTTCTGAAAGGAACACTTGATCTTTGACCAAGCAGATATTTCATAATTTGTACTGTTCCTTTTGAATTAATTTGTCATTTTGGTTGTAGTTTATAATAGCTAATATAAGCTTAAGTAGAGGACAATAAAAGCAGTCAGAGAATGTCAGTGAAAATTATTTATTACAGTGCAGAACTACCTGATGGAGCTGCAGTTTGTCAGCTTCTTCACTTTGATAAAGTGAAATAAATGGATGTTATTAGCAATTTATTGTAAATATTATTTTGTATGATAATTCTAAATGGTTTAAATATTATATATCTATATACAATATAGATTTTTTTTTATCCTGTAACTTTTAATTCAGTGTTAAATGGCATACACTATAAAATGGTAAGAGTAAAACTGCTTCCAAGTACACAGTTTCAGTAAGACATGAACTTGTTCTTGTCAGCTCTTCAGGTTTACAAAGTCACTTCCCTCAAAATAGCCGCTTTAGCAGTTACAGTAAAAATGTTAAGCAATGTAAAGAAGTTTGTGGTAACAATGTAGAGCACTCTTAGGCATCTGCATTTGAAGGCCTACAGCTCTTACCCTAACTTTTGTGCAGCATCATAATTTTTGCATTTATACTGGGTAGCTTAGAAAAGTGAATATGAGTATACTTTTAGAAAGACATTATGGTTCTACATACGTAGGGAAAGGATTGATTTTCGATAAATTTTGTATCTGTAGTTTAGGAACATTTTTATAACCTAAATAACTGTATAACGTATATAATTGTTTTTCATTGTAGCTGCTGTCTATTCCTATTCCTTAACTGAAGTTACTCCAGAATTTCTGCCATGCTTTTGGAATTTATTTCTGGCTAAGAAGTTGCCTTCTTTCGTTACCTTCTTTCTGTTTGTTGTATCACTAAGTACATATGATAGCACTACAATTTGATTTACGGTTAGCTGAGTAACAATTTGTTCATAGCATTTATGGAGAAATTTTTTCTTTTCATACTTGGCAGGAAGATAAGGAAAATGTCCTTATTTTGTGTATTTCTAACAATCTAGTGCTTTGTTTAGGATTTGTCAATATCTCTTCAAGTTAAAATTCAAAATAGTCTGAAACTATTTTTCACCTACAAACGTTGGGTTGCACAGTAGTATCATAATACCTATGGACTGAGAGATGCAAATTAAGAAATGGGTAACTGCAGAAAATTCAGAGGAGTCACAGAATTAACTTTTACAGCTTTAATATCCAGCCTTGATTTGGCTACTGGGCAGAAAAATACGGGGCAAATGAGTGGGATGAAGAAAGAACTGTTAGGGGGAGAAGAGCGTGTAGATGAAAGAGGTGGCTTACTACAGTCACATACAACCACTGTCTAGGCACTGTCAGTAGCAAAAGCTGCGTCATACTGATGCAGCTCAGTTCTTTTATTTCTCCCTTTTGCAGGGCTGAAATTGTTTCCCAGCTGCCTAGAGCCTTTCAATCTGCAATACCTGCCTTTAGCAAAACAAGATTCGCAGGTCCTTAGGAACAGGAGTTCCTGGGAGTGGGAGGCTGCCCTGCTGGGCTACTTTCATGGGTGCACCTTACTGCATTCAAGATATTGAGATATACATTTCCCTTCCCTGAATATAAATTAACCTATCATGATTATTTCTGCAATGAATAACCAATAATTTGTGTAATAGCCAGACATAGGTCAGAGCCATCCTAGGTTGCCAGTAACAAGCAGCACCTTGATGCAGATTTAGATTATAGACATATTGCTTCATTAAAGTTTTCAAGGCAAAATTTTATGGGAAATCCCAACCTGTTTTGTAGAAAAACATGGCAGGCCAGTGTCACTGTCATGCAGAAAGTTCCTTTTCTGGGCCTCAGACTGTGTTCATAACATTTTTACATTGCTGTTTATCCACTTTATATCTCTCATAGCCCTTGTAATTGTATTTATTTAATTTCTTTTTCAAATCAACACTACTATGGTGAGTTTAATATCAAGACAAAAGGGGTTTTTTTGTGGTTCTTGTTGAATGGTATTCAGAATTTATAAACTACATGTTAATGCGTCTGTTAATTATTTTTAATCAATAATATGGCAAAACCTTTAAGGCTTTCTAAAGACTTTTTAAATTAAATAAATACCATTTAAGTAACACTATTGGAAGCTTAATTTACAAACTTAGCTGCCTTACTATCCTGGTCACCAAAGAGGTCTGCAGGTGACATTTCCTAAAATATCAACTTACAGGACCAAAACAGCATTCCTGCTCCACACGGCCCTTAGCTCTGTACACTTTGAAGCAGTAGGCACTTTAAACCAGTAGTACTTGAGCTCCTCCCTCTTTGAACTGCTACAAAGGGATCAAACACAGTAAATTTAGGTTGTGTAAAATACCACCTTGAAACCTTGCATTTAGTCTTCAGTCCTTCTTAGGTGGTATGGAAAGTTAGGTTTTGCTGGTGAAGAAGTCAAGATTTTTTGTTGTTGCGGCTTTCCATTTTTAGTTCAAATACAAAACTTAATTTTTCATCTTGAAAAAAAGAAAATCCTGGAGGCTTAGTTAAACTAGACAGTGCAGTGCAGCTGTCAGACACTATTTGATGTTGAATATTCCTGATCCTGCCATACAGAAACTAAATATACTATAAAAACAACCATACATTTAACTTGTAATTTGGTATGCATTCAATTTCATGAACAGTCTACTGTAGCACACTACTGTTACTGCACCATGTGTTAGACAGACCAAAATAAAAGGAAAAATTTTCAGGAACTGGCTCTTTGACATCTATTTGATTTGGTTCAACTTTGAGTCTTGCAAGTTTTGTGAGATTTTTTTATATATAAAGTAGTAAAAAATTATGAAAAAAACCTTGCTGAGATCGTTCAGCTTCATGCTAATTATACCAGCAAATTTACAGGGAAAAATGTTTTCCAAGATCCATGTGAAACCATATTAACTGAACTGCACCAAACCTATCTTACTGAGATGACTTGTCAGGAAGGTGACATACTATAATACATAATTCAAACTGATTAAACCCAAGGAAAAGACCTGGAATGCAAAAACTATTTAGTGTGAAATTCAAATGGATAACACGGGATGATAGATATTTCTAGCTTTTATATGTTGGGAGGGAAAAGTGACAACCGAGCACACATGAACAAAGATATGCCCCTGAAAACTGAAGAGGCTCTCCAGTTCTTCATCCAAATGCAAACCTGGTTAATTAAGCTGCAAAAGCTTTGACTCATTTTCCATTATCTATTTTATTTTTTGCTGTTGATACTTGTTATATTTTTAAATAAAAACATAGGACCATATTTGTTAGATGAGGTTTCTATCTTACTCTTTCTGCAAACTCACTTTTAAAAAGTATCATAATACATTATTGGTGGTGCTATTTTCTCTACCAGTGTAAATAACCACTCAGTTTACTGGTGTTTTTCCTATCACATAGGATGGTGTTTGCTGAAGTTATAATGCAAAATGAGGCAGGAAGATGTTATTAGGAAGCGTCAACTTCAAATTATAGATCAATTGCAACAGAGTAAAAATCAGTGTGTGCATCTGAAACCTGTCATGTAAAGTAAATGCATTGAGTAGTTAAATATCACTTTGTGTACTTAATAGGCACGTGTGCTGTAGCATGGCTTAGTTCTTGGGAGTAATGACCCATCAGCTGAGCCTGAAAGAGATCCCAGACTGATTTCAGATATGGATAAGAAAATAAACAATAGGGCCTTTTTTTTTTCTTCTTTTTTTTTTTTTTTTTTTTTTTGGTTGGTAGTAGTAGTATTTCTTTATGTGTCATGTTTTCCACTTGAAGAAAAACAGGTTACTTTTTAAAGTGCTGTACTTACCGAGAGAAGAGCAACACATTCTGTTGCTCCAGTGTAGCTGCTCCAGGTTGTCAAAAGAGTTTATATTAAAAAAGCTGAAGTGGGATAAGTTTCAATGTGGTGCTCTCATGCATATTCAGATTTAAACCACAGATTTGTGTCTGCACCACAGATTAGAATTACTGACGTTATATCAGTTCCATATATCTGTGGATAAATCCTTGCAGGAGAGAAAGATTCAAGTTGTTAATTTTGTTTTAAGCACTACATATTGCAAGAGATAAAAGATCAAATAAGTTTCATATTCAAACTAAAACTAGACCAAAACCCAGGATATATAAAGGATGAAAGGGTAACTGTATTATAGGAGAGGCCTTAAGGTTATTTAGAAAAGTGATTTGACTGTTCTGATGTTCAGTGGTTTCTTTTCATTAAGATTTCAGTTGCTGATAAGACTTGATGAGAACTTTGTGTCAAGAAAATAACTCATGTTTTTCTAAAGCTCCAATGCATTTTTTTCTGTTGCTTTTCTCTAGTGTTGCATTAACCCCTTCTCCATCTTATTATACTGAGCTGAAGGAAGCCTATTTCAAATGGTATTCTCAGAAAACAAAACAAAACCAGAAGGATTTGACCGAGCTGTAAAAGGGAAATTCTTAGGCCTATAAGCAAAGTTCTAATGTTTTTATATATTAGAGATAGTCAAAGCACCATAATCAGCATCTTTCACAAGAGAAATATCAGAATCCATAGATCCTACATCTGCTCATCACCAGTGCAATATACTTTATCCCATGCACTGGTTGTCGTCATAGAAACCATGTGAGTCCAAATACAGAAGTTCTGCAACCTAGAATCATGTTTCTGAAGCAACAGAGAAAGGTCAGAACGATAAGAGCAGCCATGTGTATCTCATCCCTCAGTGTGGCACACTAAGGACACCCAGCAATATATTCAAAAGGCAAGCCTGGGAAGTAAAAGTTTTCATTTTAATGGACACTGAATTAATAAAATCCACAGAGACATTGGTTTGGGTTTTTTTCTTCAGTCTTATCTTTTCCCTATTCGCCAAACAGCCACCTTTGTTCTATAGATGCTATTTCTCTCTTTTTGCTCTCTATAGATTTGCTATTTGTTCCCTTTCCAGCACCCCTTTCTTCTTCAAAGGTACTGCATTTTATTTTTTTCTTCTCTAGGTCTAATTAATGAACAGAATCAGGTCAAACTAAGAACGCAATTCATTCTAATCCATATTAGTCTTTAGTTATTGATCTAGATGAAAAGATTGTGTATGCAAAGTTTTTTCCCTTTTTCTACCACTGTCAACTCACTTGTTGAAAGACATCTTTGCAAATTGGACTTATCTAGAAATGTCTTGCACTGATTATGATCTTACAAAATTAACACATTCAAACTCTGGGGTTTTGGTACTACAGATTTCATTGTCAGTATCTACATTTTTGGAACCTTGGATTCAGATCCTAGAATAGTCCAGATCATGCCCTGGTTTATTTCAAAAAATCAAAACAATCCTTCTCTGACATCTTTGTTCTTTTAGAAGTTAAGAGCAGACATTATTTTGGTACAAAGAGCTGCTGGCTCACATTTTGGAAACACATGGTCATCCCTAACAAGGTTGTGGATGAGTAGACCTGAAGGTACTCAGTGTTCTGAGAGCTCAGCCTCCTCCCTGAGAGCTCTCGGCCTCCAGCGGTGTGGCAGCTGCACATGTCTGTGTCAGGCAAGGCAGCCACAGATCAGATCTTACTGTTTCATTCACTGGGACTGTGCATGCAGGAGGTCCTGTATTAAAAAAAATATGCATATCCTCAGACAAGAGAGCATGAATCCTTTATGAACTGCAAAGCCAAGGACTGCAATCATAATTTTAGTACCTGTGAATTTTAAATGGGTTTCTCATTTCCTTGCATTAAAATAATGTTTTTCTCTTTCTAGGTTATTCTTTTTCCCTAGGTAGTTGAAAAATTATTAAAGATTAGAAAGATAATCTTGAGTCTATTTTCTTTAGGTGCCTCTCTGAGAAAGAATATTGGCAGAATTAGTGGTTGTTATAATCTCTTTCCGTGCAAGCCTTTCAGAAGAATGATTTCTGCCCAGAGCTTTCTCTAAAATGATGACATTTTGAACCACCTGGCTAGGGGTCATGAAACAAGTGGTCATTTGAGGGCTTGAGTGGGGAAGCTGTTATGCTAGAAGATGAAACAGTGCAGATGCAAACCATGTGTTAGGAGAACTTCCTATGCGCTGTTTGGAGGACTTCCTTGGGACAATTGGGATAACTAAGCTTTAAATGTTTACTGAATTCAAATTTAAATACAATTTAAAATAAAGATTGAAGAAGCCATAGTTTTTCAACCGCAATCACAACGGCATGTATTAGATTGAGAATTTTTTGGGCAAAACATCCTAATAACTCATCCTTATCTTTGCAAGAATGGCGTCCTAACTGAGAAATGTTTTATATGCCAAGATCTTTTTTTCAGTTGTAACATGCCAAAGTGAACCAAAGTGAATCATATATTTGTGTTCTTGTCCAAAATAACAGAACATGAAGGAGAGAAACAAGAGGGAAAAAAAATCTGAGCCAGTTTTTCTCTTAAATGTCACCTTATCTCGATGTTGATCAGCTGGGCATGACTTTGCAGGATTGAATTTATTTACATATATAGAAGTTGCTTAAACAGTAAAAATAAATTTTAACAGTTTACAACTTCATATTCCAGAGACAGAAATGTGGCCTTTGCTGTGATTTGTAAAACTGCCAGTGTATTTTGAATGTTAGCTCAAGTTAGATAGCAGTTATGAAATATGTGTCTATAGGCATGGAGCATTTAAAAAGATATTCTTACAGCCAACATTTAAGGTCAGCAGTAGTCTTTAACAATGTTTGCAATATCAAATATAACATAGTTTTCTGAATTGTTAAAATTGTGTATGAATATCAAAGAAGAAACTTTATTGAAACTTTGTAGGTGTAAAAGTTTCTGAAATTTTCTGTAAATGAATCAATTACTTTCATGTAAACTTTCACGTATACTTAGAGAAGTTTATTTTTTGCAGTACTTATGTAGATAATTTAAGATGGGAAATAAGAGAGAATAAGAGTCCGAGTGGTCTTTGCAACCCAGTATGAGTTTTTCAACCTTCCCTTGGACATGTAGCAGAATCAAAGCAAGCCACCTTTCAAAGTTACATGTGAAATGCTGTCAGTGGAATGAAAAGGCTCACTCTAGTTTTACTAGGTTTCATGCAAACACGCTGAAATACAGCCCAGATTGTCTCTAATGCAACCAAGAGTGAGCACATTCTGTTATACATGCTGTTTAAAGTAAGTAGTTTCAAATAATAGCTGTTGTAGTTTAGATTTTTTTTACTGTAAATTTCTATAAAATCGTTAAATATAATTTTCCAATGCAGCACACTTAAAATCTCTATTGGCACAGGGATAATATTTTGAATTATTTCACAATTTAATATGTGTACTCTAATTTTGCACTGTTATCTGTGACCAGCTTCGACACAGACTTAAAATAATTTAAAATTCATTTAGTCCTTGCATAAGTGATTCTTCGTTTCTTGAATATTCTCATGTTTCAGACATGAATGAAATATATTCAAGGTGTGGCATAGACAGTCTTCCAATGAGCTCATGATTTTTGTGAGAAATATGATGCAATAGTAAAAAGGCAACTTGAATAACTGTGTTTGGAGAAGAGGTAGTCACCATAAAATGTAGGCAATGTGATTCTGGATCTTCTGAAGTAGCAAAATCTCCATGATCACAGCAAGCCTAGCATTTTACTCAAGCTTATATAAAATAGAAGTCCAAGTCGTTGTTCTCTAGCCATTGTTAGACATGGCCATTGTAGGAAGAGCATGCTTTGAAGAGTAATTTAAAAAATAATGTTGAGGGGAAGTTAAAATTTTATGGGGTCTTTTTCCCTGCATACAGTATCTGCATGAAAAACACACATGCTTGAGAAGGAATAAAAAAATGGGTGACTGAAGCAGTCTTTATTATCAGACTGAAGTCAACTGTTTGATAGAGTGCAGATTAAAATGCCTTAGAAGAAAGAGAGTAGAATTTATGTGGAAAATACAATTTTCATCCAAGAGGGGGGCCATACATAAGGACATGAAAATGGAATTACACTGTTGAAATAGTCAGCCAGAAAGATGTGGCTGTCTTTTTGACTAGGAAGTGGTGATACCAGCAAAGTCCATTGGGGAATAGTTAGAAAAGGTCTGATTATGTTTTGGGAGTCTGGACAGAATAATTCTGACAAGTATTGTCCAAGTGGAAGCAATGACGCTCAGCTATGGCAAGGCTGGCTTGGCCAAAATGAAGGACCAAAGCTGAAAACGTTTTAGGATAACGTGAGTAAGTGAGAGTGTTAGTCATGTGACAGAAAAATCTATGAGATAATGCTCATTTAAAGCTGTTCTAACATTTTGCTTGTACAGGAATATCAGAAAATTGTATGAGAAGGATGGCGAGGTAAAATGAGGCAAGAATTTAATACAGAAGGCTAATGTAATGGCTCCTCCACATAAATATGGTGTATTTAACAGTATTTTTAAATGGTTTAAGGTAGTGGATAAGAAAGAAGATGTCAAAAATAGAGGGCCATGGAATTAGCTTAAGAGAAGGTGTGGTGTTAAATTGAGAAAAAACCCAAGATTTCCGTTTGGCAGCACGGTTGAAATATAAGAAGAGAGGATGCTGAATGTGGAGGAATTTTTAGAGTCAGGGAATAGTTTCTAGCTTCACAATCTGTCAGAGCTCAAGGAGAATGAAAGTAAGATTTAAACAGTGGAGGTCATTTCAAGCACTGATTGATATTAGAGCAAATTAATACTGAAAATCTGTGAGGTTCAGATCAACCCAGTTACAGCTGTTTAGAGGATAAAACTTGTAACTGATGTAACGTCTTTTAACTTTGTATTTTCCAACCGAGACATAGTTTATTTTATAGTGGATAGCAATTGTGACCATGTAGCTCTTACGAAGAATGTGTAACCTTTCTAAAAAGCTACCATGACAAAGATGATGTTATTTTAAAAAGCGTGTTCCCGTAAACAAAAAATTATTTGGAGGAAAAGTTACTTTCAATGAGTTGTTTAATTTATAAAAGAATGGAGAGAAAAGTTTCATATTTCTTCAAAGTGACAATTTAATATTTAGGTTTTACTGTGTTTGAGACAGTAAGACTTTAAAAATATCAAGTTGAGAGGTACCTGTTTATCTGTATTCTGAAAGAAGCAGTCTTTGTTAAAAAAGGAGTGAAGTCAAGGCCCTTAACTGATTTGAACTACTCTTTGTCATCATTGAAAATGATCTGAAGTAGTACATCAGTAACAGACTTCCAGCGTATCAGTCACAGAAGGGAAATTAAGAGGCAGGACTTCCCATTGCAGTTGTACATGGATGATTTGGCTGGTGGCGTTTTTTTTAGGAAATGTGGTGGTGTAAAGGTTGATGAACAGCCTTTATTATAAAAAAACCAACAAACTAAGTCAAGAAAAAGACTTGGTGCCTTTCCTGTTTTTCTAATTAAAGAGTCTTTCTTCATTTAACACAGCAGCAAATGTCTAGAAGGAAGTTAGCTGGACTAGATTCAATGGTTCCTTTTGATTGCTTTATTTTTCCCCAGTCTGGGGAGGAAGGGGCGAGAGGTCAGAAGTGTAGCTGTTTTGAACCATGACAGCTACTACATTAGTTATGGACTGGGGAGGTGATGTCTTAACATGGTTCATCTCTCACGCAATCCAAGTATGATAAGACATGAGGCCAAATACGAAAATATTTTGGAATTCATATTTCTAGAAAAGCAAAAAATTTAATCTTATCTACATTCAGTTCAATTGCTACAACTAAGAGGGTGAAGAGAAAAAAGAAAAAAATCATGTTATAGAAGCTTATAGTTTTTAGGCTGGTACCATAGGATTTATCAATTACACCTTGAACTGCCCAAAATCTAGTTCCTAATATAAAATAAGCAGGAAGCCATACTCCACAGAAGCACAGATAGACAGCTGTGAGGAGCAGTTCTCTCTGTCTTAAAATAGATGTCTGAATCATGGAAATAGAGTATCCCAGCGAGTACCTAACAGAGTTATCTATAGCAGGAGCCTGGCTGACCAGTTTAAATCAGCAACCAAACCTTTTGACAGCTTAAGGCTAAAGAGAAAACTCCTTTCTCAGTGTGCCTTGTTTAGCTCTCAGTGAATAATTCATGGCAAGTAAGGTACTCTCAATTTAACCTTCATTTGTGCTCATAGAATGCTGTCCAGTAAAACACATAGATTTTTTTTTTTATTATTATTAAAATCATGTGTTAAAATTCAAGCAAATGTTGTACTTCTCAGTGTTCATATAAAGCCTTGCTTTTTTCTTTCTTCTCCCTGTACCAGCTAGATTAAGTCTTTGGAGTTTTCCATACCTCAGAAACAGAGATAAACAAGATTAGATAATATTATACAAATTCAAGTGGATTTTTTGAAACACAAATGCCTGAGAGGTGTAGTTCCTCTTCAAGAAAGGTTTGGTTGCATAATGAATAATTCAGGTTTAATTTTACTTCCTCACATTTTTCTGAAGCACTTGGAAGTATGGATGATGTCATTCTACCAAACAAGAGTCTTACCCGTGTCTGACTCATTCAGGTCATGGTCCAATACCTGTGGATGCCAAGTTTCCAGTGAATAACATTGAGAAATCCACTCTCCTGTTTTGTGGAGAACTGTGCTGTTACATTGTTTTAAAAACCCCACCTCACATTTATTTTCATGAAGACTTCTGATAGTGAAAGTTGATTGCTGCACTCTTTCCAAAAAAAGAGAAGTATTACTGAAAAATACTGTTTTTAGAATGTGTTGTTGAGGAATACTGCTAAAGTCAGCTGTTCGACAAATTGAGAGTGCAGCAGGAGTACATTTACACTGTACTCACCGAGCAAGTAGACCATATTTATTCATAAGTCAGGTAGCTTGATCCAGGCAGCAAAATGTATATGTAAATATATATACATATGCATGTACATATGTATATGCAAAGTTGAAAAAAAAGTGGTTTAATACATAAGATTAGCAAACATACTTAAAATTCCTTTATGTGCAAATTTTCAGGTTGTGTATAAGTTTTGGCTTGAAATTGTGGTATATTTTGTATTCTTGAAAAAGATTAATCATCATCTTGAAACATACGCATCGTCTTCTTGAAATGGCGGTATCCCTAAGTCTCTTCTAGATATCCCTCTTCAATTGCTCACTTTCGTGTTTGAATGATATTCAGCAGGACTATCCCATTCTTCTGAACAAGGTGAAGATGAAGGAAGATATATCCTACAAAATATTGTTCTCAAAGTAGTAAGCCTGACACTTAACAGTAACTCTGTCCAGGACCAGCCTTAATTATGAAATCTTTGCACAAGGAATACAGTTCTCTCTTGCTTTTCCTAGCAGCCACTGCTTCATTAACAAAAGAAAAAATTTTAGTCTTTAACTTTTTTTTAGCCCAAAAGACTGACATACTGCACTTGAAAGGCATAGTTACTGCTTAGCTCTAACTTAAATATGAGCCACCAATGTTTACTTTTTAAGCAGCTATTTAGCTAAGAAATTGTAGTCCAAGTTTGTGTGAAGCAAATAGTTGAGAGCCTGATGGAAACATTGGTAGACTTTCCATTTAACAGTGTAATCAGTGCTGTAAATATTGCAGTATGTCCATTCAGAGCTGAAAAAAAAAAAGACTATTTTTTTATAATACAAACCACATTTTTATAGGTCTTTTTAAATATATAGAGAGACATGGCTGATTATCTGGGGATTTTTTTTTTTTGGTCTTATTTTAAAAACAAGAGAAAACCACCCTGACACAGTTGGAAGCCTTAGCTCTGCTCAAGTTAAAGTCTTCCAGTGGGCTAGTATTTAATCTTAGGCTATTCACTGTTATCCAGTATTAGTCCAACATTAGCAGGTACCTTTTGTTACAGCCTTAATGGTGGATGTTAACCACAGACCACAGCCATACCTCATAGTGTGACCTCACACATTTTGCCTAGAATACAATGTTTGTCAGAAAAAAAATATTTTCCTTCTCCTAAAAACTATCTTTTGTTTTGTTTTCAAATCTCTAGCAATGAAGCTTTACATAGGTACTAGATCTATCGTGATAAAGCTTGATTTCTACAACCGAGTCAATGTGGACCAGCAATGGTCAGTTAGTACTGAATTTGCCACTCTTAATTCCATAACTGACATGAAAATTGGCCCAGAATAAAAGCAGAGGGACATGTTTTAAGTCCACCATGTATCAAGAACCTGGCTTTGCTATGTGAGGGAGAGAGGCACTGTGAGGCCTCTCTGCAAGACGTGCCTTGCTTGCTGCTCAGGCAGCAGCACCTGGCACTGAGGCTGAGTCTCCTCAGACCAGGCATCGTGGCAGAACAGGGTATTCTCACATAAGGCCCTCTTTGCCATGCTGCCTATGAGGAGTTCTGCATGCTTGAATCTTGATAAAGCCTTTGTAGAGCACATAGTAACTTTATTTACACTGTACTCACCGAGCAAATAAACCATATTTATTCATAAGTCAGGTAGCTTGATCCAGGCAGTTAAATGTAAATTAATATAGAAAGAAAACACTAATGACGTATGTTGTATTTCTTCTGTGCCCTTTTGTTTGCCTTTTTCCATTCTTACGGGTTCTAAGCAGTAATTACTAGTATATTTTTCAGTTATTTTACTTACGCAGTTACATACACATTTTTCCTCTCTGATGGAGTCACTCCAGTCAAAAGGGGATATGCTGTTACCTAGAAATGGACAGCGGAGTTTAATTACCTGACATTCCATCAATACTATATAAAAGCATATTTTTAAAATCATTTGCTATGTTGAGCAGTGGCAGAATCTTCTGGTGGGTCAAAAATTTCCTTCTTTAATTCTCTGTCTTAATGCTTGTTATTGAAAGATATCTCTTCTGAACCTACCCCTGCATTACTAGTTCTCAAACATATGCAGGTAATGTAAGAATATCCTGTTAATCTTTTCTGTCCTTCAGTCTTGTTCTACAATACAGGACATAAGAGGATTATCTGGTGCTGTGGATGAACTAGGATGAACTGTGGAAGTCACAGTTCAGCAATACTAACTGGTGTGGTGTGCAGATTGTGATAAAAAGTTTTCTGTTGTGGAGTATGTGGTCCTAGAGATTAGAAAGGTTGGGTACAGATCTCAGTGTATATTGTTTATATATTGAAAACTATATTTCATATAAACATATAAACTGGCAAGCATATATGAAGAAAAGGAAAATAAAAAGTGTGCACAATACCAGGTGCACTTGTAGCTAAGCAGTGCCGGGGACAGTCCTGAGTCAATGAGCACAGCTGCAGGTTTTTAGAGACACTTAATAATCCTATCTGAAAGATTGCACATCAGGAAGCAGCAGCTTGTTGTATACCTTTCATTCGCAGATGTGCATTCCAAATAACATGTGTAAGAGCCCAGTCATTCTTTGCATGCTAAGGCTTGACATTAGGCTTCCAGGATTCTGTTTCTTTTGATAAGTTGCCAGTCCCTGCATGTCCTAAAGCAATGCATATTTGCTAGGAATTCCTGATTTTTTCACCCCAGTAAGCAAGAAAAGTGGTATCAGCTGTTGTAGGCTTAGCATACAGTGTTAGAGTCTTACCAGACTACAGGGGCTTTTTACCTCCTCTTAAAAAGGAAAATAGTGAATCTATTTCTTCAGTCTGTATGCAACAGCAGCAGTAATAACCTGGCACCTATCGCATGTTTTCAGCCCTTTGATGTCCAACTGCTTTTCAAGCAGCATGATGTGTTATCCCTGTTTTACAAACATGGAAGCCAAAACTCAGAACGTTTAAGCAAATATTCCATACTCTGAAGACAAAGATTTGCCCAAGCATGGAACAGAACAGTCAGTCCTGTTCTTCATTCCCTAAGCCATACTTTTCCCAGTTCATTTTAATTTTCAATTTTGTGCAATGCAACACTGGTTTAATTCAATTAGTTACTAATTTGAAGATGAGTAACTAAGATACAAGCATCCTCAAAGTGGGTTGAATCTTGCACACATTTTGTTATTGGTGTTTTAATTACATCTGTATCTTTTCTTCCTTAGACAGCTTAACTATGCAGCCAGAACCTCAGCTGACAGATACATGGAGATAAAAAATATTGTAGCTTTTCATGCTGCTTTTATCATTGGTGTATTTAGCAGTACTGAATGGCTCCATCTTTTAGAATTTTTGTTATTTTAAAATACTTTCTTCCTTATTTTCATTATGTAGTCAACATTTGCCTTAACTGTGATGGCATACCAACAGGAGCCCAGTTGGAGAGCCTTTATTCCTGCAACCCTAAAAAAAGGATTCCAAAAAGGAAAAGAAATATGATATTTTCAAGTTACAGCATTACATGCAGAAATCAGATGCTACAAATGCCTGTTGCATGTGTCAACGAATGCTTGCATTTTTAGACTATGTATATTCTACATGCATCTATAATGCCATGCACACATTTTTAAATAATGAATATGCTTTTATTTATCTTTTTTATTGTACTTCATATCTGTACATAATTTGCATTTTGACATTTTGGATTTAATAAGAGAAAATGCAGTAGCTCTTTACTCATAAAATACTGTTCTGGGAGAAGAGAATGCTTGCACGTAACATAGATACATTTCCATCTTCCAATATGTAAATCTTAGCTTTTATGAAGAAGCAGATCTGATACCGTGATTTCTTATGTCTTTAAGAAGTTTCATTTACTTCTTTGCTTATGGCTTCTGATTGGCTATTTTTACAATTCATTAATTGATATCACAATTTTCCATTGCTATTAGAGTAGAATGGCCAATTCTGTCTTTATTCTATTAATTTCTCATTCTCTTAATTCCTCAAATTATGAGAAGTTGAGAGTTTATATTATTTGACCCAAGACCAGGGGCCTAAAATAAATTATGTGTCATCTTCTGTGATCACAGTGGACTGGTATGCTCTTACCTTTATTTAAATCTTGGCTAAAACTGCAATTGATCTTAATGGTAGCAGAACAGGTTTTATGTACAAATTAGAAGCTATTACTAACTGCCAAAGCTGGTCTACTAGTTTCCCTATAAACTTCGTCAGAAAAGGTTTGTCTTTCTCATACTGACTATTGAATCCCTGGGTTCCCTGCAAGAAAAATTTCCCACTAATGGAGCTGGGAAATCACAGACAAAATGGTTTTGCATTCCATGCGGCTTGCAAGATACCAATCCAGATGAAAAATTAAGGGGGTTTTTTGATTGTTTATTGTTGCTTTTTTTTACTGCCTCATTTTCTGAAACTCTCCCTGTTTTTCAGTTTTCACCAAAGTCAATTTTTGAGTTTCGCATAGAACAAACATTCTCTGGAGGACTATGAGCTCTCCCTCCTCCTGACAGATACCTTTTTGCAGGAAGCCTGTCTTTCTAAGGTTGCTGCCTGAGGACAGGCTTTGATTTGACTGCTTGGAACATGGTTGCAATACCGTAGTCTTCTTGTTGCTGACTAATATATATTTCATAATAGCACCTGGTCTAACCTCCTGCTTGGCGGGCAGGGTTTATTTCTAAAGAGCTGATGAAAGAAAACAAAACCAAAAGCATGGTAGCAATAGGTGCTACTGTTTACCACTGTTGGTGATCTGCATCTCCATTAGCCATTTTTTATGAATCAGCATTGAAAAACACTACTTTAATTATATAAATACCTGTAACTACAGTGTATTCATATTGTATAGTAATATTTATTATACAAATATACTACAGTATCTTTCTAATTATATTCCTATTAACTACAAGAGGCAGCATCTTGACTGATACGCTTTTGAGAACAAACCATCCTGAGATACCCACTATGTGGCACAGCAGAAGTAGTCCTTAAATATTCCGTTCCAGTAAGATATTGTAAAACTGCTTAGTCAAAAGCTCCATTTTCTTTCATTTTATGTTCCTTCATTGATATGGGAATAATGTTGATATTTATCGGTAATAAATAATCAGGCAAACTGTAAAAAAAAGCTTTAAAATGGCCAGCTATTCTGTAATAGCCCAGCACCTCGAATTCACATGATTTTTGTTTTTCTTCATGAATTATTTTAAGGAATAAAAAACTTTCACAACATGGTGCCTCATTTATGTCTACTTCGATAGATATGTGACCTGCACAGTGACAGACCCAACTGTTACTAAAGGTCCCATGACTGTATGACCCTTTGAGCTCCCATGACTGTATGACCCTTTGAGCTAAATTTACCACAGATGCTTTTTCCACTCTTTGAGGTTAACTTTTATGATTCCACAGGACTCTTACAAAAGGTCCTGTGTTAACCACTCGGTGATATTTGAAAGATAGGTGCCAGAAAACAAGAAGAACAGAATGCTTAGCAAGAAACCTTATTAACATTCCTTCTGCTGTTGTGGAGTACTTTATATGCAGATGACTGGTACAAGCCTCCAGGGCAGTTAGGATCTTTCCTGTTGATACACAATGTATTTGGTAATGCATTTTATTGTACTGTTATAAAATGAAGTGCAAAGGTTCTAGAGAGCTTTACACACTTTATGTGTATTCCTATTTGATGTATTTTTTCATATTTTAATGTATAGCTTGTTTATTATTTTTTCCTTCTATTTGCCAAGTCTATATAAATGTTATAAATATGATTTTTAGTTCTGGCTTTCATTATTAACCTAGCTGTACTATCATCCAAAGTAATATACTGTAACACTCGTGAAGACTGTACAAAGGAATGGCTATTATGCATGTAACCACTTGTTGAGCAATAACTTTGCTTTTTCAGTTTAAAAACAATTCTAACACAGTTCAGACCAAATTCAAAATGTGTAATTTGAATGGTATATTCACTATACAGTTCTTTGCACTTTTTTCCTCTTCTACCACTGAAGCTGCCAAATATGCTTACACTATTTCCTAAAAGAAATTAACTTTCAAAGCTTTTATGGTAATTTTTTGACTAGAATTTATAAATGCAAGTTTGTCTGTAATGCATAAACTATTAAAGTATTTGTTGTAACAGGAAAAGATCTCTTTCTGCAGTATGGTAGAGAGAACGTCATGTTAGAGTTCTTTAACTGAGGTATTTTGTCCTTCAGTGGTTTATAACAATAGCTGTCTGTATGTGTGTTTGACTTTAACAGTCAACAAGGAATTTTATTTTTACTTAACTTCCCCACAGTGTTTTGAATGTCTTTCAGACAGGGAATACTTTCTGTTTTGTGAAGTTAGACAATAGTACTTATTCACAGTATCAAGGCAAGGGTTAGGAGAAAAAGAAAGGGAAGAATTATATTTCTAGGTAAGGCTTTTATTTAACTTGGAATGAAAAATCTTTGTTCCTTTCTCGACTCCACAGAGACTGATTTATCTAGCACGTCTGTAAGTGGAAAATCCCTGCAAACTCACTAATGTTACTGTAACTTACATTCATCTTTTCCTTTAATTTATTATCCATCAGTATTGTTCCTTTTCTTTTTTTTAAATGTGATTGACCTTTAAACCTGTTGTTATCAAACTGCAAGAAAGAGATAGAGACTTTTCAGCTGCCTTCGTTCCCATGTGACCTGCAGGGAGAATAGATTCAAAATAGACTAGTTCCTCCCAGGGCAATACAAGACAGAAGAGAAAAGCACTGTCATTTCCGAACAGCACAGTGCTAGAGTAAATTCAGCGTGAAAAAGGAAGGAGTTGCAGCGTGTTAGAATTCTTCCTCCACAGCCTGGATTATTACAGGAGACGAATTTTAAGGGTTTTAGAAGGCAGAGGATTTTAAAAAAATGCTTCGAAGTGGAGTCCTTTGAGAATGAGCTGTGTAAGGACAACTGAGGTTTGACTCTAGAAACACTGAAGGAATTTTTCAAAATGAGCATTGTTATGAAGCCAAGATCCCGATCTACGAGCTCCTTAAGGAATGCCGACATAATGTGGTAATGTGTTTCGTTTGCTTCTTTCAAACTCCCCTTCCTATTATGACACACAGACATGTCCCAAGAAAGTCCCAGGGTTTAATTTTGACTTGATAGATTTTGCATGGTTACTGAAAATGTTTGTCTGCTGAGTTTCACAGTTCATAGTAAAGAACAAATTATTTAGCTTTTTCTTACACAATACTGTGTGTAGCATTTGTTAATGAGAACCCATTACGTATGTCTTTTTTTAACCCATTACATGCATTTTTCTCATTCCATAGTCAGGTTCAGTCCTTGCACTTACAGGTACGTTCTAAAAATCTTCAGTAGATCAATTTCAGGAACAAAGCTATAATATAAAGCTTGCAGTTCTGGAGGCTGGAGGGTAAAATGAAGCTTTAGTTTGTGTGAGCTATTTTGGGATAGTAACATGTAGTTTTGCTGCATAAATAGACTGGCTGATAGATGTAAGTGTCCTGGGAAGAGACAGGCTTTATAGTAGTATGTGTGAGACTGTGCTGTGTTACGCTTCATGTGTTTCCCCTCCTCTCAGAGGCTCAGTTAAGTGTAGAAGCAGCCTGTAATAGGGATCTGTGTGTATGATTTTCTTGCAGATTCTTTCAGTTAGCAATCAGCAAAGTTCGGTCTTCTGATTAATTATTTTTTTCTTGTGAGAACTTTATGCTTTACATAGCTTAATAGGCACCGACAGGTTTTTAATAGGTACGCCAAATAAATCCCATCTTCTCTTTTAATATCTCCCACACTTTTTCCCTCTCTCTGTGTCTTTAATAAAACCACCATCATTTTAATAAACACATAATAGACTAATTGTTCATGGCTATATTTAACTGGTATAAAGTTATGTATTTTAAAATACAGCCTTTGTTTAGAAATAAATGGCTCATTATTACTGTGGGAAAGATTAGTAATGAAATAGATTTATTTGTGAGTAAATACATCAAATTAATTGAACAGTAGCCTATGTTGCAAATACTCTTGGTTCTGAGTTAAAGCTATGTCAGTGCTACCATTAAAGCAGTTAGTAATTTTTTTCCAGTTCTCCATTACTAAAACCATCTTGTAGTAAAAGAAATAACTACACTATTCAGGCTGAACAGTAGTTCCAGTTATTTTCAGAAAATAAGAAAGAAATTTGCTGAAATAACTTTATTAAAATGTAATAAATTAATACCCTGTTGATGAATTATATATTGCTGAAGCATCTGCTGGGTGTCTCCAAGGCAGTGAGCTAAAACACAAAGACCTTAATTATCACATACAACTGTGCAAATAAATCAGTATCTTTCTGATTAACTCTTCTGCCCTTCCATTATTTCTTTTTTAACTGCTTCCATTGACGCTTGCAGGAAAAAATAAATCGTTTCAAAGAAAAAAACCCTCGTAGCAAATATGTGCAGGCTGACTTCACCACCAGATACTCTGCCTAAAACACCTGCCTGCCTCCCTTTTGTTGCTGATGCTTGTAGTTATAACATTGATCTGGTAGGTGAGAATACCTGATCTGCTAATTGTGAACTGGGAGTCCACTGCTCCCCTGCCATTTGGAAACACTACCTGAGCTCAGAGGTGGCTCTCGGGGCGATCCTTGGAGGCTGACTAGACAAGGTACACGCTGTTCTCTGGCGGCGTGGAGTGAAGCCAGGCAAGTCCTGCCCCAGCCAGAGACCTGAGGGAAACGGGAGTGCAGAGGGAGGAGAGAAGGGGAGGGAGCTGCTGGCCGCCCCAGCCACGCTCCACTCCTGGCCACCTCCCGGGGGGTGGCAGCTCAGGCCAGCCTGCCCTACCCACACCTCCCAACCCCAGCAACCTTCATGGGGCACCTCTGCGGGACTGGTGGCCAAGTCCCTGCGGGGCTTTGTTTGGTGCTCTGAATCGCTGCGCTCAGGAGTCTGTGGGCTTGTCCCCGTGGGCCAGCACTTCTCTCTGCAGTTCTGTGGGGCAGGATAGCCACACAGCAATCTCACCACAGGATTAGACAGCACCAAAACGCATAGGGACATGTAACATCATGGAGTCAAGAGCACAGACAGGTGGTCAGCCAGGGGAGAGGGAAAGCTACAGCATGTAGCAATCCTGCCACGTGTTGGAGGAGCTGGAGTGACTGGGGAGAAGGAGGGGATGGGAGAATGTGATGTTAACAGCTGCAGGGGGGTGTGTGGGACCTGAGAGCACGGGGACTTGAATGACAATGTTGTAGAGAAATGTGGATATCCCTCTTGCAGGGGTTTAAGAGAAATGGCTCCAGGATGGTTTTGCACTGCTGTTCCCCATGTGAACAAAATTCCCATGAAGAACAGAAACCAGGCTCCCAACAGTGGAGACCAGTGAGCGGGTGGAAGAGACTTGGAGACAAGGCAGAGAAACCTCCTCTCTCAGTTCCCTGAAACCACCCTCACCCTGTGTCCAAAAGATGCAATAACTTCAGGACATGTGGTAAAAGCATGATATTTTTTACAGCATCAGTAGTGCAATGCATCTGAAGGGTATCACCAGCTGGTAGTATGCAGAGGTGCACCAGCTGGCTTTTGAGAGGACATGCAGGGTGAGCCCAGGCTGTGCTGATGCTTCTTCCCGTGGCAAAGTCAGCTTGGTTTAGGCTGGCTGCTGCTTAGCATGACGGTAGAGTCTGCACGCAAACCTCTTCTCTCTGATGCACCTTGGAAAATGTTTCCTGACATTACAGTGACTGAAGTAAAAGCAGGTGGTTGGTATTCATGTAAAACGAGGTGGTGATGTATTTAAAGCTTATTACCTCTTACATTGATGCTGCTCAACTCTGCCACTCATTCCTACTCATTCCTACCTTCAGGACGTGATCATGAAGTGTGGTGAATCACAGTATTTCTGGGGAATAGTCTAGAAAGGATAAATAATGGTACAGACTTTTCAGTGAAGACAGTTGATTTGTCTTGTTACTCCTAAGAAGAAATAACAAGGTAGTAAGGAAACTCACTGTAAGGTAAAACCTTGGCTGAAATAGGAGAGCATACATTTAAATGAGACTGTGACTCCACTTCTTGACTATTTGCCACTGAGCAGTAGAGCAGCAGTCTTCCACAGAAAATGTCATATTTCAGTTGGTTTTCTTTCTTTTGTAATGAAGGAAGAGTTTGAACTTATAAAAAATACTATTTTGGAGGAACTTAATTAAAATTTTGCAAGTTTTAAGTGAAGAACTGATGGCAAATCCAGCAAGCAGCTGGGGTTGTTGGACAACAGCTTACTGGCTGGAAAAGCAGCAGCTGATCAGATTTTAGAGCACCCTTTTTTTTGTTTGGGTTTTTTGTTTTTGTTTTTTTTTTTTTGACAGTACAGGTAATTAGCCTAAAGAACTAATAAGCCTCAGGAGTATTGTCCGTTTTTTGCCACAGTCCTTTCTGTGTGGTGTTTCCAGAGTTCATAGCTATCTGTTTACTTTGTGGGTTGGCTTTCCTCTGTATGTATTTATTTTTTTGTAACATACGCCAATTCAGGCTGTACTGTTTTTTGGAACTTAGGGCTGGCTGAGTTGCAAAGGGCACATCCACTCCTCCCTGGTGCCCCGGAGAGCAGAGGCCTTCGATGATTCAGTCTGCGGTATACTGTAGAACAATGGATCTGTTCTTCCTTCACTCCAGAAGTGGGTGATACTGCTTGTCTGTGATATCATGAAGTTCATAGATTGGAAATTGCTGAAGGATGTTGTCAAGTATGACTTTCGCAGTCTATTACATATTTAAAGATAAGTGGAACAAAACTGATCTATTGAGTGAACTTTTCATGACTGTAGCCTTTAATATGTAGATCACAATAGGGGTGCTAAATAAAAGTTTTATTGGATGGAGACAAGAAAATGCTTGTGGCCTGACATCAGTGGATAGTGTTGTTTCTGGGGTAGAACAACTAGGACAGAAGAGTGAGATGAGATCCAGCTGTGCTGGCCTGCGGTAGCTACACTGGCTTCCTGACTTGCAGGTACCATAAAGTAAAACTCTGCCATAAGCATGATCCAGTCTTTTGCTACCTTTCTCTGGCAGGAGGAAGCTGTGGCTCCACCACACTGCCCAGAGACTGGCCATCACAAATCAGTTCCTTGGTTAATCACTTGGTGCAAGCAAGCTTATTGCCAGTATAAAGGTGATGAATGCATATAGTAAGTGCTACTCAATAAGTCATATACCTTTAGGTTATTGGCATCAGACCTGTATTTGAAGGAACTGCTGACTTTCAGACTGGGAAACCCAGCGATGGGGAGATCAAGAGCAAAACCAGGGTATTCCTTGAAGGAATCTTTGTCTACAGGACAGAAAACAGTATGTAACTGTGAATAATATTAACAGCATTCATACCACTTGGCTGTTGAAGAGTTAAGGTTTTTTATTCCTGTACTGGATGAATCTTTTTTTCCTTTCCAGTATTATGATTGTTTGTGAGAGGCAAGTGCCTGTTGTCGTTGTTGGCGATATTACCTGTCCCCTGCTGCCATAGCTTATGAAACTACTCTTGAACAAAAAAAGGGTTGGGACCTCACATAATTTTCAATTAAGCTTTTATTAGTTGAAGATGTTGAATACAGTCGACTGGGAAAGTTCAATGCAAGCTGCACAGTGTCCAGACTTACAGGGAAGCAGAAGTACCGATAACCATATGCAGAACTGGGGGATTTCTGAACGCTGAACAAAGCCTGCAAGCTAGAGATCACCTTTCCTGCATGAAGTCTGACTTCCATGGGATTAGTGACTTCATTTAGCAAAACAGGCTTTCATAAGCAGAATGGTCCTCAAATCATGACAGCCATAAAAACTCAAGGTGGTATATGTGCTTTTATTTATTCTGCTGGTGTCAGCACTAATGAGGAAGCCTGAATGGTCAGCACTGCACTATTTTCCAGGCTATGGTATGTTAAACTGTGTTATTTTTACAAAATGAAATGGGAACAAATGCTGGTTTTTCTAGTAAATTAGGAGTGGACTTTGAGGTGATCGAGTATTCTGTTTTCTAACAGCATAAGACATGTCCTGCTGGGCCTAACCAATGGTCTACCTAAGCCTAGTATTCTGCCTTCACCTGTGGCAGCAGGAAAACCTGAAAGCCTGTCCAATTTCTGCAATCCATTCCTATCATAGTGCCCAGCATCTGCTAGTGTTGTATTAGGGATATTATGGGATTCACCCTTGCCTGTACCCTTTAGAGTCCATGTAAGGGCCTGTTGCCCATGGATTTGTCTAATCTCTTCCTTGAATTTGCTGATATTGTCTTCCCCCACAGCCTTCTGACAGCCTTTCTGACTATGTAGGAAAGCACTTTACTGTGCTGTAAAGTGGTGTCCTACTGGTCTCAACAAGTGTCTCTTAGTTATGCCATTGCGGCATTTGGCAAAAGATTCTGCATTTACTTTATCCATCACATTCATGATTTTGTAAAGCTCAGTCATAACCTCCTCAATCTTTTCCTGTAGAAACTGAAGAGTTGTAGCATTCTTAGATTTTTCTAAAAAGGCTGCTGCCCAATCCCTTGATCGTTTGAGCTGCTGTTTGCCGTATTTCCTCGAACACCACTGTGTTCTTGAAATATAGAGATCAGATGGTATGCATTACTCCAGGCGTGAACACACGAAGGTTTTTACACAGTGGTAAAATGATGCCTGCTTTTTCTCTCAGTGCCTTTGTTGATGATGCCCATTATGCTGGTAGCTTTTTTGACTTCCATTTCTATTTGAGTCAGTGATTTTAGAGATTTTTTTACTGTTTTTTCTTGCCGGTCTTTTGGGATGGTCTCATCTCTGCATCTCTGCATTGTTTTTTTAGAGAAAAAGTATTGGACTTGCCAACATAAAACACAATTACTTTAACATGAATATGATAAGAACTACTGTCTGGCAATAATAAATGTTTTTTTAAACAAACAAAAATATTGCTAACCATGCCAAACAGAACAAATGGCAGTTTGACTTCAGCAAAGAAAGGGCACTTCCTCCATTCTCTTTCAAGCTACATCCAGACAAACATACGTAATACTCTTTCCCTACCAGATGCAAGCACATATAGTTCTCTGCCCCTCACTTTTGCGTACAAACAATCCACCCTCAATGTTCCTGAAGATACTATATTGTCTTTACAGCACAGTTTGTTCTCACGCTTTCTCCCTGTGCACATCGTACATTTTCAGGTTGTGGACAAAGGTCTGTTGAAATGTAACTGGACCACGAGGCCAGTGCAGACAAGGCACTGCAGTGTCTATCCCTAGTATAACAAGGGACACAGCAGCAAGCGTCATGGGGAGCTCCCTTGACAGCTCAGCCTGAATGACCAAAATCCCATTTACAGCTGGTTCATCTGAGGATAGGAAGTAGCCTAATTCTGGATCACTGTGAGATGCCTTGATAGAAGTCCTCTCCCTTTTATTCCCTTGCATTACACCTTGGCTGAACCAGTCGGTTGCATTTTTTCCAAGATGAGAGAAACTAACACAGTTTCCTGAGAAACACAATTACAGTGTAAGGCATAGCAGACAGGATTCACATCACCTAAAGACAGATGTCTGCCATACCTGGACTGGTAACTGTATGCTCTCAGTGAAGAGAAATAACTTGCTTTCAGGATATGACTTAACATCGTGTATTTTAGATGTCTGCCTCAGGTGAAGATAAGATCTTGATGTCAATGGTTTTATCAACAAAAGCTCCACTGAATATAAATAACACGTATACATGGAATCTAACTTGTATATGGGCACATGCAGTGTGCACATTTAACCAACTAATGTACATTATGCTGAATACATACTTTAATATTCAGTAGTTGTAGCATTATTGTATAATATTAAGGAGAGTATTCCTATAAACAAAGGGAAGTCCAGTACAGAATACAATCTTTTGGACACAGCAGCAAGAATAAACCAACTCTACTGAAAAAAAAATTGTGCTCAAAGTGTGGTCAGTTCATGTCTATGAAGTCACTGAGCAGTGATGGCGTCATTCTGATAGCAGCACAAATGACTCAACCTCACTACTATCATTCCTATCAGATTTCATCTCTGGTGGGTTTTACTTCAAACTAACACTCACTAGAGCATGTTTCTTGAGTCACATTACAAAATACATAAGTAGATTTGATTTCTGCACTCCTTTGTTAACCTTGGTGATACTGTGAAGATATGTGCATGTGTGACTTAAATAGGTGCATGGTATGGCTATAGTATGATACGATACGACCTTTTTTTTTTTTTTCTTTCATCAAAAATTATGAAACATTTTCTAACCTGCTGTGTGTAAAAACACAGAACAGTGCACAGCTTTCGAAGTTAAGTGGCAGAAACTGATTTTGCCATGTGACTTCAGTTTCAAGGATTCAAGAAGCACAGAGAGTAACTCATAATATAAATTTCTTTCTTCATTTGCTAGTTTTGTAACAGCATCTAATGGTGCTATTTAACTGTAATACATGCAAATCCTCAAACACTAAGTCAAATAAACTTTTCCCTGTAATTATTTAACAGACTTTTCCCCTTCTGTGAAACTGTTAAGCATTAAAAAAATTGAAGCAGATTGCTTCAGAAGTATAACTGTCTTCCTATTTGTCAGAGATCTCAAAATAAATTCACCACAGATCAGCTGAAAAATTCCATTTCAGAAGTTTCATTATGCTTTATTTCAATGTAATAATTTAAAATTATTATTCAAATAAAGTATTTGAATAAAAAGTCATGTCAGACTAGAAAAAAAGGGGGTTATTTTGATGAATAAAAGTTTTGAAAAATCTGAAATTTATCCTTAAATTTATTTTAATGATAACAATATTTTTTCTGTGAAAAGTTCCAGTTTTTGTGAAATTATGTTGTTCAGTTATCAACATTATGAAGGCTTTCACGTGTGTAATTATATAAGACCCTCCAAACAAATAGCGTTGTAACATGTACTCATAACATGCTTCAGAGAAAGGACATAGTTGCTACGTATGTACAGTACAAAACAACACATTACAAAACCTTGCACGTTGGTGACAGCTGTGCTGTCCTGGGAGGTGCTGCGATGATGCTGTACCAAGGCCAGTTAGCCCTCTACCACACTGATATGGCTACACTGCTTTCTGAACCCCAGTGACTAATCCCACATGGTGTCATACTACATCTCATAGCTGCGGCCAGCATGCACCCACATGAACATCAGGGCAGATTCCAGCAAGCACTTTTAGGAAATTCTTTCCAGGAGGTATATATATAGAGAAAAAAAGGCCAGTAACTACAAAAGCTTCTTGATTGCTGCTGCCCTGAAACATCCTCTACACGAGATCAGTTACATAAGATCATCATCCTTTTTAGAGCTTTATATTCACAATCATCTTCATTGTCTCAGAAATTTCCATATTTAGTGATTTGAAGCTTGTGAGCTGTGCTGTCATTTGACATGTGATGTTTCCTTGAATTAGCCAGCATCTATTTTCCTCTTGCCATACCTCTATACATTCCCCTTATTACCTAGGGCCCAAATCTGTAGCTAGTTTACTTTTACTTCCCACGTTTTTTCTTTTGCGTTTCTTCTGTCCTCATTTGCATTTAAATCTTCCTTTCCAACTGAATTTGAAGTAGCCTTCCTCATTTGAAAGTCATTAAAATTTGCCTTTGCAAGACTGCAACAAAACAGTTCTTTTCATAATGTTAACTTAAATGCATGAAAAAAAAAAACAAAACACTTGGTTTCAGTTTTTACCTTCAGAACTTCCAGATATAAATTAGGTATTCATATGCTTTAAACTGAGGAATCGCATAATTGTGTTATTGCAACTTTCATCGTTCCTCTCCTGCACTGACACCCTTATTGCTGTATCACAAATCCAGTTTACATTCTGTACAGCTTAATCCTTTTAGGTTTTTTGCACTACAGATGTGTAATGCCTGTAAACTTGGACAAGTGTGGTTTTGTGGATGTGTGTATACCTACATACCACATGTAGTGTATGTTATAACTTGCAGTTTCCTGTTTTGTACCTCTGCATTTTCCAAGTTTGTCCAGTGTGCTAAAAATTTGATTTAGCCCTCACAAGATATGTTTGTTCAAATTTAATATGAGAAGGCACAGTGTGATAAAGCCTGTACTCTTTATGGTGTATATGATCAAATGAAGCACATCACGCTTACAGAAGTGACTGCCTTTATCTTAAGAGTTTGTAGGCTTACTGCTGTCATCTCATGCCATCCAAAAGTGTGTCTGATTTAAATTGTGTGTGTAAATACTATTTTTTCCCCATCCTATCTTTTGTTCTAGTCAAGGTTTTTCATTCATAAAAATGTAGCTGCTTCAATTATTTTCCACTTGGCATAGTTCTAGTAATTTTTTTATGTAAACCCAAGTCTTATAGTAATGCGAAATTTTCAGCTCATATTTTAAAAATGGAATATTTAATGAAGACAGAAAAGTTTGTAGATTTGAATTCAAAGTTTCAAAAATTAAAAAGATCTGTTACTTGTGTTTAAAATCTCACCATTTTAAAGACAATCCCATCACCCATACTTGTTTAGTTGATAGAGGAAATGGCGCAGATCTAGAGGGCCGTTCAGGAAACCAGGAGGATCATCCTAGCACAGGCAGGTGCTCCCAGCTTTCCTCTGAGCTCTCTCCCTAGGGACTGCTGGGGAGCCTGGCCTCCACGTTCAGACATCTGTGTGAATCTGTGCTGTAAATCTTCACCGCATGATTTATAAACAAACATTTTTTCAAGTTTTGCCAAGTGATGCTGGCAACTTTTTAGAAAACAAAAACCATCTTTGTGGTTTGTGTATTTACTTCTTATTATTGATTCATGTGTATATTTACTTTTTGTGCTTTGCATAACGATGGTATGATAATACCTTTATCTGCTGGGATTGCAATGTACAGAGGAAAAAGGAAATACAGAGGAAGAACACCTGATAGACTGTAATGCCATTTCACAATTGCTAGATCTTGTCCGATTCCTGTGTGCAGTTTTTCATTTTATTTAGTCTGTTATGTCTGAAACAGCATAAAAAATGTATCCACAGGTAAAGCCCCATTTTGTAGAAAGAAGTATGATGAAGTAAAGATGAACATTTAAAAGTTAGTGGGCCTGCACTTGCACTAAGAGTGTAAAACCACTAGTTAAGCTAGCGCTGACAGACTCAATAATGGTAAAATGGAACATGTTCACTTATGACAAATGAAATTTTAGAACAAATGAAAATGTCAAGTCTCAAAAGAACAACAGTAACATCAGTACATCTGCTGGTAAATGTTCTGGTTATACTCATCAGCAGACGTTTTTCAGCAGTAGAGGCCATATTAGTCCGTTGTTGCTGTTCTTGCATACTTTTTTGGCTGCTGAAAAGAAACATGCAGTTGCCCTAAGAAGGTCAGTAATGGAGAGAGCAAAAAAACACCATACGTTCTTTTGGAAGACTGGAAGTGGAACTAAGGCCCTGAAGGGATCCCTTGCTGATGCTGGAGAACCAGGTCCCCTTTTCCACACACTTCCATTGTCACACAAGTTTTCTTCTAAGTGTGTTCAGTGTTGTGAAAGCCATTAAAAATGTACAAAGGACTGCTCCACTTGAGCATGCTTTTGTAATGTACAGCTTGAAAGCCTTTTGTAGCTGGGCAGCTAGGCTGAAAGGGACACTTAGGAAGATGTCGTTAATGCTTCCAAATGAGTTTCAGGTTTTCTTCATGCATCCTTCAATTTTACATTGCTTTAGTCTTAAACCAGTACTGAACTCTGTAGTTGAAATATCCTGTAATTCTATAATAATTTAATTTCCTACTATCCCTGTTATCTCTTGCCAATCATTCAACCACCTAGATGTCAAACAATTCATGCAGTAGAACCTGCTATTTCAAATAGACTGCTCAGGCCATTTCTGGCATCTTGTTTACTTGGGAACAAATCTTCTGTTCATTTAAATGGAAGAAACTCTATATCTTAAATTAAGCAAATGCATATTTACAGCAGCAGACAATTGGGTTTGGATAGCTTTTCCTTCCTGGCTCATATTCTGGCTCTTGTTCCTTTTCTCTCTAAATTTCTTTTGATTTATTTACCCTTTAATGCCCACTGTTTCACATTTTATTTTTTCAGAGATTCTGAAAAAGTCAGACCAGACCTGATTGTGTTCTTTCTACAGAGGGCTGAAATGAGGAAATGTGTGTGTGTCAGGAGCTACTGTGATTTGTTTCCCTCTAGACTTGAAAACAGTTTTGTTACCCTGACTTCTTTTCTGTCTTTATTCTACAGTATAAACCTCTATATGAATCATACAGTGAGATAGTAGACATGTGCCTTTTCTGCAACAAGGAAAAAAACATTCTGCTTAAGTTACTCTGGCTGCTCTTTGGTTTATGTCTTGCATAATGGGCATTTGTGGCTGTTTAGTCCACGAAGTATTCAGTACCATAGAGCTACTTTTGCATCACCTTCCATAATATTCAGTTCTTTTCTGGTGCTTTAGCACACAGACTTCTAAAATTTGAAATTTAGTATTTCCCTCCTCAGCAGCTCATGGTACATTAAAATCTGCACCTCAGGTATCTCAAAACCCTGAAGTTTCAGTATTACTGCTCACTGTTCAGTACCCATTTCTGTAGCTATTCTACTAGCTCTGACAGTGTCCAAAGAGCTGACCGGATTGTCATCTTCTTCCCCCTTTATTATGTTTAAGTCCTGATTTGATACTTTTGTCTGACATAAGTTTCTAGCATCTCAAAACATACTGATAACTGAAAAAGAAATCAATTATTTAGAACCCAAGGAGAAGAAAGCTGTTTACCAGGCTGTTAGCACTGTTACCTGTTACCACAGGGAATCCCTGTGATATTAATATTTCATTTCTACCCAGATAGAGAGGAAATCTGACAAGAATCAACAACTAATAGACACAGAGGGGAAAGAAATGACAACATTCAAGGGATCTTCTAAATGAATATTTTGGAAGGCATGGTAAAAGAACACAAGGGATCAAAGCCAATGCGACCCCTGGTTCAAAACTTGCTGATGATCAGTGGTAGGTGCTACAACTGCATAATAACTGTTAAGAAGTTCAACCTATTGTGTCAGTTCTTAAGCAGACTGTTCACATGCCCTTCATTTCATGAGCCTGAAAATTATGCTGGCTGGCTTACTGATACTGAAGCCGTGCCCTTTCCAGCCCAGCCTGCAGAAGTTTATTTTTTGATTTATCCTCTTGGAAGCACTGGCCAAACCAGTCTCTGGTTTGGTCTTTGTTTTAATGTCCCTCTTGTCCCATGATAGTCACCTCAGTGCCCCCTGCTCTGAATTCCATACTATTAAGGAAAGACCCATGCTTCCTTAGGTTTCGGTATGACCTAAATGACCATTTAGGATGAATGCCATGTAGGGTCCAGGACATCTGAGAAAACATATACAGTGACTCAGTTGATATTGGCACAGGCACTGTTTTTAGGCTTAGTAACACTATGATTAGTGACTTAATTGCTGACATATGTTTTCCATCCTTTAAAGGCCAGAGAATTGAGCTGGAAAAATGTTAGGAACCATTTTTGAACCCCTAGTGGTGGTGGCAGCCTTCATAAAGTCTTAACATTTGTGGCAATTCAAATGCCACAATCACCTATTAAAAGGATTTGCTGTCTTACGAGTACATTCCTCTTGGTACCAGCCAGTTTATAACTGATGTGCTTGCTGTTATGCATATGCACAGATAACCCTTCCAGATGAATCTGACTTTCAGCACTAGAGGTCTACACTTCTGTGAAGTCCTTCCTCATATTTATCAGCAGTGCCATTATTTGTCTTTGATTCACAGATAGTGATTACATTTGCATTTTTGGCAAGCAGGGTGTTCACAGCTGTGAAAAAAAAATATTTTTCTTCTTGGAATTTCCATTCTTGGAAAAGACTGGAAATGAATAACTAGGAAATTACATTTTGTAAAGCCATCACAGCTTTTCATCTTGTTCAAACAGCTTTTCCACCGCAGAAATACATCCCCCGTGTCAGTAAGATGACCTTATGACTTTGTAACTGATATTGTGCATTTGCAACTTTCTCACAATCATTTATTTCAGTAGTAAAATATAACTTTGTTTTTATGCTCTCAGTGTCGTTACATGATTGTAGATGGGTAGGAAGCATACATTTTCCAGTTTTAGTAGCTCTTCAGAATATTTTGCTTAATCACCTAAAATTGATTGATTTCCTAACCAGTAGTTATTTTCTTACTGGTTACTGGTACTAGAAATAGAAGTCCTGTATAAGAAAACCACTGTAACTTTTTCATCATTAAGATAGACCAGCTTCTCTCTCTGCCTTCTCCAGTCTTTCTGTTTCAGATACTGATCATGGTAATATTTGGGCTTTTACTTCAAAACGAGATTGTGTTTTAATTTAAATGTTCATTGGCAATTAGAAATCCAGAATGACAACCTGAAGAAAAAGTTACTTTCCGGTTACTTTCCAGTTACTTTCAGAACTCCTTGGAAGAGTCTGCTGAAATACAATAATAATAAAATAAATCAAAAATCCACTGTCGTTGTTTTAACTAGAGGAGAAGATCTGAGAGCTAGCAGCTCTTGGAATGTACTTTTGCTCACGAGGACATCCTTTTTCTCCAGTCTTTCATGAAAATTATTGGAAAATATAATATTGTTTTCTAGAGATATTTATGTGCTAAAAAGGATGAGTTTGCAGGTTAAGGATATTTGTTGTAGTTCTTCCCCCTTCTCCACACACTTGTCCATTCCATTCCACCTTTGCCTGCTGCTCTTCTTCTCTAAGTGTGTGAATATTCTCTATCAAGTTATAGATTTTATCATAGCAATTCTGGTGAACAATGATTTTGAGAGCGGCCTTCTGAACCTCTTTGACATTGCCATTCTATCTGTTGTGTTTTAGAACCAGCATCTGGTGTGTCGGAGTTACCTCTCAGTTCTTTTGATGTTAAATTAGCCTCAGACCTTGTATTCATTGAAGCAAAAGAAAAGGCCCCATTCCCTGAAATTTAACTTTGCAGAGTCAGCTCTTGTGTAATACTCTGTTGCAGCTGCTTGGAAAATAAATTAAATCCAGCTTTCTGTAAAGGATGGAACATAGAGACAATCACAGACATTACCTTGTAACATAATAGTTCATGAAGATTAAATATAGACAGATATTCCCATTATTGGCTGTTTCACTTTCTCAGGTGTCAGGGAGTGGTAAAAACTTTTAATATTTGAAGTATAAGCAAAGATTTCCCCTCCTTACTTCTCTGCTTTAAATACTCCTTGAGGATTTTGTTTTGTTTTAATCCAATGCTTTATGTCTCAAGCATCCTTGTAGAAATCTCTAAAATTATGCAAAACCATGAATATTCTGCAAATTTATGCTGTTTCTAAGTTGCGCTCATATGTCGATACAAGTTTATTAGCAAAAACTGTACTAGTATTTCATTCAATGCTACTTACATTCACACATTAGAGAGGTCAGATATAAACAAGTTTCTATCTTTATTGCCTTAATTTTTAACACTCAAAGAAAAATTTCAATGAAGAAAATAGTATACATACCTGCTTAATTTGCTATCCTTTTTAATAGCATGTCTTGCTCATGGATGGGCAGGTTCTCATCTGTTGGCAGCAAGCCATGGCTGGAGGGGTTAAAAAAAAGAATATTACAGGAAAATATATACTGTGGAGGCTTTCTTAAGGCCCAGCTACCAGATTCCCAGGAGGTCATGCACGTGCTGTTCTGGCAGGGCTGTGTAGTAGGGTGTGCCAAGCACGTATTTGGCCACTGTCAGGTTTTTCTCCTTTAGACCTCAGTAATGTTTCATCTGCTGCAATAATAACTCTTAACCTTTTTTTTTAAAAAAAATAAATCCTGTAGTCCCTTTTTTATGTTGTGTGGAAAAAAAATGAATCTCATTCTGCCTGGAAAGAGAATTCATAATGATTATCTGTGTCTTGTAGAGGTGCAAAATAATGTCAACAGAAAATAAAAGCCACATTTAAAAAGAAAAAAGATCTAACCAACTTCTTATCTGAAGTGAAAAATACTTTATTTTTTCTGAGATTTCTTGATTTTTTCATAAATTTTCTTATAATAAACTTTTGATGAAGTTTATTTTTCCTCTTGTGTTTTATCACCTCTCTTGTTTGTTTGTATTTTGGGATTTGGGGGGTGGTGGTGGTTATTGCCATTATTCCCTCCATTTGCTTCAAAATGTTACAGAAATGCCAGGACTAATGTCTTCTTCCACTCCTTTTTTAATTATGAGGAAGTCTTGAAAAATAAATATACCAAAACAAATAAATAAGCAAGTCTTTCCTTTTATTCTTGCTCTTCCTTCACATTTCCCATGAGGAAAACCAGTAAAATTTCTAAATTTCTCTTTTTTACACCCAAATCCACTTTTGGTAGGTTCTTAAAAAGCAGTGTTTCAAGTATTTCTAATGCTTTTAATACTATTCCTAATAGTACTAATTTTAGCTCTTACAAAATATTTTTTTTAATGCCCAGACCCATTGGCACTGTAAAGTACCCATTCTGTAGATAGGGAAATGGAAGCACAGAAGGGGATAAAGTGATTCATTCAGGATGACTCATGCAGTGAGAGAACAGGTTTTTGTATGCTATTATCCTACTTCATTCCTGCAAAAGAAAAGAATGAAACAAAGGATTTCCTGATAGCTTATATGTATAAACAGCAGTGTCCCTCCCTTGGCTGCCTGCGGGGCCCCGCATCAGCTTAAGTTTTCCCCTTGAAAGCCAGTCTTTGATGGTGAGTTCTTCTCCAGAATCATAGGTTAGACGTGGTGATGGATGGTGCATCTACAACGGTGCCAGCTGGGGAGGGCACGTGACTACATGGCCATGTGTTTGATCAGCTCAGCAGAACTTTGGACATGCAGGTTGAATTTTCCTGAAAATAAATGCTTGAAAAGTACTTTTTAGCTGGCAAAATTGTTGATTCTCCTGGGAACACTTCACAGGATGGAATAACCAGATGTCAGGGGAAAACAGTGGGAGACAAAGCTTGTTCCAAAAGCAACAATGTTAGAGTGACGTTTTTTCAGCTGCAGGGACTGGTGCAAGGTGCTGGCATTTCTCCTTCTTGGTCTCTTCTACTGCACATTTTGTAATGTTTTCAGAGTGATATAATCACCTCCTTGGTGCCAGCAATTATGGCATGTCCTGTCCCAATCTTAGTAATGACATAGGTATCAAGAAAATAGACTTTTGGAATCAAGTAGTCAAACAGCTTTTTTGAACAAAGGGAATTGAGTGCACCCTCAGTAAGTTGTAAGTTTGCAGACAACACCAAATTGGGGAGGGGGCGAGTAGGACCTGGGTGTGCTGGCTGATGGCTGGCTGAACATGAGTCAGCAGTGTGCCCAGGTGGCCAAGAAGGCCAACAGCATCCTGGCCTGTATCAGAAACTGTATCAGCAGAACAAGGGAAGTGATCGCCCTCCTGTACTGGGCACTGGTGAGGCCGCACCTCAAATACCGGGTTCAGTGTTGGGCCCCTCACTGCAGGAGGGACACTGAGGTGCTGGAGTGTGTCCGGAGAAGGCAACGAGGCTGGCTGCCTTGGTCTACAGAAGAAGCCTTGTGATGAGCCGCTGAGAGAACTGGGGTTATTTAGGCTGGAGACAAGGAGGCTCAGGGGAGACCTTAGTGCTCTCTACAGCTGCCTGGAAAGAGGCTGTAGGCAGGTGGGTGTCGGTCTCTTCTCCCCAATAACAAGTGACAGGACAAGAGGAAACGGTCTCCAGTTGTGCCAGGGGAGGTTTAGGTTCAGTATTGGGAAAAATTACTTCCCTGAAAGGGTTGTCAAGCATTGGAACAGGCTGCCCAGGGAGGTGGTGGAATCACCATCCCTGGAGATCTTTAAAAAATGCAAAGATGTGGTGCTTAGCAACATGGTTTAGTGATGGACTTGACAGTCCTAAGTTATTGGTTGGACTTGGTGATCTTAAAGGTCTTTTCCAACCGAAACGATTCTATGATTCTGCATACTATACATTTTTTTCCTGAAAACATGAAATTACTTAATTCAAAAGACGGCCTTACGTGTTTAATTTATATTGGGGGTTTTTTTCCCTATTTGTAAATAGACAGCATTTTAATCATTTTATCCTAAGAAACTCTGTAATTCAGTTGTTATAATTTGACTGAATTTTGCAATGTTTTTGACAGTTTAAGCATGTAATCCTTTGGTGTTGGGGGTGGGGGGGACAACTTGCAGAAAGGATGGGGAAGGGCAGCACATTTTGCCTGATGGAGAATGGCAGCAGAGGAGCAGTTCCACCAGAGAGGATGGCTGATGGATAAGCACAGCAGTAAGTAGTCTGCTCCCTTCCCAAATCCTTAATATGAACTGGAGCACAAAGTTAGTTCTCTGGAATTTGCTTCTGCTTACAGATAATTCTGTAATTGATGAGAAAATCTTGAGCTGTTCGTGAATGTATTGATGGTCCTATAGAGACATTTTTTTATGGGGCAGGCTGAGTTGTAAATTTTAGTAGAACACATTGGTGTTGCTGTGTGAGGAGAATGTTTGATTTTGGTTTGCAATACACAGCAATTGTTAACAGCTTTGGCTTGTCGGAATATTCACTTTTTTTTTTTTTTTTCCTGTTTTAAACCACTACATCAAACCTGCTTCCAAGTTTGTTTAATACTGGAAAAAATGTCTTGTTACAAGTAGAGAGTGTAAACTGATATTTCTGTTACCACATTCCTCCACAGAGGAAGACACTTGTTTGGTGAGACATGCTTAGCTTAGCTCTGTGTGTGTGGCATTTGAAGACTGTAGCAGCTAGTGTTTTGTTTTCCCTTGTTTCTAGCTGGTTTGTGAATAAGCCTTGAGAACTCATAGACTTCTGCTCATTTAGGTATTTTATCAAATGAGATTTTGATAATATATATAGTAATTTTACAGTTCATAATATGTTCTTACTTTGTTAAGATAAAGCACTATATTTCTAGCTTTATAGCTTTTGCTTTCAGAGTCTGAGAGTCATGTGCACTATAGGAATCTTACAGTGACTAACGGAAACTTAGTAGAGAATACAGGAGCACAAGATATTTTAGTGAGTTTTTTTTATATTACAACAGTTAATCATAGTGAGACTATGAATGAAATGTTCCAATGATCCTGAAGTCTGCAGAAAATGAGGTTAAAACCTCAGGCATTAAAACCAAAATGCAACATGCACTTGGTCATCTCTATACTAACCATTAGAAAGCAAATCTGCAACACTGCATTTGAAGTTTGATGTTTCTGATGGTCTACCAGTAATGGCTGTTGATAGTGCCACAGTAGGTTGAAAAAGAAAACTGGAAAAAAAAAACAGCAAATGCGAGAGTTTAGAGAGATTAGGCCCTCTCTTGAGTTATCACGTTAGAGATCATTTAGGCAAACTCGACACCCAGAAATCCATGAGCCCTAATGGAGTGCACTGCTGAGTGCTGAGGGAGCTGGCAGATGTTGCTGCTAAGCCACTCTCCATCATCCTTGAAAGGTCATGGAGGACAGGAGAGCTGCCTGAGCACTGGAGGAAAGCCAGTGTCACTCCAGTCTTCCAGAGGGGCAAGAAGGAGGACCCAGGAAACTACAGGCTGGCCAGCCTCACCTCCATCCCTGGAAAGGTGATGGAACAGCTCATCCTGGAGGTCATCTCAAAGCATGTAGAGGAAAAGAAGGTTATCAGGGGTAGTCAACAAGAATTCACCAAGGGGAAATCACACCTGACCAACCTGATAGCCTTCTATGATGGAATGACTGGCTGGCTAGATGAGGGGAGAGCAATGAGCGTTGTCTACTTTGACCTCAGTGAGGCTTTTGGCACTGTCTCCCATAACATACTCATAGGTAAGCTCAGGCAGTGTGTGGGTTGGATGGGTGGACAGTGAGGTGGATGGAGAACTGGCTGAACTCAGAGCTCAGAGGGTTGTGATCAGTGGCGCAGTCTGGCTGGAGGCCTGTGGCTCACGGTGTTCCCCAGGGGTCAGTACTGGGTCCAGTCCTGGTCAAGTTACTCATCAGTGACCTGGATGAAGGGACTGAGTGTCCCCTCAGCACATTTGCTGATGATACAGAGCTGGGAGCAGGGGCTGACACCCCAGCAGGCTGCGCTGCCATTCAGCGAGACCTGGACAGGCTGGAGAGTTGGGTGGGGAGGAACCTGATGAAGTTCAGCAGAGGCAAGTGTAGGGTCCTGCACCTGGGGAGGAACAACCCCACGCAGCAGCACAGGCTGGGGCTGACCTGCTGGAAGGCAGCTCTGCGGAGAAGGGCCTGGGAGTGCTGGAGCACAGCAAGGTGCCCATGAGCCAGCAGTGTGCCCTGGTGGCCAAGGCGGCCAGTGGGATCCTGGGGGGCATTAGGGGAACGTGGCCAGCAGGTCGAGGGAGGTGATCCTCCCCCTCTGCTCTGCCCTGGTGAGGCTGCAGCTGGAGTGCTGTGTCCAGTTCTGGGCTCCCCAGTTCAAGAGGGACAGGGAACAACTACTGGAGAGGGTCCCGGGAGGGCTACAGAGATGGTGGTGGGGCTGGAGCATCTCCCTTCTGAGGAAAGGCTGAGGGAGCTGGGCCTGCTTAGCCTGGGAAAGATTGACAGAGGATTTTATCAATGTCTACAAATATCTTAAGGGTGAGTATCAAGAGGCTGGGGCCAGGGTCTTTTCAGTGGTCCCCAGTGACAGGACAAGAGGCAATGGGCACAAACCGCAACAGAGGAGGTTCCACCGGAATATGAGGCGAGGCAGAAATTCTTTACCTTGAGGGTGACCGAGCACTGGAACAGGCTGCCCAGAGAGGCTGTGGAGTCTCCTTCTCTGGAGACATTCAAAACCCACCTGGATGTGACTCCATGCAACCTGCTGCAGGTGAACCTGCTTTAGCAGGTGGTTGGACTAGGTGATCTCCAGGAGTCCCTTCCAACTCTGACCATTCAGTGATGCTGTGATTCTCCAGCATGTGCACAACAGTATATACAATAATCATATCCATGTTATTATGATGAAAAGTCAAGCACAAAAGAAGGAGACACCAACATTACAATTGGATTAGGAACCCTGGTTTATTCCTGTGGATAAATAATTTGATACAGACTTTACCTATATGATTCCATACTGCTTTTATTTCGCTGAGTGCACGGAATGAATGCAACTCTATTCGTGTCTTTTTTTGGTTTTCTATTGTTTTCTTGCTCTTCATTATATGGCCACGTGCTTCATTGAGAACCTGCTGTTCAGACCTGTTGGAAAAGCAGTTACAGTGCTTTCATTGCCTTTTCTATGGTGTTCATCACTATGCTACCTCACTACTTTTCATACATGATTAAATTAATTTTCATATCACACCATATCAATGATGTGAGGAAGTATTATTATCCTTCTTAACCCAAGATGAATTAAAATACAGGCATTAAAATGAAAGCATTCCCTAAATTGAATATCCAAAATGAGGTACCTAGGACTTCAGGTTTTTGATCTGCTTATCAAAGAATGACTCATATATTCATAGTTTTCCTGAAAGGGTGGGTGGGAGAATGTTGAAGTGCTAGGATACACTGGGGGAAGTATCACTTCTTGTTGCTTCTTACCCTCTTCCATTGGCATTCGCTTTTGGCCACTACTACTAGAGTCAGAAGAGTGGATCTGATGGATCTTTGAGCCATTTAGTGGCTGCTCAGATGTTCTGAATTAATCTGTATTTGTAAGTGGTGATGCCCACATAGATCAAGCAGCAGCCTTTCAGAGTGGATACCTCAAGAATGAGAAAACTAATTAGTTAGTCACATAATTAGTGACATATGATAAAGTTGGTGTGACTAATTCAGTAATTCAGGTGGTCTGCAGCCTGGACAAATATTTCCAGTTCTTGGTGATAAAAGCACTTTTACCTTTCTGTAGTCCTTTGCTTGAATCAGTACCCACCTCCTGTAGTGAATAAGTATCCCACTGGCAGGGGTGTGTTCCTCGGAGTCCTCTTAGACCCTGAGTAAGGTGGGAATTTTGTAAAAAAGAACACAGTTATCACTTAGTATTTTTTCAATAATGTAGATACATGAGCTGACTGACTTTAAGGCTGGCTGAAGCTTATAACTCTGAAATTTATGAAGATGTTCACAGAATCAGCAAAAAAAAAAGTATTTTGCATGTATTTGGCTAAATTTCACTTCACAAAACAGCTTCCATGTCTTGTTTTTTTTTTTTTTTAATATGAAAAAATACACATCTCTTCTACTTTCTTATTAACAATTTACCCATTTTCCCTAAAAAAAAAAAACCAACAAAACCCGGGAAATTTCAGCACAACTGGACAGAATTTAGTAATGTAATGGTAAAAGAAAAACACAATTTTATAATGTGGATGGTCAGGCAACCCTCTTAGGTAATGTTATTAGGATTTATAATAATATAATATACCATTAAAATAATATTTTAAAAAATCAAGAAGAATATGGTCCAAATGATCCATTAGTGTAGGTTAAAATTTGTTTTGGACTAGCAATGAGAATTATCTTTCTTGACATACCAGATACTCAGTGAATGTGCTCCGGGTCTACAATCAGTATAAAAATACAGTATGAGTGCATACACACAAGATATTCCAGTCTCGGCACCCTTCCAAGGCAAGCTCCTGACCTTTTTGTTTCCCTTTAAAGGCTGTTGCTTGATTGTGGCAAAGCTGTAGCAAGGATTTCCAGAACCCAGATCATGAAGTGGACCTTGATACATCTAGTATAAGTCCAGGGAAGTGGAAGCAACTAAAAATTTAGAAAATTCTATATTTTTATAATATATATAAATATATAAATACAAAAAATGCAATACAAATTAATACAGTACAAAAATACAAATTAAAAAAAATATCCAAACACCCAGAATGTAAAGAATTGAAATAGAAAGAACTGAAATGGAAAGAATTTCAATGAAACAATTTTGAAAAAACAAAGTACAAAACTTGTAGAGCTCTGAAGCTCTTAATACTTCGAGCTTTTAAGCTTTAAACAGTACTTGCTATGATTTAAATGATAATTGCTGCTAACATGTACCAACATGAATTCTCGTGGGAGTAGAATTCGTATATGATTAATTGCCAGCAATCCTTTATTGCAATTAGAGGAATGTTACAACAGTGTAAGAAAAAAAAAATAAAATGTTGCTTTTCAAGTATAATTGTCTCCTTTTCATGGAGCTTTCATTGGCGTAGGGAATCTGGAGCAACACTGGAAGACACTTTCTTTGTCTAAAGAGACAACTGCAATTCCTTACCCAGCTGCCTCCTGCCCACTGTCCTGTGAAGCTGGCCTTGATTTCCTGTAGATATCTATGTGTGCACATTGTGCTGGTGAAACAAGCCATCTTACCTTCTGTGTGCAGGGTTCTTACAGTCTGAGCTATAGACCACCTTCTTTATGGACATTTTTGTCCACAGCTCTTACCCATTTTCTGGAAGACACACTTTTGAAGTAAGATTGGCTTAAGCTCAGTTGTGCAAAAGACTTAAGAATTATGAGCTGGGTGATGCTGAGGCATGCGACCTCCTCTTGTCATTATCATTCCACCTTCTGGCTCTGGAAGGTCCTTCTGAACTGCATTCTCTGGGATGGAAGTGTAGCCAGGAGTAACCATGACTGCTTTTTCCTGTCAGCTGCTGGCTGGGGCACTGTTTGCCAAAGATCTCTGCCGCTAAGCACAGGGTACATGTAACCATATCTTCTGTGACTGTGCCAGGGGTCTGTTGTCATTGTGGCCATATACGATGATTCTTCAGAAGGATGTGTTTTCCAGGAAGCTTCCCAATGCGTACTAGTGTTAGCCCTGGGGAACATTCACGTGTACTTTCCGTATTCCATGCACTCTCATCACTACTGTAGTGTACTGATTTACATAGTATGGGTTTGAGGAACCACCTTTTTTCCTACGTACTTGCTTTGTCCCACCACTGCTTCAGAAAGAATATATAAACAATTTGGCCACTTCTGGTAATAGCATCCAACTGAATTCCCAGAAAGAGGAGGCTGAGCTCTTTCAGTGTATGAATTTTCTTTCTCTAGCAGCAAACTGTTTCTGAATCATGATCTTACATTCATTTTTATGTTTTAGTTTTTTCCTGAAAGAAAGGTGTTCCACTAATATCTTAGCGGAAATGCATTTTAATTAGGATTAGTCAATATGCCTGATGGATGGTTTGCATATTTGTATAAATTTATAAATAAATATTTTTAAATGCTTTGATTCAAATAAATTTAAAATAAAAGAGAATTAATAGGACTGTATATTACAGTAAATACGTGCTCTATAGTCAGAGTCAGTGCAAGTTGGTTTTGTATCCCAGTGCCCAAATAGCACTCAAAAAGTAGTATTGCGGAAAAAGGAGTAAGGATCATTGGATCAAAACTCAACATGGAAAGAAAACCAGTGCTGTTTTAGAATTTCTTGAAGAAATGAGGTGAGGTGACTTTTTTTAAAGGGTTTGAAGGTACTTTAGTACTTAGGGCCCAGAGAAAAGGTACCTTACAGAAAATAAGTGCAGACAACATTATGGAATGATTTAAGTGAATGGTGACAGATACACCATAATTAAATAATGACAATAATTAAGTGGAGAACCATCAGTCCAGCTGAGACTGCACTTCTAGAAATGTGGTGATGCTGCCAGGCGCCCGCAGAAGTAGGAGCTGGTGGGTGGCTGGGGCCAGCTGGCTGGCAGGCTGCTCAGGAGCACCCCTGGATTTGCTGCGTACTCCTTCTCATGCCTGGATTAAGTCGTTCTGGTTTTCAGCCTTCTTCACCTCCAGTTACCCAAAATAGTTCAGATTCTTCAATATTTTCTAAGGGTTTTCTCATTCAGACCTCAACCCGCCACAGATTTTACCAGAAGCCTTGTGGAAAACTGTCTCAGTGACCTTTTTTTGTTATCTAAAAATGGGGATACAAGCCCCAGTAGGATTGTTAGACCAGAACCACCATAGAAGGTGATTTAAGCCTAGGATAAATCTGAACATATTACCACATTTCTTGGAAGTTATTTTGCATTTTGTTTCTCTTGTGGTTTTGTTTTGGTTTTTTGCATTTTTGTTATACTGCAGTAATACAACTATTTCAATCCAAAGAAACAACAAAACATCAAATCCATGTAACAGGATCTGGAATCTGGTGTTCTTATCAGAACATCACATTAATCAGAAGATGTTCACTTGCAAGAGCCAAGTCTGAGGAAATAATAAAAGGAATTACAAAAAGAATCCCAGTATGGCTGAGCCCAACAAGCAAATTGATTTAATAGGTGCAACAAAGGCTAGCACGCCAAATGCATAGACCACTGAGGTATAATTAAGAATAATGAAGTGACATTATGAAAGAGTGCACCTTGAACTTAGTGTGAGGAGCCTGTTCAAAGCAAAAGGCCTAAAGATACGGAATAGTTGTCACAGGAAACTCCTTGCTTGGAAACTTCAAAACAAAACATGAAACAGTTTGTTTTGAGAGATCCACTACGTTTTCTAAGACACTTGCTAGAAAATCATGAGGCAGAAGTAAAACAGATAGTTGGAATTCATTTGCTAACATGTTTGAGTAGACTAATTCTTACAAACCTTTTTGCTTCAGAATGTTTTTTATCCTGCACATGTTCTGTTGGCCTGTTATCTGGCCTTTTAATATTAGTATTAAGCCTTGTTACACTCCAAATATGTCCAAAAACGTGTATGCCAAAAGCAAAAGCCAAGTTCTGCTGCTAAAAGCAAATTTCATGAAATGTCACCTTTTCTTCTTTTGCTTGCAGTTTTGATACTGGAAAATCTATCCACACCACTTCTAAAAATGGAGTTAATCATAGGGCTTGCTTGCTTGCTGAATCGCTTAACTGGACACCCAAAGCCACAAGTAGGTAGTTGGCTTGAATTCTCCAGTGGTACAAGAGAATTCAGATTTAGATCATATGTTCCTTTTAATATCATTTGCTTACAGTTTGCTGAAAATATTTTTACGCAATGGAAAGCAGAAGTTTTTATTAACTTCACTACAGAGAAAATAAAAATATCAGGTAACACATAAATGATGTTTATCTTCAAATGTAGGGAACTGAGACAATAGACCTTCTAAAATGTCAGTATAAATATTTTTCTTTTTCCCCCTCTCATTTTCCTGAGGTCTTTAGTTTTTACTAGGCATGGGAAAAGAGACAGAAAGGAAAGTAAAAGGAGAAAACCAGATGTGGTCTCTCCTACATCATCACTGGGTAGATGCTGTCAGAAAGGAAACATTTTGAAAGGTCCTAAGCAGAGAATTAACATAAGAAATAAAATTTTGGCCTGCTATTCAAATATATAAAAGCCCTAATTTTTTTTACAGGGAGGGGTTTGATGCTCTAGGTTAACCAACTTAACATCTAAAGTCTAGTGAGAGCCTATGGCAGGGACTGATTAGTGACAATTTGTTTCTTTCTGATAAAGAAAATTTCTAAAGTTTCATCCTTACTAAACACTGGAAATAACTATGTCTGGAAAAAAAGGGACACCCAAGTCAGCTGTTCACTCAATTTAATGCTTAATTTATTAATAAGGAATAATAAGGTTCAAGAGAAGTCATAAAGGCATAACTAAAGTGCGCGTCCAGTCTAGTTAATGAATGTAAAGTGTGTCTAAAATCAGTATTTCACAAAGAAATTATGGTAATTATTTGGTGTATTAGCAAATCTTTGGACAGATTTACAGCTGAATTCAGTGAATTCAGTGAATATATTTACTGTATAAAGTAAACCAGAATTTAACTACCTAAAATGCATCAATGAAAATTCAGTTCTTATTAGCAGATAATGTCTGTTCCAGAGGAAGAGGTTTTTGTCTCTGTCTCCATTTATTCCTTTCTCTGCCGTCTCTGACCGAGAGCTGTAAAATTAACATAATACAATCAACATCCACCTCACACAAAATGCTTTATAATGACATAGTATTTCAGGAGTCTCTGTGTGGTTTTTAAAGAACTGGGTCACAATGGGCATAATTTCCACAGTAACTGAAATGGTCTGTCCTACTAAAATAACCTGTAGCTAATTCAGAATAAATCATCACATCTATGAACAAAACTTTAAACTGCCCTGCTTTGATCAGAGACACACATATCTCTGGAATACACAGTAATTAATGCACACAGGGTCTAAGAGCACACTACATTGCCTGTCACATCGCATCTGACAAAGAATGAGTTTTCCCCTGTGTTGGGTTTTTATACTGAACAATTCCAGAGACAGACACACTGGCCTTTCTCTGCAATCCTCCATATCCATGGTGGATCCCACCAGCTGAGCTTGCCCACTGCTTTTTTTCATCCTGAGCAATACAAGTAACAAATTCAGATTCGGCATTTGAAGGAACCATCTGAACCTCTCTTTTCTCCAGTAGCTACAGGCTGCCTCCTCCAGAGGTGGGCTCCTATCCTGGGGCATAAGGGATAAATAGCTTACCTTCTCCTTGGAGACTTTAATAACATTTTGTTACTTTGGTTTTGCTCTAAATGAGACCCTGCCCAAAGGCAGTTGCTACAGGGCAGCTTTTCTGTGATAATTTCAGTGAATTACAGCTGCTATGCTGAATCTACCCATTCAGTGTGATGGCTGGATTGTCCTCCCAGGTGAAAATACAGGATAGGACTTCTGGGAAGTAAGGATGTTGACATGTGTAGGTAGGTCCTAGCACAGACAGATGGCTGGAGAGATTGCTTGACACAGGACAATTAATTTCTTCGATGGGGGACAAAAATTGCTCCTCTAGAACTTCTTTGTCTCTCTGTAATGTTTAAAGATGGCCTTAAAAGATAAGGTGTCCCTAGAGGATCAGTTAATTTGGCTTCTCCCTCCCCATAGTTTCCAAGATCAGATAGGCTGAAGGTGGAGAGAGACTTAAAGGGGAATATCTGGAGTGCAGTTTCTATTCTTAAAAAGTCTAGTAAATTCTTCATTTTTGGGTGGAATTTATTTCCTTCCCTCTTCTACTATTGTTTACTTCTCTAAAACAAAACAGAACAAAACAACCCCCAACAAAAGCCTATAGAAACAAACTGCTAAACTCTTGTAGTAAGGAAGACCAACATTAAGATTTTCTGTGCAGCTTTAGTTACAAGCTCTGGCGCATATTCATTATGATACCAGTACTTCTTATGTAACTAAAACTATTTTGTACACAGATCTTCCCCTTTTTTGTTTTAGCAACCTTGTAGAGAGTAGGAGAGTGTTATTTAAAGACTCAAAGGGAAGTCCACTGAGGGTTTCTTACATTGTGTAAAGAAGCTGTGCAGTCATTAACAATGAAGTGGTGCTGCTGAGATCCAGGATCCAGAACCTCTCCTGTGCTTGCCACAGATTTCTACTATTGCCTGAAACAAATCATTAGTAATCTTCCTAAACATTGTCTTTTGTGCTGTTACTTCTTGTGCTGTTAGGAGCACAGGGAAGATGAGCCATTAATGTTTTTACAAGTCATTCAAGAGAGTTCACCACCTTTATCCCTATGTCAGTACAGAGCCTGGATGATATGCAGTGGGCAAGATGTGCAAACACAAAGAATAACCAAAAATGGAAAAAAGGCTGAGCTTCATCTCATGTCATGTTTGTCATCACAGAACTCTGAATAAGGCAGGCTCTAAGGATAAACACTATCCACTAATGTCATAAAACATTTTGTCAAAACGCAGGCACAATAGTTGCTGAATTAGCACTGGCTTTTCATAGCTTTGGCATCTGTGAGGTTGCAGCAAAGCTCTTTGAACACAGAAAATTCTGTGATGTGTGGTGTGCCAAATGCTCCTGTCACTAAAAGCAGCTTCAGTTTGCATGGGTTGTGCAAAGCGCCTGAAGCTGACTGCAGAACAACAGTGGAAAAATCTGTCTTTACATGGCCAGTTTCTGCGTGTGAAAAACAGCAAAACACTGTGTGCCTCCACTAACAACTTCCATGCTCGTTCTCTCTTTCCAAAGACCACCCTCCACCAGAAGTGCAGGGAGGCTAAGGAACATGCTAGGCAGAGAGTACCTTTTGGTTTGTCATTGAACATGTAGTTTCTAGTTTACAGCATATTCTTACTGTGGCTTACAACTTAACAGGAGTGGAAAGATAAATGTGAAGCAACCATAGCTGACTTTCTGCAATTTCTGGCCAGGCAAATTAGAAAGTCTTTCCTATTTTGTATCTTAAACTTTTTTTTTTCCCAGTGTATGCAGCAGTAAAGAGCAAACAACTTGTGTGAAAGTCTTCAATTCCCTATTCTCATTCTCTGTTTAATGTAGTGTGATCATCAGTGCCATTTCTTGCAAATAAGACTTGTGATTCAGCCAAAGGAACAATTTATTTGATTTTCAGTGTAATAACACGTTTAATTTAGATTTTTACAAGATTCATCTCCGAAATTGTTAACAAATGTCTCAGTAAGAGCTAAACAAGATGCTTACTGTGTGCTGTAGCGTTGTAGAATTTTTTTTTAATATAAACATATGTTTTTGGCAAACAGTGCTGTATTCACATTCCCCTTTGACTGTACAACTGACTTTTTTTTTTTTTTTCTTGATGCATATTTACATAAAAGACGTTTTCGTTGAACAGTGTGAGACAAGCCGTAGCTGGTCCGTTTGGGCCCCGTTCATTACTTGCGACGCCCATCTAGTGGTCGCAGCGCAGTATCACAGGACGGAACTCCTGCCCCAGCAGCCATGTGTAAGCAGTACACATACTTGCTGGGTGTTGCAAACCGCAAGGCGCTTCCCAGCTGATGACACTGCAATTTCAGCTAAGACTTTTAAATTTTTAAAATCACTATTCTATAATCTGACAGTAAAATCATTCATAGAAGCCTGCCCTTAGTTTCTGGCTGGGAGATCTAAGACTGGTGGTAAAATATTCATATCATGTCAACAAAAGGTGGGTGAAGACAATAAAACAAATGTGCAAACAAAACCATATATTCCTTTAACCCAATAAAATACCTTTTGATCAGGCAAATAATTAAGTCCACTGTTAAATAAATAAATTTAATAATCATTCTTTATTCAAAATTTTCCTGCTGTGAGACAGACTTATATTTACCTTCATTTATTTCTTTAGAGCTTTCGGGCAAACTTAGATATGTTTTGAATTATACTCCCATTGCAGAAGTTAGTCTTATTAAGCGCAGGAGTAAACAGTCCTATTTTACCTAAAATTACATGAAAAATCTTCCCTCCTGCCTTCAATAGAAAAAATACAACCTGTGTATTGTTTAGGAGCCCGTGTGTTCTTGCAGCTGTTTAAAGAAAAAAAATATTTTATTTTCTCAATGAAATAGAAGTGTTAAGAAATTTGAATACAATGAGATCACAAATGTTCCAAACCCTTCATTGGTACTGTGAGTATTTTGTGCTCCTGGAATGCTCTGGAGTTAAAACCCAAAGATACTGATGGCTAGTGAATAATAGTAGGGATGCTGGTAGTAATGGCAATATGTTTATGAACTTACAGCACTGTAAGCTGCAAAGGATGATTTACTGTAGTATTCACGCTATCTTGTCCTTTCCAGTACGTTTTTCAGTACTTTTTTGAGAGCAGATCTGACAATGAGCACAAAGACGTAATGAATAGGAAAAATGAAAGGCAAAGAAGAGCTTTGCATTGTCCAAGATCACCCAGCAGGCTGGTGATGGATCTTTCATTTGATATCTTATGGATTAAGCTTTGTTAGCTTGAGATTGATAATGTTATGTGGTAGTAGCACAATTCAGGATGCAGAAAAAATATTCAGGCATAATGAAAAAATATTCAGGCATAAAGAAATAAAAGTTGGGAAGTGTATGTGTTAGGATTTACTAACAGTGAATTGTTCTGAAAACTACAGTGAAAAGAGGATTAAATTGCTAAGCTGTCTTGAAGTTTATTTGCTACCGTTTCTGAATCATATTTTTTTGGGGAAAAAATGCTTTTCTACATTCAAACTGTGAAAGGTGAATACATAATAAATAGTATAGTCTGAGAGTGGCAGGAAGCTTGCAGTTCCAGGAATATATGCAAAGTAACAATGAAACAATGAAAAAACCCATGAAACCAAGGTCCGTGTTCTGCCAGGTAACATGCATCTCTGTCAAAATGGGCAATATATGTTTCATAGAATAGTTTGGGTTGGAAGGGACCTTAAAGATCATCTAGTTCCAACTCCCCTGCCATGGGCAGGGACACCTTCCACCAGGCCAGGTTCCTCCAAGCCCCATCCAGACTGGCCTCGAACACTTCCAGGGATGGGGCAACCACAGCCTCTCTGGGAAGCCTGTTCCAGCATCTCATTACCCTTATAGTAAAGAATTTCTTCCTTACATCTAATCTAAATCTTCCCTGCTTCAGCATAAAGCCATTACCCTTTGTCCTGTTGATACATGCCTTTGTAAACAGTCTCTCTCCAGATTTCTTGTAGGCCCCCCTTTAGGTACTGGAAGGCTGCTAGAAGTTTCTTTGATTACTTCATTTAACAAAGGAAAAAAGACCATGGGAATGCTGTCACTTCAGTAAAACATTAAAGCAGCAGCCTCAGGTCAATGGTAGGTAACAGTGAGAAACAAGCTAGTGCAAAGAGTAGCATGTATCTGCTGTGACACCTGCAGCAGGCTGAAGTCTAATCAACAGCTGACATGTACTGGCTATTTTGTGTTCCAGTGTCATTAGATATAATTGAAAACCTGTGGGTGTCCTTCATTGAACACTGTTTTAAATTAAGTACTTTAGATGAGTTCAGCACATATGCATACTATGATGTTAACACTTATCCATGTTTAAAAAATCACGGGAAAGATCCTGTGTTCATCCCTCATTCCTAAATGCTTTAGCAGTATTAAGTTCCCATTAGCATAGCAAATAAAAACTGATCTTTGATTTTATAGAGACAGAACCAACTAGGGAAACAAAAGTAATCTTCCACTTTTAGCTGGATAAAATGTGCTCCATCCCATAAGATGGGGACATAATCTTGCTAATACACTCATCTGTAACCTCTGATATTGCATACCAAAACACATTAAGTCTAAAACCAGAGCCACATGCTCCAAAAAGACTCCTAATGGTACCACATGCAGATGTCAGGCTGCTAAGCACCACAAGTTGCCATGAGCGCATCCTCCCAGCACTGACCACCTTGCACTAGTTTCTAATTGATTGCAGACTCCCATTCAAGTTCTTTACACCGATTTTCAAAGCCCTTTGTGGAAACATCACAGACTACATGAAAGAGCATCTTCTCTCTCCTCTTTCTTTCTCTACCCTCACCCATCAGCATGTCATGATGGCAGTATTTCCTAGGAAAGATAAGCCTGTTTACCACTCTTAATACAAAATACAATACCTAGAAGTGCTGGATCTAAACTGTATAGTTTGAAGATGTAAACAACCGTGGAAGTTGCACTGCTTGGCAGTGAGCGAAAAACTTCAATCCAATTGTAAAATAGCAACTCTAAGGCACACAAACATGCCCAAGCACCCACATATGCCTTAATCCCACCCCAGCACTTTGTTTATTGGGACAAGACAAAACAGTTTCCTGAAATATTTTGGTAGTAATGAAAATATTAGGGCCGGGTACTCAGTAACAAAAAGGCCCTCAACTGCCTCAGCAGTGGGACACAGGATAATGAGGGTCCAGCTCAGGAGAGATGGGGCCTGAGGAGGGAAATAATGAAACATTATGCTTCCTCAGGTATAGAGCTCATCAACAGCCTACATGCAGAGAAGCATAAGGCTTCCTATATTCCTAATAGTGGGTTTTTTTTGTCTACTAAATTTCTTTTCTTTTGGACGTGTTCTATTTAGTTGTCAGCAATTTTAAAGTATATTTCTTGTGTGCCTTGCGTTTTGGCTTAGCAGTGGAGTTGACCATGTCTTTATTTCCCTATTATTATCAGGAAGTAATTACCTAGTGATAAATTTGTCAAAAGAATGTTTATTACTTTCAAAATTCTTACGTTAATTGTATAAATCTTTGTCTCCTTTCTTTTTGCAGTTTCGATGTAGACAATGGTACATCATCGGGACGAAGTCCCTTGGATCCCATGACGAGCCCTGGATCAGGGCTAATTCTTCAGGCAAATTTTGTCCACAGTCAGCGTAGGGAGTCTTTCCTTTACCGGTCAGACAGTGACTATGACCTGTCTCCAAAGTCCATGTCCAGGAACTCCTCCATCGCCAGTGATATGTAAGTACATTATAAAATACTTTTAGCCTATGTTTTATCTTCTGTCTTCAGATTTTTCTAGACAGAAGACATTTCTTTTTAAAATCAAAGACAGTAATCATGCTGCTGACATCATGGATAATTTTTTCTTTCTTTAACAAACCTGGTACTTGTTTCTGCAGTTTTCTGAAAGTAAGGATAACATGAGGGTGTACTTGATGTATTTATGCACTTTATTAGCTTTGACAAGTAATGAAGACAGTCAGTACTGGTGTATCAAAACACTGAGAACTGATTTTCTGGCTACAGTTTTCAAGCGAAGCCATAGAAACTCAATTTCTGCTTCTTAATGTTCTTAAGAAAAATATTCTGTTTATTTGCATCGGTTATGTTTAAGTTTTTAGTTAGTAGATTTACCAGCTGGCAAAAATTAATAAATTCAAGAGAGACAAAAATTATTTTAAATATCCTTTTAACTAAAAGGCAAAAATTTAACAAAAGGCCTTTGGAAAGTTATTCTGTCCTCTCTCACTGTTCTGTGATGTGTATATTTTCTGCTAGTGGGTCATACCCACTATGTGTGTGTGTAGACCCCAGGTTGCATGGGTAGTGAAGTCAGGTGCAAATCTCTTTTTTTGTAAGACACTAAAACCATGTTAAATGTCCTAGCTTCTAGTCACTTCTAAGTAGTAGAAATTAAGAATAATTACTTTGTTTGTTTGCCTTACCTGCTCCAAATTTCACTGCCAAGTAGGTGTTTATGGTTCAATTCCAAATCACTAAAATAAAGGACCGTACTTGTAACAGTCCCCTAGTGAATAAGAAAGTCTAAAGCATTAAAAATCCAGCATTAAAATAAAAACTATTTTTTAATGAGGCAAACCCCAATCAATCTCTTCTTTAAAAAGTAAGAGTACACACAACAAAGGAAAAAGGTTTCTATAATAATGAGTGAAATTTCACCTGATATTTTACCTGCAGTCATTATAATTTAATACTCCCATTTTCAGCTTACATGTAATTTTTAGAAATGTTGATTAGTCCATCTAATCATTTCTCTCTTTCTATCTGAGTTTCAAGATGAGAAAAACTCATACTTTTACAGAGGGTTTGTATAAGGTCCATACCTCAGTTAAGTCCCATAGATTGAATTACTTAATAAGCTTTGTGCCACGTGTGACCAGTTTTGCTTGAGACAAAATGAGTAAGAAAAAGACTGATCCATCTTTCCTTGTCATAAGTAAAAATACATTTCACTTGCAAATTTTAGTGACCCTCTTCCAGCAAATCTTCCTCTGACAGATAACCCTTCTTTTAGATAGATCAGAGTCCAGCTTTTAGTGTGGCACCTGTGCCAATATACCATTTAGAAAGATTTTTATATTCAGGGGGCAATCTAGGTCACTGTGTTGCTTAGAATGAGTCATTTCAATTAAGAATTCAGTTAGTGCTCCATCCTTGAACTCATAATCCACTTCTGCATTTCCTAGAATTCTGGGTAATATTTCAGCACAGAGCAGTAAATTGGATAAACAATTGAATTACAGAAACACTGAGCACACTTTATGCTTTGGATATTTGTATCTATTCTTCCTTTCAAAATGTTCTTAAAACACATCTTAAAATTTATTTGACCTCACATCTGGATAGATTTTCGCAGTCTCCTGTCATAGAGGAGCTGCTGTACTAAGATGTTAAGTATTCCTGCCACTGTTTAGGATGGGAGCACATTAGGAAATGTAAAAAGCAAGTTGTTTTAACCATAGAATATTAATCATATATCAGTAATCTTAATTATAATCAATTTGATTATATCACCAAAATGAAGTAAAAGAAAACCAAGGAATGAAAGAGGAAGTACTGCATGTTTCTTAAGCATAAGCAAAATATTTTACAAAACATACACATCACTTAGGTAATGGAAGTGAATTAATTTTATGTAACAGACAAACCTAGAATCCCCTGATTCTTCAGTACTTAAGTTACCAACCTCAGTATTTCACTTTGTAAAGCAAAATAGAAGGCAAAAGGCATGCGTCTCGTAGTTGGAAAGAATATAACATAAAGATTTTTGGCATTTCCATTACTCTCAAATAGCGTGCTTAAAATAATAGATTCCACTTCAGTAGCAGCATATGGAACAAAAAACAAAACTTGGAAGACTTCAGTCAAACACGGAGTGTCATGATAAAAGGCAGCCAGTGGATGGCAGTGCGAAGGTACGGAATTCATCATTCTGTCAGTATTTGAACAGCTCCAGCCGAGGAAGGGAACACAGCTGTGCTCAGTTCTGTGCAAACCCCAGATGAAAAGATGGGCTCTGCCACAAACAACATAAAGTCAAAGCATAAGATGATAACCAAGAGACTAATACAGTCGGATTCTATCCCCAGGAAAAGGTACAATGTGAGTCCCTATGCCCAAAGTAGTAAACCCCACAGACCTACCAAACGGAGTTTCATTCAGTGAGTCGAGATGGAAAGTAACAGAAACAAGGGCAGAGAAGGGGGAGGCAGAAAGTATTCTAAAATTAGAGAGGCTGAGGAGCCAGGATAGCTACAGAAAAGAATAAAAGACAGGATAAGTGCAAGGCTGTTCAGATGAGAGAAGGTAAGTGAGACAAACGTGGGTGCAGTTACGTCACTGAAAGACACAGAAAAGGCAGCTGTATGATAAGAAAGGAAAAACAAATAAAAAGGAGTGGGAGTCAGTAACGTATTTTTTGTTCTCTCAGAAGAAATAGCATGGTCCTAGAGAAGAAAAAAAAAAGCAGGACATGAAGATGATATGAGAAGATGAGAAAAAGCCATTCAAGGCTGTGAACTGTGAGAGGCAGTTGGTTTAGACAAGGTGGTGCAAAATCCAAGGCAGAAGTGCACAGATGCATTGTGAAACCTGGCTATGGGGTTTCCAGCAGATAGAGGATGTGCAAGGGAAAGAGAAGCAAATGAGTGAGACAGTGAAGATGAGCGAGCCAATATGAGGAATTACAGGGCAGGATCTCTGATGAGAGACAAAAAAACAAGTTTAAAAGGATGGATAATAAAGGGGGGGGGGGCTGTCAGTGTTGGGGGGGTGGGGCGGTGTATGTGTGTGTGTCTCAAACAGCACTGTTGCAAAACAGGAAAAAGGTAACAGAAGCTAGCTGCAAGGTTAGCAAAATCATCAGTGTTGTACTGGATGAATTGTCAGGTGTGTGTCCGAGGGCATCAGTGAAGCAGGGGGCTTTCTGGGTGTCTTGCAGAGGTGGCCTGATTGTTGATCTGTTGGAACTGCTATTGCTGCTCAGAACTGACAAATGCAGGCAGAGGCAGAAAAAGTTACACTTCTAATGTTTCTTGCTAAGGAATCACTGCTGTGATTAACAGAGCGAGAAATCTGCTTAGAAGACAATCTCTTTTTTAGCAAAAACCAGGTCTCTAACCAGGTTAAAAAATGGATTCTTCAATGAAATCAGTAGCATTCTCATGAGCACTAGAGAAAAGCCAGTAAGCACTCCACTGGCTGGGGCAGAGCCCATGTTTTAACTGCCACTCTAAAGGAACAAAATCATGTGTAAGTCCCTCTGTGATCCTGAAGAAACAGAACCAGAGTGTAGCAAACCAGTCCAGAAGACTAAGAAGCTCTCAGTACAGAAGTCTGTCTGAGGTCGACGATGTCTTCTGAAGGTGTCTAGGGGAAAAGCCATTTGACAATAAACACTCCTTAAGTGTTTATTGTCACCCTTTTCCCATTTCCACAAAGTCACCGAACACAGCTCAGATGCAACATCCTGGTCTTTCCAGGACTTGGCCAACTGAACCTTACTCAGTAAAAAAGCAGCTGGTGTGCTTTTTTATGATCCTTTTTTCTTTTTTTTTTTTTTTTTTTTTTTTTTTATTATCCTCTATTTGAATAATAAAACCCAAATGTGGACAACTTTGGAATAAAAAGATCTTCCATAGTCTGATATACAAGTTTTATGTATTTAGAGAGGCTCAGCGCTGTTTCCCCAGTCAGGTGAAATATCACTGTAAGTTCTAATCAGAATAATTACACAAAATTTACTGATTTTTATTAAACCTTGCTTCCATCTTTTAAGCATCAGAACATAGCCACGGAACAATGACCATAGGAAGCTGCAGGGTCATTGCCCTGGTGATCTGCTAAATGACCAAATGGCCACCAATACACCCATTCCCTAAACTGGCCAACTTACTGCTATTCTGCCAATACCTTCTGTAGGTAGTAGCATCCCTGTACCTACAGGTAAAATGAATGTCAAGAGAACGCAATTTACTCCAGAATTTTTTCCCTATAATTACAGTATTATCCTGCCTTCTCCTTGAGGGCAAGCTACTTTGTAGGCTGTATTTGAACATGTCTGTAAACCTTGGCTCCAGGTTGGTTTTGTTGTTTTTTTTTTTTTTTTTTTTTTTTTTTCACAAAAGTAATCATCTATTTGAATAATAAAACCCAAAAGTGGACTACTTTGGAATAAAAAGAACTTCCGTAGTCTGATATACAAGGATACTGACATACAGAGATGTGAGCTGTTTTGTCAGGATGAATTATCCCCTTCTTCTATAGCTAGAGAAATAGTTGTGGGATTTTTAATTTGGGGGGGGGGGGGGTATCTTTTTCCAAAATAGTGCCAAAATAACCTGTAATTTTGCAAAGAATAACAGAATTATTCTGGCTGTGGATATTACCTTAAATAAAGGGAAATTCCAAGGTAGGGAGTTCCCTTATTTGTCAGTAACTGGCAGGTCTGGTCCTGACCTGAAGCTGCAAATGGGCTGAAATATCCCTTTAACTGGCAGGTGGAACAACTGCCAGAGAAGAGAATTTCTGAGGTAAACTTGTACACATTTCCCAGTTCTTGACAGCCTGCTCAGCTTTTTAGAAACTTACATTGTATTCAATCTGGATCAGATTCATAAAAAGAATATACTTTAAAATAATGGCAGACGAAGATGGCAAACACAGACAGTGAAAAAAGGTTCACTTGAGCCTTTAATATGCCAATAAAATCATGAAATGAGGCTATATTTTTCTCATCCAGAACAGGAAGCCAAGTTGCTAGTGATGCAGCTTATTCTTCTGTTTCTGAACCAGGAGGGCCTGGATTTCTTAATAAAAGGCTGTGAGTATGCATCTGCAGTTACAGAGAAAAACACCCTTTTCCCTGAAAGGTTCTGGCCAAGATTATAGGAGAACACAAAAGATACACATTTACTGAGCAGAGTGATTTCACCTCAGTTTAAAAAATCAGAAATAATTGTCTGTGTTTCTAGATACACTGCTGATGAAATTCCTTATGATTTATCAGATTATTTTCTCAGAACCTGTGTTACTACTCTATCATAGATATTACTGGCTGAAAAGAGGCAGTTAAACTTCAAAGTCCAGCCTGCTTTAAAAAAAATTTTTAAGATGCATTTTCTCTGTGTCTTTCAGCTTAGAAACAATTTTAAATGAAAACAAAAATATTAAATTGCTTGAGACATTTTCCCATGGAAATAACTGTACTTACATGGCTTTAGGAAAAATAGGCCAATATTTTGCTTCATTGGGTTTTGCCTTTTTGTTCTTAAGATCTTTAGAATTGAATAAATCTCCAGGTTGCAGCTTAAATTAAGCAAAGTAATTAGTAAGTCAGATACAATCTTTTTCTGAGTTATTGAAAAAAACATTTGGAAAAAAAGACCACTGTGTCCCGTCCAGTTGTTTTGAACATGTTACAAATGGAATAATGGAATCCAAAACAAAGAACTCAGTAATATCCAGCTTGCTTAAGGTCAAATAATAAGTTTGCGCTACATTCATTGGTTGATCAGGAAATCAGTTATGTTGTAAATAAAAAGGGAATATTTTCACATTGAGAGGACTTCATTTGATCTGCTTTTTTAATTCAAGAGATTTTGAGGTGTTCTAATATGCCTTTATTTGGTTGTTGAATGAGGATTTTTTTTATGACATGAAACCTGATTTTATCTTATGTTTAATATCTTATGTTTAAACAATACAGAATCATTGGTTTGTGACTGAATGCTGAAATCCAATCATTTTCCAGATATAACTCTTAATTTGTTAAACACATCACTTCCCCTTCAAACACTTTCAATGTGTCAGACTTCCCACCCCACCCCCCTTCTGGAAATAGTGGGTGTTTGAAACAAAATGGCAAGTTACTGCTCCTGTGCTAAACAAAGCAGACTGAATTCCTAAACTTCTTCAGTCAGAGGTGGCATGTTTTTAATAACATGGTACCAAACCCAGTTCTTCGCTGAGATTTCGGCTACATCACAGCTCTAGTCATCTCTGGGCTTGCTACGCAGATCTGCAGCAGAGGGGAGGGAGGATGGGTGTGCTTTCTATGTGTGTGCCTTACTGAAGGACGGCAGCAGTGTGGAGAAAGTGAGCTCTGTAAAGAAGGACACAAATATTTTGGGGGGATGTCTCTTAGATTGTTTTGCCAGCTCAGTGATCACCTGCATACACAGTCTGAATTTGTTTCACAACTCAGAACATTAGATCTTGTTTCACTCCTCAGGGCACAAATGCTCTGTGCTTGCAATGGCACTATTGCTGTGTAGAGTTTGTTCCCTGAAAATGGACTATCTGAAATTCTGACGATTTTACCTTCTTTGTCTTGACATCTTCTTGTTTCTTCTTATTATGTACATTTAGGGGCCTTTGAATTTGTTTAGCAGACCCTTTTTTGTAAACCTTGAAGCTGCGACAATCTTCCTGTGGCTAGCTGACAGCAAGCTTGCTCAGGCTGGGAAGTTACCTTGCACAGGTGCTCTTCTCAGCAACTCTGCTCTAATTTCTTTTAGAGAGGAAACTTTTCAGCCTGCAGCAGTAGGAGATTCACATGGAAAGTCATTCTTCAGAAGTAAGACAATCGTATCAGTTCTCAGCACTTAAGCATTTGGAGCAGGGACAAGCAAGCTACCAAATGTCTGCTGCTTAAGAGCAGTTCAAGGTAACACATTTTATTTTCATTTGCAACAAGCTAAGCATTTATATATGTCAGCTAATGCAATCAAAACCGATTAATAGTAACTCGTTAAGCTACACTAGCTTGATTGCTTCTAGTCATGTATGCACGCCCACTCACTAATTTTCTCTAACCTGAGCAGAAAACAAAACTATCCTTTAGTCACTGATGCTTGTTTGTTTTACAGATTTGCTTAGGGCTAAATGATGATTTCTATTGTATGAACTGTCTAACAATGGCACTGCTGAATTGGCCCAGGCATTTCTGATTGAGTTCAGCTCTTTTCTAATTTAAAGTCCTACATCCACTGGCTTAATCCAGCTGCTCCTTCAACGCACAAACTAGACCCCTGCACTGCAGTAGCTTCTTTTCCCTTGCCATTGCCTCAGTCGCCCCCAGGCAGACTGCCTTCCAGTTTTTGAAGGAAAACCACCTACACATGTGAAACAGTCTGACAAGTCCATGCTCTTCCCTTCAGGGAAGTTTCCCTTTAGGACTGAATAATTCTGTCAGACTTCATGCAGGCCAGTTAGTCAGGGCTGTCCACCATTCTTCTGTCATCTAAATGATCTGCTGTATTATGGTAGGAGTAAGGCATTGAAGTTAGGTGGCTGTTAGGGGCAATATGATAGGGGTGATTTCTTAAGCTTTCCAGTGGTTTTGTATCTTGCATATCATGCTGGCATCCTTCTGTGATGGCCCACTACATCAGTACCTACATGATTTCCTCAGGCAGATTACCCAAGTAAGATGTGCAAGTGCAGTGTCTTTGGAAAATATTTAAGCTTCCTGAGCAAGGAAGTAGCTGGGTCTAACACAAGAAACCTTGATCTTGAACTCTTCAAAATGTGCTATGATAGTTTTGTGGGAGATAGAAGAAGCCTGATAGTGCTGCTCTAGCATATGACATGGAATTGAGAAAAACAGTAATACTTCCTGTTCTTCGAATTAGACAGCTGATTCTGATTCTAGCCAATCCAGCAATCCTGAATGAAGCTTCTGGATTTGATGGGCCTTGGTTCAGATCACCATCACTAAAATGTACTTATCTGCCCTTGTCACCCAGCAAAGTCTCTTGTTTCTTGTCTGCTGAAAGCACAGGAGCTGTGATGTGATGCTGGTGATGCACTGTAAGGTACAGAGGTAACCAGATAACGTTTCCTGATACTGCCTGGATTAAATCTCAAAATTCTGATTTAAAAACACTTTGGTATTCACTGTTCCTTTTCAGCCATTTAGTCTGTAATTGGTGTGATAATTCTGTCTTTCCAAGTCTTTAGAGCGCTCCTCACCTTGGGTGTTAATGCAGTTCAACTGGAAGTAAGATTGTAATTTGGGTGACCTAACACTGATGACTTCAACAGAGCAGACCCCAAGTGTTCAAAGGCTTCTTTCAAACCTGACAGTGTATCTTCAGGAACTGAGATGCTAAAGAGGCAGCATGAAAAATTAAAGTACTTTCTTGTACAAAATATCCATTGTACCTGGAAAGCTCCAGGAACATGTACATGGCATATTTTGGTGTGTATTAGCCATGTGTAATAATCCACATTTGTTTTGAACTGTCTTTTGGATCTCTGATCATAAGGCAGACAAGTATTGTTTTCTTCATCAAGATGCCGTAGTGGAATAACTTGATTTGTGCTCCGTATGAAGTTGATCGGGGTGTTTGGAAACACGTCTGAAGTATTTGCTAGGGAAATGTATGCTGGAGAAATGTTTGGGTTTTTTTTTTTTTTTTTTTTCCATTTGGTGTGCCTTCCTAAGTCTAACTTGCTTAGTTAGATAGTTTGAGGAGAACTATTATAGCCAGCCTTTCTCTTGGCTGGGATATTTGACTTCTCAGGAACTGCGGCTTTTTTGAGCGAACCCTCTTCCATCTGGGTAAGCTCAATTGTAAACTCAATTGAAATTAAGTAGACTGAACTCTCCAGAACTCCCAGTATTACAGCAATACTTTTGGCTAATTAGGGCAAGCTCTGCTGCTGTATTAGAAAGAAGTATCAGGAGGACATAACTGCACAGTGCTATAGAAAAATGTGGTGTTCAAAAACACTCAGACAGTAGCTAATGACAGTCTGCTTCATTCAGGGTCTAATTTCAGTCTATTGTGTGATAGAACAAGTGGTTTCAAGTAGCTCTTCATAAAGATCCTGTAAGGTACATGGTTCCCAGAAATAAAGAAGTGCTCTGGGAAAAACAACCTCTTTGTCTGTAGCTCATGACTCCAACAACAATTTCAACTGCTTGCTCCTTCAACCCTAAAACCCAGCGCCCCGCACAGTGTCATAGTCTTTAGCCCCTGCCCTAGATGGCTGATCATCCCCCAAATGGCACTCAGCCTTTCAGTGAGATGCAAATTGCTGACAACCCACCGAGTATCTGGGAAAAGCTGTAAGCCAGTTTCTGTCACACTCCATAATGTGGGCACTACGTCGAGAGGTGCCTCTTAACCACGGTCAGCCTCAGCTTTTGGAGCCAGGCCTGGACCGTCTCATATTAGCACTAGAAAATTGTCTTTGAAGGCTTTAGAAATTGATGTGATGTGATTTAGGCACTTTCCTGCAGAATAAACTAAGTCGGAGCAGTGCGATTTCTGACTCTGCCAAATCAGTATTGCAGACCATCCCATTCAGATACTCCAAAGGCAGATGATGTGTGGAGCAGCCAGCCACCCCACTTGCTGTCCTTAGAGCACAGCTTCTGCTGACTAGTATCATTACACAATGTTTCTGTTACTCTGTCAGAGTGCAGTCTAGAATCAGATTTCATTGCTGCTAAAATCTGAATCTGAGCAATGTGCATCTTTTCAGCATACCTAATTCATATGTTTTTTGTGCATTTATTTGGCTTCACGTATAAAATGTTATTGGGGCAGAAACACCCCCCCCCCAACCTAGCAATTAGGGTAAACAATCACCCTACTCTCTGTTCTCCATTTATGGTTTTGCACTCAGTATATTTGTGTTCCAGCATATTTGCAAGCAAAACACTCATGTCTCATTTAAGATGTATTTATAGCATTATTGGACAGCAAGTCTGAATCAGCCTTGTACATGAGAGAAATAAGTGGATGTAATGTTTAATCCAAATTTAGATGCTTACACTGAAAAAGTGGGCTGCAATAGATTTTCTGATTCAAATAGAAGACTACTTTCATGTTCATCTTCTTATTTTGTATGTTCTATGTAAACAGTATGGATTTTCCCTGCTTTTATGTTTCCTATGTTTCTATATTAAAAACAAAAAAATAAAAAAAATGCCCAAATACAATTCTATAAAAATGGAGTCAGTCCTTGTGACAAAATGTGACAAAAGCCTTCACTCTTGCTGTGGAGCACAGTTCAGGAATTCCAGACAGCCACAGTCCCCTAGGGCTTTTCAAAGTCAGTTGGCAGCTTTATTCTTTCACATAGTCTGTGTCCCAGCTTTGTAGCCAGAGAATCCAACACAGACTATGCCAGCTGGATTTAAAGCCCAGCTGGCATCCTCAGCCAGTACTTCCCCTGGGCAGATACGTGAGGTTTTCATTCAAATGGAGGAATGTGACATCAAGATTCTTTCCGCTAGTCTTATAATTTATGCAATAAAAATTGTGTCAAGATTAACCAGGAATTTCATTTTGACTATATGTTGTCTATGAGAAGGTGTGTTGAAATTGGCATAAATACCTGCTCCCCTCTCCCCACCCCTCTTTAGACAGAGCACTTATTTGTCCTGTTTATGTCTCCTGTCTGCAATACATCTCCTCGAGATCACTTGCTTGGTATTCTTCACATGTGCCTAGAAAGTCTTAATCTGGGTTTAGTATGGCCTTTAGGAAGACAAACCTTATTCAGGACCTTCCCTGCGAAGCTCCACACTGGCGAGTACTAACATTTCTAGTGGTCTCTAAGTTCTGGGACTCACTTCTCCTTAATGGGTACCATGACTTTTTTCTGACCACATTAAAAAAACACCCTCTCTTTTTTAACAGTATCATAACAGGTCTGCAGAATCTCTCTCTAGCTACTCCTCTTATTAGATGATCATATTAGGTTATCCCAACTTAATTAAGAAATGAAGGTTATGCAGTCACCCTGTCTACGCTTGTGTTAATCTTCCTGCCAGCTTCTCTTTGTTTTTTTAATGCGTGCATCTCTAAGTTTCTTTTTAGTTGAGGTAAAGTTAATTGCTCTTCTGTAATAGGGATAGAAGAGACAAATTAATGCCAATTTTGAAGAAAGGAAGAAGAATTTTTATACTTTTTATTTGGCAACAGTCTGCTGAACATGTTCATCTGACAGCATAGCACTTCTGTTTCTTCCCTGGGGTGGGGACCTTCAAAGGCTATATGGAGTGAGTTCAGGTATGTCCCATAGGAAAGGTTTAGGAAGCAAAACCCAGAAAATTTGCAGGCGGCCAGGCTTCATCACTTTAACATGGTAAATAACCTGCAATGCATTACATAATCTTTGGTCTTCTAATGTAAATATGGCCTGTGTTTTATGTAGCAGTGATTCATCTCATGTAGACTGTGGTGTGCTTCAGCAGTCTCTTCTCATGGTGGGGATTTAATCATTTTAAATTTTGGGGCTATGTGAAAATTACTCTGCTTTCAAATCTGTCTTTCCTTTGAAAAATGAAGATGTGAACAAGTACGCCAGGCATTCTAGTTAACGGAGTCTAACGCTGATGTGAGCGATTTCTTCTAACCCTAAAGATTAACAGCTCTGTCTGTAGATGCTTGTGAAGTATTGCATAGGATTTACACGCCCTGTTGCTGCTTCTGTATATAGATGTGTGGCACTATCCTGTCCAGAATCCAGACAGAATCATCTATCAGCTTCTGTATCATCTGAAAAGAAAACAGCAGGACACTCATACATTGGAGTGTTTACTACACCTCTGTACACCATGGATCAATGGCAATCAATGATTGAATCATACGTTCTTGCTCTGCTGTACAAAAACAATAACACAGCCACTTTAGACATGTCTTCTCCCTTTTTGAGCACTCTTACCTTTTCCAGATTTCCTGACCCAGTGTGGATTAAGGATTACTCACCACGCTATGCAATTACTTTTCTGTTCAAGTGTGTCTGGTGTGTGCTAAACTGCTTTGTGAAAGCTGTGGATACCTGTACTTTCAGTATGACACTTTGACGAAAATAATGATAATATCTGGAATTGCTGTTCTTGACACAAGGGGCATTTGAAAAGTGAAAATTAAACCGTGGGTTGATTTCAGTGCACTAAATCAGTATTTAATAATGCCTCCTCTAAAAAATAACAAGCTACAGTATTTTATCAGTGTTCTCCAATGAAATGCAGTCCAGCAAGAGCTCAAGTAGAATGAAGTTTGAAAACTAGAGGTCATGCTGTTTTGTAGAGAAGGTAAGAAAAACTCCAGGACAGAAATCCCAGAAACGTATATTTGTTGCCTCTTAGAATTGCCTCAGCATTCAAAGGCTGGCAAAGAGGGATACTGAGTGGGAAGGAGAGCAAGAAAGTACCACCTCTGGTAAGGAAGTCCACAAGAGATTTTGAGAAGGTGGCCCACCCTATTTTCATAGTTCTGCCAATCTGCACTTTGACGGTTAATACCTATGTTGTGGCAGTTGCCTCCAGATTTGAAGCACTGATGAATATTTTGTGCATTTGTGTCGTTTTGAATATTGGGCATTCAGAGTGTTTGCCACTGACAGGTGCTTGTGACACCAGAAAGAACTAGCTCTCCGCTATCTGGTTTATTTACAGGTAGAAACAATTCATTATTTTTGTCCTTTGTTCAGTGCTTCTGCTACTTGTAAACCTTTTCGTCTCCAGGTTTTGGCCTCTTCAACATTTCCACATGTGGGAATTAGACTAGATAAGTAAAAAATGGGTTTGCATTTTGATTTTAGATGCAGTTTCTGTGCAGAATTTGATCTCTTAGAGAACACACTCATATCTAAGAATTTGCTCAACGCTTTGTTTGCTTCTTGCTTAAACAACCTGAGTAACAGATAAAGTGGGTATGTGTGAGGGAGACTGACAAATAATTCACTTGAAGTTTTAGGCTCTTCCACCTTTGCAGAAGTCATTCAGGTGACTAATGCAGAATTTCTTGCTCAACACAGCTGTGCCTGTTTTCAGGTGTCAAAACAAAATGGAGTATCTATACACAAATAGTAAAATATTCTTTATAAAAGGGAAGAAATTAACAGATTTTACTGAGAAACAGGTAAGCCGGCTGTCACACAGCAGAAAATATCATTTCACAGAATCTGATGACAAAGAGTGTACTTTTTCTGGAAGTGACATAGTGTCCATATTCACACTATATCTGTTCAAGTGGAGAACAGGAGAGAAAAGGATAAGATGGATGTGGCTTATCCTTCTGCTGAAGCCTTTGTGTAGCTGTGTAACTCATTAAGCAGTCCTGATCAGAAATTATAGTCTAGGGCATTTCCTGATATTTTCATGACCCAATGAAAATTTGAAGAGGTGCTAAACTCAGCTGGTCACTAACTGATCCACGATGTCTATAATAACCCATTGGATTTGGCTTCATTGGGCAATTAAAGCCTCTGAATTCCTCCCATGGTGCCCATGTTTCTTCTGTTTTGGTTTGAGGATCAGGCTTACGTGCTTTGCAGCCAGGCTGGAGCTGGAGCTTCACCTGAAGCAATACAATTCCGACTACTCCTGCAAAGACCTTGTTAAAAGTGTAGATTTCTTCCACAGGGTCTGTAAAAATCCATTTCTCTATTTCAGATAAATGAGATGGTAATAAAAACAGCTACACAGATAGTAAGCATTATAATAATTCTGAATACTGGGGAGTTTTGTTTCATCCTTACAGGCTCTCTGGTTGTACTTACTGCTTTTTTATGAGGTAATACCTGAAAAAAAACCTGCGAACAGTATATAAATCATAAGAATGATGTTGTAGCAATTCAAATGCAAATGATATTTCTCCATTTATCAGAAAGCCTTTTCCTGATTAGGTTTTCATGGACTTGAAATCTGTTGTTAAATACTCGTATTTTATGCTTAAACTTAAATAACATTATAATAGCACCAAAGCAATGTAATTTCTGCTGAAAGATGCAATTTGTAATTTGCCACAATGAATTCACTGCAGGAAAATACAGGAGAATTAAAAACAGAGTTGTATTGGATTTTTGTCTTTGGAAAATTTCTTTTCATCTTGATTGGTGCCATATACTAGATAAAATTACAGAAAACTCCATGTTTTCCCTGTCCTTGTGGTCCTCTGGAGAGCTCTGACTCCATATCCTCTGTGCTACAGATGCTACTTGTAAGCTCAACAGCCCTTCAGCCTACTTGTATTTACAAGACTGTATTTTTTTGAAACCATTTGAAGTGGCAGGTTTTAGTGCTGAAGAGAAGGAAACCCTCTTGCCCTTCCTCCCTTCTCCCCTACAGTGCGTCATCCCGGCATTTTGCCCATAGTCACCCCTGGAGTGGGTGAGGTTGCCACAGCAACAGCACATACTCTGTCACACCCCCTATAGCTATAGAAGTGTGAGTCAGTTTGAAAGTTTTACTAGCTTTTTATTCGTCTGCGATGTAGTGCTCAGCCATCTGCAGTGACTTACCCCTCCAGTACTCACAAACCTGCTGGTAACCCTCGATGGGGTCACTTTTGGTGTTTTCACATCCATCCTTTGGGATGAAATCTCTGCAATCCTAGGCAGCTGGTCACCTGCCCAACCCACAGCTGGGTCATCAGCCATCCCATAGACATGCCAGGCAGTTGGGCAATAGCTAAGTTGATACATACTTTTGACAGGATGTGTAAAGCCAGCAGCAGCGAGTAACTGCAGAGGAATAAAACTGGAGTTGCCTACAGTGCATTGTAAAACCTTATTTTCTTGCTGTTACAGTAGTGTGATAAACGTTCAGTAATACCTAATTTACAACCCTGCTTATTTTTTCAGACATGGAGATGACTTGATTGTGACACCATTTGCTCAGGTAGGCACAATTTTGCCATATTTCTCACGCAATCTTGCAATTTAAAGGCTAAATGGCCAAACCACGTGTTTTCCACTGTTACTATTATATAAGATACATTTGTTTGAAATGGGAAAAAACAATTGTCTAAACAGGAAGTCATAAACCTCCCACCCTTGTTGTCTGTACGTCTCTTTTTTGATTATCTAAAAAGTTGAAGTGCAACGCGATAAACACCTTTAACTGATGCATTTTCAAATACTGTAGCAGACAAGCATGATGAAGACAAATCTGTACTCTGTTATTCTCCTGCTTTTTATAATTGCAATTTCTCCTTTAGAACATTTTTTATGCATGCAATACAAGGTAATTTTTAGATGTGAGATAAGTTTTACCCGGAATACTTATGTTCCTTTACAAAATCATCTCTATTTGTTTGGTTTTTCCATTCAGATTCTGTTTTATAAAATACCAGCTCGAAATTCCATATCATTTAGATTGAAACTCCACAACTTTTAGCAATAGACATGCCTTATCATGTATGAAAACTTAACATTGCTATTTCTTGAACTCATGCTGATAGGTTTTACACTGTAATAGATAGGAATGAAAGTCAATTCAGTGTAACTACAGGGGGAAAAGACAAATCTGGAAATCATAAGTGATTGAAGGTGAATGGAAAGAGAAAGGCTGAGTCACCCAGAAGCCTCAAACAAGAATAAGGTGTCCAACCTGAGTCTGAATATGCAGGTTGCTTTGGTCTAATGATAAGCTGTTAAAACAATTAATATTAATGTAATAGGTTATTACATGTTCAATTATACTGTAAACTGATACAGTGTTTATATAGCTCTCTGGTCAAATCCTTAATATGAAGAACACCTTCATCTTTTATTAGCAGAGGTAATATTAAGCCAGGGCCTTTTCTAAGAATACTTTAAGATCACTCAAATGGTAAATGTACTGGAAAGAATACTGGCAGGCAAGAAAGTACAGGAAAAACAAGAAAAAGAAAAAGTAAAACCACTTCTGATTTTAGTACCTTGGGAAACATAAAAATCCTAAGTCTTGAGCACAGAAAAAAATACAAATTTTATGGTGGTGAAGCGATCCAATAATATTTTCTATAGTTCATGTTCACTGTCATCTGATTTTTTATTACAAATTATGCCATAATGATAAGACACATAATAATATGTCTAAAAAACCAGCAAGTATTACACACCATTTATGGATATATTTTTTTTGCTGGGACAAAGCACTCTATCAGTTTTAAGGGTAGTGTCACATTCTTGTTGGCGTTGATTGACATGCTTTAGCAATTAAAGCAGGAGCAGTTGAATGTTATTGCTACTTGCACCAACATGCCATAATTGATTATTTGAGAGCTTTAGTATTTCATTGCAAAAATCCTATTAGCAGTGGTTTAAATGAGCCTGGTTTCATTTGCATCGAACAAGAAAAAGAGCACTCGTAAGGTGAGTTATCACATGTCACATTCCCTGACACAGGGGGAATTGAGATGCTGTTGAGAGACCATGCCTGATAGAGGGGAAGTGACATCTGATTAGACTTTTATGAAAAATGTAGCCCTTATCTAAAGATTATTTGAATATGCAAAATCCCATCTCTCAGTGGAGCCCGATCACAGGCTGCATCTGCAGCTAAGCACAGGGCCCATCCCTCTGAGTTACATTAGCAGTGTTAGGACCTCGCTCAGGACTTCAGAAATTGGATCCCATATGCCAGTAAAATGTCTATGCATCATACAAACTACCCTTTTAATATATTCCTAGAGCAAAATTTCACCACTTATGTACATTTTTTGCATTGCAAACAGTAAATCCATTTTAATCCATTCAGGGTTTCCTGGTGGCAGGAGATCAGGGCACATGGACCACATGTTCCAGTTATTTCAAATCATCTGTATTTTCTTCAGCTGATCAGGAAGCTTGTTTCCTCTGATCATGAGCCACCTGGTGGTAATAGATCCAATTTTAGCATTTCAGTTTCTATTCAGCACATCACCATGGTAGTGTGGCTGCATTTGTTAACTGGAGGCATGGTGGCATGCTGTGTCCCCCACATAGAATCTGGCTCCAAGACAAGATAATTTACTATTTTTACCAGAATGGAATTTTGTAAGCTAAAATAAAAAAATCTATTATGAGGATATTTTTAGTTGCATTTCCCTATATTGTAATGTACAGCAGCTGCTGTAATTTCATTATTCATAGAATTTTGCCTTTAAAAATAAAAAAAAATAAAAAATTTGAGTGATTTGAAATTTAAAGATGAGTTCTGTACTGTTTTTATAATTAAAGAAGTTTGAGGTTTTAATGCAGTTGCAACTGTTTGTATGTAACTTTATTTTGAAAATAATGTTATTTACTTAAGGATTAAACCTGAAGAGGCTTGCAGGTGACTGGTTGCTTTTTGCACACAAATCTGAGTCTGGCCCTGAGCAACCTTGCAGCTCTGTACACTTCTTTCGCCAGCACCTCACATGCTAAATGTCCTGTTATTTCAGATCCAACACATACCTCAGCTAGGTTCATTTTTTCACCTGGCATCTGCTTAGCCTACTAACCTTTCTGAAACTCATCCCTGCACAGCAGGTACGGAGTCATTCAGGGCAGTCCAGCAGAGGCAGAGCTAATAAGCATAGCTGTACCTGAGGAGCCACTGAGGAGCCACTTGGCTACCTTTGTGCATGCTCCAAATTCCCAGTGCACCTGCATATACAGCAAAATTGAGTCCAGCAGGGCTTATTGAGTAGCGTTGGGGTTTAACCCTGGCTGGCAACTAAGCCCCACACAGATGCTCACTCGCTTCCCCCCGTGGTGGGATGGGGGAGAGAATCAGAAGGGTAAAAGTGAGAAAACTCGTGGGTTGAGATAGACAGTTTAATGGGTAAAGCAAAAGCTGCACACGCAAGCAAAGCAAAGCAAAGCAAGGAATTCATTCACCGCTTCCCATGGGCAGGCAGGGGTTTGGCCATTCCCAGGAAAGCTGGGCTCTGTCAAGTGTAATGGTTACTTGGGATGACAAGCACCAGCACTACAAGTGTCCCCCCATTCCTCCTTCTTCCCCCAGCTTTACATACTGAGCATGACATTCTATGGTATGGAACATCCCTTTGGCCAGTTTGCGTCAGCTGTCCTGGCTCTGCTCCCTCCTGGCCTCTTGTGCACCTGCTCACGGGCAGAGCATGGGAAACTGAAAAGTTGTTGATACGGAGTATGTACTCAACTAAAACATCAGTGTGTTATCAACATTATTCTCACACCAAATCCAAACCACAGAACTATACCAGCTGCTGAGAAGAAAATTAACTCTATCCCAGCCGAAAGCAGGACAAGTAGAAACTTGCAGCTGGCAAAACTAAGTACATTTTTTTTTTTGGCCTTTTTTTTTTACATTTTTTGGCCTGAGACAGCTCTGGGAGCCACATAAATATGTATCTTTGATAATAAGAGCATATACAAGCCATCTCAGCATCCTGGCACACATAAACTGAAGCTAGGCAGACTGACCAAAGAGAATTGAAACTGAACTACAGTCACTAAAGTGTGTGTCTTACCTTAGTAGGCCCAACGTTTTTTTCCATTTATGCTTTCCTTCTCCTTCCACCTCCATCTCATCCTTTCCATTTACAATATTTTCATACTCCAGCAGTTTTTATTTGCGTTTTATGTATTCATTTTTGAACTTTTGAACTCCAAGATCTTCTTTCCCTTTCTGCTCAGTTTATGCCTGATTTCCATCTGTGTATATCCAAGATCTAAATACAACATTTGTTAGTGTCAACTGTACCCTGGGCACGCAAATTTGATGGCATATACAATTATTTTTATTCTGTGATTAATGTAAAATATATGAGTTTGCTTCCTGATCTTTAGAAAGGAAAACATCATTAAATTAATACTGTCTAATTAGGCAACACATGTATTTGTATTTTTATTATCTTAACTCATTTGGGAATTACCTTGAGCTTGAACACTGCCAATCATTATTATCTCCTGAGTATTTTCTGTCTTTTACAAGCTTTCACTGAATTCTTCTTTTCTCTTCAGCCTCCTACCCCCTTCCTACCACATGTATAAGCTTCAGGGGCTATGAAAAGATGTTTGTATCCTCCTTGATGCAGACATCTGCAACCCAAGTTCCCATTCATACCTGTTATTCCTAGGAGGGGTTCGCCAGGGAACAAGCCCATTCTGGGCTGAGAAACAACAATGGCCAACTCCTGCAAAGACATACCAGTGATTAGTGTTGCTGCTTCCTCCCGTTCCCTGTCTGGTTCCAAAGAACTTGTGGTTCCACTCTGACCAGCTGAAATGCCTCTCCCTAGTTGGTGAGGTGCATCTTACTACCGTTTCATAGTACAAAATGTGTTGCATTTACCCTACTGCATTCAGAAGAGTGCCTACACCACTGATAACAAGACGATGCTCCTCTACTGCTCCTCTACTGCCTCCACTAGCTGTGGTCTTGCATGAAATTAGGTCAGAAAGGGTAGTTCATTTATCTCATCTTTCCCAATGTGCGAAGTTTGTAAAAGCCTGCAGACATTTCCCCCCGGTTGATGTGATACCTTCCTCTTACTCTGCCCCTCTGCACTAGGTCCCCAAATCAACTGTACCCCTTAAGGGAACCACTTGAATTTTCCTGGAAGCCTAGACAATCATGTTCCCTTTGTCCTTTGAGGTTTGTGGGGGCTGAACTGCAAATGGAGGACTCTGTAATCACTTCTTATGCATAAAGTATTAGGCTTGAATGGGCTGTTCTCTTCCAAACATGAATGTTTTTATGGTCATTTCAAAAAACGATGTATTCTGTGAAAGCTTTCTTCCTTTTCAAGTAAGTCTGCCTTTACACAAATAATGAGTTGTTCATGAGGAAAAAAAAAAAAGAAATAAACTATTGCCCTTGTATTGCAGACATGTTATTGTTAAGTAATGTTCAAAGGCTTCAGAAAAACCAACCCTGAAAACCTTTTACAGTTGTTTTGCAATGTCCTTTCCTTTTTCTTTCAGCACAGTGGAGCAGAGATAAGTCAGTCTCACCTGTGCAGGAATTTAGACTGAAACCATTTTGTCTGTTCCAGGTGCTGGCCAGCCTGCGTACTGTACGGAATAACTTTGCTGCATTAACCAATTTACAAGATCGAGCACCCAGCAAGTGAGTGTCAGTTTTTGGCCACTGAACTTTTTGCAGTGATACTTCTTAAAAGTAAAGTAAGAATAACAGTTAGATGTTAACAGATTTCAGTCTGTGCCACCAAACATGTGGATGAGTAATGAGTTTATTAATCCCTTGAAGATGCTATACTTGATAGCTGAGACAACAGTCCTCTTGCCTACTAGTCTCTCTTGCATTGCCATCCTTGCATAACCTTGGAGTGGTTTTGTGCAATTTGTGTAATTTTCAATAACTTAGTCATATGTCAAAGATCATTCAAAGATGACCATTCAGGCAGAATCTGAGTCTTGCAAATGAACCAAAGCGAGCAGACAGCTACACTCATTGTGACCTACTTGCGTGATCTAAAGATAGAACTCTGCGTAACTCATCCAAGATAATGACATCCCACTTATCCACAGTAGTTCATGATTATAAAGGAGACATTATAAATATGATCTTTCTCCAATTGTGTTACAGCATCACAGTTAACATTAGCATTAGTTACACTGGCAATTTTTGTAGTGAAGTCGTTTCCCACACCCAAAATGTGTGTCCCTAGAGCTTAGAAGTAATTAGCTTTCCAAAGACAGCTGCCTACCATTTCATATGCAGTGCCAGTAAAAGATATTTCCAGCCTCCTGGGCTGGAATATGCAGACCCTATGTGGCCCCTGCTTGCAGTCATTCACACATCCCTACACAGCTATGTCAGCCCAGCAACTTCTAGCTGTCTTCAATGGGCAAAGCAGTCCACTGAGCTGTTTGCCTTAAAGATTATTGTGAAAGGTATATGCAAAATAATAGAGTGAAAAAGATTTTTTTAAAAAATCAAGTGAGAGAGCAATGGGAACTGCAAGCTGTGTTAGAATAACGGTAACTGTATATAAGTAAACTTCAGGATACATATAAGCTCTAGGTATGATTTGGCAGGTTTTTTATGAACTTGCAAATTCCTAAAATATTCCTCTCTTGGAGTTCCCAATCTGCAGAAAGTTTTCAGGGTGAGTTGTGAATTCCCTTCTACATTAGAAAGAAATACCTGTTGTAAACAAACTGTTTATTTTGCAATACCAGGGAATTCCAGTCCAAGGAAATGTGTTTTCTGTTACATTATTTCAGGATTCAATCATCTGTGAGCTTATCAGGCATATACCTATTTTTCCTTTCTTTTAAACAGACGATCACCAATGTGTAACCAACCATCTATTAACAAAGCAACCATAACAGGTAAGAAGAATTAATATGACTAAAATTCCTCTTTGAAACCATCATGGGTTTCTAAATTTATCATTTATTTCTAAAGACACCTCACTGAAAACTACAGTTTATAATAATATCTCTATGTTGTTTCATATCCTTGTATGTGTTATATTAAAGAAGATTTGAGTAATGTAATGACTCAAACTGATGACTTTTGGTGTTGTATCATGTTAGCTTTCTGATTTCTGTCTTATTATTCTGGTTTTAATTTAAGTTCTTTCCCAGATATTCTTTTCCCCCTACCAATGTGTGGCCGTATCATGATTACCTTCATTAGTAACTTCTTGCAATGAAATATAGTAGAAAGAATTGGTATGAGGAACACGTTGATCTTTCCTTTGGGAGTTGGGACATGGAGTTCTGTCACTATACTGAGGCAGTCTTTACATTACAAGCCCTTAGGCAATTAGAAGAAATTTTCAAAACTGACTTTTCTGGTTTAGGATGGTAAATTCTATTTCTGTAACATTTGTAAGTGCATAAGATAACAATAATTCCTTTGTAAAAAACACTATTATTTCATGTAAACAACACTATTATTTCTAAAGAAACATCAACTTGAAAAAGGATCAGCACTGTAAGTTCTGTGAACACTTTTGAAAAGTTTACCCTGTGGCACTTTTGGTTAATATTATGGCAACCTGGACTTGGACATCTTTATGGGAACACACTTTATTTGACCTCATATTTTTTACATCATGTTAATCCATGTGTTCTTACACTGTTTAATTTTATAGTTACATTCTTTATGGTGTCTTGGCAGACTGAAAAAGCATTTGCTTTGCCTCTTGATGAAAGTATACAGACACTTATTAAACAGGAAATTTATCATTTAAACTAAAAACTTAATTTTTCCAGAATTTTCAAAATAGCATATCTTTTTAATTGTATAATAGATTTGTAACCCAAGGAAGAAGGTTCAGTTCTTTTGAGAAATGTGGCTTTACCATGTTCAATGCTTTCTGTCTTTAGGCTCTGGAGTATGTTAACATTAGGGTGGTTTTTTTCTAGCCTCACACAGTGCTCATACTTACCTCTAAAAGATCCAGTCTTGGCAGTTCTGTACAATTTTATTCTCCTAGGAACTCATAATGTAATCTGAGAATATGTGTGTAGGACTCATCAGGGAATGGAGGGCTAAATCTTTAAAACTGTTCTATCAGCAGAAAAGCATCCTTAGGAATGTTCTGCGATCAAACTTAGTTCATGGTAATTAAATATAGGAAAGGGAGACAGATAAATGCTTAGATCAATTATAATCATAATCCTTTGTTAATGTATTCCTTTACAAGGTAATCTTCTGCATCAGTTTCAAATAACTCTCCATGAGACATTTGGTTACTGCTAGATGTTACACCTATTTTTAATTGCAGGATTTGTCTCACAGCATAGTCGTGCAGAAGTCCGTTATCTTAACTGGAGATAGAGATACTGGAAAACAGGGCTTTTTCTTTGGTTCCAAGGGGCTAACTTTATAAAGCCTTTAACACGGTAAAGTCCCTGAGAGTAAAAGGATATTTGATGTCCAGAAGAGAAGAGATACATGTATGTGAATACAGAGTGAGCCTACCTTATGTGCTGTCCCACAGTTGTTTGCCTGAGGTCAGCTTCTTTTTCCCAGCAGGAGAAGCTGGTTAGACAGCAGGATCCAAGACACATGCTGCAAGGTGCTGCTATTCTTTTTAAATTACTCCTGATCTGAAGGTTTCCATTCAGTTAATCCTCAGAGTGCACTCTACATGTCAGAAGCAATAAATCATCTGAAATTTTACTGTTTAGAAGGAAGGTGGTGCAGTCAGTGCTGCAATTAATCTAGAAAATGCTTCTGTGTCAAGAAATTTAAAGGAAGCAAGAAGAGGCAAATAATAGTAAGGATAATTTAATCTAATTTAGTTTAATCTGATTTCTTAGAGATGCTGCTGGAATTACTGTGCCCAAATTATGCATTGAACTGGGTGATCTGTGGTCTGCATGCATTGGATATAAGTGGATAAAAGACTTTAATGACACAGGAAAGATATTAAGCCACTATAAAGCGTGAAAATGGCTACAATTCATTTTGATTGTTGAATGGAGATAAAGGCTAGATACTATTCTGCCTGAACAGGTTTGTCTGTTCTTAGTCATAGACTGTTTTTGGTATTTCCATGGCAACAAATTTCATGGCATAATCACAGGTATGCATAGGTGCTCTCTTCAGGCATATAAAATCCTAGTAAAGCATGCTGCGCTACAGCACTATACCAAGAAGTAAGACATACTACAAAGTTTTTCCTGCTCTCCACAGAATGATTGAAAACCCTTTCAGATAAGCTTTTTGAATTATTCTGGGGAATATTTGAAAAGTAGTTTGTGCAGATCCTTCCTGCTGAGAAATCCTACTGATTGCGCTGGTCTCAGAGTTCATGTCATGGAGTATCCAGAACAATACACCAGACAGGTAGAGCCCCATCACATCACACAGATGGTTCAGCTAGAGAACTCAATGAGAGCTGGTCACCAGTGTGAAAACTAGGTAACTGGAAGACACAGCATCACTAAACTATGTCAATGCTAACCCAGCAAGACGCTTAAGATGGATGGACAGGTTATGTTGCTAAGTTTCCTGGAAGAAGTGTCTTTGGGAAGACAACCGAGGAAAATGGATGATCACAGAAAGCAAAAGTGTAGCAAAAGCAAACTGCTGCAGAAGATACGGAGAAAAACTCAAGGGAAAAATAAAAATGGATTTAGTAAAACCAAGTGACTAAAACAGCAAGGGCAAAATTCTCCCATTTACTATTTTAAGGATTCACCCTGAGACACGACTGTGGGAGACAATGCATTAGCAAAAAGTAAGAAACTGTGGAACTGAGAAGTGAAACAGCACAGGAATCAAATGTTTAAATTCTTGGAAACAACAGCAACCGCAGTGGCCTTAAAATTTGAAGCGAGTTTTCAGTGTAAATATGTAAACCATGATCAAAATATGGTCTGTTCTGTTCCATGTGTCCACATATATCTGTTTTAGAAACTGTGTTGAAGGATGGTAATGAATATCAATGGCATACTTGTTCTTCAGTATCAGCCAAGTATGCTATAGCATGCTGAGTGCTCCTTTTGCAAATTAGGGGGTAGGAGGTGGGAGCTTTTCATGTAACAACAGACTTCTTAGATGGCGCTTTTCTTAACTTGCTTTAGACATCTAGGATGTAGATACCTATTTTATCTATAGTCAGTGTGAATAAGCAGGCACGCAAAGTGACTTAATTTAGATGTTTTCTTTACAGGGAGATGAATTGCTCCCTGAAAGTGCCATCTCCCATGACTGAGAGCAGTCTGGGATAACTCCCTGTTTTGCTGTACAGTGCTTCCTTATGTGCTGTTCTGTGCTTCAACCAGAAGAGGGGTTCCTCTCACTATGAGTCACATTTTCCAGGCAGTGATATGAACAGTGTTTCAAGCTGATAGTAATTCCTTCAACACAACCAGTAAATTATAATGTTTCATTTAATAAAATAAATAAATAAATAAAATAATAATTAAAAAAAAAACAAACCACAACTGCTGTGACTCAAGAACTGAGCTTGCAAGTTTTCATTTTTGACTGATAAAAAAGTGAGCAAAAATTAGATATCTTTTTGATTACTAGAGTTCTAATATCTGCATTTCTAAATCAGAATAATTTTAATTAGGAAGGAACCATATAAGGTCTTTCTTGATACATGTCAGATTTAAAACTGGTAGAGATCTTACAGTTTCTCTGTCTACTAATGACAATTTGCAAACTCAGTCTGGAAGCTGCTTTTATGTGCAAAGATTCTGCATGCAGAAGGAGGCAAGTTTGCCCAAAAGAATAAGTTTCAACCACCAAATACTATCACAACTACTGATTAACTGGCAAGTCTTAGTTAACCTGAAATCACAGACACAGGGTCTGACTCATTAATATATACATATATTAGATAGACAATACCTAATTCATAGTAATAGCTTTAAAGTGGATTTAAATGTAATTACATAAGAGGACCTTTATATTACAAATGCAGTGCCAAAGGACCTGTAGGTGAATACTTGTATATCTAACAAAAAAGCAATTTAATCATAAAATAAATCATAATTGAAAAATTGTACTTTTTAGAAGCTACTACACTTTATGATTTTGCATCAAAACCTGTCACAAACCTATTTCATCAAATAGAGGAAAATATTTGGAGTTTTTTTCAGTAACAAGCTACATGTTTCCTTTATTAAAATGTAGGAAGCATATGGCTTAGTGTCAGGAAAACTACTTCAGATTTTATCATATGTACAAAAAACACAGTGCCAGAGAAATAAACTTTTTGCAAAGATTATGAGATTACAAATCTAACTGAATTAAATGACTACTCTATGCTTTGATTGCTTTTTATTGGACTAGAGTTACACTCTTTACATACATGGCTCTGCATCTTAAATCCAGCAGAAATCAATAACCTTCTAATTAAATTGAAATTCTTGCATGTTTTTCATGGGCTTTATCTCACACATTTCATGATTTGTTTTGATTAGCTTCAGGTTTCCCAATCAAGTTTATGGTTGTGAAATGGGATCTGCTAGACTTTTGCTAGAGATTTTTTTGTTATTACGTTGGCAGTGTAATGAATCTTTATTTAATAATTAAATATTAATTAATAAATTAAAGAATAACCTCCTGTCTTTCAGTATGATACACCTAAATATCTCTATGGTAAGATAAACACCTATATTCATACAGACTAAACTCCTTCTAAATACAAGCAGCTGGGCATAACAAGAAAAAACAAAGGTGATGAAAATCAGTAGGTCACAAGTAATTGCACTGGAATAATAGATTATTGTGAGTGTGTATACCTTTGTGTAAGTGTCACTCATACCAGTTCTGTAATAGAAGGATTTTATTGAATAACAGGATGGAATTAAAATAGAGTAAGTTCTTGTTCAATAAGAAGTAACATTCTTGGTATGTAATATGCTTTAAACTATACAAAAGTCCCAAAGGCAAAGTGTTGCATACCCTGCTAACTCTTCCAGGGTTTGACTGGAGTGTGCAGTGTACCACTGCATGGAGATGTCCACAGTAATCCAAATGTCTTTTATTCTTCCCTGTCTATTATTCCCCGATTCTGCCAGAGCACATCAGGGGATAAAGTAAACATGAGATCATGGGAGAGCAAAAGAAAGAAAAAGCAAAAATGCATGCCTTACGGAGGTTGATTCATGCAATGCTGGGGTAACTGCCACTAGCCTGGGAGTGGGTATATGGGATTGGTGGGATCCTAAGGTCTATGAAGACAGATACTTGAAAATAAAGAGCATTGTAGTTTTTTAACAAAGGAAGACTCATAATATCAGTGTCACATTTAAAGTGCTAAAGACTTCAGATTTCATACCCAGATTTAGGCAGATATACAAAGCATGCCGTATTCAAGACATAATTGCAGTGTATGTATCACTCTCCTAGATTTAGTCAGCAGGATTACCTTTATAATGAGAACTTCCCACTCTTACTCAATTTTCCCACCGAATATATTTTTATCTTATTACAGACAAGTATTCCACAGTAAACTGCACTGCCAAACTCTGGGCAGAGGTGAGGTTAAATGCTCTGAAATCCTCCCTCAAGTTTATTGAGTAAAGGATTCTTTCCTGAATCACTGGAGAAGCCTGACACCGTGGTTTCAAAGGGGCATGTTCTTAATAAAATGGCCTTGGTTCTTTGTGCAGTATGTTGAATGATATGTAAGTGTTCTGTTCTTTGTACTTTTGCTTATATCCGTACACCTACAGATATTTTGAACACATTTAACTCATCTCAAATAATTATTTTAATTTCAGGATAAATACCACAGACATCTATACTTTCTAGTGTGAATGTGATTTGTAGCATTTTCACATCTTTCGGTCTGTGGTAAATGCCATCTGTTATTTGAGAAATTAGCAGATACGTATCTGCAGCCTTGCAGCAGGTTAAAAGTGTACATCAGCAGTAGCTGAATTAAAGCATTAAAAGTGCTTTATATGCACAAAAGTCACTGACATACACATGCCGGTCCACATCAGTTTGCTTCCTAGGGGATATATGTTCAATACACACATCTAGAAGTATTAGAACTTTTACTAAAGAGTCAGTTAAATGTGTCCCTTTAACTTCTGTGAATGCTTCTGAAATCCCTCCTTTATGTGAACTGTGTGAAGACAGTCATATTCATTACAGCTGTTTTCTCATATAGACAAAAAAAATAGTACATTTTGTTTGGTGTAGATTTTATGCTACATGAAGAGTAGTAGAACAAGAGACAGGAGCTGACAAACTGAAAGAAAACTTTGTGGAAGGTTATATACCTACATTAAACTATTCATATTAATGGAGACATGAAAATGTGGTTTTTTTAAGGTACCCATAGCACATACACCTGTGTTATTTGTCAATGTCGATTGCATAAAAAAGTATTTATCGTTTTATGATTTCTATCCAACTCAGCTCCTGTATTTAAAACCAAAAAGCCTCTTACAAACTCACATCCCAGGCCTAATACTCTATTTTACATTAAATTGAAGTAGTTAACACAAAAAACATTGTAGAATTCAGAGCTGACTTACTTATCCTGGTGTTTTGTATTCATTTAATTAGCATCTATGCAACTCTATTGCTCTTTCATGTCTATAACATTCTTTCAGAACTTACCCATCCTCTATAAAGAAGTAATTTCCTTTTAAATAAAATAAAATAAAATAAAATAAAATAAAATAAAATAAAATAAAATAAAATAAAATAAAATAAAATAAAATAAAATAAAACAAAATTTTGCTGGTGTTATGTAGAGCTCTGTATGACACAGACCAATGTGCAAGGACTATTCTCTTCAGTTGTTGCTTTTTCTTGCTGCTGGTACCTCTCACAGCTTTTAAGCATCCACAAGTGGCATCAAGTTTTGAAACTCAGTAGGCCATTTGAAACTGCAGAGAAAAATGCTAAGGAAAAGAAAAACACATAGTTTTTGTCAGGAGAAAATATATTTTATCATAACTTAAAGGTATTAACACTAGTCTGGAATCCACTCTTTGGATTAATCAATCTAAACTTGTTATTAATAGATCAAATTAGAATGCAATTAGAAGATCAGTAGTCCTTCATATGGGATGGCATTGCAAAAGGCTTTTTTCATCTTTCATTAAGATGTTGTAACATAAAATTCAAATGTGTTTGTGGTCTGCATCCTTGTTCAGTTTTAGAGTTAGTATAAGGTACTGATCTCAGGGTTTTGCATACTGGAACAGATGGTTGCAATGGAAGGAAGATTAAAAACTAAATGGCTTGTCTACATGGTGTACAATGTTTCCTTCAATAGATTTATTTTGATGGGTGGCAATGTTGCAGTTGTGGGTAAAATCTAAGATATATCTGAACCTAGAAAGTACTCCATTCTATTGTCTTTTTAGACCAGACCCCCACTGGCATTTGTGTGATAAACTCCACTATGAATGTATGTGTCAAGCTTCAGTTTCAGCAAAGAAATTATACTTTTGGATATTTGGATTGTCTAGCATTATTTTTTTTGTTGTTGTTGTGCAGTTCAGTTTGCATGGCAGTGTGTGCAGAAGGGCGCACAGGGAGGGCAACCTTCAGGAAATGGGCTATTTAATTCTGGGGGCCAGACAGAGGTAACCTCCTGTTGAAACAAAACATTTTTCTTAGGGTGCAGGAGCTGTCAGTCCTGATGTGCAAGAAGTCAGGTAGGAGAGGCAGAAGGCCAGCTTGGCCAAGACCTCTTAGCCAAACTAAACCACAAACCCAAAATACATAGGCAGTGGAGGCAGGGATATAGCTCCTGGGGACACTGTAAGGGATATGGCCTGAGTGCAGAGAGGGGATCAGGAAAGCCAAGGCACAGCTGGAGATGAACTTGGCTAGGGATGTGAACAATAACAGGAAGGATTTCTTCAGGTACATAGGAAAATAAAGGAGGATGAAAGAGTATGCCCCACTGATGAGCAAAATGGGAGACCTAGCTACAACTGACATGGAGACGGCTGAGGTATTCAACAACTTTTTTGCCTCAGTCTTCACCAGCAAGTGCTCTAGCCACATTGCCCAGTCCATAGAATCCAAAGGCAAGGACTGGGAGAATGAAGTACTGCCCACCATAGAGGATCAGGTTCCATCATATTTGAAAAGTTGTAGCAGACTGGTGAAATTCCACTGATTGGAAAAGGAGGAAAACCCCATTGCTAAAAATGGAAAAAAGGAAGACGTAGGAAACTATAGGCCGGTCAGTCTCACCTCTGAACTCGGCAAGATCATGGAACAGGTCCTCCTGGAAAATACACTAAGGCACATGGAGAACAGAGGGGTGATTGTGACAGCCAGCATGGCTTCACTAAGTGCAAAGTGTGTGTGACAGATTTGGTGGCTTTCTATGACGGGGCTACAGCATTGATGGATAAGGGAAGAGTGACTGATGTCATCTACCTGGACTTGTGAAAAGAATCTGATACTGTCCCACACAACATCCTTTTCTCTAAAATGGAGAGACATAGATTTGAGGGGTGGACCACTCGGTGGATAACAAATTGACTAGATGTTCACACTTGAAGGGTTGCAGTCAACAGCTCAATGTCCAGGTGGGGACCAGTGGCAAGTCACGTCCCTCAGGAGTCCCTGCTGGAAGCAGTATTGTTTAACAGCTTTGTTGGGGACATAGACAGTGGGATTGAGTGCACCCTCAGCAGGTTTGCAGATGACACCAAGTGGTATGGTTGATACTTTAGAGGGAAGGGATGACATCCAGAGGGATCTGGACAGGCTTTAGAGGTGGGCCTGTGCAAACCTCATGAAGTTCAACACGGTCAAGTGAAATGTCCTGCACACATGTCAGGGCAATCTTAAGCACAATTACAGGCTGGGCCATAAGTGGATTGAGAACAGCCCTGAGGAGAAAGACTTGGGGGTACTGGTGGCTGTAAAACTGGAGATGAGCCAGCAATGTGCACTAGCAGCCCAGAAAGCCAACTGAGTCACAGGCTGCATCAAAAGAAGCGTGGCCAGCAGGTCAAGGGAGGTGATTCTGCCCCTCTACTTTGCTCTCGTGAGACCCAACCCAACCTGGAGCACTATGTCCAGGTCTCAGGACCCCGACATAAGAAAGACATGGACCTGCTCAAGCAAGTCCAGAGGAGGGCTACAAAGATGATCAAGGGGCTGGAGCACCTCTCCCATGAGAACAGGCTGAGAGAATTTGGGTTGTTCAGCCTGGAGAAGAGGAGGCTCCAGGGAGACCTTATTGCGGCTTTCCAGTACTTAGAGAGGGCCTAGCCTACAGGAAAGATGGGGAAGGAGTCTTTTTCAGGGAGAGTAGCAATAGGATGAGGGGTAATCATTTTAAATGGAAAGAGGGTAGATTTAGATTAGATATTAGGAAGAAATTCACTGTGAGGGTGGTGAGACACTGGAACAGGCTGCCCACAGAAGCTGTGGATGCTCCATCCCTGGCAGTGTTCAAGACCAGGCTGGATGGGCCTTGGAGCAACCTGGTCTAGTGGAAGGTGTCCCTGCCCACGGCAGGTGGGGTGGAACCAGACAACCTTTAAGGTCCCTTCCAACCCACACTATTCTATTATTCCATGAATTCAGACAACAGATAAAAAGAAACAGATTTATATTGTGCAGACCAGGGCAAAATTAGATTTCGCTCCCAGTGAAAGCTGGTCCATGTAGTTAGTAACCAACTAGCAGTGCAGATGCCCTTTGTTTTAGCTAGTTTCATCTTTTCTGTTTGCAAAATGATCACACAATTTTCCAACAAACATCCTGAATAAAGGATTGACAATCATCAGCTTCAGTGGAGTTGAACCAATCCCCCATCACTACCTTATAAAGTACTTTAAAGAGGCTTGTATATTGTTTTTTTAAACAATCAATAAATTTTGCATAAATAAAGCAGATTTGGAAAACAGCAATATTTAGATAAGCTACTCCTTTCAGTCAATCATTAAAGGCCTTATCTAGGTCATGATAAGGAGAGTTATCTCATTTACAGCCTTCTTATCCACAATAAAAACAAAATCTTATTGCTTTGTGACATACAGGGCCCAAAAGACATTTAGACTATAATTAATTCGTATGCCTCCTGCCCATAGCAAACAAACGTATACAGTGAACAGGCAGGGAATTGGAGAGACAGGAGGCTGCTCCCCACCCAGTCTTCACAGTCACTTTGTCACTTTCAGGGGTGAACTAGCAGCTTTTTTCCTTGCATATACAGAGTTTGTGGGCATTTGATATTCATAAATGGAGGCCATATTTGCTTATATTCTATGAAAAACTAGCTCTGTCACAGTTTGTGCAGCACTGTAATGTGCTATAATGAAAAAATACCTGCTTAAAATGGGTCATTCAAAAAGATAACTATTAAATTATACTGCCCTTTCAAAAGGAATAGTATTTGTGTCCCCAGTTTGTCCCCCTTCCTTGGTTTAGGGAAGAGGTTTTTACTGACAGGATACATCTCTGAAGGCTTACTCAATGTTTTCTCTGTCTCAATTTGTAGACCTTTAATTAACGTCACAATTTTTTTCTAACTGAATGAGAGATTACAAATGAAATCTTTATCTAATGCACCTTTAAGATTGGTGGGTTTGTTAAATGGTGATTAACTTTCTTGAGGCAGAACAACAGGAAGAGGATTGACGTGGTTTTGAACAAAATAAGCTGCTCATGTATCATCTCACAGTCAAGGAAGTGACTAAAGCCATGGTACAAAATAGAATACCCTCTACACTTGTTTACTGCAAGGTACCATTGAAAAGTCTGGAAAATTCAGACTTTCAATACAGTGAAACTATGAGAAACCTAGGAGTTTTCAGGATCACCTAGAATGTTTAAACAATGACTTGCCCTGACTATACTAATTGCAAAATGGTGGTTTAAATTATGCCATTTAAAAATGCTAATTACCATGTATAATGAAAAGATGCCTTTTGCTCAGTATTATGAGCACCTTTGGTTTGCACTTGAACGTTGATACCTGATAGTCAAATGTGTAAGCTTTTATAAAAGAGCAAGTTACTTAAACAGGGAAGTACAATCAAGAGTTTGAAACATTGATGGCAAGAATGTCTACATAATTGAAACTAACTATCCAAATCAATAATTAGAAAATAACTGTAGTTGTTTTGCAGGGCATAGACTACAACACTTGGCCCTTATGTATGATTTTTAATTTGTCAACAGTCTGTTTTGGTAGAAGCGTGGTCAGATTAGGCAGTCCTGGGTTAACAATTGGACTTGATGATCTTAAAAGTCTTTTCCATCCTAAATGATTCTATGATTCCATGATCAAAGTGCATAGAGAATAGAAGACAGAATAGGGCTGACCTCTGATTGTTATCTTCATCCTGCGCTTAAGGTTACTTTTCCTTAGGACTGCAGTGTAGTACAGCCTTGATTTCAAAATAGACTTACACATTTTGGAGTTAGTGGTCGTTTAAAAAAAAACCACAAAAACACCTGAGAGGCATTATCAGTCTCCACATTGATAATCTGATATGCAACTCAACATAGGTCATCGCTTCTTACCTTTACGTTGGTCTGATATTTTGCTGAATCAGTAAAAGTTCCTATATCACCATCTCACTCAAACTGTCCATTTTACTAGAAAGACAGACAAGATGGCAGGCTTTGTGTGCTTCCTCTTGTTTCAGCTCAGCAGTGTCACTTATGGTTCACTAGTAGCTGAGAACTGTACATGACCCCAGGCTGCATTTGCTGTATCAGTAACAGAGCAACTGAAAAGAGTGAAAGGTGGTTTGGTTTGTCGGACTGAGGTGAGAAGAATGAAAAATAAAAATAGGACTCCTGTCTATGTCGTTATTCTCATTCCTGTTATGAATGCAGCCCATTGGCTGATGAATATAGAAAATAAATCTGTGCAGATGTGGCTTCTAGTTAGACGCAGTCTGAGTGCACCTTCAATTTCACACTTCATCTAGCTTCTGACATCTCCGATAAGTGATGCATTATCTACTGTCCAATTGAAAAGATGGATTTGAAAGTAGACCTCTTTTCCATTAACAGGTTACCAAGAAACTGGTCCATTAAAGACTATTCACTTTCCTGAGGGTCCGTTTAAAAGTTAAGGGCTACATTGAGCCCATTGAAGAATCTAAGTTCTGCTTTTATTATATTGCAGGCTCCTGAGTATGGTGCCTGAACTCCAGGCTCAGACAACCCCAGAGACAAGCAAGAATAACAGCTCTTCTCTTGTAGACTAGGAAGTTCTGCAGGTCTCTCCACATAGTGTTTTGTCCATGCTCAGACAAAATGAATAAGTTACCCTAGGAACAGTGCTCACAGTTTAGAACATACTCCTGCACATTTTCTCCAGGAGTGGCCTCTTCACCAGACAACAGGGACAGCCCCCCCTTTGCTCATTCTTTCTCTGACCTCAAGTATTTTGCATTACATTCTGCAGAGTGACTCATCTTCAGCTGGAAGGAGTAATTCCAGGTCTGGTGGTAGGAAAATTGGCTTGGACATACTGCACTTTGTCAGGAACTGGGATCAAAACATTAAAGAATTAGAAATGCTTAAAACTCAGGCTCATGCTCCCAAACCAGAAGTTCTAACATATTCAGGCCAAAAAACAAACAAACAAACAAAAAAACCAACCCCAAAACAAAAAAAAACCCCACCCTGTTTCCTCTCAGGCAACTCACCTGAGAAGACCTTTGGTGGTGGGAACCGGGAAGTTTGAGGGTAACTGCAGGGCACACCTTAGTCATGGATTCAGACATGCTTCCAGTCGGCTGGCTCAGTGTATGAAATCCCTCTGAACAGCTACAGGCTTTCTTTACAGTCAGGGGAGGCAGGCAGGCATCTCAGACAATCTGAGTGCTCTGTGGCAGCCCTAACCCCCCGAATGCCTAAGCAAGACCTTGAGAGTCATCCAACAGTCATTGCTTTGGTGTCACTGTTTATAAAAGAGACACAAGCAGTGGGTAGCCTAACATAGTCCCAAGAATTGCAAGGCGTTTCCTAGCAGAAGCCTATCGTGGAAGAGCTGAAACAAGGAATTTACCAGACTTACTTCTGGGACTTCAGGGGGAACTACAGGAGGCACTGAAAGACCAGTAGTTCTTACTGGAGAGCTTTCGCTTGAAATGTTAAAAGCACCAGGATATGACTTCCTTGAAACTCACTAATCAAATCCCAGCCATAGCACTGAGGCAGGTTTGCACAGCTCTGTGACTTTTGCTTTCTGTTAATAGAATTGGAAAGTTTGGGTGGTTTTATCATAGTCTTTAATCAGGTCACAGTTTAGAAGATTCAGCCCTATCTTTTGTAGGAGCAGACTTTTTTTGTACCAGAAATGTCTTGATTTTATCCACATTATGATGATATTCTGAATTAATGACACAGCTGTGGTCACATGCATAAAGTTCTAGTTGATACTAAATATTCAATATTATTCCAAATATTTAGATTAAAATACTAGTAGCAAATTGCCAATCTAATTCATTATTCCTTCCCTATGCAGTATTTTAAATTAATTTCTGCAACTGATATTTACCTTTGAAAGTGCAAATTAGATATAAAGTTCAATTAATTCTAAGCCAGATAAAAAATGAAAATGACAGACAATAAATTATATTATAGGATGATATGATAAAAATTAATGGTTTCTTTCCTTAATAATAATGAACAAGGTAGGATTACATCTGAGTGAGTAAATTTGCCTCTAGGTAACTTACTACTATGCTAAAGAAACAGTAAATAACTCAGAAATATATTAAAGAAGTGACTACTGGACTATCAAGCATTTAAAAAATCCCCTTGTATTAAACAAGCTGTATGTTAACACCTTACCTAGTGGACATACTATTGACTAATTAGTCTTTAATTGAAGGAGTGCAAAAGTGACTAGCAGAAGCCCAGGAAGAAGTCAGTGCCAAAGAAATTAAGGAGAAAATCAGAAAACAGTTCGACATAGTTGGGCTACCTGGACTGAGTGTTACCAAGGTGATGCAGAAGGGTCTGAAAGGTAACGGGAGGCAACTAGTGGGAAAGAAACCAACATTTGTTTGGGAAAGAGTCTTTAACACTGTAATTGTTATTATTGTTGATGTGGGTTTTGTTTTTAATACTATTGGTTTTGAATCCCACCTTCCCACTGAATTTTCGGAGAGGCAGCAATGGTAAATGAACCGACACACGCCTAAAATGTTGTTGGTTTTTTTTTTTTTTAATTATGTCCTTTCGGTTTCCTAAACAAAAAGGCATCTGTGTGATCTATGTCAGCATTTCAGCTCCAGAAATACCTTTTTCCTCCATTGGGTTCCTTTTTTTTTTTTTTTTTTTGGAGGCAGGGGGGATGTCAAAACTTTTTTGGCAGATAGAAAGGCTGTTTGAACCTTGTTCCCTATTCAATCTTCAGCTCTGAAAACTTATCAAACAAAGGAGGTGGGCAGAGAAGAATTAGTCCTAAAGCAATCTATGTCTTTGCATTTCAAGGCACTGTTTTCAGAGAATGAGCAAACAGCTGACATGCATAGTACACATGCCTTTCACACAGGAAAGCAATTATCAGGTGGTGAAACCACTGAGTTCTTACATGCTTCTGCTACTTGGAAGTGTATGTAAGCATGTTACTTACCAGCCATAGATTTTCACTGTATGATACTGTAAAACCAGTGATTTCCTTGCTTCTGCTAATTCTCATGATGAAACTTTTTTTTCTGAGTAAAACCTGAAGCTGAAGCACCAATAAGTCTATTACAACAGTTTTCTCTGGTCTAGTGTAGTCTGCCCTCCCTGCAGATTTATACTGCCCTGAGTTTCATGTCTTGCTACCTTCCCTGGTTGGCTTATTTGTTCTTTAGGAGGTACAGGTGGCCACAGTGGGAGAAGAAACTAGGAAGACAAAGGATCCTTTTAGCCTCAGTATACATTGCAAAAAAGAAAGGCACAGTTCTGTTCCACAAATGCTAATGTCTAAACATACCCACTGGAACACAGAGTTGATGCTCAAAGGAGTAGAAGTTGCTTCAACAAATCGTTATGTGTTTGTGTAAGACTTGGTGTGTGGAAGTACTTGCCAGTTTCTACCTTGAATCTCTTTTCTCCAAAGATGTTAGTTTTGTCTAAAAAATACAGGCTGTAAAAATAGCACAGGTTTTCAAGTAATCTTTTTGAAGATTGGTTTTTAAAATAAACTGGTATTTCTACTTCATAGTATACATATGTTAACTGATAGACATGAACTTTTAAAAACTTTGTGGTGGTTCTGTGAGAGACCAGTACTGTAGGCATTCCTTTCAAGCACAGCTCAATCCTGCAAATCTGGCTTACAAAACATCTATTAAAGCCACATTTCCTTTTGCAAAATAAAAAAGGTTGACATGAGTATTCTTTAAAATACAATCTCATAGCATAAAATCAAAATATAAGTTTTAACATTAGCTATGGTTCTTTGACTGAAAGTAACAGCTCCATCCACCCCAAAAATTAAAATACACCATAAAATATCCATCTTCCTCCCAACAAGATGTTGGATGCTACCTTCTAGAGGTAATATTTCAATATTGACCTCTACTGCAATCTTCTGGAATAAATTTCTCAGTATTAAAAAGGGGGATGAAAAGTGATCACGCAAAGGAACCTGAGTCCCATTTTAAAGCAGACTTTTGCGATGATGACTGAAAAGGTGTTCCCAAAACTAGATTGATGATATAATTTCTTTTGGAGTCATTAATGGTATGAAACAGCTATGAGTCAAATCCTTATTTAAAAGTAGTCAGGCCTACCATCTAAACTTTCTAATTCACACTAGGTAATGATATCAACTGAAAGAAGCATATGGGGTATCAGTACTTTATACTCCTCAGAAGCCTTTTTTTTTTTTTCTGAAGATCTTCAAACTTTCTGCCTGCACCTCCTGTAGAAGTGTTAGCAACAAGTGGGAACATTTTTCTTTCATAGTTGGGACGCCAATCAAAGGTGGCCACCTGACTTTCCCGTATTTTGCATGGCTTCTCCAGGTCTGCCTTGCACACTGATTCACAGACTTATTCTGCTCTATTTTGAACTGCTTAGTTGAGAGACAACCCCAAATTTCAATTGGTTTAAAAATTAACTATTCTTCTTTTTAATTGCCTTTGATTTAACTACTTCAAGTCTTTGTTTCAGAAAACTTGAGGCACGTATTTAGGTCCCACAGATTTAAATGAGACATAGGCTGTGGTTCAACATGCATTTTTGAGCAATACGATCAATTTATGTAATTCCTGAACTCCAGCACTCATTTCTTTCCTCTCACTACTCCCTGCAATACACTATCGAGCTGTCTGTGCAGACACAGGGTGAAAGAATCAAGGAACACACTGAAAAATAACCTGTATGATTTTTCCTTTTTTTTTTTTCCCACCCATAAGTTTTTCATTTGATTCATTATACAGCTATTCAAATACTCACCTGAAAACAAATGAATGGGGTGCTGCAAGGATTTAAGCAGTGAACAATGGGATAGCCTGGGAACTTGAAATTATCTAAAACAGTACTACCGCAAAAGGTAGTGCTACATTTATACAGGTTGCTGAAGATACATATGTATTAAGTGTTACCTTTAGATCATTAGCTGCCATTCAAACCCTTAGCACTCTGCATTCCAGAGCTAGAAAATTTCCACAAAAATAAACCTGTTCTTTGACTGGCAGAAAGATGGCCCAGAACACAGACAAACATTTCTGTATGATGCTGAAGTAACTTAATCTCATAAAAATAATTACACAGATTAAGAGATTCGACAATAGCCACATTTGTAAAACAAATTAAGGAATTTAAATATAACAAATTATATGAACCCATGAGCTTGCCTTTCATCATATTGTCATCATTTAATCCGCACAGAGTGGCAATCTGAATTGCTGAAAATGAAACTATAGATTGAGATATTGCAGTAGGGTTCATACAGCAGAAATCATTTTACTGGGATCTCAGTTAAGCACATACATTGACCTTTCAACCTTTGTTTTTAGAGTCTTTCAGAAATATTTAGAAAGAAATCAAAATTACACAAAACATCACATAGAGGCCCATTTCTGTCATCTCCCTGAGTAACATTTTAAATGCAAAAGCACACATTCAGCTTTCACGCCTTCAAAATGTCTTTTTACTTGCTTTTAACCTCTTTGTCCCAAGTAGATTTCTTTCTGAAACAACAGTGATTCATTTAAAAAATGTATCTGCTCTTTTCTCATATATGTGAAAACGTCTTGCAGATCACAGTGCAAGAGATCACTATCCAGACGTGACATTCAGACATGAAAATCGGATGCATAGCACAATAAATTCATGTCTCTGAGAAAAGAAAGCAACAAAACAATCCCCCATCAACCCTAATGCAGACTGTAGCAGAGAAGACATATAATTCTTAGACAGAAAAGGTCCGAAGTAAGGTTTAACTGTACAGACTCCACTGTACAGTGAGTATAAACAAAGCCTGTTAGAAATGAAACAAACAATGATGTTGTCATCCAAAGTGTAACTTGGAAAGCAGTGTGCCGAGGTAGGGATTTTCGTCTTCCTTTTGTTGAGAAAATGACTGTATGTCCTAAGTCTCCACCCCTTGTTAAAAATTAACTTAATGAAGATTAACAGTGCTTATTAAATGGATTTCAAAATGTAATAAGTACAATCAGTTGTTAATATATTCCAAAACAGTAACAAGATGTTATCATGCAGGTTATTATTCACTTTAGACATAGCATTTTAAGAGTATTTTGCAAAGTTTTCAATCTTGTCTTTGGGAAAAAGGTATAAGATGCAGAGTGACGTTTCCAATAAGACAAAATAGTGAAGGGACTTGAAAGACATTTTCCTGCATTGCAACTTTTAAGCTAAGTTTTTTGGGTCCATGTGCGTTAAGTCTGATCAGAGGAAAGCTTAGACAATTTAGTCGAAAGAGCAGCAAGCTGAGCACGGAGCTCAGTACACAGCTGGGAGTTCTGCAGCCAGAGCAGAACTCCATGGTTCTGAAGCTGTGCTGCTACAGCTGGACAACAGAGATTGTTCATGGCCGGCAGCACTAAAGCTTTTGTCTGGAACATAGGCTGATTTCAGAAGCTGGCGGTATGGACACAGCGCTGCACAAGACTGACACCTGGAATTAGTTCTAAGCTTTACTGTATGATCACACACATGCTTGTGGCTTCCTCTCTTATGCTGCCTACCTCATTGTAAGGACACATCCGTTAATGTCTGCAAGGTACTCTTGACAATCACAAGATCAGCTATCTAAAAACCCAGTCGCAGAGAGAGACAGAGCAAGTAACTCTATATGGTGTGATAATACTAGTCTGGACTAGTATTAGGAAGGCAAGAAGTCTGAAAATGTCTTGAAACAGTCATGGGATGTATTGCAGATTTAATGTAATTTTTTACATTTGTTCAGCAAGTCGCAGAGGACAGAAGAGGCTTCTGTTAAAGGAGAGAATTTTGCTAAAAATTGAATGTTTGCTCATTCTTAATTTCAAATCACTGTTCCCTTAAATTTATTCCCTTAACGCAAATAAATTCCCTAATTTACTCTCTTCTCCTTATGCCTATTTTTCTTTCATTCAGTTTCTTCTGCCCCTCTTATGGCTTGACTTACAATCTGTCCTGTTTTCTCCTATTTAAATGTCTTCGCATTTTTCTTTAAATGCAATTCTGAAATGTGTGATCATATCTTTACTATCTATTTTATTCAATATCATTATCTTGCTTCACATCTGCAAATAATTCTAAACCTACATGGAAAAACTTGACAAAATAGATCATGTATAAGCATTTATAAAAGCGGGATTGGACCCAAGCACCTTTACACCTTTACTCACAATATGGATTCAGTTATGTTTCAATGCTTGTTAATCTATTAAGTATCAATAGTTCTCAATTAAACATTTATCACTCCAGGCCTTTTAATTCTCTCAGAACTGTTGCTTATCAAGGAATATTTCTATCTGTTGGTTAGTAAACACACTTAGAACATTCTCTTTTTTTTTTTTTCCTTGTGTACAGTCTATGCCAATGCTATAGTTTCACAATTTCTAAATAGAAAAATGGTTAATATTAAATTTTTATTGCCTGAATTACTGATTATCTCATCATCTGGCAATGCTTAGACCAGGTTATTTGGAAGCTAGCTTTAATATTTCAGTACAGAGGAAGAGCTTCCCCAGCACATTCTAAGGCAGCTTTGCAAATGAGAAGGTCTGCAAGATGTATAGATATACCTAAGCTTACCATATTTAGTTAGCAGGTACTAACAGGAATGAAGGAGGAAAGTGTACCTTTCACCCACCTGAGTAAAAGCCCAGCATTAGTAAAGTTCCAGGATAAAGCCTATGGTCTCACAGCTTCATGGCTATCAGATTAAAGCTGGTTTAGCTGTATCTGCTTATGCTATGATGACATCCCTGACTGCAGTGGAAAGATAGCTTTAAACAAAATGTATCACATGTGTAAGGGCCAAACTAGCTACTTTCCTGTTAAACAAGATTGCTTCTAGAAGTTCTCAAACTCATCTGTGTGTTGTGTTGCTAGAAGGTGGACTGTTAGCAGATGGCAGTCAGGATTATTAAAACAGGCTTTAGTCTATGTAACTGGCATTGTAAACTAAAGCATGAATTGTTTCATGGAAAAGATGCCCCCCCACATCTAATCAGTCGTTTAATGTATGAAGTTGTTTAGCGGAAGAGGATACAGGAGGAAGTGTGCTAACAATTCATTCTCTCCATACAGTCTGTTCTGTTAGCCGAGGCTGGAAACTGGAATTGTTCTTTAAAGGGGGGTGGGTGGGGGGTGGAGGGTGGGGAAAGGTTCTGCTAGATAGCTTCAGTGTTACTCATACTTTGGAAATGTGTATCTGAAAATACTCATCAGGCTGTCCTGTGAAGTGGAAGTGTATATATAGTATATATATATTATATATAGAAATATATATATAGTATATATAGAAAATATAGTAACTTTTTATATGGTGGTATCTGCTGGTCAACAAAGTTCTTCATATTAGACTCAGAAAAGCATTACAAGCCTAGCTTTTTGATTGCAGTCATAAGAAGGGTCAATTTTATGTTATTTTCAGGTGGTCTCAGAATACCCTCATAAATGTCATAATCATTGGGATTTTATTTACTCTTACAAGTGCAGAGACAAAGCACTTTGTATGGTGTAGAAATTCTTTTCTGGCAGGCTTTGCTGCTATGTTGTGATTTTAACTCTAGTCTACATCACAGATGAACAGAATTCTTATCCATTTAAAAGTGTTACTGAATCAGAATTTTTTTTATAAACTTAGAGATCTCACAATAACTTTTCAATTTCATTCAAGATAAAAAAAGAGCAAAATATTATTTTCCTGGTGCCAGAGACTCTGAGTTCATTATAGGCTATAGTGATGGACTTCTGGCATAGAGAGTATGCAGGAAGCCTAACCATTTTTTTAGCGTATTTTAATGAGTAGAAAGCTAGGTTCTATTTCCATCACATCTCAGTTGCTGTTCTTTGTTTGACTGTCCAGTCTGGAACTGAAATAGCATCCTCAGTGAGCAGGATTTGATTAAGACTTTTCAGGCCTGGCCTAGATTTGACTTAATTTCTCAGCTCTGCTTTCACTGGATTTTCACCTCACTACATAGATGGCACGCATGATAGGAGTTTTGTTACAGTATGTCATTTGGTGTTGTAGCAATTGCTTTCACTAACAAATCCCATGGCTGCTCTGTATTTGCACCTTTATTGCTGCATCTTGAAGAGTGATGACAACAACAGGTCAGTTTTGAAAAATAAGGAATTTAGTCCTGTCTTTAGGGAGCTGTCTGTGAATGGATTAGCCTAATGGCCACAAACCATTTTTGACATGTTTTTTTCAGTCATTTTCAGCAAAGGCCAACTGCAGCTTAATCCTCTTGATGAGGCAGGATGTGTTTCTAACACAATTGACCTTCTGAAGAAGAATCACCTATTTTGAATAACATAGATATGGGATAGACTTTGGTTTTCTATTTTCTCCCTTACGTTCTCTTCACTTCTTGAAAAAGACAACTGCCACCATGACCAGGAACAGCACATGATTACCAGATTAAGAAAATGTTGCTACATTTCCATGCATTTCTTTTACAGACCAGCCTGAGTCCTGTTGGCTTCTGTGGATGTTAATCACTCCCTGTAACTGAAAAAAAGGGCATTTGAAATGAATGATGTGCTTACTTAGCAGGAAAGGAACAAGTATAGTCTCCATATCATTCTTCTATTCCGTTCCCTGTGCATAGCTATGCATTTGAAGAAAAGCTTTTTAAAACAAAAGTAACAACAATATTGGTGAATTATAGTTATTACAATGAACCAATGCAAAAACCTTATGAGCAGCAGCTGCAGCTCTCCAGTCTGTCATGCTTTGCTTCTAAAAGCCCATTGAGGTGTGTCTTCCCACTTTGTGGGCCAAATTCATACACAAGGTCGACAGCTTAATTATTTTGAAAAGTAATGGAGTTTTAACTATTTTTTCTAGGGCTGAATGTGATTTGGTACTCATTTCTTGGGTAGGTGTGAGAGTTTCATGTCATGCATAGTAACAGTGTATAGGTGTGCAAACACTGTGCTAGCATGTATTTGTAAAAAAAATCTGGGGTTTGATATAGGTGTGTAGAAAAACAGGCTTAAATTATGATGACGTATTTCATTGAAAAGGGCATTTTGCTTTAGAGAAAAGGACATAAACTGTGGTAATTTTGTAAAATTTGATTTGTTTGATTTTGTACATATGGTATATTTGTGTAGAATACATCGGGGGGGTGTATATATACAGATGTACAGATGACTATGCATAAAGGCATGGATATACAGTAGGGGTGCAGACAGGAGAGGAAGGCTTGTGAGAACACACATTTTGGGCCACTTGCAGTAAAGCCAGTGAAGATAACTAGCGATAGGCAGAGTCAGTTGTGAGGTGCAAACCAGACTGACACACAACACCATGGGAGCATTTAAATACACGGATCCTGCAGATTTCAGTGTAAATCCGGTTAGACTTGACATCACCAAACCAGCTTGGCAATCTAATCACTGTCCCCCTCTGCCACAGTTTTCCCACTAGCTCAGGCTTGGAATAGATTTTATCTCTTAAAATCTCAGAAGGTCCTTTGTCTTTTTTGTGTTCTACAACACAACAGCTGCAGTTTGATGCCCTGTCCTGTTTGCGTACCCATGGCCTTGACGTCCATGCTGCCACGCTCACAGTAAATGCCTGTTCTTTCCCTGAGGTTTTCACAGCATTGTGCTAAATGGTGTCAGATCCACGCCACTGAAACGTTCTGGGAGGAATGCTGTCTCTCAAAACTCAGCACCAATGGTGCAAAACGGCACTGCCAGGTGCCAGGTGTTTCCCTCCCTTGTGCTCCAGTAACTAGGTGTAACACCACTGAATGTGAGGATGCTGAGCGCGACAGGCCACAGGCATGAACAAGTAAAGGCTCAACCCCTCGGTGTTGGGATTTTAGGTGGGATGCTTCGGTTGGAACCCACAGATTTCATTAAACCTCCGTCTTCAGAACTTTTCCCTGGATGACCGGTGAGCTGCCCGTGCCGCCGGCCGCCGGGAGGCGCCGCCGCCTTTGCAGAAGGATCCCCGTGCTCCGCCAGGAGCGGAGGCCCAGGCGCCAGGCCGCGGGCGCCTCGGCGGGTGCAGGCGTGAGGGAAGCGCGGGTCGCCCCGCGCCACCGGCGCGCTGCCGGGCAGGGCCGCGCTCCTGGCCGACCTGGCACTGCCGGGAAGCTGGGGGAAGGCCGGACGGGGCGAGGCTGGGGCATGGCGCCCACGGCCGGCCAGCTGCCCGGCGGAGCTCCCCGCACGCCGCCCGGAGCCCCTTCCGAGGGCCGGGAGCGGGGCGCGCGCCCCGCCCGCCGCCGGCTCCGCTCCGCCGCTTGGAGGGCGCCGCGCGGCCTCGGCGGGCTGCCGCTGACGCCAGCGAGCGGCGGGGGGGCTGCGGCGCGGGCTGGGGGGGCCGGGGGCCCCCGCCCCCGCCCCTGCGCCTCTCCCGGCGGCGCGGAAGCCCGCTCTCGCCGCGGGGCTGCGGCGGGGCACACGGGAACTCACCCGCGAAACGCCGTGTAGGGTCATATCCCCCCCCCGTTTCGAAACGAGCGGTACCGCGCGGGCGCGCCGGGCCGCCGAGCGGACGGAAGGTCACTCCTTCATCTGCGTGCGGAGTCACTTAACGTAATTACACGTGGACAGTTAAACCCGGCTTAGTGTAACAGAGGTGTGGGGAATGGGGGGCGCCAGCCCTGACGTCGGTGCCTGCCGGCACTGACCGCCGGCCCGAGCGCTGCCGCCGAGGGCCCGGCATGCGGGCGCCGTCTAGGCAGGAACGCGCGCGCAGCGGGGGGCGGGGCGGCGGCCGGCAGGAGGCGGGGCGGGCCGCGCGGGGCCGCGCGCAGGCGGGCCAGCAGCCGCTTCCCGTAAGGCGCGGCGGGCAGCACTTTGCCTGAGCGGAGTCGCCGCGGGGCGTGTGACATCTGTGTGGCCGCGTTGCTGGGCCGATTCTTGTTGCGGAGATCCCTGTGGGAGGTGGCGGGTTTAGACGCTCCCGCAAATTCGTGTCTCTGGTGGGAAAAAAACCAAAGTGTGTTCAGCGGCATTGCCTTAAAATATTCTGTGGTTGCCAAGGTGGAGACTGATGCACTTTCACACACAGTAGATACAATTTTGTCTTGACTGGGTCTGAATCTTCACAGACTAATCGGTATCCTCAGAAAGTGGTCAGAGTCATCAATTACTTCTGTGTAAAGTAAATGTCAAATCAAAATGAGATGTGTTTTTCTATCTGCAAGCAAATCTCGACGTCTCTGACCTAACTCCATCAAATTTATAGCTGCTCCATTTAATTTTATGACTTGGTCCCTTTTTTGATGCTGGGTAATTTTACTGCCCCTCCCCCTCAATGCATGCTTAAAAATAGGCTTCAAGTGAGATAACAGTGACTGTTTCTCTGTTTAAGGCTGGGATTATATACTGCACATAGAGATATATAGGGGTGTTCTACATTTCTAAAGATTCTGGGTTAGTGTGTAATGAGTGAGAATTCTGTCCTAGTCCACAAGAGTGCCGTTAATTAGGGTGTTATACAGCAGTGATGGCAGAAAAGAGGCAGATTTCCCTTATCTAGAACAGTAAAATGTGTGATTGAAAGAACTCCTAAGCCTTGGGGTCAGCAGTCTGCTGCAAGGATCTTTTAACTCTGTGTGCCTTTCCCTCTGTTGACTCTGGATGTGTCACTGTGGCCTCTGAAAATCCACATGTTAAGGAGGTGAAACAGTTCCCATTTTCGGGATGAAAACTGGGCACATTATTGAGATAGTCCAGCAAACGTAGCTAAAAGAAGCAATCTGCGCCTGTCTAACTGTGGCCTTCTATAACTGGATTGTAACCGAATGGTGCTTAAGATGACTGTGTTTCCATAACCTTGGCGGGGGGGGGGGGGGGGGGGGGGGGAGGAGGGACACAGGTGACTTCACTTGGGTGAAACACTTTGTAACTAATTTATCAGCAGTGGTTGCCCTGAAATCAGAATGCCCCTGTTTGCTAAGGACACATGACACATTGTAGAACACTCTGAGCTTTCTTAGCTCTTACTTCATTTTCCCAGTTACTTTTGTAGCTTTCTTCAGCTTAACCCTACACATCATGTATCTAACTGTGTTTGAGTATACCTATCTGCTCAGTAATGCAAAAACTCTCTTGGAAACAAAACACACACACACACACACACACACACACATATATATAAATATGTACAGTGACACCTTCAATGTTTCTCCAAAGGGATTTGCCTAAAACCCTTCAACAACGAATTTCCTGCACACAGATATTCTGCTCTATGCGATAACTCAGCTAAGGACAAGACATGTGATATTAATTGTATTCCTTTATTTGGTACATTACCTGGTTTCACTTACTGTGTAAAATCCTTAGACTGGATCAGAATTATTGCAATGTACATTAATTGTTTCAGTAGTTTTATTGTAATTAAGCTGTCCTTGAAGTAAGTCTGGAGCAACCGTGCCTCAGTAGTATTTACCATGGTTTGTTTGTGCATTATTGAATTAGATTGCAAAGCATTAATTCATTATTGGCTTTTATCTTTCATATTTCTGATATACTTGCTCAAAACATCACAATGCAGGCATGTATTTTTATAAATATCATAAAGGTATAAGAGCTACCAGGAATGGGAGTGGCTGTATTTACATCACTTCATGTAATAAAATGTACCCCAGTGATAAGGTTGTAGGTTAAGCGTACATTATTAATACACAAGGTAGTATGTATGGTGCAGCCTAATTAATTTAACCAGGAAATATACTGTAATAAAGGCATGAGTCGTAGAAGCAGAGGCCTGACTGTGCTTCCCAGGACTAGTCACCCAACATCAATCAAGGTTACAAAAGATCAGTCCTTTCATGTGGCCTTTGGTGGTCCACTGGCTACAGCCTGAGCTGCTGCAGAATGGTTACCTTTCTAAGCAGCATGTGCAGCAGGGTAACCTTCAGGGAAGTTTGCAGAGCAGCTTTCTTGCAACTGATGACTCTTGCAAGTGTCCTGGATTTTTTCATGAGCCAACATCTCTGTTATCAATGCTGTTTTGAAAGACAACAGCATGATGTTTTCAGAATCAGACTCTTAGAAAAACATTCTTAATTTTTCTTGAAGGATTAACTTCTATAGTGAAAGATCTGTATTATTTTTTTTAAATCCTGAAAAAAAACCTGTTGATACAGTCAACTTCGGCAAATAATGAACTATATATATAGTTTCTTTACATTGTTTCCTCCACCAATTCCATCCTGTGCAGATTCTTAAGTCTATAAAATGGTTAACACTTAGTAAAGCATCCTAGAAGATTTATTTTTAATTCAGGATGTTGAATATTTATCCTCTCTTTCGCAACTGGAAACACAAAGGCAGTAACAGGCCGTGAGGTCAGGTGGACCTTCTGTGTGAACATGTCAGAATACTAAAGATGTGAGGCTGTAATATTTCTGTCATCTCATTAAAGTTTGCAGAGTCAGGACTCACTGTTACTGGCTGAAGTCTGAAGTACAGTAAATATTTTAAAACCCACTTTTTTAAATGGGGATTTTTCACTATTTATGAAGATGATTGAGTCTACACACTAATTTTCTTGAGTGTTGCCTGCACTGATTTAACAAGAAAGAGAAGTCCTGTTTACTGGGTTAGAGATGATGCATATATCCAAACATTCCCAAACTTAAGGAAAACATTTTCGTTGTCATTTTGTTGCCAGTACTGCCTGTACCACCAAGGAGCCCTAGGCCTAGGCTAGGGTTTGTGCTGATAAGCTGTAACTGGTGGTCTGTGTCTCAATGAGGTTTTTATTTATAAAGTCAAGTCAGAAGGTTAGAGAGAGGTAGTTTCAGAAGAAAGGAGTAAGATGATGGATTGTAAGGGGGAAAAAAATTCACACTATAATTTGGCATGAGAAACAACAGACCCAACACAGCAGCAGTCTCATTCATAGCAAGATTTTGGATGCATCACAGCAATGTAGGATTTAGGGCACAATTTCAATGAAAAGGATGAGGTAGCTTTGCTAACATATAGAAAAGATCCTGCATGGGTGAAAGCAAGATAGGAGAACTGCAAATGTGTCAATTTAAAGGTGCAGTGATGTGATCAGTGAGGGAAAATAGTGTTTTAGGGCTGAATGAGGAATGAGATATGGAGGAGTCAGCTTATGACATATTTAAAACCTAATGTAAATAGCTTGGTTTTGGCACACCAAAAAAAAAAAAAAAAAGTAGCCAGAAAAGGGGTTTCATGAATAATGTGAACATACAGAGACTGAATGAGTTCCAGAGTTCACATCTGTAGCCTTATTTTCCTGGAGTTTTACATCTATTGTGTTATCTATTGTCTTGATGGAAGTCGTTGTTGGGTTGCATCAGCTGGTGTCTCCATTTGCCAGATCCTGTGGCTGTGCAGCACCTTCTGTGTCTTCTTTTTCAAACTCTGAAATTGTTTCTGAGCAACATCTAATAATCATGTTTCTTTGTACCTTAATGATGCTTATGTTACTATTACTGCAATTGGTTTGATTTTTACAGCTCTCCTACTGACAGAAGGAAGGAGAAGTAGGCAAGTTATATGCTGCAGATGTTCTCTGAACAGCTTAACAGATGTTCATTACAGGAGTTATTTATTTTTCACAGTTGCCTGTGCAAGGCTGAACTATTATGTTCCTCAAATCAAGGCTAATGAGAAGCAAAAACAATAGGTTTTAAGGCCTGAAGTGAGTTACAATTAGTCGATATAAACAATAGTATCTAGGGTCTTTTTGGCAGCATCTTGAGGAAAATTAGAAAGACCATGCCCTGTCATTACCCAGTTGTACAATTTAAGGTTCTTCGGTGACTTCCTTTAAAGATTAATAATTAATAGGGCTGTGCTGTGATTAAATGGTGTTCACCCTGAATTCAAGAAAACTGTAAGAATAAAACCTGCATGTTTAATTTTAATTTGTGACTTTTGGTAATGGTAGAATACTGGAATATCTAGTAAATTGTTCTGGTTTTTGCATAGTTTCCAATAAAAAAGAAATCATAGAAAAACAGGGTGTGAAATAAAAGCACAGTAAACAGGTTTTGTAAGTATATTCAGTAAGATAATTGAATAGCTCAGAAAAAGTTCAACAATGAAAAATTGTTAGGCACCCACTAAGATTGTTGTAAGGAGTTTTTTAAAGTTCACTTTTCTGTTTAACTTGGTAATAAAATAACAAAACGGTATTTTTTTCCTATGTACTTTATCTGAATATTAAAAATGCAACAAAACCATAAAATCAATAGTATCTCTTTGTTTCATTAATGTTATATGTATGGGACTATGTTAACTGTAGCAAAAATGTCCCTTTGTGTCAGGAAGTTCCAACAAACAAAGCAGAAAAAAAAGAAATATATGAATATACTGCCACTTACAGAGTAATAGCTTTTAAAAAAGCTTTTAAAAATTAATAAGCATACACCCTGGCCACTCCCTTTTTTTTCCTTTCTTTTTTTTTTTTTTTTTAATGTATATTTTATTTTATTGTATTCTATGAGAAAAAAATAGTCCTTTCTTCTGGACTTTGGACAAATGTGCTTCACTCCACTGAATCTTATTTTCTTTGGACCTCACATCAGACTGCTAGATGACATCACTGCAAACCATTACTTTAAGTTTTATTACCAGTGTTCTGTTTACATTTGAACTTGGCACTTTCTTGAGGTCTTATTGACATTATATATATCCTTTCCCTCACTCTTTCAACTCTCTTACCAGAGGATGTTGGCTGACATTATTCTTTACCTCATTAGTGTCACAGTAGTTGTGGGGTTTTTAATTTTAATTATATTGCAGCATGCACTGGTTTGTTAGAAGTCTTCCACAGAGTGAAGGAGGCACCATGTGAAATCAGAAAAATGTATTTGTATTATAGTTTCTCTCTGTTTAATTATAGTTTGCTAAACAAACAAAAAACAAAAGCAAAAAAATCCTTCTATGGGAGCCTTAATTTGGACATGGTGTGGCTGGAGTGCAGGAACTTGAGGAATAGTTTTTACTTCTTTGGTGAGAACTTATATTTCAGTCTTTCCTCAAAAGAAAGGTTAAATAATGAAAGTTTAGATCCTTTTAAAAAGGATATTTATGATCAAGGCAAAGGAGAAATTAATGTTCAGCTCAGACATACATCACTCATGGAAGTTCATGGAGATTTGTAGGTAGGTGTTTGTATAAGGGAGGCCTGATGTGCTGAGTTATTAAGACATAACAGGGCAGACTTTGAACTTATGCATGCAGGTGCACAGTGATAAACCACTTTCTGGTACCAGATCTTTAAATGACAGTGTGAGCCAAGGGTTTAATTCTTCTCCAGCATCCCACCACTGACTGGCTTCATGAACTTCATGTTGTGGATGGGGTGAATTTGGGTGAGTGGTTCTGAATGTTTATGCATATTAGAGACTTTAACTGAGTGTCATTACACCACTGTATTTATAGTGACAAAAAATACTAATCTGGGCAGATTGTGCAGTGCTTCTTGATGGGGATTTATAAAGTAGAGTAGTGCTGTGAAATCATTTGTGGTTTATATGTAGGGAGTATAAAACCAATGATCTGTGTAAAAAGCAGGAAAAAAAATCATAAACTTGCTGGATTTTGAGAGCAATTAGAGCTGTGATTTCAGTTTAACGCTAAAAAGAAACTACTGTTAAAGATACTAGCTGAACTGCTTGATCACCTAAAATACTAAATAGAAGTAATGTGAATTATTTCAAATCACGAATAAACCAAAACTGCTCTCATTTGTATTAAAATAGGAGAGAAATTATGAGTGAATTCGAGAGTCTGGGAAGATTGGCCTTAGTCTTGTTTCAGTACATCACCAAGTGTGTTTCAGTACACCACCAAATGTGAGGATCTAAGGACTTACCTCATTCCTGTGATTGTCTGTGGGAGTTATGATGTCAAATACAGTCACTCTGTGCTGCCCCATGACAGCCTTTTTCTTTTGGGTATCACTTGTCTTTAAATTTCCAAAAGCATTTTAAGGAATTACTAATCCCATGCAATATACTTCAGCTATGCCCTAGTGTGTGTTAGGACTGAATCTTTTGGGAGTTTGTAATAGGATAACAAAACTTTCTGTCTCAAATTATTTGATTCGTGACCAGTTTCAGCTGGTAGGAGCTGCATTTATGGTGGATTAGGTGAATGCAGTCCTCAGCTCCAAGAAACACCTGGATTTTGGCCTCATGATTCACTGTTGAATTCAATGGACTCTTAACCCATCCAATAACCAATGCCTGCTTGAGTGATATATTGAAAAAATACAGTTTTATATTTAAATATAAAACCAGGTGATCTCAAACATTAGGATTTTTGCTGAAATAAGTTTAATCTCTTTCTCCTGAAATGATAATTTAGAACTTAAGAAAAATATTACAAACCTGACTGTTTTATTGCACTTTGATTTTGTCCATGGAACATCAGAGAATAAGCTTCCTTTAGGGATGCTTTTATTTCAGCACCTACCTTCTATGTCACATTTGGCTTCATGGCCCAAGAATCTGAGGAGTTTTGTTGTGTTAGTTGTATTAATTAAAAGTTTATAATCTTGATGTCCTGGCCTTCCCAGTAGTAAGTTGTATTTTCTGGCAGAGCTCATTGCCCTTTAAAATTATCTATGTAACATCAATGTGTTTAGTTTCTTTCCCTACACTTTTTTCCAGGCCTGACGCAGGACTGCCGGCTGATGACTCTGTTGTAAGCCACTACTTGTACTTGTATTACCAAGTTGTGGCCTTTGTTAGCACACAGGGAGCCCAAGTATATCATATTCCTCCAAATGCTACAAAGACTGCGATTTTTCTCACATTCACTTCCTTTAGAAAGTCTTTTTTCCACCTAACTCTTTTGCTATCAGTGAAGTTTTCTGGTAATAAGAAATCAGATCTGAATTCTTTAATTTGACTCCCTAGCTGCCTCAGCTGGAAAGCTCCCGTATTCTAATTTATTGCAGCAGATATAAATGGAACACTTGCTCCCTTCCCAAGCATAACATTTTGCTTTTTTGGGTACATTGAAGATTGTCATTCAAGTATCACAGCCCTTGGTGGTGCAGTGTTGTGGAACATGAGTTAGATATGTCTTTTATTTTCTCTGAGAGCTTGTCGTCACTACAAGATAAATTTCAGCTGCAAGTCAAATTTCGCCCCAGAATTACTCTCATGTAACTGGAGCTGCAAGTCGAATTGTGCCCCAAAATGATTCTTGTTCTATGAAGAAAAAGAGAAGATTTTGAAGGTAACAGTGTACCTGTGAACCATTTTTAGTCATTTCTAGGGCAGTGTGATTCCTAGGTGGGATCCTGGGCTACATTTCAGAGACCTGCCTTCTGGTCTCAGTTGTGTGACGAACAAGGTATGTAGTATATACTTAGGCAACTCATATTCCCTCTCTGTCCTTCTCTGTCTGTTGGAATATGGCTATTTTAGGTCATGGGCTCTCTCTTAATGCAGTGTTCTGCAGTAATTAGCACTAGAGACTTCAAGTACAGTTGTGAATTTGCTGAGAATTTTCATAGTATGTGTAATTCAACTACTGACCAAGTTTATGTAGAAATGTATAAGGAAAATACATTAAAAGTTAGGTATGTTTTTCATTTAATATAATTCATATTCATGGCCTCACTTTATTGCTCTAAAGTAAAACAAAAATTAATTATTAGACTGATAAGCATTGTAAGTTTATCTAAACTGGTATATTTTTTTGGCTATTCTTCTTTCTTGTGAAGAGCTATACTGGTAGCACCTCTAAGGAGATTGAATGTGACTTTATTTGAAATCTTACTTGCTCCAAAGGTTGGGTATTTTTACCACTTGATCTTCATCTATAAGGATTTATAGAATTTATGGCTGGGTTCTTTTGATGTGGCACTATTCCACATGTGAATGATGGGGAGCTGGAAGGCATGATGAAAATGTTTGCCAAGAGTAACAGGTTTCTGCATTGTGGATCAGTTCAAATATTGTGAGTATCACAGTATGCAGTTTGGGTGTGCACTACCGCCTGTAGTTCAAAGCATTTCATTAGTCCGCAGTGGCAAGCTGAGTTTCCTCTTGGCAGGCTCCTTATATGTTTATTAAACAAGCTACAGGCAGCACTCAAGAAAGGGATCATAATTTCCAGCTATAGTCTTTGTTTCTTTGGAATAGATGGAAATAAATCAGAGTGATTTTTCTTTCCATTTGTTTTTCTAATGATTTTCATATTCTCCCAGTCATTCTTGTGACTGTCTGTTAAATCTAAAAACCTGTTTACTGGCACATGGAGGTTGATAGCAAGAGTGGTTGTGGTGCACTGTGTGTATTGCTAAAAGAACTGCCAGAGCCTGATATACACGCTATTTATTAACCTTCAACTATATCGTTAAAAGCAGGCTTGTCCCAGTTCAGATTTGTGATTTGTAACATTAGAATCACTAGAGTTGTTTGGTCTGTTGGATCTATCTTGTCTTCAAACATTTTCTATGTGCGTCTCCCACTCTTGATCCCTACATATTCTTTCAGACTGTGCTGTGATATTTTTCTCCTTCAACATCAAGAGATGAGAAAGAGAGAGAGTTTATTGCTCCTAGTCATCAAGGAAGAGCTCAAAGACTTAAAACTATTTAGGTCTTTGCCTAGCCACAGTGAAAGCTGGCAACTAAGCTATATCACCTTTAAAGTAACAATATCAAGATTTATTGGCACCTGCCTTAAAGAGTTAGCATTTAAAGAATCAGGCTTTGTACAGCTAATTTTGTAACATAAGGATTGACCAGTTCCCATTTATTAGGAAATTATTCCTGTGGCAACTAAGAGCTTGACATTTAGCAAATGTTCCCCCAATGTTGTACATTTCACTGAAAGTGCAGAATTATACTTTGATATGAACATTGGGGTTTTTGCAAGCCTGCAAACAAAATGATCATCACTAGTCTGTTATCAGTCAAAATATGTATTCTTAAATTCCAATGAAACTTTCTTTTGCTGGTGAATGGTTGTTCCAGAGACTGCATTTCTGCATACCTTGGCCACAGTGCCAGCATCAAGAGATCTATACAGTGTCCCAAGCTATTCCTTCCTACCCTGGGGCCACCTCCTCATCTATGCCAGTGCTATTGTTTATGAAGGCACAGTATAAATTGATGAGAAATTTATCAGGTTAAAAATAACTGGGTTTTGCAGAGTTATTTTTAACAAATCTGGTCCTCCGGTCTGCGTAACCATGTATCCCCGAAGGAAGGATAGTATGCAGATGGCTAACAGTGACTGCAGTCATCAGAGCAAGGACAGAACAACCTATGCCAGCATTGCCACGAGGAACCAACAGTGTGGAAATATCCCTTCAGTCCTGCACTTTTTATTTCCCTGATGTTCAAGCATTGAACACTTTTTGTTTATTGAGCATGATACACTAACAAAGTTGATCCAACATAAGGTAGCTGATATGATTTGCTTTTCCATTCAAAACAAAACCTCAATAAAAAATTACTGATTTTTAAAACCGCTGTTTTCCATGTTATGAATGAGATCAAGGTCTGAACAAGGCAAATGATGGTGGTTCCATTGCAGTCTTCACACTTCAGTCTTGCTTTGTCATGAAACACCTGACCCCAAAAGAAGTTAAGAGGTATACCCAGAGTTTTACAGGACAGAAGAGGAATACCTGTGGCAGGAGGGAAGAAATGGACAACTCTGATGACTGAAACATGCACATGGTCCGACTTCACTGAACCAGACCAGAGGAGGAAATCAGATTATTTGATTTCATACACTGGACATACCCCAGCACACAGCACACCACCATGGTCTCTCCCATCCTGTGACTCTATGTACCAGATGCACTAGGGCAGCCTGATCTGCAGTTCACTTCCCACATGCACCCAGCAAGCAGGGCCAGCAGTGCCGAGTCAAGGTCAGAGATTCTGCCAAGCTGGTAGCAGAAATCCCGTCTTTCCTTCTCAATTACACGTACTGAAATGTCAAAAACAAGATGCAGGGATGTGAGTTATGTGTGCCCCTGCATGCTGGATGTACTCCTCACAGAGAGAGGAAATGATCCAGTCTGTGGCTTTTCATAAGGCAAGGAGGTCAAATCTTTACAATACCTAGTGTCTTGTAACATGGTGTACACAAGATTTAACTTTTTTTAAAAATTCAAAATTGCAGCCCCATTTAAGCTGGGACAAGCTGGTGCAGCCAGCACTCACTCAGCCATGGAGTGATGTGTTTCAGAGAACTGATTCCCTTGTTCTGATTTGGTTGGTTGGTTCTAGGTAAAAAAAAGAAAAGTTAAAGTCGGTTATTTCCTATAGGAAATAATCATACAATTTGAAAAAAAGTTATTATGGTTCCTTTTAAAAAGCAGCGATATTCTGTTATTTCTCTTTGTGAAACCCATTTTCAGGTTTGTTTTATTATGAGTTAACTCTATAGGTGATGTGAAACACTCATTTTTGCTTTGCACATTTCATTAGCTTGACCACTTGTCTGATCTTACAAGAAAACGGTTTGTCATGTTTGCTTGACTAATTTTACATATTTATTTACCTTCATGAATTTTAATTCAGTTGTCTTTGTATATTTTAGTACATTTCTGTAAACAAATGCAAGCTATGCATCACATCCTCAGCTGCAGTACATCATGCTGCTATTAAAGCAGCAATTAAAATGATTAACTTTAATCAATGTGCCACTATTAAAATGATACCTGCCTATTGGCTAAGATGTAGCCCTTTATTTTTCTGTATTTCCCATTGCAGAAACTTACTGTGGTTTAGAGGATAAGGTGTTAAAATTGTACCCATGAGTATAAAACACTCCTCTTGACTTTAAAAAAACAATGTCCTTCTTTACACTAGACCAAATGGAATTTAAAGCAGAACACTGCTCTGTATTTAAGGTTAAAACAGGTTACCAAACCTATTAAGATAAAGATGCATTTTAAAGTGCTACATTAATTATGTCACAGAGGTTAAGAGAGTTTACCTAATAATCAAAGCCTGATTTAGTATTTATTACAGCAGAAGCTTCAGCTACTTCACTTGTACTAGCTTGCTATGAGTTTGTTTCTGTTAAGTAAATATTCCTTTTAGAATAATCGATTTTGAATGTCAGAAGTCTAAAACTCCCCACAGAGGTATGATGTGCAATTTTCCACATGTTGCAAGAAGCAGCAAGAAGCAGCTCTGCACACTTAATTTGCACTATACATCCTATTTCTTGTGGGAAGTTTTCCAAAAGTAGCCTTTAGATTAGTAATTTTTCAATATCTTTTTGGGGAAAAAAGAGTTATATCCAATGAGAGCTAACATTAATTGCAGGCTGGATGGCAATTGTTGAAAACCCTCAGTAAAAAAAAGGTCATTTGAGGTGTAAACAAATTGTCATATAGTAGCAGCTTATTTTTCAAATCCTAAAAAAAATCTCCACAACCAGCACTGTAATTTTGCCACCTCTTTTCATCACTCCTGCTATCACTCCTGAGAACTTTCTTTGCTCTTTCAGTGAAATTCTGGTCTGTTGTAATCAGCAGGACTTTTGCACAAGAATTTACTGGAGCTGGGGCTTTTAACTGTTGTTCTTTTCCTGTTGAAAAGTTTTGTGATCTAATGACTATATTTAAGTTTATCACTTTTTTTCCCTTTTTCTTCTTTTTCCCTTTTGGAAAATTTATTGTCTCATTCTGGAGTCTGGACAAGTTGTTATCTATTCTTGTTTTATATTTCAATTGGCTTATACGTACCTCATTGAATTTCCTTATCTACAACAATTACTTTGAAAACAATCAAAGAAAATGTTCATCGTAAACTATATTTGGTATTTTTTAACCCCTCCCCTGGGAGGCTTGCCTCTAGTATACACAGGAAGCTTGGTGTGTATGCTGCCATCAAAACCAACAAACACTTCTTTTAAGGACCTTTAGTATAGATTCTTTATTGCACAGGTACCCAGTAGAGACTAAGCAGGTGGAAATTAAAGGATTCACATGTTTTTCCTGGAACTTCCACTTCCCCTTACTTTTGGAGGTAAACTGACTGCTGGTCTCTCTTTTCTTCACATATTGCATGAGCTTCCTTTGCAGTTGAAAGGATACCACGAGTTTCTGTTGCCCTAACTGGAAGTTGCTTGTATTTACCTCTGAAAGAATGTTGCTCACCCATCCTGTTGGGCTTCTTCTTAATCTGTTCTTTCGCAGTCTTTATAACTCCTATTAAAGACTATCTGTTAGCTCATGCAATAGCTGATTTTAAACCATGGCTTTCCTCTTTCACGTTATTCAGTCTCTTTTACCTCAAAAAAACAATTGGCAGTAGTACATTTTTGCCCAAGTTTGAAGATGAACTGAAATCCCTAAAATACAGAAGACACATGATACAATTTAAAAATTGTATTTCTCTTAATTTCCAATACCTGCATTTTAACTGAAAACATTTTAAAATGTCTGTTCTTTCCTGACAAAATTGGAAAGACTTGTGGTTCCCTTACCTGGGCTGATTTCACCAGTAACGTGTAGAGGAGCTCTGCTCCATTCAGCTGCCTATGCTCTGAATCTTGCAGCACAAATATGGTGTTGGCTGCCAGAACTCAAGGCATTTTATTTTAATTTTAAAATGCAATCACTAGACATGTTGAAGTCCATATGTGAGTTTTGTTACTGGGACTAAACTGTTACTCTTTCCCCTCCCCTGCCCCCCCCCCCCCCCCCCCCCCCCCCCCCCTTTTAAAAAATATGTTTTGGATTACTCCGTGGTAAAACAATTTCTGTTTTATTTTTACATCATATTGGGGTTTTTCCATTTCTGCTTTGATTTTTACTTGTTAGAGGTTCTTTGTCCTGAGGTGTTTCTTTTAATGGCTTTCTTTAGTTCACCTCTGTTATCCTCTGCAAAGTATTTTTGATCCATCTTTGGAAACATGATATACACAAACTTTGCATAATTTTGTTGTATACTTTTGGGACTGAAGCAAGGGCTGCGAAGGACAAGAGTGGCATCCCACCAACTCAGTAACCACCAGGAGAGGCACAGAGGAGCCAGCGATTCCTTTTTGCCTTTTACAACTCTCTTAAAAATTTCAAGTACTTTTTTCAATTTATTTCACCTTTTTTTTTTGTCAGATGAGAAGGTTCTTTAGAATCTCTGTTCACTCATACCTTAAATTAGGATTTGAATTAGGTATTTGGGTTTGGTTTTTTTAATAAAGGTTATATTTTGTACAGTGGCTATGCCATCTGTTCTTCACCACTACTTCTTGGCTTCTCAGCACCATCACCACAAAAATGGCTTAGAAAGTCAGTTTTGTACAGAAAGTTCAGCCAGCTCCTGCATTTTCTTGTATCTGCTACTTGAAAGAATTTACTTGTATTGTAACTGCTTGTCTCCAATACTAAATACATCAGTACATGGAGAAAATACCTTATCTGCTTAGAAATTACTTTCCTCAAGGAAATAAAAATGCTGTTGCTGTGTCCCACATTTTCTCATGTTTACCTTTACCATATTTTATCAGCTTGTAAATAAAAAGATCACCTTCCTTCCTAACTGCCTTCCTTCTCTTGTGGGGGAAGTCTCCGAGAGCTTAGAGTAAAGCGGGGCACCTATGTGTATATCATTGCCAAGGTCAGTACAGAAGCAGGCCCATCTATGTAGGGTACTGAAACTGATTTTATAAGCAGAAGAAAGAAAAAGAAAGGTTATTCAGGACTCTTATTGATTTCATTTGGCAAAAATGAAAAAAAAAACCAAAACCACACCAAAACCAAAACCACCAAACTACCCAGAATTCTTATAATGACATTAAAAATACTCCAATGACCGCATAAACCAATTAGATAAAAAACCTTGAATCAGTTGTTTCAGTTTTTTTTAGAAAACAGATAGTTCTGCAAGCAGCAGATTTAGTGATGTTTGGTTTCCTATGGATTTATTTCTGACTGTTAGTTTCCTAACAGACACAACTTCCAGTGGAAGTTTTCCCTACCAATGCGTAGCCCTTTCTCCTGTGCAGCTTCTGTATGCTTTACAGGAACAGTGGGCCCACTCTAGGTCTCTTCACTCAGTAGAGGCATTAATAAAGATTTTTCCCTTTAGTGGGTGACTTATTTTCAATAAACTTGCCAGAATCTAGTATGTTTGAAATCTCTGCACCTCTGCTAGGTTTGGTTGAGGCTGACCAAAAGATTTAAATGTAGGCAGACATCTAAAACCACAAGTATTTTGTGAATTGCTTTCACTCGTTTGTACTAATGCAGTATGTCTCTTTGCCTGTAGCCAAAGGTCTGGTATATAGATGAGTTCTCAGGAAGTTTCATTTCCTGGCTTTTATACTTTTTTTCTGGATCACAGAGATGGTTTGTGAAACAAAAAAATATTTTTAATTTTAAAGTTAATTCTGGTGGAAATGTAAGAAGTGGTCACTCTTTTCATGTAGTCTCAGATGTAACCAAGATTTTTCCTATCAATACAGACGAATTATGCAAGAGAAAAATGTTTTTACTAGTTCCTGAATAAATAACTCTACAATGAAGTATATGTATCAGAAATTTTATGAGGTTGCAGGAGAAGCTTTGTATTAACGATACCAAAGTTCATTATGTCAGCTTGTGAGAATGAACTGTTGAATAAACAGAGCAACAAGCCAGTTGTTCTCAAGCTGAAGACTTGAGACTCGAGAACTTGAGAACCCAGGAACACCATAAGTCTTATTTTCCCTTTTGAACTTTTAGGGAAATGTCACTATTCAATGCCATAGGCATTTCAGGTTCTCATCACAGAGGTTACAATAGGCTGCTGAAAGTTACTGCCAAAATTTGTTTTGAAGTGAAGATCTGTTTGTGGTCCCTAATATGCTCCAGACAAAATCAGCTAATTTAGCTCAGAGCAGCAATTTAAACAACTTGAGCTGTTTTAGCTCTTCTTGTTTCAAGTGTATTAACTCAATGAAACCTTTTCTACCAGCAACGTGGTGACATTAGTAATTTATGGCACAAAGCTATTAACTAAGCAGATTTGCACTGAGATGGAAAAGGACATTTCTCCGTGGTCCGTATTTGAGCACTGGGTAATTTGATACAGGTTTTGGAAGGCAGATCTGCTCAGGTGCATAAAAAAGTTTATCACACATGATAGAGGATGAAAGTTTGATTAGCATGGAAAAAAGTAATTATATGTATGAAAATATATAAAAAAATACAAAATTGTTAGTGAAATAAAACCAATGAACTAATATTAAAAAGTATAAAAATACCAGTGAAGGTATAATAAATGTTAAGTTTCTGAGAAGCTATTTAGGAATGCCTGACATTGCTTACTCTTGAGAGCTGTCTGCTGTGCTGCCTCTTTTGAGGCTTTTTCCTGTTGTTTTTTAAACTTCTTTTGTTCCTAAGCAAGTATTGAAGAAACCTAGCTGTAGTAAAACTTCCTGTAACCTGAGCACTGTATTATAGCAAACTATCCATACATGGGAAGTTGATAAAGAGATTCTGAACAAAACAAACAAAAAACCAAAACAAAAACCAAACAAAAAAGCCAGTGCTAATTTGCCTGCGTACAATATCACTTGCTTTACCAAACTGCACACATCAATCTAGTTAATTTCAGATTAGCTAAAATGCTATGAGGAAACAACCAGTGCTTTTGAAACTGGTTCTAACTGATGACTAAGCAAGCTTTGGTAAGCAGAAAAAAAGTGTTTTACCAGAAGTTTTGAACTTGTCAGGTGTCAAAGGAAATGTAGAGTCGTGTTGGGTCACACCAACACAGTGTTCAGAAACATGTATCAGGAGAAGGTGCTCCTAAATCAGGAACTGGTGTCCTTAATCAACACTAAGCTACAGTAATTAGTAGGCACTCACACGGCTGGCAGTGTAAAATACTGTATTTGTCAAGATATTAAATTAATGTTTCTGGACATAGCTGGCTTGCCTGAAAAACGTTCATGGCTAAACTGTTCTTGTCATTTCAGGTAGGTCCTATAATCTATACAGCTTTTTTGTTATCAGTTGTGCAGTGCACTGTACAAATACGTAAATGCCATGCCACTACCCTTGTGTGTCAGTGATGAGCAAAATGAGTGTAATGTAAATGGATATAGTTTAGATATGGTTTGTTAATCCACTCTTACACCATTAAAGGAAGGTACTTGTAGTGGTGTGACCCTGGCTGGACGTCAGGTGCCTACCAAAGCTGCTCTAGCACTCCCCTCCTCAACCAGACAAGGGAGAGAGGCTTGTAGGCCAAGATGAGGATATGGAGTGATCACTCAGTGATTACTGTCATGGGCAAAACAGACTCACCTTGGGGAAAATGAGTTTAGTTTACTACTCAAATCAGAAAAACACCTTCCCCCCACCCGTTGCTTCTTCCCAGGCTTAACTTGATTCCAGATTTCCCCACCTCTTCCTGCTTCAAGTGGTGCAGGAGGATGAGGAATGGGGGTTGTGGTCACTTCATCGCATGTTGTCTATGCTGCTCCTTCCTCCTCAGGGGGAGGCTCCTCACACTCTTACCCTACTCCTGCATGGGATCCCTCCCATGGAAGTCAGTTCATGAACTTCTCTAACATGAGTCCTTCACACAGGCTTCCCATGTGTGTGGGGCACGAAGGCACACACCTTCATGAACCCCCCCAGCGTGGGTCCCTCCCACAGGGTGCAGTCCTTCAGGAACAGGCTGCTCCAGCGTGCATCCCCCATGGGGTCACAAGTCCTGCCAGCAAACCTGCTCCAGCCTGGGCTTCTCTCTCTAGGGGTCCTGCCAGGAGCCTGCTCCAGCATGGGCTTCCCATGGGTCACAGCCTCCTTTGGGCATCCACCCACTCGGGTATGGGGTCCTCCACAGGCTGCAGGTGGGTATCTGCTCCGCCGTGGACCTTCATGGGCTGAGCGGAATCTCTGCTCTGGTGCCTGGAGCATCTCCTCCCCTCCTTCTGCACTGACCCTGGGGTCTGCAGAGCTGTTGCTCTCACTCCTCTCTTTCACTGGCACTTTACATTTTTTTCCACCTTCTTCTTAATGTACTGTTACAGAGGTGCTGCCACTGTGGCTGACTGGCTCGGCCTTGGCCAGCGGTGGATCTGTCTTGGAGACAGCTGGCATTGGCTCCATTGGACATGGGGGAAGCTTCTGGCATCTTCTGACAGAAGCCACCTCTGTAGTCCCCCCCAGCTACCAAAACCTTGCCATGCAGACCCAGTACAGTACCGCATTAAAGTTCTTATTAGATTCAACACTACTGTTATTTATTTTAAAAGAAATGCAGTTTGCTCCTCTTTCAAATTTACCCATGACCCATTTCAAGTTGCTTTAAAAATGGAGAGCTGCACAGCACTGCTGTCAGAGACCTGCTGGCAACTGCAACAGTCCAGGCCATTGTGGTGCAGCCCATGAGCAACCATCCTGAATGATTCTGTTTTGACTTGCAACAAAAAATATTCTTTAATGTCAAGCTTACTGTAGTAAATGTTGATAAAAATCTTTATGTAAATGCACAACATTAGAAATTGTCCTTTAAATTGCTAATGGGAAAAATATTTGTAATTATTTGCAAAATACTTTGCTGTTTAGAGAAGTTACTAGTAGAAGATGGAATGGAAAAAAAATGTAGACTGCATCTGAATTAGGAAAAAGCTGTTTTTTCATGTCAACACTTAACAGAGATGTCTTTTGTACCTGCAGACTGTTTTACCAAATCTCCCAGGCCTGGACAACTGATTACTCTCTTACTGCAATGCCTGTATATTCCTGCTGCCTTCAGATTCATACCTTGAGTTCTAGATCTTTCTTAGTTTTGCACTTGGCTCTGCGGATTTCTGCTTGGTTTTGCATCCTAGAGCAGACAGTGCAGTTCTTGCGTAGGATGCTGGGACAGAGCTATAGGGTCCAGCTACAGGTTTGTGCACAAAATGTAAAGAAGTTATCCATAGTGAAAAATACAGTTATTTGTGTTTCTTTACGTATGTGCTAGTATTTCCTTTGAAACCCATGTAGATGAGGTCTTACAGAAATGATATTTTGAAATTGGGACAGGCCTAGCTCACCTGGTAAAGATAACCTTAAAAGATGATGAACAAACCTCACCTTTCAGGAAAAAAAGGAAAAGTGTGGGGGGGGGCAGGTGAGAGAGAACCTATTGTTGTGTTAAGGATTAAGGACAATGTGCTTTTAGTGATGAATTGTGTCACAAAGAACAGATCTTTATTCCACAGTACTCTTTCTTGGTACTTGGTTTCTCTGTTAGGAAATCAAACATTTTGAGAAACAAATTTTTGGTTATTCACTGTGCCAAGTTTCTTTTTGCAGCACTGATGAGGAATCATTAATGAGCTTGTTAAGGCTGCTTGATTCTCAGGGCAAACTTACGCATAAGCTCCAGATAGCACTATGAAAACTATAGCAATTGCCTCTGCTCAGACCGACTGCCAAATGTGGGTGATTATCTTCAGCAATTCAGAAATCTAAGTTTTATTTTTAAGTAGAACATAATGATTTTCAGAACCAAAGTATTTTGTGGGAGTGTACCAGTATCACTGAAGTGTACTCTGGGAAAAATTTCTGAGCTCCGTTAGAGAGTGTTAGAGAAAAGCATTCCCAGGCTGAAGTGTCTCCCCATCCTCATGGTAATGAGGAAGAGGAGGGACCTCAGATAATGCAGTTGTGGTGTGCATTTCAGCATCTTCTCTGGCAGCTGCTTCACTTTGTATAAATAAGTAAAGAGTTGCACCACAGAGATACTGAGCATTTGCAGGGCTAGAAGGAGAGAAGCTTCCTTTTTATTGTTTATCCATACCAGAAGGAGTTGAGCAGAAAAATAATCAACAGATCCACCTCAACAATAATCAACAACCCTGCATTCAGGGTGCTTAAACAGCACGTGGGAAACTGGTACAAGAATGTAAACCTCTCCATTCCAGGACAGTTGCATAATAATCAGGCTACTTTAGGGTAAGATTTTCTTTTATTCCATTTCAGGAAAAAAAAAAAAAACCCAAACAACTGTGAACCAATTTGGTGTTACCTTTCTGTAGTGTAGGAGATGTATATGTTTCAGGGTTTTTAATTAGCAAAAATTTTCTGGGTGGAAAAAAAATTCGCTCTGTTCTAATTTGGGCCTTTATCCATGGGAGAAGAAAAGAACGTGTTGGACAATCTTTCTCAAATAATAAAAAAAAAAGCTCCAGAATGAGGTGAACTAATCATCACTGTGATGCATCTCACGTGAACCTTTTTGTTCTTACCCTACTTTTGCTTTCTTATTTCCTCTGCCTAAAATTTACGGGAAAGTCATCAGTTAATATGGAAAAGTGTGGCACCAAGTAAATCAATGCCAAGTGTTCAGCACAGGGCTTCTAAAGGAAAATATGAGGGAGAAAATCCTGTGGGTTTCAAGGCACTGAACTGTTGATGAATATTGTGAAAGAGCTGAAATTTGCTGTAAGGGAAACAATGACAGTGTTTGTTGATTTTTCAACTTGACGCATGGAGGAGCAGGTTGAGCTGTCTTGTGGTTTTGCTGGATGACGTTTGTCTACTGCTTACCTGTCATCCAAAAGAAATCAACTCCCAGCCTGGCCTTTTCACAGCCACAGAAATAGTGACTGATACTTACAATGTCAGCTCAAGGGTTAGTTGCCTTCAGGATAATTTCCTGAGGCAATATGACACAGAAGTATAGGAGAAATAATGGTTGACTCATTGTCCAGTGTAAAGAAATCGTGTGACTAACACAGTTCATTCAGTTTAACTGTAGGTTTCTTATCTATGACATAAATCTAGAACAGTGAGGCATATCTGACTTCCAAAGGAGTGTTTGTGTTCCTCTGCAAAAGCCAAAAATCAAACCAGTGGAAACAGTATTATGTTGAAACCAGCATAAATAGGAAGCGAGATTGTGCTTAAAAAAACTAGAAAAGAAGACCCACAGTTTTGATGTATTTGCACCATTATTTGATGAGATTCAATCCTGAATGGCGCTCTTGGGCAGTACTACAATAATATTTTGAATATATTAATCAGTAATAACACTAAACTAAAAGAAGCTATAATGATATTTATGATAACAGCAAAGGTTCTGTTAGAATCATCTTACTAAAACCAAACTAAGTTTATCCACCTCATCAGTCTTACAATTTGTAGACAAAAAGCTTATTTGCTTCTTCAGTAGGGTCTTAGATAAGTGTGAAATTTTACAGAAGATGCCGTAGATGATCTGTAGGTTTTGTAGAGTGAGGGTCTGATTCAGCACATACTCATTGGGAGTAATCCATCAAGAGTATCCCGGAACTTCACAGGTCCATTGTCTTAGTAGGTCACAAGAGCCCAGTGATACAGAGCGTGCTGCTAGCCACAGGCTGATTCAGGCATCACTTGACCTGCAAAGGAAGATTAAAAACTAAATAAATATTGGACCTGAAAGCCACGTTTGTTGGTTGCCTGTGTTCTTAGCTTAGGGAAGAGTGCAGAAGGGTAGTCCTTTTGTGGCACATAGATATACCGCCACAACTGGGTGTGAAGGGAAGGACAACTTTGTACAGATGAAGGAGGAAATTTCATTCCTGCTGCTGCCCTTTTTGTGGTTTTCAGGAATGAAAATGAATGAGGCTGAGTTCTTTGTATTTTTCCTTTTGTGTTGTTGGAAGGAGAGCAGGCTTCCTCCTACCCTGCTGGGGCAGGGCTGAGAAGTTTCCTCTCTCCTGCAGTCTCCAGGGCCCTAAGATAAAGGCTGTCCCCAGCTGTTCTCTGTTGCCATCAGTTAATTTAGTTTGTCTTATCAGTATCATGCAAATCTGGTTCAAATTACTACTACCACCAGAAACACTTGGGACATTTTTAGAGTGCTTTCCTCTAGGAAATAGGTGTGTATTACTAACAGCCTCCTATTAATTTCTGAAATCATTGACACTGTTAGCTAAATCTGATAGTGGGGCAGCGATTTGTGAGATTTATTAAAGATAAACTATGTAAAAATGGGCAAATTTATAGAGAGGCCTATTAACACTGTCTTTTGAGGAAACAAATCTGCAGTTTGAACACATTTCTTGTTAGATGCCAGAGGATCTAAGAGGAGAAGAGCCAATAAGAATGCCTTAACTCTTGGAAAGCTTCAAGCTTCATTCACCTTTCCCATTTTATTAGACACAAGGAGTTCTATTGAAGTTTCTTTAGCAAAGACCAGCTGAAATCTTTTTAAACTTCAGAATTTATCATTTTTTAATACAGTATGAGCTCAGGCTACACCACTGGGTGTCGTGACACAAATGCTTAGGGAAGCAGACTTTGTTAGTTCTGGTACTTACAGATATCTTTATATTAATTTTATTCTGCAGTGATTTTGAACATGCATTAGTAAAGTTTTTGAGAAGCTCTAAATGAAACAGAGATCCTGAAATTCTTTCCCAGGTGGGACATATTTCAGCTAGTCTAAACAAGTTCCATCTGGTAATAAAGATTTTGTGACAAAATAGACATTATGGATCTTGGAGCTATTGACGTCTCAGTTGAAACCAGCAGTAATCTGCTTAAAAGTAAAGTTCATGGTTTCTAATAGGCCTGTATTGTCTTTTGACAGAAACTTGAGCTATTTGTCTTCTGAACGTATGTTCTAAGAAAATAGAAAAACCAAAATTGTTAGTTGGTCTTTTTAACAGTAAAGTTTAACACATATAGATTTAGTGATTATTACTGCTTGTTTTCATCCTAATGCCCATAATAATATGTATTAATTGAGTTCTTCAGCAAAATCCTAATGGGGACTCTGTAATATCTTTTGATCACTTCTACTAGGGTCAGAAACCATTACAAAATGGTAAGCATGACAGTTGGCTATTTGAATCACCCACTTTTTGCCAGAATGGCTTTTATTTTTCAACTACTCATTTAACCACAGAATCACAGAATGGTTGAGGTTGGAAGGGACCTCTGGAGGTCATCTGTTCCAATCCGCCCGCTCAAACAGGGCCACCCAAAGCCAGTTCCCCAGGGCCACATCTTTTGAAGTTCTCCAAGCGAAGACTCCATAACCTCTCAGGACAACCTGTGTCAATGCTTAGTCACTCTTACCATAAAAAAGTGTTTCTTGATGTTCAGAGGGAGCCTCCTGTGTTTCAGTTTGTCCCATTGCCTCTAAATTTGTTCTATTTTGAAAATCTCTCACTTCTCTCATTATGAATTAATAGCAGTATCCTCCTCAGAAACAAACTGTTTTACAGCTACAGGGTGAACTAGTCTTGATGATAGATTCTCTCACATAGAAAAAAAAAAATTGTATAATAAAAGAAATAGGATAAGAAAGCAGCTTGAGTAATGAATCCATTCTCAGAGTACAGCATCAACACAATTACAACTGTTGGGAAAAAAAGAGATGTAGAAATGAAACAGACTTTTTCCCAAAAAATGCATTGTGTTCATGGAAAGAAAGCAATAAAAATTCATGCAGAGGACATTTTGCTACTTGAAAATCAAGAACTTTCCTCTTTTTCTTTATTTTGACCAAGGCTGATTGCTTGTTGGAAGGGCTTACTTTTCAACAGTGGTTGGGTGATAGTGATCCTCTGGCAGATTCTTACAGGCCGTGGAGTAAGGAATGTGTTAGTCCCTTGCCAAAGTGGTCAGTGGGGAAGGGCACACTGGGTAGGGATGTGTGGTAACAGAAGAAAATTAATTTAGCCTTGCTGGATATTAGATAAAAGCAAAGAGTGCAAGCATTTTGATGTGGCCTGTCATTAAAGCAGTGAATTACTTAAATACACAGTATGTACTGGATGTGTGTTTTCTTGCTTGGCTTCAATGATGGATACTTTTCTGGTAGTCTGGTGTGCTACTGTGGCATTGCAAGACTGTTTCTTAGGATGAATTTGCAAATACTTAATGCAGAAACACTTCTAGACTTTAGAACAAATTATATCAGTACTAGTAACTTCACTTCAAAGCTTCTTCCAAGAAGTAGATCAAATATTTTAACAGAAAAAAACCAGAGTAACATAGCACATGTAATATCCCCATCCCCACACAATGAACCTGAACTACATAGTGAGAGCCTAATGATACGGTTCTTCTATATTTGTAAGTCAGGAGTGCCTTTTTTACTCTGAACTAACTGTAATAGGCCTGTTCTAAGACCCACGTAACTTCTTTACAGTTATCTGCAACTTCCCTGTTACCTGGCTTTGTGAGAATACAAATACATGTTATTCATACCTTTGCCCTTGAAATACAGTCTTAGGGTATAGAGATCATTTTATAGCATAGTGGACTTCTCTGACATCATGGCAGAAATACAAAATGTTAGGGGGGAGAACCCCACCTTTTTTCCTAGATCCTAATTTAATGTGTGCTTTGTGTGTGTATTTCTTCATATGGTCCTTTTTTGTAAGTGTAGTCAAGTGTTTTGACAAGCTGTGCATAACTGGACTTTTATCATTTTGCTCCTTTTATTTCCTAGAGGTTACTACATACTGAGTTCAAGGAGATAAGGCACTTTCCATAGCTTAAGGCTAGTGCTGCTGGCATTGTATAAAGGAGTACGTTGGGGCAGTCTTGCAGATCATCACATCCTGAATGAAGAATAGTCCTAGTCATTTGGACACAGTCCAGCTATGCATAAGGCTACTAACTGGTACAAAGGATTTTTCTACACTGGAATGGAAACTTGGAGAGATTCCTGGCATGGGAAAAAGTGAGTGTTCAGAGTGGGACCATCAAAACAGTTTCTGAGAAATCTGATGCAGCTGAGTTGTCTTCCCAGATGCTCATTCCAAAATCTGATCAAGAGTATTTTGTTTTACTTGTGATTGTGGAGGGATATCTGCAATTTCTAGGAAAAAAAATACTATTCATAACCACATTTTACCAACATATGAACACTCCACAAAGATAGCCTTTTAAGTCACAATATTTAAAATTTTCTCAGTAAAACCTAAAAGCAAAGTGTTTTTTTTTTCAGTTGTAAAAGAGTGACTAAGAAAATGGATGCTATTTCTACACTGAATCAGTGTTAATACGGCTATGTTTAATAGAATGTGCCAACACTGACTAAAATGTCAGTCAGCTCAATATAGAGGTCATCAGTTAAGTATGAACATCCCCATTTACAGAAAAATATCTTAGTTTGAGCCAAAGAGAACTTTTTAAAAATGCTGTAGTAGTAAGAGAAACTGAAACTCTTGGCCCAGCAATTCTGTGGCACTGAACTTGAAACTTATACTAGGCAGAAGAGCAAAAAGACCATCAGAAAATTCAGGAAAGTTGTCCAGGGTCTGGTCCTCAAAGTAGATCTTCAGCTTATCTTCATTTAGAGTAGCCTGGAGGTTTCCAGAACTTCTTCCAGCTGCCTGGACAGCCAAAGGACAAATGCTGAGCCTATCTGGATCACACCACTGCTCAGCCATGGCCTTGTCTTGCCTCCAAGACACTCCCATTTTAAGGCAACACAGTGGTTAAAGCCCTTGGCTGTGTGCTTGCCGAGACAACTCTTCTTCAGTCTCTTTGCATCACTCAGATAATCTCAACTAATTGGACAACAATGAAGATGCTGTACTTACCTTTTCGTTCTGCTGTGCAGAATTTCCTCAAAGTACTACAAATGTTGGTATAAATACACTTGAGCGCTAGTAAAAAAGTCTAATACTGCTTTTCGTTCTCTGGGAGTATTGGGACACCATCTATGAGAACCATGATGAACGTAAATAATGTGGACACTGTTCCTATTATTGCCATATAGTAAATTTCCCCTATGAAAATTTTGAACAGAAGTTGTTCCTGAGTAAGTGTGAGAATATAAGTACAGCTATCTCTGGTGGAGAGTTAGGTGTGCTAAGAATCGAGTCTTTTATAAAAACAAGCAGTAGAACACTCTTTTTTTAAAAAAACAGGTGTGCAGCGATAAATGATTATGGCAGACCTTTTTCTTTCTGCTAGCCTTTCATTTGTTTTTTTCCATGTACTTTACCGAAAGCTACATGTGGTGGAATTGTTTGTGGTAATCTGTGAACTGTAAAGAGAACATTTGCTGTCACTTCCTTTTTTTTTAAAGCATATATGAAATAACATGCAAATTCTTAAAGCAACTGGTGTTTAAATTGTGTTTCTCTCCCTCTTATTAATATTAAAAAACGTTTGAAATTTCAAAACCCTCTCATTTACAGAAGTTAATCTAGTTTAGGACTTCATCAGGCAGGGGTGGGGGAGGGGGTGGGGGCTGGCGGGGAGAGGAAGGGTGATCATATGCCTATTCCAAAAAAAATGGTAAGTAGATCAGTCCTGGTTAGGCATAATTACAGAGTGCTACCTTAGAGGTAAGAAAGAGGTCAGAAAAATTGTTGTGAGGCTGTCAAAGCTGCATGGCTGATAATTATTTTTTTATTCTTAGCTTAGTGGTGACAGGGTGTTATACTTGAAAAGCTGTTAACCTCGACAACATTTTCCACCACATTGTATAACAACAAAAGTGTGGCCCAAATTTAGAGTTTCAGTACTGTTTAGAAAAAAGCTTTCCTATGGTTGTTCTGCCCTTCAGAACTGCAGGAACAAAGCGGCCCGTGCTTGTTTGATGGGTACTTTGTCACCAGTTAGAAACCCTTTTATTTCCATTTAAGCTATCAGGGCTGGACTGACGGCTCTGCAGTCTGAGAACTGGCAGGAGGTGCTGAGTCCAGCAAGTCTTTAGCTGAGCGGTGGCCATTAGAAGTTTACTCAGTCTCAGTGGTCAGTCAAGTCCCCACCGCAGCCACAGACTCTTGAAGTGCAGACGTCAGAAACAACAGATCGTAAGAAATATCCTAAGGGTGATGGGACTTCTATGTGAGTGATGAATTCTGCTTTCTAATGTGCTTTGAGATATATGGCAAGGTGGATAGTAGATAAGGATTCCTGGATGTAAGGTACTGTTGGTAATGTGTGTTATTGCTACATTGATAACAAGTTTTAAAATATGTAACAAACTGAGTGTTTTATTACTTTTACCTAAATATGGTATTTGTCAAGTTTATTTTGTTGTTTTCATACTTCTCGGAAAATCTTACCCTTTTACTCTCCTAAGTATTAGAAGTGATGATGCTTACTTGTGGGAAAGAAAGCCCAAACCAACAAAAAACCCTCAACCCTCTTAAGTTTCCCAATATCTGATTTTCAAGAACTTCTGAAGGGTAGGCTGTAGGCTAGCAACAAAGTATCTTCATTATGCTTTTTATCCTCAATTACATAATTGTATAAGGTCATCAGATAATTATGCATACTTTAACCACATCTCCACTTCATCAAAAGCTTTTAATGCAGTCTACTTACAAACATATTATAAAGAAAGTTATGTCTGTTTCCAGTACTGATCTTGATGAAATCTATACTGTAAAGTCAGTAAACCAGTCATGTTCAAGAATTAGTCAGCTGTGATGTCTGTGTGTTGCAGAACGTCACAGATTCTCTTTTGATAGCTAAACAAGCTAGAAAAGCCTTGTTTTTTTTTTGCCAGGGGAATTCTTTTGAATCTGATAGAATTTGTAGGAGGTATGACAAGTCTGAAAGACCATGTTTACAATTCAATGTGGATTATTTTTCTTTTGAGTATCAGCATTGTGTTTGCTCAAGTGGGAGGTTACTCACAATACAGGCAGGCACTGCAAAATTTTCTTTAAATAGTTCTGCTACTTAATCTCAGTCCAAACCTTTTCTTCTCACATTGCCTTTTTCCTGAGGCAAATGGACATTATTCATAACTGTGGAGTGGTTTTGCAATAACCACAAGTATGTGAGGTTTAACAGCTGTGAAAGAATCTGAAGTTTTTGAGCACATATTCTGAAATGTAAAGATATGAAACTAATACCCTAGATGTTGAACAGTAGTGCACAGAGCTATTTGGCAGTGGTCCGTGTTGGGGTGTTTAATTTAAAAATGTGTTTTAGTTAATTTGTTTGCTTGATTTTTTGCTTGTCTGACATTTTGAAAGTACAGATAATGTGATGTGAAACAAGTTAAGGGAGATGTTTTAGATGGCAATAACAAGCCCACTGAACAAACGTTTCTGTGCCTTGGGGTTACATTTGCATGTAGGTGATCCAGGATCACCCGTGCCAGGAGTTTCAAAACTTGATGTTTCAGATACACAGCTTGCAAGACAGCATGCTTGGGCTGAAACTCTTCTCAGCGCTGAGTTTAGTGTAGCGAAGCATTCGCCCCTTCAGATCTACGTCAGGAAAAAAAAAAAGGAAAGAAAAAAGAAAGAAAAAAAAGCGCTAGGCTTTGTAGGTGAGGCTGGCACCCTAGATGTGGAATTATTTTTCTGAAATTGTTTGCATACCAGCAGATCTGCTGTTGGGGAGTTGCTGATAGGAGGGAGTGCCTGCCTCTCTGTAAGGGAAACCCCTGCCTGGCTCCAGTGCGGCACAGAGCGATTTTGGTTAAACCGCGAATATCTGCGTCGCTGTCGGGCCCGTTGCACATACGGCGTTGCCGGGTTCGTTTCCAAAACTTTCAGCGGCTCCTTCTTCGCTGACATCCACGTGACGCTCCGTGCACGCGCGCGCTTTCCCGCGAGTGCGAGCGCTGCCGCCGTTACCGAGCGCTCCGCTGGCCGCCGGTGCTCCAAGCATCGTTACCCCAAGCACCTGACGCCCGCCCGTACACCTTCCCCACGCTGTATAAGCACTGGCCCGTTGACTCTCATGGTGCCCCCGGGGCTCGGTAAGAAAGCACAGGGGCGGCGGCTCAGGCCGGCCCGGCGGGTCCCGCCCGGGACCTGCGAGGCCGCCGGGGCCGCCCCCCGCCACCAGCCGTGTCGCCGCCGGGGCTGCGAAACGCAACAGTGCGGTGGCCGCCGCGGCGGGGTCCTCCCGCCCGCGCCCGCACCGGCAGCGCGCCCGCGTAGCTCCGCGCTGCCCGCCAGGGGGCGCCCCGGCGCCGCCGCGCCCCCCACCCCGTGGCGGGCGGGTAGGGGAGGCGAGGCGAGCCCGGCGGCGAGCGCGGCCGGCAGGAAGTTTCTGTCGGCGCCGGCGGTGGCCGACCCGGTGATTCCGGGGAAGAGCGCGGCCCCGCGGCTCGGCCGGGCTGGCAATATGAGGGAGCGGCACTCGTGTGTGGGCACCGGGCGGCGGCGGATGGGCCCGCTGGAGCTCGCCGTTAGCCCTGTGAAACGCCTGCGAACTGAGTACGCCTTTCCGTGTCTCTTCGCAGAGGAGGCCTACCAAAAACTGGCCAGCGAGACCCTCGAGGAGCTGGACTGGTGCTTGGACCAGCTGGAGACCCTGCAGACCAGGCACTCCGTCAGCGAGATGGCCTCCAACAAGGTAGGAGCCCGCGGCCGCGCCCCCCGTGGCGGGACGGGTGCGGGGGTCGCGTCAGCCGGGGCGGGGGGCGGCGGGGCCGCAGACGGTCCCCGCAGCGGGTCGCCGTTGCGGCGCCGCCGGCCGCGCACGCCGGTGTCGGCGGGAGCGGGTCCGCGGCGTGGGAGAGCCCCGGGCTGGGCAGCCGCGGTCCCCGGGGCGCCGGGCGGGCCGGTGCTGCCGGCTGCGCGCAGTGCTCTTCCCTACCAGGGCAAGCTGTGAAAGGGGTGCTGGTGACGGAAGGCGGTAGCGTTTCCCGGTGTGTCTCAGTTTCGAAGCCAAAAAGATAAGCCCTTCAGTTGCTCTTTCTTTTCATAGCATCCCATGGGGTTGAACTAGGGATCTTTCCTAGAAAACGGTGTGGAAAGTAGCATCAGGAGGTGATGAAGTTAATTGTTGGTCCCAGGGGAGCTGCATGCTAAATTTATTTGTAAACAGTAGTGCTGACCACTCTCATGTGTTACAAGACCACGCTCAGAACCGAGGTGCAGTCACAATAGTCACGACAGACCCAGAGGTGTGTTTCTGAGGCGGAGCGCACTCTTCCTGCCCTTCCTGGAAGCTGAGGATGCGTGTTAGCTAGGGAATTATGTGCCAGTATCTGTTGTGATCTGCGTGTGTATTTTTGTTTCACAGCTTGAAATAGCTGCCACATGCTCCATTCATAAGTTCACTTTCTTCAATGATTTTGGCTTACAAGCAATATGTAGCTATGTTGCTACAGTTAATTTTCAAAGCCCAATTAATAAGCCTGCTGTCTTGCTTCAGAATTTGTTTTTGTATTTGTCGTCAACTGAGTGTGGAGCTACATGTTCAATGAGAGAGAAGAAGAAAGGTTAGGTACTCTGGGTTTGCCTCTTGCGTCTGCGAAAGCAGCTGATAGCCATTTTAGTTGCAATTAGTTTTTTTCTGAAGTCACAAAATACTAAGCATATTTTATTTGGCTTACACCTTCTTAAAATTCTGCTGTCTTGCTCTGACTGCCTTTGTTTCTTATTCACTGTTTTTAAGTCCATGTTCGACTCAGCCTGCATGTAAAGTGTGAGGTATTTGCACTCTTGTGTGGTTTAGTCCTATAATATAATATCCCATTTACTGTTCTTGTCTTTAGAGACTCTTAGCAGCAATTACATCTCAGTTCTAAGAGTTATCTGCCTGGCATTTCCCTATTCTCCGAACTGTGTTACCAGTTTTTATTGCCAGTTGAAAGATCTCATTATTATGGGCATACTGCCTATGTACCGGCAAGTTACAAAAAGAGTTTCAGGGTCTGTTTAGCACTATTTGAATCCTTGTTTTTGAAGGGAGTAATCAGACTGACATGTAGGGCCTGATCTCTCATTGCTAACAAGTTTGAACACCTGTCTGTTCCCTCACTTGTGATGTCTGCATAGCCACTCTTTCACAAGATCCTGGACTTTCTTCAAGTATTTACTTATTACCTCCCGGTAACAGGTAAGATATGCAGTGTGTTGTATGAACAATAAGGACAAGCTGTTTCTAGAATAATTGTGAATTGATTTGTCTTAAGTTTTGCCAAGTATATTCAGGTTTTTACCTGAAAAGCATCTGTTCTTAAAATAAAACATGACAGCTGCTTTGCATCTTCAAGTAAACACAAAGGTGCTATATCTGATACTATGTTTTGTTTGTATTTGTTTGAACTAGTTAATTGTTTGCCATAGGTGACAGGATAAACATTCTTCACGCGTGTTTATTCAAATGAAAAGGAATATGTGATTCAGAAAAAGTTTTTGATCTTGTTGTTTCCAGCATAAGATCATACAGACGCGAGATGGATGTGGGGTACACAGTAAGCCTAGTTGTTCTAGTTAATCTGAAGGTCAGTAAGAATGTTGCCAAGCTTTACATCAAAACCAGGATTTGTATATTGCAGTAATTTCTACTCAGTCCTCAGTCTGTTTGATCTATCAAATATAGATGTACATGTCTAAAGCACTTTATTGCTACTTACTGTTTCATGTTGCAGTATTTAGGAAAAAACTGGTATTACTGTATTGGAAAGGAATAGCTGCTGTTTGGTTCTGCAGGTCATATTCAATTCCTGAGGTAATCTTTCTCCCACGATTTTGGAAAGTCTACCCCCCTGTATAGAAATCTGTGACATATTTCAGTGTTTGGGGTTTTTAATTTTGTTTTGAATAAATTAAAATAAAAGGTAAATTGGTGCCATTATCCATAATGTGAACAATCTTGAATATAAATCAGCAAGCCCATATAATAATATGAGAAAATTTAATGCAGAAGGATTTTAATTTTACGTGTGTAACAGGTTGTTCTAAAGAATGATTTTATTTCTGATCAGTAAAACGTATCCAGCATATATTATACAGCACTTCCTACTGGAATACAGCTGCAAACTGTGGCATCTCAATGAAACACATAGGTAAATGATACTGGTTTAGTTTGTAGAGAAACTGAAGCAGAGAAACTTTGCTCAAGGCTGAGGACGTAGACTTTAGTACAGCAATGAATGTTCAAGAGTACCCAGTTCTGTAACCCAAAAGTGAGTCGTATAAAATCAGATGAGAAGACCAAGAAAAAGAACATTGTTGGTACAGGACATGGTTTCTCACCATGTTTCCCTCTTTCCCTTTCTCTGGGTTTCCTTAAGAACAACCCCACAAGATTGGTTGATTATGGGGTTGTTTTGCCAGATTCTCAGCTTCCCATATTTATCCCCAGTGTCGTGTCATTCCCCCCCCCCCCCTTTTTTTTTATATGTAACATCATGTTTGTCAGTGTTTCCTTACTTATGTGAACATGTGTGAGGCGTAAGGAGTAGCATAAGAATGTAGCCCTGCACCAGGCAAAAGCTTTTACCCATCATGCAAAGGCTGTTATAGAAGAGGGAAAAATACCCTGGGAGGGAACTATTGTGCGTCCTGAATGCCTGAAATAGGCCGGGGAGTCAGTCTCATTTCCAGTCCTTCTCTGGGCAGTGGTGAGTTGGCAGTCTGAACCATTGATTGCATCCGTGTGGAATCCCCTTCTTGTCAGTAATGCCTGCATAGGTCTTCTGTTAGCTTATCCTGCTCCAAGGGTATTTATTTTATTTAGGTGTCCCTTTTGCTCAATTAGCAGCAGTTTATGGCATGCCAGCTCACAGCTTTGGATGACCACAAGTGGGGCAATGCAGATAGACAAAAAGATCCTCCTCCCTGCTTAAAATTGCTGGGAGCAGTAGGCACAGTGTGCTCTGCAGCCTGTGGATGAGCCCCAGCATTTTGTGGCAGGAAGTGTAACCCCAGAAACTTTGAAAACGTGCTCTAGGTCGGCTCTGTAGGAAGCCAGCCATGATGCTTGGCTGCTGAAGTTATGCCAGGATGACTGTAATATCCAGATGATTTCCCATTTCCCAGCCATTCCTGTGATAAGCAACATTTCCAAGTGCCTGGAGGCATTGCACGTGAAGTAACTGATGGATAGATCTGTGATGCACCCATGGGCATAGTTCGTAAATAAATCTGATTTCAAAAGGACATAGTATTTAAAAGTATTGTCAGTTGTCATTATGTTTTTGTGAATATTACAGTACTTGGTGTTTTCTTAAACACCAGCTTCTGAAATTGGGTACTAACAAGAGAATCCCAGCATCTTTTTAAAAGCATAGGAAGTTTGTCATCCTCATACTCCTCTAGAAACCCTGTAATGTCTTGAAAGGCTCTGAAACTAGAAAAATTTCTAAACTTGGAAAATCAGCTGAAATGTCTTTCACTCTTGGAGATGTATTTGTGATTTTCTATACGATGTGCTGTTAATATTGGCTAACATCAGTGGACTGTGGCTGTATTGTGTTTTTCTGCATGATGCTTACTCAAACAGAAATAAATTCATTTGAGGAAATACTTTACCAGTTTGGGTCACTAGAGGTAGGATCCCAAGGCATAATTAGATGCCTCTATTTAATGGTTTTGATTTCCAGAGATGCTAACCCATAGAAGGTTCTGTTAAAGTGAGCTGTGAGTAACATCTGTTGAAAAAGATAGTTTTTAGGTGGCTACTAGCTTGCTGGTTGTGGTTTTTAACTTTAGACACAGGTACGCTTTGATACACTTGTGTAAGCAAATTATCTTTCTAGAACTTGCAGGTTGCAGAGTGACATTTAAAAAAAATTAAAAAAAAAACCCTCCTTTTAATGAATAACCTGCTTTTTTTTTGTCAAGACTTTAAATTCTCTGGGAGAAGAACCATCTCTTTCCCGTGTGCAGTTTGGCAGCACCTAGCTTAAGTCCCTGATTTGGAATCTGAGAATTATTCTGTGACAGACAATCAATAGATGAAGAATGGTAATAATAAAGATACAAGAACCACTTTCTGTTAGACAGTATTAATTGCAAGTTAGTCAAATGTGGAGGAATACTTACAGTGAAACTGGTAACGCAGAAATGTATTTTTTGTAATTTGTAATGATGATTTTTGCAAACTTGTCTAGTGTGTTGCTTTTGTGTGTCTGGCTATCTGGTTTTAGATGTGGAAGAAGTTTCAGGTTGCTTTTGTTTTAGTTTTAAGTCTACTGCACATGACAGTGGTTTTGCAGGATTTGGTGATAGCTGGTAATGAACAAGAGTTTGGAAAAGGTTATTCATGGGTATGTCTTTCCCGCTACAAACTTAAGTGAATTCCTTTTCTCCAGGAAGCTTTTTTAGGTGTCAAAGCTAAGAAGATTTAGGTTTTATTTAGTTTAACCATGTTAACTATGAAACTATTTTTTAAGTATAAATTATAGTTGTCCAACTTGTATACCAGTATGTGCAAATCTTTTTACAGATTAAAGCAGGTCTATTTACAGATGGATGCTAGTGCTGGTTACTATTAAAAAAAGCCCCAAACCTTTCTGAGATTTTGATTGCTTTGAAGATGCCCAAAGCATCAATGTTATCAATCAACTAAATTCCAAAGACTATGATAATGTAACACTCTGAGCAAATATTAATGGAATTTTGGTTTATGTTTATGGCCCTGTACTTGTCACCCATTACATGTACTCAAACAATAATCTTAATGGTATTTTATTGTAAAAAAAATTACCTACCTGTAAACATCTAACGTAAACTAAAATTACACTTGATGGAAACAAAGACAATTTGAAATCTGTTCAGTTTCTTTTTTTTTTTCTAACATTCCCTCCTGACATTACGTTAAAGTCCCTCCCCTGCCAATTTGAGCTGGTTTATAATCACATTTTCCTGCTGCTAAAAAGTATTTTTCCTTTCCTCCTTTACAGTGCTAAAAAGTCCACACAGGCAATGGGAGGCTGACTAATGAAATATCTGGGGAAAGAGTGAGGCTAAACTTGGTTCAGATAACTTGGTTCAAATAATGGACCGTGTGTAAATTCCCTAACACACTTAAGCACAAGTTGTGTTACCTTCACTGTGTTTTCCCAGGAGGAGGGGAGAGCCCTGCTGCCTGAATTCTTGCATGACCCTTGCTGGGGCAAGAGGAGGGGGCCAGAAGGCACCTCCAGCCTCTTGGCAGCTCTTCACAGGCACTCACTGGATAGAGAAGCAGCATCGTGTTCCCGCAGGCTAGCAGTAGCTCTCTGGATTTCCCTGACCAGAATATATGGAGCTAACAACAGGCTGTGACTTCTGATTCAGTCCATTCATCTGTTTTTATCCTTGTCTTATTTTGTGGAAAAGCTTAAGTGCTGTGGTGGTTGGTAATTTTGCAGGAGCCTAGGTAGGCTGAGTATGGAACTAATAAACATGGCTTATGCCACTAGTTCAGTTTTTTAACAGGCTAGTTTTTAGCATTGTCTTTTTTGAGTTCTTGCTGCCAACTCTGGGGACAGGTTTGTCACATGGATAGGAGCTTGTCTACAGAAATTACATGTGTAAGAGCATAATTTTTTGCAACACTTTTTCCAAATCTAGAAGCTCAGCCAGAATAAAATTGTACCCTCTTCTGTCATAGCCACCGATTAGTGACCTGTTTCCAATTAGGGGGCAGGATAATGTTGTCATATCCATTTAAGGTGATTTAAACATCAGTCATTCTCTTGGGTTTCAGCTATTGCACATGAAAAATATGTGCTGGAAATGTAATAGTAGAAAAGAAATCTGTTGTCATGACTAAATTGTTGCAGAGCAGGCAGCATCTCTGTTTTGCTTCTCAGATTTAAAAAACTTGGATATCCAGGGGAAAAACTTGATGGGGTTTCTTTTGTGACAGTACTCTTCTATAGCGTCTGGCAATGCCATCACACTTGGCTGGCTGACATGGTAGTTTAATTGGTTCTTACATTCCCAGATCTTTCTAGGAAAATCAGGGGATTTGGTTAGCTCTTCGGAGTGCTGCTTCTGATGAAGATTGCAATTAAGGGGCAGCTATAAGCAAGAAAAGGCTTGTTGAGTGCAGCATCAGGAGAGTTTTTATTCATTACGGATTTAAGTTTCTACAGTGACAAAGGAGTACTGATTAAGTGGTGAGCCTGGTTAAATTAATGCATATTGTGCATATTCCTCAGTTCTGTCGTACTTCATAACAAGAGAAAAGGAAAAGAGCATTGAGGAGGTCAGGAAGGACTGCCTGCCCAGGCACACTCCTCCCTTTCCATGCACTGAAGCCAGCCCAAAAGGACTTTAAGACCTCTGGGCTGGAGTGCAGTTCCCTGTGTACAACCTTACTTGCTTCCATTGAGACTGCTCATGCTTCTGGAGATCAGCAGACTTGCCCTCGGGTAACTGCAGTGATGAGCGAGGTGTGTGTGTGTGTGTGTATACATATGTATGTACAAAACAAGGCGATAACACTTTGCTGTCTGTATTGTGCAACAATGTGCTGCAGCAAGATAATGGGTGAAACTTGCTCTCATGCAGGTGGCTTGCACCAATGCTGCCTTATCGTTTATGAACACTTCCATCTTCTCAGAAACAACACTACTCAGGATGGAGCAGTGGTACCAGTTCAGCAGTGACTGAATCTCTTCTTTTCAAATGCATGCTGCTTCCATAGGGGCTGTTGGGTTGCTGCCAAAGGACAAAAAATCATGAAATGCCCTGTTCTCCAGTGAGGATGTTAACTGGGGGCTTTGGTGGTGTGATAGATCTGTAAGTCTGTTGCTGAGAAAGAAGCAAATGTGGTGGGTGAAGGTCAATGTGTCTGAGTTCTGAGCTGCCCCTTCTCCATGTGTGGGTACACGATGTCAAGCGTTTGCCTTCCTGGGCCATGACGAGCAGGTGTTTGTGAACTGCAAGTATCTCAGTTGGGTGGTGGGGTGAGCTCCTTCACAAGGGGGCTCTTCTCAAACAAGCACAGCGCACAGGCTGTGCCATTCTGTGCCAGCAGAAAGGAACCTCAACTTGACCCATAAAGTCAATACAAAGAATACTGGCATTTTAAGGCTCCGAAACAAGTTAGGAACCCCTAATCTCACAGATTCAGTCTGTACTTTCAATATTAGAAAAAAAACCTGATCGATTTCTGCACATGTCATTTGCTGCTGCTTAAGAAGTCCTGGATGTGAGCTGTGTAAGAGGAATGATGCCTCTCTGCGCGTTCCTATGATTTAACACTTTTCAGCTTTTTAGCTGCTTCTAGGATTGCATAGCTTTCCAGCCATTAATAACTTGATAATTTTTTTCCATAAATATAAGCAAATGGTCCACATAACAGCACACAAACAGCGCTTTTTGTAGCCTCTTCATTTATAGGAAATGCCACAGTATAAAAGATTCTTTCCTTTTACTGTAACGGCACAGAATAATATAGACAAAATGTTATGGAGTAAATAGCCAAGACTTGATGTGGGAAAATAACTTTACTGTCAACCATCATAATAGAAGATTTGAAAACTATGACAATTTTTCCAGCAGTTGAATTATGTAAAGTTAAAATGCAAACATTAAGTGCCACAGAAAGGCACATTACAAAAAATACTGGTGGTGGGGTTTGCCTTTTTATTTTTTTCCTCTCTGAAGGTTTTACTTGGAAAAGGCTTCATGAACATGAGTACTTCCTAACTTCTTGCTTAATAATAAAGGTGGAATTTGTGGCTACTGGAAGTATCTAAATACTTGTGGCTCCTTGTGCCAGTATTTAGAGCCAAGAACTCCTGCATTTTATTCATAGTAGTGTGCTGCTGTGATCAAGGTTAGACTGTAAGATATGAAGCATTTCAAAGAGCAGCAGCCTCTTATTTTATTCTTTTTAGTAATTTTTTTGTTTCCAGTAAGAGGCAGGTTCTGCTGCTGTGTAAAGTTTTGGTACAATGGATGTGGTGTTTGCTGAAATGTCAGTTCAGACTCGGCCTCGTAAAGAAACTGCACGGAGGAACTGTTCTTGTCTCAGTTACGTTAGTAGGGGTTTTGGTATCATTTGCCAAAATTTTCCATATTTAGGAGACTTAACATAGAATTAAGTGTATTATGGATGGATACACCCTGTTCTGATTTTATTTTTTTAAATAGAACATATCTCAATAGAAACTGATCCCAGTTCTAGCTAACTTGCAGCTGGTCCCCCAGGTAGCTGCAAAACTGAATGCAGGTGAGCTGAGGCGTGGTGAAAAGTGATGCTGCTCATCCTGCCTGGGACTGTGTGAGCAGGGCAGTGGCCAGAACCTGGCTGTTGAGCTGGGGCTCACCTCTGAGCAGCTCAGCTGCAGCTTCCCCGTGGCTGCAGGGCTAGGTGCCTGGTGGCAGAGCTGTGCTGCAATGGGCACTGCTGCATCTGGACCTCCAGCCAAGGGCAACGCTGCTGTACTAGGGTGAGTCCCGCCTGTCATCCGCTCTGCTTGCCTCTCTGGGTGCTGAAATGGAGCTGCACAGGCAATAGTACCACCTGTTGTAAATCACAGGCAGTGGAGTAACACTGAATCAAGCTGATGTGCAGGGCCTGTTTATGAGATTATTTACAAATGAAATTTAAACAGCTTGTTACTTCTGTTAATTGAGTTGTAGCCCACTAATAGATGATCAGCTAATGAAATTGTCTTGCTGAGGGATTTTACTCAGTCAGCTCAATGTTTAACTAAACCCTCTGCTCATCATTGCTAGGGGAAAGGCTGCTGGTTTGTGAATTTTTGCTATTGATTTTATTTGGGGAGGGAAAGCAAGAAGACAAAGTTAAACTGGAAGCATACCTTCTGGTTGGATTTGATTTATTTTGATCTTTTATTATAGTTAAGAAATATCAGTTGCAATTAATGCACATATGTAGTTTTCTATAGTAATATTTCATCTTTCCTGGTCAAGGATAGCTTCTAATTTGTACAAAAAGTGTGGAAGTAGTTCATGGATTTATTTAAAACAGCCCAGAATATAAACCACAATAAATAACTGAGTTAGTGTTGTCATTTAACCCCAGCCAGCAACTAAATACCATGCGGTCCCTTGCTTCCCCTCCCTGTGTGATGGAGAGAATCAGGAGAAAAGTTAAAACCCATGGGCTGAGATAAGAACAGCTTCATAACTGAGATAAAAGTAAAAATAATAACAATAATAATAATTGTAATTATTGGAAGAGGAGAGGGAGGGAGAGGAATAAAACCCAATGAAAAACGTAAAAAACAAGTGATGCACAATACAGTTGCTCACCACCCCGTGACCGATACCCAGCCAGTCCCCCAGCAGCGATCAGCCTCTCCTGGCCAGCTCCCCTCAGCTTTATATACTGAGCATGACATGATGTGGTATGGAATGTCCCTTTGGCTAGTTCGGGTCAGCTGTCCTGGCTCTGCTCCCTCCCAGCTTCTTGTGCACCTGCTCACTGGTGGGGCGTGGGAAACTGAAAAGTCCTCAGCGAAGTCCTTGCTGAGCTGTGCTTACCCTGACTACAGCATCAGTGTGTTATCGGCATCATTCTCTGTCATGGTTTAACCCCAGCTGGTAACGAAGCCCCACCCAGCCGCTCGATTACTCCCTCTCACCCTGAGGGGTGGGAAGGAGAGTTGGAAAGGAATGTAAAACTCCAGGGCTGAGGTAAGAACAATCTAATAATTGAAACAGATTAAAAATGAAAGAACAGTAATAGCAATGATGACAGTAACAGTTATAATGAAAAGGGGGAAGGAAAGAATAAAATCCAGAGGGAAAGGAAGAAAGGAACACATCATGCACGGTGTAGCTGCTCACCACCTGCTGACCGAAGAAAATTAACTGTATCCCAGCTGGAACCAGGATAGTTAGCTTTTTACCTGTGAGACAACACAAACCCTTAAAATTCCTTTTTTGTCTAATTGCACTGCAAGTTATGTTTAAAAATTTCCTGCGCTGTGCTACAACGATATACCATGACATTCATGTCACTCAATTTACAGATCAGAAGTATTTCTGTTTCGCAGGCTGGGGAACTGAGGTGGAGCAGTTAAGATGCATTTGGGGCCATCCAAGTCTGGAAGCATACTTCAGAGCATCTTGCTGCTGCTTTCAGGTGTTCAGCTATGCAGCCCAGTCAGTGTCTGCATGGCACAGCTCAGTAGCAGGGCTCCCTGTGCGTCCTAATGCGTATGTTCACGTGAGTTATGCTTGTCAGCTAGGAATATCGTTAGCAGGTTTCTTGAACATCAGAATTCAGTCCACTTTCATCAACACTAGATGTTGGCAAAATGTTAATGAGGCAGCAATTATTGTAATGTGCGCTAGTTCAGGCTGGTTTTCAATCTCCTCCATCATTCTCCCTCACTAATAAAATGTGTGTTAATGGTGGCTTTTGCTTGCCTGTGTTCATAAGCATCATATACTAACCAGTGGGGTTTTCTTTTTGCCTGAAGTCTGTCTTTTTGAAGAAATTTACAAGCATGTTTTTCAAAGTTATATAAAGCAATCTAAGGCAGTGTTCATTTTATTCTGGAATAAACAGCTGGACCTTACAGGAAATCTGTATGGTTAACTGCAATCTTGTAACTATTCCACTATATCACTCATGTTCACCACATACAAAAAGCCAGGAGCATTGTCTGATGGATGTAATAGTATGTGGGTTTTAATTGAATTATTTTATAGGATTGAAAGGACCTGTTCAAGCAGGCATTAATGTATTTAAACAAGGCTATCTGATATTACTGTGGCCAAGGCGGACTTCACGGCCTTAATGCAGTAATTTTACCCAGAATTACAACCTCACCCTGCTGGCTGAGATAGTTTTCATATACTTGGGTTTTGCAATTCATAATGAACAGCTACAACAGAGATGTCTTTTCTAATGGCCAAGAGCAAAATGACTAACAATACTGGTGTTTTAATTGCCACAAATCAAATTTTAAGAGGCGGACCACCAAGTTGATAGGTAAAATTTTATTATGAAATAACCTTCTCTTGTGGTATACTGATAGCGGTCCATAGATTGAGTATGGCAGCACTGCACCAGTTGGTACTGAAAAAGTTATTTTAACTGCAGGGACTAGAAATGAAGGTGCCAGATATTTTTTCTTACTCTTGCTCAAGGTATCTGTATATGTTATGCAATAGAAAAGGTAAATTGACAGGTACCTTGTCCTGAAGGTTTCTTATATATAGGAACGATGATTTTCGTAGTACATCAGCCACCCATAGGAGCTTCAAAGGGTGGTCTAAAGAAAGAGTAATTTTGCAAAGTGAGGATATGATTCATGTGTACTCACTGACACAAGAAAGCAGTTGTTAGTTTTCAGAGCTGATCTGAACGAAGAAAGGATAAACACCAAGGCTCTGCTTTTTACCAGTGTTTCTGCAAACTTCATCCCTTGTGGCAGTGGAAAAGTAGTGCAACTCCAGCAGGAAAAGATGGTAAGAAGGCGGCACAATAGGGCCTAGTGTATGAAAAAAAGAAATAGCAAGATAGTGCGGTTTCATTAATTGAACAAGGAAGGGTCTGAGGAGCAGAAACAACTGAAAAGTAGGCTGCCAAGCAGACATGGACTTGAGCATCTTTAGGCATGTTTTAGTAGATAATGGGCAAAATGAACTAGAAAATGGACTTTTCATGAATGCAATCTTTTGAGTTAATGTGTTTGCTGTGCTTGAAATTGGCCAGACTTTATTGGTGTTGTGATAAGTAAATGACAAATACAAGGAAAATTGGAAATTTTATTTTCTTAAAGATTTTATAACTTTTTTTTTTTTTGAGGGGGGGAAGTTTAGCTTCGCTGTGTGCTTCTGCAAATGATTTTGAAGGATGCTGACTGGACCCTAAGCTTTGTTAACGCTGGGTTTGCAGGTGGTTGATGTTCTTGAGTATTTCAGCAGCACTGTGAACCTTTGGTTATTGTAGGTAAGCTTTATTGCTGCAAACGTGGCATTGGCGACTGGTTTCCTACTGCATGGGGACTGAGCCCTCATACATTAGAAGTGGTATGTCGGTAGTATGAGAGTTACCATACCTTTGATTTTGGCCATGATTTCCCCATGCAGAAAGGGACCTTCCCTACAAGTACACATGAAACAAAAAAAAGTGTTTTCAGTTTAGTAGCTGAAATGAATGAAACAAGCTATAAAATACTAAGATTACATTTGAAAGTTAATGATGAGTAGCTTTGTAAATAGTTTTTTTAGCTGTGCTGTTGTTATGTGAATTAAAATGCTCATGTCTTTGATGCTCAGCAGCAGCATTTCAGAAGCAGGGGGACAGACAGATGCTTGAGACCTTGCAAAATGCAGTATTTGTTTTGCTTTCTAAGCAAGTGGTTCACCCATATTCAGCTCTTTTCTGCCACGGAAGGCTAGAGTTAAAAGGACTTCTTCAGTCAAATCTGTATGTGTTATTTGCATGCCGTGTAACATGTCTCAAAGCAGTCCTTGTGTGCAGCGTTGCAGGGAGCATGCTCAGATTCCTCAGCATCTCTGTCCTCTGCTGCATGCTGATCATCTCAGCAGTGGCTGCCAGCTCTTGTCATTGCTGATGCTGCTGCAGGCACTGTAATAGGAAGCACCTAGGCCTGTCATAAGCAGTCAGATCTGGGGAAAAAAGTGCAAGCCTGACGTACAGTGTGGCCATAGCAACAAGCAGAGGTGAGGGTGCCCTTTTGGCAGGCTAGTGTGGCTCAACAAGAAGCCAGAAAGTATCTTTGCTGGATTTACAAAGCTGTTCTGTATGTGCACATCAGAGGCTTTCTGAAACACAGTACTTGCAAGAAGACAGCTTACAAAAAACAAAATCTGAAATTAATTATGTAAGGGTATCTTTAAATGAAATTATTTTTCGCTTGCAAAGGGAACTTAAGCTGGAAAATTTGTAAGCACATTTGCTCTGAGAAGTACTAGTGTGATGAATTCTTTGACAAATCATAGAGTACCTCTTTGTCTGCATAAACTTTAAAGCCCAGAACTGAGATTCCTCAGTAAAATGACTGTGTTTTTCTTGTACTATGAAGTATGGCCAAAGTTTTGTATGTCTGAATATGGGACCCAGGTAAGATTGCATTTTGTAATTTGGTAATTAGTTGCTTTTTCCTCTTTTCTTAGCATCAGTAAGAACAAACGTGCAAATTTTCTAGCTGGGAGAGTTTTTCTGCAGGTCTTCTCAGTTTTTGCTGAAAAGATTTCAGAGACTTTATTATAGGAGAGCTCTTAAAGCTCATCACTGTGAAGGTGATGCAGTTGGTTGATAATAGTTAGAGCCTGGCATTTCTAGCACATCTTTCAGTACATCCCTGCTTACAGAACTTGATTTTTAAAACTGAATGACTAAATTTTACATACAAGAAGATAAAGTGCTCTGGAAAACTTCTGCAGAAAGAAATCTTGGCATTTGGGGGCTAAAATTTAAGTAATGATTTTTCTTTGTTGGTCACAAATATACGTCTGTAATCTGACTTTCGTTTCACAGAGCAGTGAAAGATACATTAGTTAGAGGAATGATACAACAATACAAAATAAAACTGGGCTGTTGGGATAAGTAGAACTGCAGGAAGAAAAGGAATTTGATAACTACGTTGTGGTGATTTTTATTTTTATTTTCTTTCCAGGTAGGTATTATTCCTGTGCTCATGTGTCTTTTCAGATTTTATAGACGTGGTATAAATAACAGCATGCTGATGTACATAGGGGTTTTAGATTTGTTCTTGCAATTATCATTAGAGCTTGAAAAATGTCCTGGACATAGAAAACTAAAGCTGTCTGACTGATGAGAGGCAGGATGAGAGGACAGGTCTCTTACATCTTGTTACACCCTGTCATTTGAGTAATGTGCCTGGGTATGAAACTGCCTTAACTGCTTTTCAGGGAGGAGTCATCTGGATTTGTTTTTGATTTGGGGTTTGGTGGTTTTTTTTTGGTTCCTTCTACAGTGTCTTGGCTGTTGTGAAATACCACACTCTGCACAAATCTATCTGTACCCCAATCTGTATTTTCACACCACATCCTCCTCGGAGATGTTTTATTGCATTTGCTGGTGCACGTAGCTTTGAATGGCAAGAGTCACGCTGACCTGTGCTGCATCTGCCAGGTGGCTTGCTCACAGGCTTATGGGTGGCAGCACTGGAAGTGGTAAGATCCATTCTGACTTGTACCTTTTGACTACAAAGGTACTTCAAGGAGTCTGTTTGCAGACTCAGATGAATAGCTCATCTTTGCTTCATGGTCCTTGTGCTCTTGGAAAATTTTCTAATCAAGGCCTGGGACTTGATTTATACTACTATTTTAATATGAGGTGATTAATACAGCTGTACACTGAACAATAGAGAAGGCAAACATTTGTTCTATTCAGGAAGAGTACATGCTATGCTTACAGTGGAATGGGAAACATTGGGAAGTCATATCATCTAATGCGTGCTGAGAGAACAGTAGAAATCAGCAACATGTTTGCTTTTAAAAGCTAGGAATATCCTTTTTGCACACGTAGCAGTAAATTAAGCAGTAATTAATAGACTAGGCTTATCAGTCTCATGAAGTGAGTGTGAAAATTAACTTCAGTATTAACTGAACATCTCATTTCTAATGGAATTTGGACAAGACATAAAATCCCTAGTTAACTATACAGTCCTGTACAGATGAACTATATTTGTTACACCCTTTCGGTTTTATTCTGTGGTTTGGAGACTGAGCAAAAGAATGGCACTGGGGGAACTGGAAGGTGGTACTAGAGCATTGCTCCCATTGCCTGGGTCATTTTTACAGTTTGTTTGGATTCAATTAGAACTTGATCTAATGCCTAATGAGAGTCTTTAAATTTACTTCGTTAGGTAGTTGATGGAGCCCATAGCTGGTTTTATTTAGCATTGTTCTTTTTGATAAAGACTTGGTAGAATGGGCTTTGAAGGACTGAAGGAGGTTGAATTTGTTGCAGACTGAGGCTTTTCAACGTTTCTGTCCTCATGGCAAAATTGAGCTTGTGTGTATATGTGAGCCCCTACATAAATGGATAGACTGTCCTTCTGTGTCTGCCGAGGTCTCTCCACTGTCTTGTGCTTTTCCAGCTGCTCCAAACACTGTATGTAAATACATTAATGGGCAAAAACCAGCCCGATTTTCCCACCTTTTAATTTTACTAATAAAAATGCAAGTCAAAGATGAAGATGATGCCCTATTTACTGAGATCTTACTAGTTTTGTTTCATTTGAAGATGTTTTTCAAACCAGGGATGATTTTTATAGAGACGTGAAAGTATCTATTTAAGAGGGTTAAAATATGAAAAATGCCTTGTTTCTTAATAATGAAGGGTTAATACATAATCTACTTGAATAATGCCTGTGCATTTTGTATCCATATTGCAAGTTCATCAGAGAGTATACCCCAATCTAATGATTCATGTTTCTTCTGATAGTGGAACATAATCAGTTTCCAGTATATGATGTTATTTTTGTGATTTTTAGTCCACCTTTGGTTTCAAATTTTGCATGGATGGTAGGATTTGTTACAGTTCAGTGTTCAGAGAAGAAAATAAGTGATGGTGGGTTATCATTGATTAAACAGAGGTCTTAAATTTCAAATAAAATTATCGTTAATGCTTTGCTGTGCTAGATAAGCTCATAAGTGACCTACATTTTTAAAGACTGACTATGTTAATTAATTTGTTACTAATGTACATTTAACCGTTTTTAAATATAAAATACTCACTGGTATAAACTGTGACTAAAAGCAGTGTTTTCAAAAGGTGATTACTGTACAGTGTTACAGTACTTACTGGAAATTGCTAAATACTAGCTGCATTTGATCATTTTCAAAGAAAATATTGATTTAGCAATAAAATTGTTTCCTCGTAAATAAGAATTTATTGGTGCTGTGTCAAACTGGGGTTGCTAAGGAGCAACCCACAGTTAACATTACTCAGGGGTGAATACATTGATGTGGCAAGTAAACCTTGGTATCTATTTGTATATTCCATACTGTTTATTCTTCTGGAAAAGTTAGCATAAAAATGTTTTCTATGTTTAAGGAATCAGTTGTCAATAATGAAACAAATGGGGTTGTGGCTTACGTAAAAAGCTGGAGGATTACGGAAAGGGTACCTCTCACCTGAAATCCAGTTCTACAGAATTGAGAAATGCATCCAGCTGCATCTCCTGACCCTCAGTCATTGTTCCAGATGCTTTCAGTTTCCAACAGTGTGCTCTGCTGAGCAAGTCGAATCCTTTGTATGTTTCTATATTACAAATGATGAGCTACACAGAAGCTCTAGTAGCTAGAGGTGAAACATGCTAGCAGCCCATTTCTTCAAATGCCTCTCAGCAGTCGGTTGTTGCCCAGGTGGGACTGAGCTGTGACAGTCCAAGCACTCACCCGCTCTGCTCCAGCACGTGGTTGCCAAACCCAAAGGAACCCATCCATGTTGGCACGGGACAGCGAGGCACGTTAGCTGTCAGACGTGGGTGCGTCGCTTGTCCTTAGCAGCACTTGGCCAGTGCCTCCCCGGTGTGGCAAGGTCTGAGCGTGCCAAACACCAGCCAGGTGTGCAGACACCCATGGCTGGCAAACTGAGCGCCAGGCACAGAGCAGAGCAGCAGCACCCCGCCACATGCTGTCACCAGGGCGCAACAAGTCAGTGCCCAAAAAGACCCTCTGGTCCTATGTGTAGGATGACAGGCAAATGACTGGTATTGGTAGACACAGAATAAGGAAACATGAATATACCATGACCTTCCTCATGCAAATACTGGGACTTCTTGAGGGGTTTAAGTCACAGCAGTAATAAGTATGTGATTAAAGAAACAACAGAACCGCCTTTGTCCTGTTTTTTTTATCTTATCTCCATCTCTCTCACGTACCAGTAAACCCAACCTTGTAGTGCACCTGACTGTGGTATTGGAAACAATTTGGGTGTCATGCTTGTTTTCTTAATTTTACGTGGAGGCATTTGAGTGAAGCATTCACTTGGACAGAAAAAGCTTTAAATTTTTTTTTGTGTTTCCCTGTATGTGTGAGATAAGGGTGTAATGGATGAGACTGGTTGTTTCTCCTGTTATGGATGGGTGGATCTTCATCTTTTGTGGCTCTACTTGGATTTAGAGCATGTTTGAGCATCTAAATATTCAAATGACAAGTATGAAGGACACATTTGAATTAATATTAGTTGGTAAATAACCCTTGCTGAGGTTTTTTTCTTGAAAGAACAATGACTATCATGTGCACTTTAGCTAGGAGTACAACAGCCATGGTTTAGTAAGAACTGGAGCCTGAACCAACATAATTGCATGAAAAAACTTGAGGTCTGCTTTCAAAATACTGGTATCTCCTGTGGATGATCTTACCACTTGCTAAGGTATGTTTATATCAGAGCCGTACTGAGCTTGCAGTGTCGAGAATTCTCTTCTTGTATCTGTGGTATCATTGCTTTTTTGAGTAGGATGGCTTTTACCTTCTGTCTTTTTTCCTTTGTTACAGTATTTAGAAGGATAGGATTGGTTCATATTTGGTTTTCATGTATAGTAGAATGAGAAAAAATCATTAATTTTTGCTTTTTCACAAGAACACTATGTAGGTTAACATGACTGTAGCTTTAAAAATGATGATTAAAAGACTCATTTCTTAGTATGAAATGGCAACCATTGAAAAAAAATTCTGCTGAACTGTTAAATCATGTGCTTGACCAGGTCAACAGTAGGAACACCTCATTAAAATAAGAATGTCGTGTTACAGGAGAGGGAAGATTAATCCAGCAATACCAGTGAAGCTGTTTTCTTCCTTACATAGCAAGCCAGTTTTCTCTCTGAAATAGGCAATACCCGTAAAGCTCAGTTTTTCCTGCTCTAGCTAAGTCCTAGAGTGTGCTGTCGCAGCTCTCAGTGAAGTATCGGTCCTCTTTGCACATTTGTTAGACACAGCTGTCTGCAAAAATGCATGATGTGGGTACAAACCTCTTTTGTGGCTAATGCTAAAAGTAGATATTTATGGGGTAGGTATTTACTTGTAGAGTGCATATATATATATATATATATATATATATATAAAAGTTATTCAGATGGTTCTGCATCTTACATTCCTTCTATTACAGACCTATCTCTTTGCTGAAATTGACACTTATTTTGAGGGGGGAAAGCCTCATAAAGGATAAAAGGAGGAGAAAACAGCAGCTTTTCTTTCTAGATATCTTTAAATTGTGAGTAACAGCCTGAGAATTACAAATCTGAGGGGTGATCAAGGAATAAGTGCATTATTCCTCCTTGAAACTGATGGCAAGCTGGTATTTTTTACTTGTATTTTTTACCTCCTGTGTCTGTCAGATATGGCTGCCAATGTTAACTAGGCAAATGTTAACTGGATATAAGTTAGCAGAAGGAGAAAAAACTTTGATAGGTTTAAAGCCAAATCTTTTTCATTCAGTCAGAAATGAACTGTTAGAATTTCCTACAAATATATTTTAGGAAAAAAAATCTTGTTTCTCTTTTCATGATACTTAAAAGACAAAGTACTTATTTGCAGAGGTGTTTTTTTGATATTAGAAGAAATCATCTTTATCGTTTTTCCAGTGTGAATACCGTTACGGATTTAGCACAAGTTGTCTTGAAGAGGCTTAAACGTCACTGTGTTCTTATCCCCTAATATGAGTATCGGCATGAGGCATTAACAATGATGTAGCTTGTAAATCTTACTTATGCAAATAAGCTGTAGAAAAGGCACCTGCAGCTGCTGTAGCTGGGATAACACATAACAAGTTGCTGGAATTCCTGTGCCGCAGGGTATGAGTGGTTAGTTGGAGCTGGGAACGAGTGTATCTCCATATAGTATTCTTTATTAATAGCAACATTTCTCCAACATTGGTATTGTTGAAGGTAAAGGTATTGGTGGATATCGGTGCATTACTGAAGTTTTATGTCTTTGCGGTACCTCTGACATGTTAACTCTTCTTAAGCGCGTTTAGACTGAAAGTCTCTGCACTGAAGTAGGTGTAGCCATGTGAAGGAGATGCATATACTAGATCACACTGTTCTTTCAAGTCAGATTATTTTTTCTTTGCTTTTTGTAAAGCATGTTAAAGGGTCTGTAAAGGATAGGGGCTTACTGCTGAGGAGCATAGGTGTAGCCCTGAGAGTCCACTTACAGCCAAACTTGCCAGTTTTGTGTATTTGTTGCCCTGACAAAACATCGCTGTCTGGGGCTGCACTTTGGGAAGCGGGGGTGGGTTCAATATGTTGTTTGGAAAATGTCCGGATTCAAAGTGTAACAAAGAAATGGCAGCTCAATGGAACAAAAGATCCAGTATAATCTAAATTCTCGACTGTATTTGAGACTGCATTTTTGTTGGCAGGTAAGGGGACAGAGTGAAGGTGATAGCAGTGTTTTGGCTGTTTTGTTGTCATTGTCCCCAAGACAGGAAGCGATGTGTGTAAGGGAAAGAGCTGAAGAGAAAGATCAGAACTGGCCAACAGCAGTCCCTAAGAAAAAATAGGCAAAAAGATGCGACTAAGAATTAATTGCTATGCCATCCGTGGATAAAGTTTTAAGGAGGAAGTCTTACCTTTTTCTTTTTGTCCCATATCTGATTTATTTTGGGTTTTTTTTCTTACTCTATTTTGTTACGGCTATCTCACTGTCCTGTGCACCGTATAGATACAGTTTACATAATACATAATACAAGCATTAAGGGAAGAGGAATAAATGTGTTTTCCCTTCCACATACAACAGGTCTTGGTTCTGCTCTTCCCAGAGAGGACTCTTCCTAAAAGGAGGCTGGAAGGCCAGAGAATGGGTCTTCTAAGGGAGCGCTGGAACTGTTTAGTTTTTAGATTTGGTCAGAGTAAAGCCTCAGCAGCTTGTGTAAGAGGTGTGTTGGGATAAGTCCTGAAAGTAAAGTGATAATTAAATAATTTCTATTTTATTTTCCACTTTTCCATCCAAATTGTCGTTTCTATAAAATATGGTAATTATTGTAAAGCAAAAAGTTGGTGCCAGGGTATTGTAAGGCAATGAATAATTATAAAAATTCCAGGTTAGGGCTCTCTTGTGGTTATTTGTTGCTCCTTCCAGAGCTGTTTTGAAGGTTTCATTTTGGATTGTTCCCTGCAGAGTTGGTTGGAGGATTAAGAGCAAGAGAATCATGTCATTAAAATCGCTTGCATAAATACAATGGATTTTTGCATATCAAGTAGATACAAAAAGTACAAAATATAAAATCTCACAGGTTCCTCCAGGTTCCCTGAGCTCAAGTCCAGTGCAAGCTGAGCACACATTTGATTTATGTGCCAGCATCTTTTATATTTACAGAGGAAAAACTTGGAGCAAAACATTTTAGTGTCTGTTGACAAATATGCTGATATGATGGATTAACTGAGTGAACTAAGTATTTCCACTAACGTTGCAATGATTTTAAGCAAGATTTTAAAAAATACTGCCTTAACTCAGGGTATCATTGGAGGCATTTCTAGGCCAGAGGTGTAAATAACTGGTCCCATTGTGATACAAATATGCAATATTTCTGCATCAGTGTGCTGTGGGTATGTATGGACACATATATTGTGGGCTTATGATATCTGATACATATCTATATATATCCAACTAAAGGTAAAGTGCTTTTTTAAACAAAGTTTTTAGGGCAGAACTTGAAATGCCTTCTGCTCACATCAGGTGCTGTTCACAATAGTAATTTAATGGACAAAATCATGGGATTGTGGTTATGCATTTGATTCTTTGGGTTGCCACGCTGGATACAGAGAGAACCACCTCAGCTATTTGTCATTGCTTTCTGCTAGGGCAACTGCCTCCTCAAATCTGCTGTCTACACACCCTGATCTACTTTTCTGTCATCTAAAATTAGCTTTTAACAGTAGCTTTTGAAGTTTTATTTTCATCGTTTTGACAGCATTGAATTGAGGGAAATAAATATATAGCAGAATATTGCAAACAAGCAAAATATTTGAAATTAAACTCTATTTACTGCAGGGTTGTGTTCTTTTAGAAACCATTATGTACACACTGTGCTCATTGTTATGTAGAATTCCTGCAAGAAAACTGTAAGTGAATATTGTGTCTTAAAATATTGCCAGTGGTCCCCAGAAAACGGGTTGAAATACAGTGTAATTTTTGTTGCTTGTGCAGTTGCTCAGGAGTATCTATTGAAAATACTGCAGTTGTAGAGAAAACCTGTAAAGACCTCTGCTGTGGTATGATTGAAAATTGGTGGACCACGCTGAAATTTCTGGTCTGAAAAAAGTTAAATGTGTTCCTATATATAAGCTAATGCTTATATTACCACTAGAGGGCACTAAATACAAACACTGAATTATGTATTTTGCCAGAAAATATATTTTTTTTTTTATTAATAAAGGGGCCTAACTTTATTAAACACCCCAGTTTCTGGGTTTTACTATGTTTTTTCCCAAAATAATTCAGAAGAACGTTGTCATCTCAGTCTGTTCAGCAACATAAAATTATCATATTTGATGCATGAGAAGTATGTATTCCCAAATAAAAAGTTCTGTAAAATTATATAGCTTAGGCTTCCATTGTGTTTAATGAATGTAATTCTGACAAGCAGGAAGCTGCCAAGAAAGCCTTTTTAAAGCAGAAGTTATGCTATAGTTAGGGTCCTTAAAGCTGAGACTCCTTCAGAAGAGTTAGGAATTCATTCCAACTACAGCCATCGGTTCTCAGCCACCAGCGGAGTTCATCTCTTTTTGATACCAGCGTTATGACCCAGCTTTGTCTCCAACCCTGCTGCTCACTTGGTGTGTGGCAGCTGATAGCTGTGCAGCTGGAACAACTTGTATTTGTAAAATTCCTGATTTTTTTCTTTTTTAAATGAAGTTCTACATTTTCTTTCCTTCTAGTCAGGGAGGCTTAGGTGTAACCCAGAGAAGTTTGGTGAGGCTGGTTGATTCAGCATAGTTTCGTTGTCCCTAGCTGTCCTGCTGCTTCCTCCAGACCAGTTCTCGGTTTTAGCTCTGTTGAGTTCAGCCACATGCCCTTGCTTGCTGGATGAAACAACCATTCTTTTCTGCTATGGTCTTCCAGCACTGAGTAGACCTTCTATTTTGTTGGGAGGCTTTCTGCTAGGGTGCATGTCAGTGCAAATGCCAGATGGGGTTGGCCAATGATGTAAAAACAGTCCTGTGTTTGTGACCAGTAGGAGCTGGATTTGACGTGAGTGATTATTGCTCTTCTCTGTTCAGACTAAAAATGTTTTCTGATATTTTCAAACAGGCTTCTCATTTGGCTCATGAGATATCTTCAGGCTGTCGGTTCCTGTTTGTAATGCATACAACCTTGAAAACTGAAGTCAGTGATGCATTTAGCTGTCATCCTCTTTGTTTTACTCTTTGCCATTTTCTAGACATACTCACTACATCCAATACACTTGTATTCAGGGTAGATGTTCAGACGTCTCTTTGAAGGTTCCTAGTCAGCAGCTTCATAGTCAATCCAGCGGTTGCAGTTGAAAGCCAGGAAGTACTGTTCTGCCCTGTAAGCTAAGCATGTTTCAGCTGGAGCTCCCGTGTTACCCGTCACTGACCTGTGGAAGGAAAGACCAAGACTGTAGGTCTGTGGGACAGTTCAGAAGTACTGCAACTGAATCAATAAAGTGGCCCTTCAGGCATCTTCCTATCCTTTCCTCAGGTTTGAAATGTTGCCATCTTATTTTCCTGCTGACTGAACCTTCAGGAATCTTTGCTTACTAACAAAAGCCAGAAAGGAACACAGATACTTTTATTTTAGAGGATCAAGGTTTCTGCCAGGCTTCTGAGGGTATAATTCTTGCCCTTGCAAGTAACGTGTTTCTGTATCAGAAGCCCTATTCTAGATCTCGGGGGCGTGAGCTGGAAATGAGCTATCCTTGAATGTCTTGTATTCCGTACATAGTCTGGTATATATGCTTTACAGTGGTTTCCAGGCTATAGGTCCTTCTAGCAAATTGTGATGATCAGTATGACAGATAAATAAAAGGATTAAAACCTTCACTAATGTTGGTGAAACTGCATGCTTTTGCACTTGCTTGGAATGATTAAAAAAAAAAAAAAAAAGCAACCTAGTAATGAAAATCCTCACATTTTTCTTGAAGGACAGTAAAATTTAGGTTAATTGTAACTTTTTACTGACTGTGGCAATGGTACAGACCTTTATTAAATAATCAAGAAATAGTTTAAAAAGTATGAGTACTGACAGCTCCAGAAGCTTGCACAGAGCTCAAGATTACTGCTTCAGTTATAAGAATGTTTGAGGTAACTCACTGCAATCCTGTTTTCATCACAGATGCACAGCTTCTAATTTCTTAACAGTTGGTTTCAAGCAGAGCATGTTTGTAGAAGACATGTCACGAAGGCTCTTTATGCAAGTTATTTAGAAGGTAGAATTTCTAGAATGAGCATCTGAAATAGGTAGATTGAGCTGACATAGACTCATGGGGCCAAGTGGATTACTGGATCTCCTGACTCTCGGATGGCTAATTTGCACATAGCTGTGCAAATATTGAACTCACTGACTTGTGTTTGACTAATATGACTTGCATTTGTCTAAAATGTGTCTTTCAAAAGGACTGTTTTTCTTGATTTGAAGATACCAAAGAACAGAAGATCTACCACTTCACTGCTGGTGTATGCTAATTTAATAATTCTTGTAGTTACTCCACATGTCTTCTTCGTAGTTTGAGTTGGTTTCAGCTCTGTTGGTTTGAGGCAGATTCAGCTGCCTTCCATTGCTTCTTGCTGCTTCCTTGGTGCTAGTGAACCAGGTCCCCTACACTTTATTTCCTTTTTGTCAGGTTTTACACAGTAGCCTTATTCTGAATCTACACAGCCTGAGTTTTTTATCTTACAATAAAACATTTTCTCTATCCTCTGAATAACACTTGTAATTTTTTTCCAACGTGTTGTACGTGACAGCATTTAGGAAAACAGACAGTAGAGCTGTATGCACTATTCCATCACTGGTCTCACCAGAATGGTGTGTTTATAGTATCTCTCTGTTTATTTAGCATCACAGGAGATGCAGATTTTTGAGGCTCACAGTATTGCTATGAGGTGTTCTGCTGTGACTCTTTAAACTCTTCAGGGTTTCAGCTTTCTTCAGTGTACTCCACCATTTTGTACTCACGGACTGTGTTGCTTATTGCTGGCTATCTTTTGCCATTAAATTCTTTGAACTGTATTTTACATGAATGGTGTCATCATACTAAACAAGTGAGGCTGCTGCTGGTGACTTCCACATCCTCACAGTTTACCTTTCTCCTTTGCCCCTGGATTTTCTGTTCTGTGGAAGTTTTCACATGAATACCGTAAAATAGTCTCACATCTTGCAAAGCCTGACTTGAAACAGTCCCATTAGATGAAGATGACCTGTTGATGGCTGTTAGAAATTGGGTCAGTGATCAGGTTCTTAATCCATTTAATGTATCCTCTCTCAACGTTAGGAGTGCTGTTACAGAATATTGTACAGTTCTAAATAAAATGCCCTACAAAAATCAAAGAATATTACGTGTTCAGAGACATGAAACAATACTGCCTGGCATTAATTACGCTCCAAGGCCCTAGTTCTTTCTCAAGCAAATGCCTAGAATATGTGTATTTCAGCTTTTCCATTATTTTACCCAGGGCTGATGTTTTGTGAAGTGGCCTGAAGTTACCCAGGCATCCTGCTTGCAAATTTTAATTGGCAGAAAATTAACATTTTTGCAGTCTTTCAAAATTTGCTAAAGCTGAATATCACAGCTCCTGGGATCTCTGCCAGCTCTTTTTATGACTCCTGCAAAGAAAGTTGTCCAGGCTTGTTGATTAAATAACAGCTAACGTTTCCTGTGGGTATTAAGGGACTTCATCGTCTTTCTGCCTTTCAAGGTCATTGTCTTGATGCTTTCAAAACACACAACAGTGTTCTTAAAAACTTCCTTTTTTCTCAGTTACTATCAGTTCAAATTATCACTTTCTCATTTGCATATTCTTTGCTTTGTTGGAACCATTGTAGAAAATGTCATTATTCCCTTCCCACCCAGCCCCACCCCCCCACCCCATGTTTTATCTTCATGGATGTATCTGTGTATGAAAACAAGAATTTCCCTTTCACAGTGCTGGATTACAGCTTATATCTAAATTCTCTTTTTCTTACCTTGAATTGCTCTAGGTATTTAGTTGTGTGTGGCAGCTATTTGCTGTGCACTCATCTATCCAGCATAACCTCCTCTAAAGCTAATTATTTACTCATTCCCATCTGGAAATTGAGGATGAAAATCAGCCAAAATGATTACTGCAAATCAGTGCTGCTACAAATCTCCCAACTTTTACATGTTGCTAAAGTCATAGGGCATGCCTTCTGAGCCAGTGAAGTTGTGCTAGTAAATTGTATCACAGCATTTGATAGTTTTATGAGGTTGAGGCTGCGGATCTTGGAAGAATCATACAAATTAGTAATAAGCTGTCAGTATGAGCTGTTATTTTCCTATTATCGATATAGTTAATATGCAGCTAAAATAAATTGTTATGACATATGTACATTGGAAGAATATTTTTTTCATGGTTTTACATCAGAGTTATCTATCTAATAGCTCTATAAATACCGTCCTTTAATAAATTCAGTAATTAGGGCTGTATCTTTGTCACATACATTGGTGGGGATCAAAAAAACTTCAAGGAAGATTTTTTTTTTATACATGCTAAACAATTTGTGTAATTCACATAGCAGCCATTTAAAATATTCCTTGTCTGAAACAAGTTCTGTGCTTTTGGGAGCAGTTGTTAATAAGATGTAACGAAGAACCAGTCTTCAAAGTAACAAAGTAAGAGAAGTAACTTAAAAACTTGGCTTTCCACTGTCTGTTCATACTACCTATTGCAACCAAACGTTCATACCCACATGCTTCACTTAAGTACCCACAATTATAATGGCTGTTACTTTACTGTTTTCTACATCATGATTGAAATTGCCTTCTGAAGGGAGGCAGCATTTTTGCAATTATCAGCATTGATGCTGGGTAGGTGGCAGCAGTGCTCTCTTGTGGATTATCAGAAAATGATGCAACAAAGATGCAGACAAGCCTGATGTTCAGTGTTATGAAGCTGAGCTGGAAAAATGAGAATTATTTTCCAGAAGCACTTTTTTTGGGTGCTTTGTCTTGCTGACTCTCTAATAACCCAGGTCTGTTTTTAGAACTTAATTGTTTCATATTTATCTACCTGTGTACATCTAGGACAGGTATAATTGTGTGTATTATAAGGAAAACACATCAGTAATGTGTTCATTCATGTTTGTTTTTTTTTTTTAATACATTAACTATATTCAATTGTCACATTGCTATATATTTCTGTAAGGAAGAAATCTGTTAATATCATGTATTGCCCTATTGAGTTTTGCAGGTTCAACTCTTTTTCATGCACTTGGCGTTGCTGACATTGCTGTGTAGCATCACCCAGAGAAGCAGAATCTACTTCAGCCAAACCCTCCCTTATGACCCTTGTCGGTCAGCATCTTCAGTGAATCAGCAGTGTGGGCTTAGGCTGAACGCTGCATCTCATTCGGCTTGTCCTTAGACATTTCCTCACTGCCATATTGGGAAACACTCCCTTCTTTTGATGGAATCAGACTTGGAAATTTGCTGCAGTAGTGCATATGCCTTGCACAGAGTAGTGCAAGATAATGCATTCTTCCTTTCAAATTTTGGTCTCTGAATGGCAGATGGTGGGATATTTTGTATAATTCTCTGAGTCAGCTCACTGGCACACTCCATGCTCAATTAATCCCCTTTTTTATATGATGTATAGCTGTAATTGATTATATTAATCTGCCAAGGCAGAATGAGTTGAAGTTAAATAAATACAGTGAGAATTTGAGAACCCTTACTATCTCACTTCTGACTTCTCCATGGAAACTTAACATTTACTGGAAATTGTAGGACACATGACTTGCTTTATTTTAATAATAACTGCTTTTATCTCTTAAAATAAAAAAGCAGTAGAAACTGACAGACTACCCAGTGGTTTAAGTAGATCAGTTTTTAATCTAGATGGCATAAAAGCCAAAAACATTTTTATTGTGATGCTACATCACAGATTGATCAGGAAACTTAGTAGCTCTATTTCTGTTTTTATCTTCACAAAAAACTCTAAATATACTTCCATATGAAAAATTATCCATATGAATATGCACAATACTGATTTTAGCTGCTTGGGTGGTGCATCCTTTGAAGAGAGCTGGCAAATGCTGCTGAAAGAGGGAGACCTTAACCCAGTTATTTTTGAATGGTATGTGAATGCTGCAGGCAGGGATGCCGTTATTAAATGGCATTTGCTGTAAAAAACCAAAAAGATATACCCCGTGCTCAGGAGAGTCCCCTGTGCTGGCCAATGGGAAATTACTGTACATCATGTCACCAGCCCCTCAGATTTATATCGTTAAGATGACATACTATTGGCTGCTAGTTAGGCTCTATGGGAGGGATTACTGGCATCGTTTGTAGCTTCCCCTTCAGGTCCTTATTTGGTAGCTGTTGATAAAGCAAGTCTTTCCAGCATCTGAGCATCTTGACGTACATTATTCATTAAGTCCTGGTGTTCAGGAAATATGCATATCCCTAGCTCTTCAGATACTTCTTCAGCTTGTACAATATGTCTCTTCAATGTTGCCTCTGAATGCCTGGAGTTTTACAAATGGCATTTATACAATCAGAAGACCATGCGTTTGGATTTCATTTCAGTATGCCTCCTGTGCACACAGTTGCTGAGAACCTGAAAATCAGCAAAAATAATTGGGAGATAGAAGAAAGAATCTTTCTTCTTGGAAGTCTTTTGCGTTATCAGATAGTAAAGAACTGATTAGCAGACTGGTAGTACAGAAAAAAAAAATCAAAAATGCCTGAGGCAAACTATTTACTCTCAGTTTCTTGGGGCTACATAAAGGTAGGATTTTGTTTTACCTTTTAAGAACCTTGATTTGCAGTGCATGATTGCATGATCACTGGGTAGCATGAGTATTTGTGGGTGATATTCATATTATTCATAGTCACAGAAAGTAAAAAAAAAAATCAGAAAAGCAAGCCTTTGTTCAGCAATGAGAATGAACTGCACAGTATACAGTCTTTCTTAGAAACTGTGCTGGGACTTACAAAATAATGTTGCTTCAGTGAATAATCAGACCAAGTCTAAAGCCAAAGAAATCTGGAAGACTTTTGTTTTCTTTTAGGAAAAGATTACTACACAACTCAATTTCTAAACATTAAAAGATTACAAAAAAACCCCCCCCAAAAATCCCAAACACCAAAACCCAACAAACTCAGAACTGAGATAGCACACAATAGGAGAGGGCATAAGTAAAGACGCTGAGGATAACGGGTGAATGCATGACTCATACTGGTTTTAATAGCTGAAGAAATGTGAAATTATCAACAGTATGTTCCAGCAGCATTTTTTGGTAGCCTCTGTGTGTGTGTGACAACTTTATTGATGAAAACACTAGAAATTGTCATCTTGTAATATTGATCTACATTATTGTGTAGAGCAGCTTTGAACTAGCTTGAAGCTGCAATACTGCTAGAAAATGAAATTATATAAGCTTTTATCTCTATGGAAAAGTTTTGCACTAAGGAATTAAGTCATTATGCCTATCAATGTACAGAACTGAAATGCACTTAATACAAAACCATGTTTGGGCTTTGTTTTAGCCCTACTTGTGCATTTGTGCTTAAAAAAAATAAATGTTGCCTTTATAATTGTTATCAAGTGTGTAAAAAAGGAAAAAGAATCATCATCCTATGCTTGACATACAATAATTGTTCCTAATAATCCTGTTTTAAAGAAAATTCTGATTTCTCCTGAACCAAATATTGCAAGTATTAAATGACAAAAGTAATACAGGCATTATACTTACACATGACTGAATCTCTTATGTTTGCCTGTATTAATTAATACCTGTTTTTATAATGATTGTTTTTTTAAATAAAAATTTTAAACCCTCATTAGGTCATTATGTCCGATTAGGTCATTGTAACCATTCCCTGCTAATGCAGAATTGTTACAGTATATTCTCAAGGATTTTTATCAGCCATCTGTGAAGAAATTGGATCCCATTATGCTAGCTAGGTGGATTCCTTTCTCATTTACCAAAAAATAAGATGAAGTTACTTTCCATTCAGCTGAAACTGCAGTAATTATTGTAATTTACATGGAAGTGTTCCCTGTATTTCCAGGCAGCTGCTGTCACGTCTCTACTTGCTAAATAAGAAAAATCCAATTACCAATCTTCAAAAAATGTTCACTCTTACTGTTCTAGCCTTTAAAAATGGATAGATTTTTTTGCTAATTGAAGGTCAGCAGACAGCATGGTAGCTGTAATTGATTACAGATGAAAAAAAGCCCAAACCACAACAGTCCTCTGTATAGGCAGTGTCCTATGCTGTCTATAGCAAATGATTTTAGTTAAGCTAAACAGTACTTGAACACAAGTGTAGTACAGTGCTCTTTAAGTTCACAGTATGCACATTATAGGAAAGACGTGAAGAGAGGCAAAGATCTGCTTTTTATGATGTTCAAAACAGTATTTGTGAAATTCTAAGGAAGCATGAAGTCTCAGAGATTATTATATATGTTTGCGTCCCTTACTATACATATTTTTCTGTATGTGCCAGGCTGTGCTTTATTTTCTTCTGTTAATTACATTTCAGAAAATGATTGTCATGTAGAGTATTTAACCCTGGCTTTTACTGAGTATCTTTCCTTGAAACAATGAGCACCACTATCACAATGCCAGGCTTAGTTATGTTCCTCACTGAAGCTCATGTATAAAACCTAGTGCATGCCCTTGATATTAATTGAACAGACGGGCTTTCAACCCAAATGTTTAGTTAATAAGAATACAGTTTTTGTATTAAGAATGCTGCTACAATCAAAGATAGTTTTGCATTGATAAGCAATATAAACAAAAGCCTTACATTAATTTCTAAGGCTGGCCTGTTTTACGTTCCTTGTTGGGTTTTTGGTTTTTTCTTTTTTGTAAATACAAGACTTTTCAAATCAAGTAAAGTAATATCATTTATTCTTTTTTTTGTGTGTTACAGACATCTTTTTAAAATAGCACTGATAGATATTCAGAAACAAAGTACAGTCATGTAAGATGAGTGTTCCCTGTTTTGAATGAATGTTCTATGGATGTGTTGTGTTCACATAAGCTTTTAGAAATGTTACTTAGAAAGAGGCAGCCAGAAGGATTGAAACTGGGATCTGTGGCTGTGTGGGTGCGGGAGCTAGTGCAATGAAAGGTTCCAGGTGCTCTTGAGCATTTTGGTTCCAGCCTCCATTGGGCTTGGAGCTTGATTAACACTCAAACTGAAGGACAAGCAGGATAGGGCCTTTTGGTCAATGGACTGCTTCTAGCCCTCGCTTCACTTTCCATGCTGGTGCCAAAGTCTGTAGTGGAGGCAGCCTCTTTACAGTCCTTGAGGTGCAGCAGATCTCCTGTTGAGGGACAGAAGGCCTGGGTGGAAGAGGCCCTACCAGGACAAGGCATCTACACCATGAGTGGTTATGCATGCTGCCTCTCTCAATGCAATTAACTGCAGGCTCGTATTTACTTAACCTCTGGGTCACTGAGTGTGTCACTGAGTCAAGAACTTTATGCAAAAAATGTGAAGTGTTCTAAAATCTTATCAATAAACCCCATATCTCTTTTAAGCATGCAGCCCAGACTTTTTCATGGCCATGCATTGACTCTAGTTGGATCTTCACTACGTCTTTGGAGTTGGAAGTTTCTTTCTCTTATACATGCAAAGTCTTCAGAAAATTGCATCAGTGCTCTGGCTGCCGTCTAGGAACATGGTTACTGCAGAAGTTTAAATTCTTTATGTACCTTTGCTGACATCAGAAAAGTATCCTATTTTTTCTCCACCCCCCCATGTATATTTATCGTAGGCTGACAGCAGTATTATATGTGCAAAGTGATGCCCACAGTGTGCTTCAGCCCAGAAGGACCTGAACTACCAGGCTCAGTCCCTCACTTGTAACATGTCCTTTGGAGGTGATCACTATGAGGAAACTGTTCCTGTCTCAAAGTATGCATTTTTATTCTCATGGATTACAGTTCTTACCAGACTTTCTGGGTTTCTAAAGGGAGGTAAAAGTGTACATGTAGTTTTATCACTCTGAGAGATTTTTAATGTTACTTTGAATATTGTGCCTGTGTTCGTGGTGTGGGTTCCCCCTCTGCTCCCCCACCCCCCATGCTGAGAGTAAAACCATTAAAATCAATAGAAACAAATGAAATTAAAAAATCTGTTTAAGGAAATATTTTTAGTATTTTTTTCAGACAATACTGCTATGTTGCTATGACATACATATTCAGCAGTGAAGAACTGTGTAATTGGCTTAATGGATACTTTATAGCCTGTCCATTTCCAGGAGGAATTTCCTAGACTATAATCAAGGGCTGTGTTATTCCAAAGGGGTATATGTGTCATTTTTCCAATCTAACAATGCCTAGTCTTAACATGGGGATATCTTCCTTTCTGAGGGAGAACACAATATATGCATAGATCATCCAAAAACCTCTGCTTCCTCCCCATGCTGAGCTGACAGTATCACAACTAGTGTATGGTATAAATGTTTATTAGTAACCACAGTTTTGATGTTAAGACTGATTTTCTTCAACTGTCAGGTATATGGCATTCAGATATTTTTTTATTATTATTTTTATTTTACTTAAAATACTATCTTTAGCATTTATTATTAGTGACAGGGTAGTTTCACATCTTGTTTGGCTGAGGACAATAATGAGAGTATGGATAGTCCAGCCAATTTTCAGGCACTTAAGAGATGTCTGCTGGGTAACTGAAACAGTTAACTCACAGATAGAACAAACTCCTCTGATTTGCAGTAAGATCTTGTGGGAGCCACATGAGAGTTAGGCAGGCTTTCATTATAAAGTATTTGTGCAGAGATGTATAAATATGTGGAAAGATGACACTCTTTGAAGTAGCAACTGTTATGGGTGCACTTGGGACCCAAATGGAATCTTTGAGAAATTGGTAAAATCAGGAAGAAGCAGGGGCTTTAGGTTTGGTTTGGTTTTGTATTGTGGGGTTTTTTTTCCTTAGGAAAAAAGATTTTTTATTTTCCCCAAAGGACAAGTTATTAAACATCAGAGGATTAAGTAACATACAGATAAACCGAAAGAGGGTGTAATCAACAAAATATCTGAGCATCTTGACCACTGTTCATCTCTTGGGGTTTTTTTTATGTTCTCAAAGAACACTATTGTTCAGCTTCAGAAACTGCTGTCTGCATAAGATCTTCGACCTAATCTGCTTCAATGTGGATGGCAGTCATAAGGCTTTGTTATATAATTGGAAGAACAAACCAGTTCTTTAAACCCCTGCTTAGTCCAGATGTCTTAAAACTGAATATCAATTAAAGTTTTGTTGCTGTGATGTCAGCAACATGTGACAGAGTATGAGGACAGGGAAGACCTTCTCGCTCTCCCCAGCTACCTGAGCAGGACACTGTGTTGAGGTGGTTGTTGGTGTCTTTCCCAAGTAACAAGTGATAGGACAAGAGAAAATGGCCTCGTTGCACCAGGGGTATGGGGAAGAATTTCTTCCCTGGGCAGCCTGTTCCAATGCTTGAAAACCCTTTTGGTGAAGTGGTTGAGCCACTGTCCCTGAAAGGTACTTAAAAGATGTGTAGATGGGGCACATGGGGATGTGGTTTGGTGGTGGACTTGGCAGTCCTGGCTCAACAGGTGGACTTGATGATCTTAAAGGTCTTTTCCAACCTGAGTGGTTCTATGATTCTGTAAAATCATGCTGCTACGGTTCTGAGAGCGAAAGGCTTCTCCCATTGAATTTGCTGTTAGCAGGAGGGCCTTGCCCAAGCTGTGGGACTTTTTTTACTGTACACCCATGTTCAGCAGCAACACAGACTGTTCTGCACGTTTCATGCTGATGGCTGAGCTTTTGTGTTCTGGTGACTTACGAGGTGATGAGAGGTGGGAAGACAAGGCTTAACATCAGACTAGTGGGAACACGGCATTAGAAAGGACTGCTATGCACCTTCCATTTGTTGTGGACATCCATACAATAAATATTTAGTAAGAAATTATTAAACAGATCCTTTAAGTTCCACAAGGTGATTCTCAATGTGCAGTAACAAACCTTCTCCCTACCTACTCCCTGCAATTAAATTTATGATTTGGAGGGGGAAAAAAAGAGAAAGTCCTTCCTATTTGTTGTGTTAGGTGGCTGCAGAAAAAGCATAGTGCAAACAAACACCAATTAGTTCTCCTTTCAAAGCTGGGAAACTCTTCAGCAGATTTCCTGAAGAGTATGTACCAGTGGTGGCTAGGTGGCCTTTTTCCAAAGTGTGAAGCATGACCCAGTAGTGTTGCTCCACACCAAAAGCAGCATCGCAAAGCTGGGCATCATCTGAAAGGGTTTGCTAGGAGAAAAACAGACAGATAAGAACCTATTTAGTTGAGAGCCGGTGAACTAGCTGATTTAAATTAAGGAGAGAGTATATTTGAGCGCTAGTGGATATACCAATTACATGCCTGGAAATTAATGCGATATTTGTCAACTTCTGACATTTTATTAAGATTCCCATACACAATCTTTTATTTAAAGCTGCAGTTTCTGGATACCATCTGGAGACAAGCCATTCCATGACAGCTTCAATTTTTGGCTTAAATATTTCAGTTTCTTACCTTCATGTGTGCAGAAGAAAAAGCATGCAAGATTGACTTCAGTGTGTGTTGAAAGTTTAAAGATAGGCTTTTAAAAATACTCTTAGGATTTTTGGACCAGTCACTTTACTGCTTGGCAAGCTTGACTTGCTTTTGCAACATTTGACATTGGTGGCAAACATCAGACCTCACTATAGATATTGATACTGGTTTCAGGCAGAATATATAGCCCTGTAGTTCATAGCATGCGTAGCTGTATTTGCAGTATGGTTCCAACTTTCAGAAATGTGTCGAGCACTTACTAGCGAACAGCTTATCTGAGATCAAAGCTAAGCCTTTGCTTGTGACTAAAGTAGGATTCAGTCTTCGTAGCTCAGGAACTTTGTGAGCTCATAGCACATCAAGATGGCAGGGAAATGCTGTAGCTAATGGTAATTTTTATTTGATACGCTGTGAGCAATACGATAATTGGTGACATACAGAGACATTGTGAAGAAAATAACACCTTTCACTGTGCAAGGCGTCTTTGAAGAAAGGGCTTTGATTCCAGTGAGATGGAAAGGAGGTGGTTAACGTTCAGTGTAGTGCTGTATCTTGTACAGAAGAATAAATGACCGATTTTCAACACAGAGGAATGTTTACAGGGGTATATACTAAAGATAGCCATTGCTTGATGTAATAAATAGTCGTAACTGGATGAACAGTGTGAAAGATGATTCTGAAAATGGCACAAATCACTTGGCTTTGTTAAAAGATGACTGAGAAATCTAACAAGAAAGTGAAAGGATAGCACAGTGGGAGGCAAAATTTAGTAGTGACAGATGCTAATTTACATTGGCAAGAGTTATTTGAATTGTTAATAAATCTTACTGTTTTCTATTTGCTGATAATACCAAGGCAGAGCTATAGTCAATGAAAATGCAGGTAAGATTGCTAGAGCTGTATTATGTAATTAACCCATCAAACACAATGCCCCAAGATACCATTTAACCTTGGAGTCTGGAAGGAATCAAGAAAGGCTCTATGTTGAGTACCTAATTAATTACACATTCTGCAAAATGTGAATATCTGCTTCTATCCTATAGAGTGCCTAGAGTGAAATGCCAACTTAGAGGGAAAAGGAAGGTGTTACCAGAGATAGGTATTTTCTACTCTGACATTTCATACATATACTGGCAGTTGCTGACTGTTGTGGAATGGTCAAGTCGTTGGGCTCATCCAGTATAATAATTTTAAGACAGAGAAGACAAAACCTACCTCTCTTCATATTGGTGTGTAGGGAATCAGTAGGACATTTTGATTGTTTTGAGCAGTACTGTCAAATATCTTTGAGCAGATCAATGATGAGAGATAAGATAAACTTGAAATATTACAAAATTAATTGCAAAAAATGAACAAATAGATTAACTTACAAATATACTGAAAAAATCCTAGTAGAGAAGGAGTCCTATGTAAATAATTTTTCTTTCCAAATTAAAATTAAAAACAATGAAAAGACAATAATGTTAGTTAATTCTGTGTATACATATGTCTTATAGTTTTCAGTTATTAATAGGACCCTGTGCCTTAGTAATTGAATCATTATGGAGTGTTTTAGGAGGTTAAGAATTACGTTGTCTAACACGTGAGTAAGTTAGTAGGGCAGAGCAATGTTAACTTGTGATTTTTGCTTTCATAGTTATCTTAGTTTATTACATATTCTTAATGTCGCGTCCTTTCCCCACTTATAAATTGTCTATGTTTTCTCATCCTAAGTAAAATACATCTTGATTGCTAACTTTACACTTGTTTGTTTGTTTGTTTGTTTTCCAGTTCAAAAGAATGCTCAACCGGGAGCTAACCCACCTATCTGAAATGAGCAGGTCGGGCAATCAGGTCTCGGAATACATATCGAACACATTCTTAGGTAAAACTGTGATAAGAGTTAATTTTTTTTTCTTTTGTTTTTTCTTAAAAACAAGTATCTTTCCATGTGAATTTCTGTTTTCAGAGACTATACATTTAATATCTCGTTTTTCAGTGTTTGAGCACAGAGATCATGTTAATTTCCTTACAGCTGTTATTTTGTGTGCGTGGTTTCCCTGTGTGTGTAATTACAGATAAATACTCAAATACATATTTTCATGTAAAGTTACAACTGCAATACTGCTACTGCATTAAGACATTAATATATAATGAATTAATTACTGTATATTAAAAAGAATTCTTCCACTCTGTTTCCCTTACAAAAGTTCACTAAGAGGTTTTGGTGTGCTGGACATACAAGTAACCTCATAAAATCCTGTGGCACACAGTTCTGATGCTTCGGTGTTCTGTGTGCACATAAGCAGGTGGATGAGTATGACTAAGTCAATATCTGAACAGGCTGCTGCCAGGAGAGTTTGTGCAGCTCAAGAGCTTGGCATGGGGGGATGTGAGCATTAAAAAAAGCCAAACACAATATTACAAAGAGTATGGTTCCTCCCCTATTGCTTTGTAGAAGAAAATATTATTAATTTATTTTTTTTTTTGCTAAAACTGGTTGAAATTAGTAAAACTTGGTTCCATACTGTTGATTTTGAACATGAAGATAAAGATAATATACCAATCTCAAGCATTTTTTGAGCAAAACACCATTGGTTCATAGAGATGTGTCTGTAAGCACAGGCACAGCTGGATACATCCAAACTAGGATAAGTATTTGAAAGAGTGCCCATCGTACATGCTAAGATACATCTTGTTTTATTTGTTTGAGGTACTATAGCTGGTGCTTAATAAACATTTTATCCTCCTTGTCACTGTATCCTGAACGGATCACTGAATGTGTCTGTCCAGTTTACCCCCAATGGCAGCTGTGTGCCTGAGCGCTGTGGCACAGTAGGGTTTCAGACAGTAAGGAAGGGATGAGCCTTTGTCATGGAGAAGCAATATTGCACAGCTTTAGGAGCCCTGAAAGTCACAGTGTGCAGTTGCCTGAGAAGGTGACCCACTTAGGCTGAAAAGAGTGAGATACCAGTTTCTGAATGCTCTTACTTGAAAACTTAAGGCTCATTTTGACAGGGTAAGGAAATGCATGTCAGCCTTTCACGTGAGACCTCAGCCTGAGCAGAAAGAGAGCTGGAAAGGCAGTCACTTCTAAGTTACTAAGCCGTGGGTAGTGGTTTGTGGCTGCGTGAAAGACTAGGATACTTAAAATTTTAAGTACAGGAAGAATAAATTGGGAATACAACTCATCTGCAGAATTATTGCTTAAACAGAGTATTTTCATCATACACAGTCTTAAGTATATGGGTTCTGAGCAACAAAGTGAATAGGGAAAACTTTCCATGTAAAACTTTAGTGAGTCTAGTTAGTTAATTTTTTTGATGCATAATCTATCTCCTGAACATCTACGGATTTTCTGACATTTGAAAATCAGGAACACGTCATGAGAAGACAGATTTTGCTGTTCTTATTTTTTTGGAAAAAATAAAATTGACTATTTTTCCAAGAAGAGGAAAGATTTTTCCCAAGAAGGAATATGACATGTATTGAAGTTAGCCATAATGACAACAGATTTGTGTAAGAATTAAGGCTCCTGCATTGAATATAATAATACTCAAGGTTTTTATTTTGCAGTGCCATTAATCTGTTTTCCTTTGAATGGAAAATGTAAGAGAATCTGCCAATGAGCACAGCACAACCAGGGTCAGAACGGCGAGCTGTTTGTTGTAGATGTTAGAGGGGTGCAGGATCCTTTGCCCTGTGTGCTCATAGTTGCCAAAGCAGAGGCAGTCCCATAGAATTCCTCTGGAGATCCGAAGTTGTTCAGACAAACACGTCCTTTCACTTGAGTTAGTCTGACAGCTTGGCTTATGAACCTCCCTTTGATGGGTCTAAACTTTGTGCATATGCCCAAAACTATAAACATCAAAGCACGGAACAAGAGTCGCTGCTCCTCATCTGTTGTTGGTTTGCAACAGACAAGAGCTGCAGCGCTTTGCCTCCCCCCTTTCTTGACAGAAAGTACAGGGAGAGTGGTGAAGTATGGTGGGGGCAATCGGGGAACTTGGTGCCGCAGGCTAAAGCTTGGTGAACACTTTGACACTTTCATGGTCTCTTCTTTGCTGTGATTTCTTTGGAATTTGAGGTGTCCAGTAAATGCAACTGCTTAAGGGTAATTAAAAAAAAAAAAAAGGATAGAGAAAGAAAATGTAGAAGCAAACGCAGTAAAAGTCTAGTAATTAGAAATGGACTTGCAACCCTTGCCTGGTTTTAGCGTCTATTGAAAATTACTACTGCAGGAAGGAAAAAATAGACATAGGTTTTGAAAGGGCCAAATTTTCTTTCCTTTATTTAAATTTCTTTTGTTCTAAGCTTTTTTTTAAATCATAGTTTTTGCTAGGCCTCTGTCTTAAAAATGCCTGTTCTGGGTTTTCCTGTTTTTTCTGGAATATTCCTGGAGGACTAGAAAAGGTGCAGGTATAGTTCAGCAAAGAGAAAATTTGGAGTGAGTCATTAAAACTCTGTTTTGAAATACAGTATGAATAAAAAGAACTAAAATTAAGGCAAATTCCTAGCAGTTTTGGCATCAGATCCTTTGTTGCAATAACCTGGTTTTCTTTGGGGACCACAGATGTCTGCAGTGCTCCACACCCCCATACTGTTTCTGCAGCACTCAGCTGGCCATTGCCTAAATAGACTATACTCGCCACTTAATCCTTGTCTAAAGTTTTGCTAGCATGTAATTGATGAGGTACGTGAAATGATGCCACTGACACTTCTATGGAGGCAAAAGCCCACAGCAAAATGTTGGATTAGCAAAACAGTCCTTTTGTTGGTATTTGGTTAGGAGGTGCAGACATGCTGGTATGAACTGCCTCTACATCCGAAGCAGTTGTAGACGTGGCTGGCAAAAGGCTTTCTGTGTTTTACAGCCTTAACACAAACAGAACCAGTCCATAAGTATTAGGTCCTTCAAGTCCTGAAAACCTTTTGTAAAGGTTTATGTAAGACACTGTTTTGATTGGGTTTGAAATACAATTTTGGAGAGTGTTTTTCCTAGAAAAGAAGAAATTTTAAGTTTTCTTGCAAAATGGAAATTTACATTTCTGTTTAGCTGTAATAATAACATTTTTATAATGAAAGGATTGACCCTATCTACAGTACTAGGTGTGCAGGAGAAGTGGAAATGGATCAGTCACAAGTCACTTTAAACAAAGCTGGTTCAGAAATAATGAGGCAATTCCTGAAATAGAGGTCTGCTTCTACTGAGGTATAGGTCTATGTTTATTTCCCATGTTTTCACTGTTCTTTATATGAAGTATCTGTTGCAAAATCTCTAAACACAACAATAATAAAAAGTGTTGTTAAGGATTACGATATCTATAAGATACAACTCAACAGTGAATGTTATAATATTTGTAATTCCTTTAAAAATTATTTTCTTCATTCTTTTGAAGACAAACAACATGAAGTTGAAATCCCTTCTCCAACACAAAAGGAGAAAGAGAAAAAGAAGAGGCCAATGTCGCAGATCAGTGGAGTCAAAAAACTGATGCATAGCTCCAGCCTCACTAATTCCAGTATTCCCAGATTTGGAGTTAAAACAGACCAAGAGGATGTTCTTGCCAAGGTGGAGAATATATAAATCCTTGAATTTAAACCATTGAATTAAGATAGAGGGTGGACTTGTCAGTTTTATTCCACCCTCTGCTTATAACCATTGATTTCAAGCTGTAGCACCAAAAGGTGATCTCACTTGAAATAATACAAACTTGGTGAAGTGGTAAAATAACAAGTACAATCAGAATCAGGACATAAGGGTTAACTTCCGCGTGAACAGCATTTCATCTGGAGATGGAATGTAAATTAGTATTTGTGTATGCACTAATAAATCTGCTTATTCATAAATAATATCTGAAGAATGAAAAGTAAACATACCATATGGTGTCACAGGAATGAAATTTATAGCAGCCCTGTTTTTTGAAAATGCACAACTGGTGTATAGCATTAGAGCTATGCTTCCAGGTCCTGTCTTTACTGTATCTTTTTACGTACATTATTTGTGGTTTTGTTTTGAATCATTTCCTATGATTTTTGCAACAGCTGCTAACTAGTTCGCAGTAACCTAAAACTGGCATAAAGTTTTTATTAATTTAATTTTAGAGTTTCGCATTTTGAAATATGCCTATCCTTATGTTTTTAGGAATCTCCCCCTTTATTTTAAGTGTTTCAGAGAACCAGGGAAAGAGCAGCAGAAGTGCAGCATCCCTGGAGGTATCCTCCTTGCTGAACTCTGCTGTGACTGGGCAGTGAGATAGCAAAGCGTGTCAGTTCAGCTCATTCAAGATACTGTAGCATTTTTCCCTGGGGGGCAATCCACTTAAGAGGCACTCTTTCCTGCCGAGTGAATTATAATCTGAAGAGTAAGTAGCTGCAAATTCCAGTATTGCAAGATTAGTAGCAGCAGCTTTCCCCCTCCCGGAGGTTTAGCATATAAATTTCACAGTGGCAAGGTTTGAATCTTCACGAGTCTGCTGTTTGTAGCTTTTCAATCAAAAATCACTGGAATTTGTATGTTAGGTTCCAACATGTTTGTTACTTGATTCTGCTCTAGGAACTGGAAGATGTGAACAAATGGGGCCTTCAGGTTTTCAGAGTAGCAGAGTTGTCTGGAAACAGACCATTGACTGTCATCATGTACACCATTTTTCAGGCAAGTAGCAGCAGCCGTGATGCTTTTTGCTTATCTTACAGATTTTTCTAGTGCTTTGTAATCTTAATTGTTTCTCTTTTCCTTTCCTAGGAACGGGACTTGTTAAAAATGTTTAAGATTCCAGTAGATACTTTAATAACTTACTTGATGACCCTAGAAGACCATTACCATGCAGATGTGGCATATCACAATAACATACATGCTGCAGATGTTGTTCAGTCAACCCATGTCCTGCTATCAACCCCAGCATTAGAGGTAAACTACCACTGAGGTGGGAAAGAGGCATGAGAACAAGGGGCATACTAAGACTCTTATAAACTAAATATTAAAGGTCTTAGTTTTCTGTAGTATCTTTGAAAGAAATCTTAACATTTCTTTCACGAATTCTGCTCTTCTAAAGGTATTTTGTGAGGATCAAAGCTTATATACCTGTAAATATTGTGCAGAAAATGTCACATCTTTTTCTTTAAAATCATGCAGATTTGTGTTGTCATAACCTTTTCCATTGTAACACAATGCATAACTCGTTTCCACCATCTCATTATTAATACTGCATCTTGATCACTCATTATTTCCCCTGTGGGATTCTCACTAATCACAATTAGTGGAATTGCTTAGGAAAGATAGTGATAAAATGGGATTACCTCAGCAGGGCCTTTTGTTTTTTGGGTTTTTACCTTGAGCATATTTATTATGGTCCTGAAGGGCTACTTTTGTGTTTGTTTCTCAGACAAAGTGAAACGTGTACCAAATTTTCACTGGACTGTATCTCTTTTTTCTATTTTTTTAAAAAAAATTATAAATACTTAAAAACTGGAAAAAAACCCATTTCATATATTCTTTTCTGAGGAATTATTGTCTCAAAAGTGTTTAAATCTCTGAAGTAGAAGGCAGCTGAAGAAAGACGTAGTTTACTTTCCCTTTCTTAAGCACAATTCAGGTCTTAGTATAGCAAACATTGACCTATCCCAGTAAATTATCTGCCAGAAAAAGGCAGATAAAGCAAGCAGTTCAATCTTAGTAGTTCAAAAGGATTTGCCCTAACTTTCAAGAAGGGCTGCATTTTGACTCTTATAATGACCAATCTTTCATGTTACTGAATGCTTCTGCTTTACCTTCCTCTTAAAGAGAGGGTTATAAGTGGACCTTAAGACTGTTCACAGGTCTCCATCCCCAAAGACTCAGGAATTATCTTGGGAAAGCTTTTTTCTATCTCAAGAAGAAAGATCAGATTATGTTATTAAATCACCACTGGCTTCACCAAACAGCTGAACTGGTCGTCAGTAGCATTTGGGTGGTTTTTTTTTTCCAGATCAGCTGTTTTTCATGGCCTTGTTCTTGGCAGAGCTTTAGCCAATAAAACAGTGATGTCTGCCCAGTGCCACTGCTGACTGATCATTACGAAAACAATTACTGGGTGCTTGTGACAGCAGGTGACTGGGTTCAGTGACATGCCAGCTCCGTTGCAGTCCTCTCTTCCTATCTTCCTAATAATGCCATACAGAGAAAAATCAGTAAATGTTAAGTAAGATGCCTTGTGATCTTTCACCATTGACTTTAACATAATTACAGGAGATGTTTGTCTTTCAAGTATAAGACAATATGTAGGAGTCAGGCTGAAATTTTTAATTTCAATTTGTACTATAAATTAGAAACCTGTACTTAATGGTCTAATCTGTACTTAGTGATGTAATAAATGTGGATTTATTTACAGAGAAGCTGAAAAAACTTCAGTTATGGAATTTAGTGATGTTGTTGGTATGAAGTATGGATCTTTGACTTTGGCCAAACTTGAAATATTTGTGAAATTTTACATAATTGACAATTTTACAGAAGGTTGTGGTAGCCTATGTGTAAAATTTCTTGAGATCCGTGATACATTTCAAATGTATTTTGCTTGTTCAGACCTAGATTCAAGTAGAGTCCTTTTTATTGAAAGCACTTTTTCATTGATTAGTGATTGTCATTTCTGTTTCATGATTTTCTAGGCAGTGTTCACAGATTTGGAGATTCTTGCAGCAATTTTTGCCAGTGCAATACATGATGTAGATCATCCTGGGGTTTCAAACCAGTTTCTTATCAACACAAGTAAGTTTATTCAGTGGTTTTCTCAAAAATTTGCTGCAAGATCTGCTCATAGCACCTGAAGAATACATAGTTCATTCCTTGTTCTCTTCTCTCTGTGATTTTTCGTAGTAAATAGAGAGGTGTTTGTATTTTAAACTGGATATTATTTTGCATTTCTTGTAACTTTAGAAGTAATTTATGTAGTACTGTCTAGCAAGAAGTACTAAGACATTAACTGTAAACCTGGCACTGTTTCAACACTTTCATCCAATAGGATGTTGTCTCTCCTGGAAATGAGTGGGTACACATTAAATAAATAACATTGTAGGAGAGAAATAAAGGAAGATTAAATAAAAATCAAGAAAAGGAAGACAACAGGTGATGGGTTTATATTGGAAGCATATGATACGACCAAGAATAGCCATACATTTTTAAGAAATTCAGGAAACAAGTTTCTTTCTGGCGAACAAACTGGCAGGCCCCCGTCTCTGTCTCTCCCTAGCTGCTGTTCTTGGTTTCTGATCTCTGCATACTCATGCTACGCAGACTAAGTTTCTCAGCCTGTCCCTGCAGCATATGGCAATTTATTGTTGTTGTTGTTGAGTCTCTTGCTGGCACTCCACGTGTGGAGGAAAAAAGTCGTAATGAAATGTGACCCTAATGTTGTCTCCCAATTTGAAACCCACTGTACTTGTTCTGTGTTCCTCAAGGCTGTTTTCTACAGCGTTTCATGAACCTCTTCTACAAGAAGAAAAATAGTGTTAGCTTCTTTGAACCTGATCATGACACATTTGCTGAATGATTTGTTGCCTCAGTGTGACCTGTTGATTTCAGTGGTGTATGCTACTCTTACGAGGAGCACATTGTAGGTCAGTGCAAGTTCCATCATGCAGTGTTACTTCTGTTGCTGTATGACAACTTCTCCTTTTACGATAAACTGACCCAGAAGTACAAAAGTTGAAGTACTTCTAATAATCCAAACACTTCAGAAGAAAAAGCTACAGAAACGGAAACATTTGTGTATTTTTGCATTTGAGCGATCTGGTTGCATACTTACAGATACTGTCATTCCTGTACTGGGGTGAATCTATTGCACGGGTGCTAAAATAACATGACCCCAAATCAGTGATACAGTTTGAAGAAGGGAGCTCTTCTGAGTCATTGGTGCTGTATGTTCGAATAAGACCTCCACTCCAGTTTAGCCTGCATCTAATTTTATTTGTCTTAATGGCCTGAAGGCCACCCTATAGTGAAACTAAATTTGATGACTCATCTCCATGGAGGAGGATTAGGATTGACTCCAGATTTCTGGTGTATTATCGGTAAACTACACAATTCAGCAGCATGGTGTAGGAAGAGAGTGAATCAAGCTTTGTGCACAAGCAGTGGATAATACCTAAACTCGTAGAGTGGGCATATGTAAGTAAAGCTTTTATTTGTTTGTTTAGTCAGAACTGAGTACCAGAATACACAGATGTCTCTGAGGTGCTATGGGGAAACCATCAAGTTGTTGAGATTTAAGCAGGATGGCTGACTAGTTGAAGGGATCAGTAGCGATGCATAAAGCTTTCACTCTTAGGCAGACAGTTGAAATTCAGCTCAGTTAGGAGTGATTCTGATGCTGTTTGTTGAGTGGTTTGGAAGAAACATCTTGTTTTTCTCAGTTCAGCTTTTGATAGAGAAGGCTTCTGTCTTAATCAAGTAATATCACTAGCTGGAACTGCTGTTGGCAAGCTGAAAGAGGCAAAGTGATTTTATCTCTTTTGAGTTACTCTGTGTACAAGGAAGAAACTATAGGGACAGAGACAAGAGACAAAGACCATGTAATTTAGGGCTGCTACATTTTCGTAACCTCTAGAAGATCTTTTGTTTCCACCTTGTCTGGTTTTCTGGTGAACCTTACAATGTATTAGCATTTCACTAAAAAGTAGAACAATACATTTTAAACCAGCATAATAGACTTACAGTTACTGTAAGTATGTAGTTATTTGACGTATTCCAGCTTATTCTTTATAACTATTTGCATGGGATATTTCTGAATATTATTTCCCTATTTAAGGATTTAAAGTCTATTACACAGTGGTCTAAAAATCTGATCCCTTTTTAATGCTATTAAAGAACAAATGAATATGGATTGTGTTAGCATCAGAGGAGATGCTTATTTGATCAGTGTAACTCTGTCCTTACAGACAAATACTCTTGAAGCTTGTAATGTGTTACAGAGATTACTAAGTGGGAACTTAATTCCATTCCACCTCCATTACAAAGTTGAGCACATTCTAGCTCTGTCTGTAGCTCCGGCCCTTCCAAAGTATTTTGGCAATGTTGAGTGTTTTGCAGTTGAGGCTCACCAGAAGGCTGTTTGAGAGGGAAATAAACTAGTGCCTGTCTTTGTAAGAAAAATAACAGTTAGGCAAGTTTTGTAAATGGTCAGTGAAAGATGAAAGAGAGATCAGTTGACGAACTTGCTTTCTTTTTCCTTTTTGCTGTTACAATTTTGCTGCAATCAGGATACAGAGAGGTAGAGGAAGGGTTTTCCGATTCAAAAGATTGATGCATTCAAAACAGGAGAGGAAGACAGCAGGAGAATGAATAATGAGACTAACGAAGTCTGAAAAGCAGAGGTTTTATAGGCACCCCATTGAGTCAGTGGAATTTTAAAACAAAGCAGCTATAAAAGAAGAGTAGACAAAGAATATAATAGACTGACGTACTGTTAGATTTAGGATAGAACAGCTGTAATAAATAGAAGTTAATATCACACATGACAAGTGCGGTTGCATAAAAAGTATTTGGTTTTTTATGACAGACTCATTTGCAAGCTGTGCCTTAAAACACACACAAACTGACTGTGCCATATCCCCCATAAAAGCTAAAGCTGTGCAGAAAGTTGTCATAACTGCTTTATTTGTCGGAGCTGGCTGTTCAGTAGGTCTGAGCAGAGAGATGCAGGCCTTGCCTGTGTGCCTTAGCACAGGCATTGCTGGGAAGGTGCGTGTTGTTCTCACAGCCATCTGCAGTGAGAGTTCAGAATGCTTCTGCCGGAGAGGCAGCACTACAGCGTCGGGCACTGACCACGCTCCAGCGCGAGGCAGCAGGCAAGGCCACTGCTTGTATTTTCAAGCCACATGATGACCTTCCAAGAAAAAGACCAGAAGTGTAACTGTTCCCATCCTACCAGCCTTCTCTCAAAATATCCAATTGTCACGGACTAATGACCCGTGGCCCTAACTGGCAAGGCACCCGAGTGCCTTAGCTAGCTGCCGAAGGGCACGGTGTGAAAGCAGTGCTCTCTGCCTGACCTGCAGCAGAGCCTCAGCCGTGAACACATCGCCCAGGTCTGAGTGCTGGACAGCTGCAACTCGATTTAAACAATGGAATTTTAGTAGTTCTGGAGGAGAGAGACATGAGAAGAGAAAACATCAGAGTTGTTTTTGTTTAGGTGTGTTTATGCAGATAAAATTTCCCATGTGACCTCATGCAGATATGAAAATGTATTCTGAAAAATACCTTCCTTGTATTTTTTCTAACTCGCCACTTCAGGCATGTGTACATGCTTCACTGCAAACTGTTTTCTTTATTTTCCTCAACATACCTTGCCTTGATTTGTTAAAATGTTCGGTCATTAATTCTGTAACTTTTGATACTGTGTGAACTACATGAACTTTCTAAAAGTTCTTCTGTAAATCTTGTTATAGATGTAATAAATTTGAAAAATCTCAAAGGATTTGGTAGAAGCACCGCCTTTAACGTTCTGCCCTGCAATTGTAATTGCAGATTCTGAACTTGCCTTGATGTACAATGACTCATCAGTACTGGAGAATCATCACTTAGCTGTGGGCTTCAAGCTGCTGCAGGAAGAAAATTGTGACATTTTCCAGAATCTGACCAAAAAACAGAGGCAGTCATTGAGGAAAATGGTCATTGACATTGTGAGTTATGCTTGAGAATCCCTCTTCCATAGCACTAGCAAATTGAATAATAAAGCACAAAGCATTTTGTGGTAAATTACTTGTCTCTAGACCCATAACCAATGAAGTTCTATTGTGTCATATCCAAACATGAATCAGTTTCAGTAACCATCTATACTTTTTTTAGAAGGTATACAATCCTGCTTCAAGCTGTTTTCTTACTGACACATATGCCATTTCACCATCACAGTTAGAAATGTGCTATCAAATTGATGATGAATTCAAGCTGATCAGATAATTCTGAACAATCAGTTATATTCTTAAAATAACTGAAATGAAAACTTACTATTTTGGACACTAATGATATACAGGACTCAGACTTTTATAGTGTATTCAGACACAGGAGTTATGGGTTCCCCCCAGAACTTTTGATGTATTCAGAGGGTTTTTTATAAAACCAGTAGAATAATTTACATAATACTTTCTGTTTGTTTGTTTGTTTCAAGGTACTTGCAACAGACATGTCTAAGCATATGAATCTATTGGCTGATTTAAAAACCATGGTAGAAACCAAAAAAGTGACCAGTTCTGGTGTCCTACTTCTTGATAACTATTCAGACCGGATTCAGGTAAGAAAATTCATCTGCGAATGGTCACTTGCATCCTTAATAACGTTGGCCTACCCATTCTCCAGCTTGGGTTAATTGACTGTCCATCCTTACACCATGTACTCTGTTAGGTACTGAGTGTCTTTCAGAGAGTGACGAGGTGCTAGAGTACTTTGGCACTAAATGAGGCTTTGGCCTTCCCTTCACAGTATCAGCACTTAATTGGTCTTCCTCTCAAGGATTTTCTGTCCCTTATGCGGGCAGAAGCAGCAGAAGCAAGGTAATTCATGGCTATTACTGGAAGTGTGAAAAACACCCAAGCACATAAAGTTTTTTTGCTGTTTAGAATAAATCTTGCACTACATGTATTTTCAAGATTCTGTTTCACAGTGACCAAAAGTGTGAATGGAAATGAGCTGGTTTTCTGCAGTGCAATAACACAGCAGCTGTTCAATTTATTTTAGGTTCTTCAGAATATGGTGCACTGTGCAGATCTAAGCAATCCAACCAAGCCACTTCATCTCTACCGTCAGTGGACAGACAGAATAATGGAGGAATTTTTCCGTCAGGGAGATCGGGAAAGAGAAAGGGGAATGGAGATAAGTCCCATGTGTGACAAGCACAATGCATCTGTAGAAAAATCACAGGTAATTAATTTTAGTCGATAGTTAAATAACACGGTATCGCACATTAACAGAAAAGGATGGTCCATAACCCTGTTTAGATTCATTTCTGAATGCACCATTAATTAATTCAGCTCCTGAGTAGCAAGTGAGGGGAGCTGAGATTTTTACTGTGAAAACATGGTGCGTGGCAGTGTTTGCTGAAGAGATTCCATTGCTGTTGTGACCTGCAATGTAGCATACGTGTCAAAAGAGAGTATGGTACAGCTGCCCATTAGGGTTTCTTTCAAAAGCAGAATTAGATATAAAGCAGCTGATTGGCTCACTGGGTGCAGTAGAGTTGTTTGTAATGCTGATTTGAACAGTTCATTTGAAAACAAATCCTTTCCAACTCCTTACCCAATATCCTGAATCAGACTTTTGAAATGTAAAAGACCCTATTTACTACATAAAACAGCATCATTTCCTTTCAGCCACGTTTAAGGGTAATACATCTAGTATCTCATACTAGTGTTATATTTCTCGTACTTTGCATGACTTACAGGCATAGTTGTTTATTTCTGTGTGAATAAGAGGTCGTCCTAATTTTTTATTTGAAACAGGTGGGTTTTATAGACTACATTGTTCATCCTTTGTGGGAGACGTGGGCAGATCTTGTTCACCCAGATGCCCAGGACATCTTGGATACACTGGAGGACAATAGAGAATGGTACCAGAGCACAATCCCTCAAAGTCCCTCTCCTGCACCTGATGGCCAGGAAGAGGGTAGGCAGGGCCAAACTGAAAAATTCCAGTTTGAACTAACACTGGAGGAAGATGGTGAGTCAGACACTGAAAAGGACAGTGGAAGTCAAGTAGAAGAAGACACCAGCTGCAGTGACTCAAAGACACTTTGCACCCAGGATTCAGAATCCACTGAAATTCCTCTTGATGAGCAAGTAGGGGAAGAAGTAGAAGAGGAGGAGAACCAGACAGAACCTTGTGTGGTAGAAGACCATTCTCCTCACACGTAACAACCAAGACGCAGTCTTTTGCTCTCTTGCCCTCTCCCTTTCCTTTCCTCTTTCTCTCTGTTTGTTTGGTTTTGGGTTTTGTTTTTTTGTTTGTTTGTTTTTTAATGTTGGTTTGGGGTTTTTTTTGTTGGTTTTTGTTTTGGTTTTTTGTTGGTTTTCTTTTGTTTTGGGGGTTTTTGTTTGCTTTTGGTTTTCATTTTTTGTAGTTAAGTAATGGTTGCCAAAGGATGTGTCATATGCTTCAACCGTGGTCGCAACTCATTGTCATCTGCCAGGCCGTTTGTTGATCAAAACTGTCGTTGATGACTCAGTTTGGCACTCAGGAATATTGTAGCCAGAATTTTCACCTCCATGGCATCAGAAAGCAGGGGGAAGAACACCCATAAACTACATTTCAATAAGCTTTCCATTTGGCAGATTTGATTAAATAAAGCATATGTTTTCAGAGGAGTACCACCTGCCAACGAAATGCTGGTATGCTTTGATAGTTTTTGAATTCATTGTATTTCACAAGCATTGTATTTTCACTAAGCATTGGATAATGTTCATCTTGAGAGGAAACAGATAGAAAATAAACAGGTTCCTACTGGAAATCAAATGCATGTAAATGGTGGGACACAATATGATTCTGTTACCAATAGGAAGATGAGCGGTAGAAATAGCATAATTTTCTAATTTCAAGTCTTCCTGATACGTGATTGAAAAAAGTGTAACCCAGTGGGTTGCAGTAACCTCTGCATTTTGTATAGTATGTAAAAGAGAGATCTTTTGTAGAGCTTACTTTGAATATTAAATGTACTGAGCTATAATATTTGAAGAAAAACGCTTTTAGACTTCATCTGCTACTCTTTTTTTTTTTTTTTTTTTTTTTCTCTCCCAAAGAATAACTTGCAAGATTTCAGTACAAATCTGTGCTACACTGGATAAAACTTCTAGGGTTTTTTCCTTTCATTCTGTTTTTTGCTCCTTAGAATCTCATGGTAGTATCAAACTGCAAACGTCTATTTTATATATTAGCGAGTTCCATGAATATCTTTTTATGTTACATAAAACTTTTTCAGTATGATAGCTTTTTTGTTTCTTTTTTTTTTTTTACAGTTTTCCTAAACGTATCAGAGGAACTTGTGTTGTGCTTTTGGCCCTGTAGTGGCCTGATCCTGCTCATTCTGTCTTACTACAAGAAGTGGTCTCAGTGAAGCAAACTGGGATTTGCAGGACTAGAGCCTATAAGGAAGGTGGTGAATTGTCATCTTAATAGAAAAGCAGCTTTTCTGCTATACTAAAAATTTGTCCCTCTGAAACATGGTTTCCAGACCATTTTTGGCTGGGTGCTGTGGACTCCTAAATCAGAACAGGCTAATATGGAATATTTGTTCTGGCAACAGAAGCATTAGCATAATATTTCCAATTTTGGCTTTCTTAACTTTTTATCTGTAAGCTATCTAGTTAAGCCATTTGCTAATAGATGTATACAACATAAAAATAATTATTATCATTATTTGTTCATGTCTTTGTTGCAAGAAGAGCTAGGTCAGTCTTGTCTTCTTGTGTTTTTAAGTAAATGAGCAATGCATCATGAGAGTTGTAGTTTATTCCACATTATTTCAATCTCAGATGTTTTCATCCTTTATCCAGCTTGTGCTGAGGAAATTTGGTTCTGAAAGCTTTTGGAAACTTAACTTGGAAAGTTAAAGGGAGGTAGGAGTAGGTATTTGTCATTTTCCGGTCCTAAGATTGGTCACATGAAAGAAGAAGGAACCTTATTTCCTCCACTTCATTCTTTAAAATTGTAGGTTTGAGTGTGGAAGATGGGGGATAGTTGTCTAGGGAAGCTAGCAGACTCCCACTCTGTAAAATTCTGGTAAAATGACAGAATCAAGATGATTTCTTAACAAAGGAAGATAGCAGCAGCCATTATTTCTGCTTTGGATTAATTTTTTAGTAAATTTGCAGGTATGAATACAGGGGTGTATTTAAGCATCTGAGATCTAGAATAAAAACATGTTCTAAAAAGTTTGGATAAGAATTCAGTGTTTAAATGCATTTTGCATTCTTCTATATCCAGGTCATAGTTTTCTCTACCTTTAGCCCTCACAGCGCCTTAGCACAGAAGGTGCTGGAGGAGGAACGAGAATGAAGAGAACTCATGGGGTTTTGGTTTTTTTTTTTTCAGGTTTTGACTTTTTGTTTGTTTGTTTATTTGTTGTTTGGTTTTGTTCTTAATTTCTTCCTGAACCTGATCCATCTAAAAATCCTTTCAATCCCCAAGAGTGCCTGGAACCTTAATAATGGACAAGCAATATAAATTCCAAAAGAACCAATGGGGACCTGAAGAGGTTTTGTATCTGCACTAATGGAAAGTAAATGAAGAGAATAACACCGTAGTGTGAAATACACACCCATACATGTGGACAATCAAATAATAGAAAACTTTATCATTTCTTAGAGCTGGGGATATAATGCACTGTACAATCTTTTTTTCCTCTTTTGCCAAAGTGTGTTTTTAGCATTGTACACTGCTGTAAAACAATACAATTTACAAGTGGCTTTATGTGTTCTGAGTATTTTTGCCATAAAAAAATGCAGTGAATGGGGATTGAGCGGGCGGGGGGGAAGAAAATTCACCTTGCTTGTAACAGTACACTTTAGCTTGCAAGTTACTGTACTCAATAATGCTGTATTTGAATTCTTAAATTGTTTTGTGTCATTAAAAAATGATAATGAAAGAATATAGGTAGAGCGAATAGCATTCAGAAGTTTAAAAAACTTGAATGAAATTGATTTTACAGAAAGCTTTGACAATTCTTTTCAAACGCATTATTTATTTGTGCCATGCATTTTTCTCACCAAATGACCTTACCTGTAATACAGTCTTGTTTGTCTCTGTTTACAACCATGTATTTATTGTAATGTACATACTGTAATGTTAATTGTAAATTATCAGTTCTTATAACATCATCCTTGTCAGGGTGGTGTTGCTATATTTGGAAACTCTTGGTGAGAGAATGATTATTGTGTATACATATTCCTTGTACATTTTTTTCTCCTGTAATATATTCAATGTCACCTTAGAGCTTGTTTATGAAAGATTCAAGAAAAGTATAAAATACATAAAGATATATCAATAAAAAAGCTGCAGGTCTTTGGTCCCAGGGCTGTGCCTTAACTTTAAACAATATTTTCTTCTGTTTTGCTGCATTTGAAAGTAAGGTGGCTGTGGGGATAGGGCTGGGCATTTCTACCATATTTTTAGTTACTAACTGATGGGGTTACTCATATGAGCTAATATGCATGATACTTCAATGAGCTTTCATTCATGATTCTAGTGGAAGTTCAAGCTTTTCCAGACTTCTGGCAGTATAACAGTATTGTGTCTCTGATTATCTTCTTGCAGGCTTTCATCAGGGATTATTGCAGCCATTTTTTGCTCATTTAAAAAAAAAAAAAAAAAAAAAAAAAAAGCAGCGAGCTGTATTCCAGTACTGAATTGCACTGAAACAGCTTTGGAAAGCATCTGTAACAAGCATTTGATTTTAATGCGTATTGGGAAATGGAACCATTAGAATTAAAAAGGTATAACTCATACACTTTTACAATCATCTGCAATATCCATTCTTTATTTAGTGGTACAGATTATCACTATATAAGCAAAATCCATGGAAGAGGATAAAAGACAACTTCAATCTTGGAAATGCTTTCCAACACCATTATTAGTGTTGTAAGCAGCCAAAGTTTTATTTTATATAGATGTATCTAAGAGGTTGTACAGCTGTGTATAGCATAATGCACTAGATCTACAGGAGAGCGGTAAACCTACCTTTAGATCTTTCAAAAACACTAGTACTAGGTTTGCAGGTTGGACTGAGCATCCCTTGCTGTTTGACTTGTCACAATGCTCAAGAGCACTTAAGAGCTAATATCAGTGTACTTGCCAGAGCAAGGTAAATACCTCTCCTCCATTCCGGTGATGCCCAGCCCTTGTAGCAACGCGACGACTTGGTGAAAGGAGAGATTCATTTTCAAGGAAAAACAGAGCCTCCTTTTTGACACAAACTGTAGATTTTAGCAGCCCTGGCCCAAAGGAAATTGATTGCTTTTGTTTAAAACGGTATAAAAGGGACACTATAACAACAGAAATCCTGAACATTTTTTTTTGTTACTGTTCTAATTTGATTTTTCCTTTGGGTGTGTCTTGAGAGTGGCAACTTGTGTGAACATTGCACATGACTATCTTTCACTTGTTTCTTAGCCTCTCTTACAGCCTATGGGATAGTACTGTACATCAATACCTTCATATGAAATTTTATATGCAATGGAAATAAAAGCATGGGTTGGTTCTGCCTAGTTACTGTATTTGATTTTCTTTTGCAAGTTTTTTTTTTTTTTTTTTACATACATCCCATAGTTGTGACATCTTAAGAGAAAGCATATTTCCAGAATAATTTGATTCCTGTATTTCTGTCATCGTACTGTTTTGCATAGATAATAGAAAATAAATGTGGAGGCAAATCAGAAAAGTCATTGAAATGTGGTATTTCATAAAGAAGTCCAGTCCACAAAGGTGTTATACAGTTACACAGAAAGGCGTTCAGTCTCAGTTTCTGGGAAATTTTACCATTGGTTTCAGTGGCAAAAGCAGCCTGTCCTGAGAAAATGAAACTTCAGCTTTAAGGAAACCAGAGCCAACATTGCTTAGAAGAGCAATATGCTAGGGTACTACAAAGAAAAAAGGAAAAGAATACCATAGGTAAATATTGACCAGACAATCTCAGCTCTAAATGGGCGATGAAGTTGGTTTTTTAAACAGAATTCACAAACACCAGCTGTTGTCTTGAAGAGAAAATGTGATCTTAATGCAGGACCAGCTGTTGAAGTGGCTTTCACGCACACCTCCTTGATCAGCATGAGGATTTTGTTGTCTGGGTGGGTTTGCTTAACTGAAAATAGTTTCTAATCGAATACAAAGAAATTCTGTCATTTTTTTCTTTAAGTCTCTTGGATCCTTCTTTGGGTTTGAGGTTAGTTTGCAAGGAGAAGAATCCTTAGGACTCCTTTTTAACCATACCTTGGTGGCAGAAGAGGCCACCAAGTGCTGTGCTGGGGAGATGAAGGATGCTGCACTGAGCACAGGCAGGGCAGCTAAACCAGTTAGTGCCTGTTGCTCCTGGCAGGCTGATCCTCGCAAGTTCCAAGCGGCCCTAATGGGAAAAAGTTTGCATACATCATGGCTATTATGAAGGGAAGCTGTAGTCCCAAATTCTTGTTGACACTACTAAAACTTTTTGAGTAAGTAGCTCAGGTACTGCAGATGTGGACCTGGTGAGCCTGAAGCTGGCAGGATTATCCCACTGCTGCCTACGTCCTCTGGCAGTGCTTTGTCAGTCCCTGTGCATGGCAATAATGTGTCAGAATAGGCAAGTTTCAGAGCAAAACCAAAATGGATCCCCTCTTTCACTGCAGCCAGCTGCTGCTATAGGAGTTGAATGTATTTTTGAACAAATGGGTCCTCTCTTTCCTAATGAGACAAACAGTCTGAATAGCTGCAGCTTCATTTCCTTGATAGCGCTGCTGTATTAAGAACAAAAGTCACACCTGCTAGCACACAGTGTTTACTGGAATGACCAGCCCAGTTTCTCCACCAGCTGTGAATAATTTTCTTAACTTGAGAAGGGGATGGGCGGGGGGGAGAGCAGCAACAGGGGGACGATGGGGACACGGACCAAAAAAAACCAAAACACAGAAGTTCAAAGATGTTATAAAAGCCTTTACTTAATTCAGTTTAATTTAGCCTGCAGCGTAAAGAAAATCTCCAGCTTCCTCCTGTCAAGCTGGTTGAGGGATCTGCAACTCAAAGCAGGATAGGAAGTCCAAACCACAATCAGAGCATCTTACTGGGAGCAAAACCTGGGCAGGGAGAAATACCCTCCAGCTAAAATAATCTGATCTCATCAAAGGCAGTCCTGTGGCTTGGATATAGACATTGGAAGAACACAGTTTGAGTCTGACTCTGTCTCAGTTCCCCAGCTACAAAGCTGTGGGGTTTTTTTTTCCTTCTTACAAAACATATTTTGAGGTCCTTGTTACTCTGGTGGTAAGAAGTAGCTATGTATTCAAGATGGACATTGAGAAAGTAAAAAATTGTTTGATACAATGCAGAGTTTAGCACAGTTTTAAAGACTAAAAATGTGGGATGACTATTTCCGCCAAACAAGTCCTTAGCATGGGAGGAGGAGAATGACAACATCTCATCGGGGTAAACAGCCCTTAGTGAGAGCGAGAGGGGGAAGGCACAGGACATGTGGCCCCAGGTAGCATTAACTGTCTAGTGCTGATGACCTGTGCAGGCAGCAATTGCAGAACAGAAACTCAGCGGTCACATCGCATGGCTACCTCCAAATGCTGAACTTCTCGCTCCTGCCTGCCCTTACTGTCCTCCTCCAGCACCCATGGAGTTCAGAGACCTACAACATCAGCATCTCTGTTATGCAGTGGAGCCCATTGTTTGTCTGAAGAAGGCTGGAAAAGAAAATGCAAGTTATGCCACACATAGTAATCAAAGTACAGTTGGCACATGTTACAGCAAATGCGTATGAGCCGTCATTACATGGGGCTAGACAGCGTCAGTTAAACACTTTTACCAGGTGAGAGACGTATGTATCAAGGAATCAGTGATAGTGTGTGTGAGATGATCCTGTGTTGATGGCAGCTGCAGATAAATGTCCCTTACAAAGCTGTGCCTGTAAGGCACTAAAAACAAAAAAAAATAATCTTGAGAAGCAGTAAATGGGAGACTATTTAAACAACCTTCAGTATTGGTAAGGGTGTTACTGGAATCACGGTGTTCGGGTTTGGTAGTGGTACTTGCAGAAGCGGTTTGTGCGGGAGCAAAAAATGCAATGGAAAAATAAGTTACCAACCTGGAATCTTGCTGTCTAGTAGAAGTATGACCTATTTATCTTACTCAAGAGAAGGTTAAGATATGATTTGGTCATGTGGGGACAGAAACATGATAGTCCCTCAGTCCGTTGTGTCGTGTAGCAGGCAAAACCATCTGTTGGCAAAGGAGCCAAATCATTTTAAGCTGATGTGACAAATTCAGGCTCCTGGATGGAGCAGCTGCATCAGCTGTTTTAATTCACTGTTCGTGTTTGTGGGTACCTCACTGGGGACCGGGACCTGGGGAACTGTGACTGTTAGAACTGAGCGATGTGCTGCTGTGAGTGCTGGGAGCCACACACACTGCTTAGTGCCACAGGTCCTACCCTTAGGAGTATTTAATATGTGCAATTCACTTTGGTGTAGCTTTGCCTAAGAATGTGCTGGTCTTTTGTGGCAATGAAGGGACGAGGGCATGGGATGAAGGAGAGGGAAGTTCTGTTTGGAAGGGCTTTTTCTGTTACGGTGCTTTTCAAACCATAAAGCAGTAGAGCTATTTATTGCAGAATAGCAAAGTACTTTTTTTGCATGCAAAAAGCTTTCTGTCTCTGCTTGTAACAACTGACTCCAGTCAGCTGATATCCTCATTTAACCTTCTGTGTTGTTCAGCTCCTTCCCCACATGCTTGTAGGAGGGAAATGACACCACTGGATTTAGGGGTGATGGCAATCATGTCCCTCCTAATGCCAGTGTGGGGTCCTGGTCTTATGAGCATGTAGGGAGGGGAGATGGGCTGCAGCACTCCGACCATTGCATTGTGCTGTTCACAGCAAGGGTTGTGAATCACCCTGTGTTAGCAGCACAGCTTGGCCCTGTTTTCCTCAGCTGAACTGAGACACTGGCACGTGTGCCTCCCCTCATTTTTCTAAGCTGCACAGCCAGGCCGCCAGTGGGGTGAGGGCATCCAAAAGGAATGGGCTAGTCTGCCTCTTCCTCTTACCCAAAATTATGTTTGGTTTGGGTTGCCTTCGCCTCCAGGTAACTGAGTTTGACAGGGCTGGTCCACTGTTGGTCTATGGCTGCATACTGCCAGGGGAGAAGACATCTCTGCCACAGGATGGGATTGGGTGCAGTTCATGGAGCCAGGCTGCTGCTCTCTGCTCTCGCAGTATGAGTAAGCTGTGTACACAGATGTGTGTGTGTTTTCATATGTGTCTTTCACTTCCACATACATGAAATCACTTTGCACTTGATGGCCTCACCAGCTTCTGGAGCTTATGCTTCACACGCCACTCTTCCCTTATCCCTAAGGTGGGCAGTTACATCTCTTATACAAAGGCTGCAAAGCCTCCCTCCTGCGCTTAGTGCTTAGATGCTCCCATCAACACCAGCTGGAGGGTAGCCTAGCCCCTTCCCTGGTTACTCGCTCTCTGAATGACACCGTGCCAAAGTCCCTGCAGGAGGGAGCACTGTACCACTTGCACGGGAGGAAACTCTGCCTGGCTAGCAGGAGAGCACAGTTTGTCAGTTTGTCCAGAGATGTGCCAGAGCACTCTGTTGGGCTACATGGCAATGTGTGGCGTGATGGCATCCCACCTCACACACTCCCAGGGACTCCTTCTCAGTGGGAGAAGAACGCTTGCCATAATACAGCCACACATTTTGTGAGTTGTTTATTTTCTGAAGTCCTAAGCTCCCAGCAGACCCTGCCCCTGCACAGGTAGATAAACATGTGGGGTTGTTCTCCTCCAGCTGGCTGTTTATTTTCATGAAACTATTATAAATGTGGTCCTTTAATGTGGGAAAATTTGGCTCATGGGTTCAGAAGTTAGAGGACAGCTGTGTAGGCAGCTGGTGTTGGTGCATGGGCTGTGTTTTGTGGTGGTGGCGAGCATGGGGACTCCATTGCTTACAATTAGAAGCCATCCCCTGAACCCCAGAGGAAAAAGCTGCTTTGCCAGAGGTATCATTTCCCTGACAAGGACTGTTCGTCAAAGAGACATGATGGTTTCTGGTGCATCCCAAACACAAAATGAGTGGCAGATGCCCTCCTGGGGGGCTCTGCCTCACCACCCCCCAGCCCCAGGCAGTGGCAGGAAGGGGCAAGGTGCCATGTGGAGAGGGGAGAGTCGCAGGGCAGTGAGTGCCGCCCTCCAATACACTTCCATTTAATTAAAGAAGTTAATGTCTGTATGTAGAAGGACCATACTTAGAATATAGTAGGTGTCACCTGACTTTATTTTTTTTTTTTTGCTAGCATATTTTTTCAGAAGAGTATCTCTGTAACACCTCCAATTTTGCTGAAGGTTACTCATGTAAGCCACCCTCAGGTGCAATTAGCTAATGAGATCTCACTGAAGCCTATCAAAAATGTTCTGTCTGGGATTGTCCTTAAGTCGAGTATGAAACCTTCAGGGAAACACAAGTGAGGAAGGAGAAGGGGGAACTCTTTCAAGGAAATTTAGAGAAAAACAGGAAAAAAGTTTGAAAAGGAGATTGTTATAATCTGGCTGAGGGTTTTGACAATTCTTAGCAGAGATACAGCTTCCTGCTGTGTCGTCTGACCTCTGAAGTCCTGCAGTGCTGTGGGCACCTGGGCCATCGAGCTGAAAAGTAGCAGAGGGGCTGGGGGGACTGAGGACAGAGAGGGAGAAATGGGAAGAAACCGAAGAACAAAGCTTCACACCAAGGAACATCTCAACCACAGACAGTCTGCTGCTCTAGAAAGGATTAAAGAGCTACAAATCTCAACCAAAAAACCCCACTGTGATCTAAGGCTGTTACCTACCAGTGTACCAGGCTGCATAGTTGTTCTCTTGCTTGCACAGAGCTGCAGCAGACTTGCCTGGGCCCAGCCAGAATAGCTGCTCATTGCTAAATGCAACCTGTAGGTTAGGGTGCCAGCTGCTCTGAAGTCATTGGAGGGACGGGTACTCTGGAAAACCACCAGTTCCCCGAGGCTGAAATAGACCCCCAAAAGTCTCCCAGGTGGTGTCAGCAGCAGCCACGGTGGGAGGGAAACCTGCTGTGCTCCTGTGGGCTGCCATGAAGCATTGCTGCCCTTACTGCTCCCTTGCTTGGAGCCAGCCAGCACCTCATGGAGCAGTCTGTAAATTTAAAGGGTATCCTACTTCCCCAAATGGGAGTGGTGTGCTATGCTGTCCGCTGCAGACTGCAGCCTCAGGTTTGCAATGCACAACAGCACTGCAAGGCCAGGACAGATGTGCTAAGCAGTGTCCCCAGCAGGGCAGGGCCACAGGAGCCATCCTGTGGGAGCTGTAAGACCAAGGCTGTCTCCTAATGACCTCCTCCACAGTCAGTGATTAGTATTGATGAACACCATTAGTATTCAGACAATTCATCCATTACACTGTCTAAGCTGGAAAAGCCTTCAGCACCATGACTTGTAACCAGTCATGGTCTGTGGGTTTTTTTCCCTTGCAGGCAGGCAAAGCAACTCTCAAACTCATCCTTTATCAGAAGTATTTGATGGCATTTTCCACTTTTTCCCCACCAAAGTTCCCTGTGCAACCCCCACCTTCATAAATATTAATACCTGCCAGTGCTTCTCACTGGCCTGCAGCTGTCCAGAAACACTAGTAGGGATGCCCTTTTAAAATATGTTGCAGATCCATTCAACCCTTATATCTGATTCAGGTGGCTTCAATCCTCAGGCTGCCTGCTCTGCTGGGTTTGCCGGTCCCAGTGCTCCACCATCTGTGGACGGTGACAGGGCCCCAGCACTGTCGCCCCGTAGGACGGCTGCGGTGACAGCGCTGGAGCTCGCCTGCTCCAGGCAGGCTGTTTGCACAAGCTGCTAGGCGGGAGGAAGCATGGGGGGTGATGCGGGATGCTTCCCTGGCAGGATGATGGGCTGGCACAAGGCTCTGCACTCGGTAAGTGGCAAAAACCACAACTGAGTGCAATGACGATGTTGCGTGGGGATAAGGGGAGAGGGGGTAGGGGGGTGGCATGGTGAACAGGGTGAGGTTTTGGGCTACTCTTGCTAGCCCCCAGCCAATCTTAAAAACCTGGAGGTTTATTTTCAGGTATGTTCAGACAATTTTCTGCCACCTTTCTGAGTGTTCTGCAGTCCTTGTAGCCACAGCCCTCGCTAGCAGCACTAATGACAGCTTTTTTCCTGGGGAACAGATGTTAGAATTTGGCTGCTTTTAGCAAAAGGTATCCTCATAGTGGTACCCAAGCTTTCCTCTGCTCTCTGGGACTCAGGGAGAAGAGAGATGAAATCCCACTGCCTTCCCTTCCCCTCCAAGCAGCTACCCAGCAGCACACAGCGAGTTCCCTCTGCTTTCTGGGGACAGGTCTTGCACTCATGGGGACCCTCACTGCAGGGGCACTGCTGGCTACCCTGTGACCCCGAGCTGCACAGCTGGCTGCTGTGCTGCCCACAGGGTGCTGCAGAGGGGTGGCTGGGCCAGCCACCAGATGCCACAATGGTATTTCATGTGTTCATGGCAGATAGAAATGCTGCTTTGGGCACATGCTAACCTCTATGCATACATTTCAGCATACAGCAGTATCTTATTGTGAAAAATAAGTCAATAGGTAGAACAAACCCCTTTGAAACAGGCTTCATATCCCAAACCTCATATTTCATTTCAGGTATTGCTGTGGGGCTGGTTTCTACATGGCCTGATGGAGTCATGCACAAACCATTCTGCTTCTGATAAACTGAAGTTTCCTCTAACAGGGTAGAGTTTTGTGCCTGATTTAAACAAAGGGGGATTTAATGGGAGTCCCTAGAAACCCAGCAAATTATTCTGAGAGCATTAGTGAGCGTGGGTATGAAATCACTCCTTGCTCCTTTGTGCCGCTTCAGCTGAACTGCTCCAGTGTTCAGCTTCGTTAATAATTAATACAGTGGAGAGGCAGGGCTTGGCTGCATTGTCTTCTGTCACAGCCAAAGAGGAGAGCACACCTGCAGATCCACACAGCAGTGTGTAAGAGAAGCAAACAAAATGTGTGCCATTTGCTGTAGCTAACAGTAGTAGATGAGAAAAGGTAAGTGCACCCATCCAAGGTGCAGTGAAGGTTCCTAAGGAGGGGGAAACAAGTGCACAACAGAAAACACAACCATGACATCTGCCGCAGGGCTCACCCAGCAACACAATCACGCTTGTTCGAGGAGAGGAAGGCACAGGGCCTCTGAGGATCCCCTAATTAGCAGGTAAAAAAGCCTGTTAATGAGGCAGGTTACAGCAAGATGAAGGACTGCCCATTCCCTGGCTCCACTGCTTGCCTGGCCCCCCATCTTCCACTTGGGCATCTCTTGGGAAGGCCTGATGGATGGGGCAGAGTGGTGCAGCAGGGAATAATCCTGGCTAAGAAATTATTTCCCGGTGAGCATCTGAGCACAGAAGGCGATGGTGGACGGAGGAATACTGGGAGCACATTAAGGGTAGGGGTAAACTCCAAGTCCAGCAAGTGTTGGGAGAGCAGGACCACAGGTTGCTCACAAAGCAAGGGAAGGACCTCCTGTTGCCATGCTCCTGGGACATGCAGGGAAAAAGTCCTTGGAGGAATGTATACAGGACAGCTGTGTAGAATAAGGCAGGTCCTGGTGAACAGCCTTGGTGAACAGATTAACAGTGGGCATGGCAGATTGGGATCCTATTTTAGTCCATTTGTATCTTATTTCATCATCTCTCCTCACCAAGAGTAAACTAGCAATTTTCTTTGATACAAAAGAATGTTAATGTTTATTTACTTTGAATGTCAGGGTGGTGGGTTGGATTTTGACATCAGCTAATAATCTTTAGTTCAGCGTGGAGTTTGTTGTACATGTCTGTGAGTTAAGGCTTTCCAAAAAGCTTTTACAGTACATAGATCACTATTTTCACAACTACTACCTTAGGAAAGCTTATTTTCAGTGAAAGACGTATGAAATAATGTATACTTGCTGTAAAAAGCATATATATATATATATATATATATATATATACACATACATACATCCCTTTTTTACTGGTTGAGAAGCGGAAGTTCTGTGTAGGTGTGTGGGTGAACATGTTTCTCTTCTGGAATTAGTTGCAGAAAAGAGCTGCTCAGCACAGCTCATTAGTGCCTGGGTTAATGAGTCTACCCAGAGCAATTAAAGCAGTTATCAGGAGTGAACATCTGGCTGGGCTGTCTCTAAGAAAGGACCTTCCTTGCAAAAGTGTCAACAAGAAGGAAAGTATGCATGTTTATTTACAGCTTCAATGCAAGGCCTGCAGGCTTTGGCTAAACTCACCTCTACCAGCCATGCAAGCGACGGTAGGGCACTGTGCACTGCTATGGCTGGTCTCACTCCAGCAGCTCTGCTGCAAAGGGGCAGGGAGCTGGGGGGTGAGCACAGACCTGAGCCACCATCCCCCTTGCTCAGGACACAACCAGCAAAATGCACACCGCTTAGAAGCAAAATTTAAGACACTTATGTAGCTAAACGCAAGTAATTATAAACACATATGCATACATGAGCAGACAGGCTAGGATGTTCCTGTGTCATACGTGAGGAACGTAGCTCAGACATTCCTTAAAATGGCTCATAATGACAGAACCATGGGGAAATAACGCAGCAGAACTAACTCTGCCTGGACTTTAAAAGTATTTTCATACACTCCATAAATATATTGTGGTGGTCAGGAAAGTTTCAAGGATCAAACAGGTAATGGAATTTTAATGATTAAAATAGACTTTATTTAAAACTCGGTTGAGATGAACAGAGCAAGCTCACAGCCCTGTTGCCTGCGTTTACCCTAGCTGCAGGAGAAGTGAGCTGGCCAAGCAGTCACAGAGCTGGTTGTGCAGACTGGAGTGACTGGTAAAATACTGCCTCATCTTTTTCTTCCCACTTTCCCTCCCCCCAATTTAAATTAAGAGAGAGACCGGAGCAGGTTCTCTGATAAAACCAGACAGAACTGCAGAACTCTGTCATTGTTTATGTCTGGGTTTTATTAATGACAAAGTCACTGGCAATATGACTGTGTCATCACCATATTGCCAGGGTCATCTTTAAAACTACCAAATTACTAAAAAAATAGAATTTGGCTCATCCTTTGCTCATCTGCAATGGCCAATATGTTTCTTGGATGTCAGTCAGGACCCCATGCAAGCCTGGTGCTTGCTGCAGCATCTGTGGTAAAGGGACTGACATCCCTCTACCACCCCTCTCTTGGGACTCACTGCCAGCACTGCTGCTCAAACCATGGTTTACTTCAACCCTCTTTGGCTCAAATAATGCATGTTAGCTGGAGCACTTTTAATAGCAGAGTGCTTTTTCTGTACCGTCAAGCCTTTCCTACGGGCAGAGGGCAAAGGGCTGTCGTTGTGGCTGTGTTAGCAGCATGTTCGTTTTCCTAGGGTCCACACCTTCACCCCCAAACACAGTACCTCCAACCTTCACTCCTTTTCCCGTCAGGCACTGAGAAAGGGATTAAATATCACCTCCTCTTCCAGCAGCTAGGCTATAACAAAATCCCTTCCCCAGAGAAGTGCTCATTCTCTGGGAGGAGGGAAGGGGCTGGAAAGGGCTGCAGACTCAGCCTGCCCCCCACTTCAAACCCACTTCTCTCACAGCTCTTCCTAACCCACTTCTCAACTGTATTTTAACTGCAGTTCATCATGTCCATCATGTTTATCACTTATCACACCTTTCCTCTGAGTAACTCCCCACACTCACAATTCTGCTGCACACATGGGTCCTTTCCTTTTAGGCTGGAACATTCAACCACTGTTGTTTTCCCTGGTCCCATGTGGTTTCTTTCTTTCTACTTTGTATGTCATCACCTCAGCACTCTCACACCTTCCACTTCCTTGGTCAGGCACTGTAAGGGCTGCCTCATCGTACTCTTTTTACTGTTGCTAGGATGGGGCAACTCATCTCTGTCTTACTATGTTGCTTGGAATGGATACCTATAACGAGTGATAAACGTAAATAGAAACATAACAGACAAACCTATTCTTGTGGCCCTAAGTCTCCCAGAAACATCCTCCCCAGATATTCCTTCCTGGAAAACATTATTCAACAGCAAGTATTTTCAACCATAAAGTGTATCTTTGACGCTGCATTAGAAATAAACACTTGCAGTATTTATATGGGAGGATTTTGTCCATCAAAGCATAAGCTGGCTCACTCCAGGTACCAGGAGGTGCAAGGTTCCCTCTGGTGACTCTGGATAAGTAGATACTGAGCCTGTGGGATCCCTGACCTGCCTTCTGTGCCCCTGGGAGAATTACCTCTCCCACAGCATAGTCACCCGCAGGGAACATTGCCCATGACTCAACCATTGCAACGCAAATCCTACCATCATCGATGACACTGCCACCAAAAATGGATTTGTGCAAAGACATGGAAATGTGCTCTGAAATGATTAATGTTTGGATGCCTAATTCCCTTCCCCTATTTCTGCAGAGGAAAGGGGCAGGTAGCTTCAAACAGCAGTGACGCTTATCAGAGAATATAGAAGCCAGCCCAGCATCAATGGCATGCTGTCATCACACACTCCCGCCCACCCAGGTGCGTGTAGCTGCATTCACGTTGACACTATCCACAGCTCTGTACTGGACGGAGTGGGACAGTTCACTGTGGGTGCACAGAGGCTCTCTGCTGTTCATTGAGCTTGGGGCTGCAGTCCATCAGTACGAGGACACCACCTTGCACTGAAGCACCCAACAGTCTTCTCTGCTGCCTGGAGAACTGCAACCAGAGAAAAAAAGTATGGAAGTAAAAAGTTGAGCTTATATATATATATAAAAATTATAATGATACATATAATTTATATATATATGAATTTATAATTTAAATTTTTATACAGATCTCTCTATACATGTATATAGATTTTTTGTATGTATATATAGGCCAACATCAGTGTAGGAGAAAGGTAAAAACAAAACAAAACAAAAAACAGAAAGAAAAAAAAAAAGAAAATACAGCCCAAGTGCCCAGGAATAACTGTGAGATGGCTCAAGGAGGCCCAGAAGTGTCAAAACTAGTCAAGGCTGGTTCTCAGTGCAGAAAAAGCTGTTGGCCCACTTGGAAAGGGATGAAACCTGGGCTCAAGCCTATATTCTCAGCTGTATTTGTTTGATGGGGGCAAGAGCATCTTCTGCCTGCTTTAAAGCTATTTGTGTGTGCCTGGAAGAGGAATAGGGCAGAGCGTGCTTGGGCCAGGCAGAGGTTTACCACTAACTGCAAAGGTAGTTGTTAAATCTAAGGTTACATGACATGCTTCAAATCCCTGCTTGATCCTGTGTCTCCTCACACCGTATTTGGAGAGATAGCCACAACCAGAAAGAGTTTGAATGGCATATTTTGGGAAAAGAAGAGGTGTTCATGCTGGCACGATGCCTCAGTATGGACTGTCTGGGTGGGAGCGTGGTTCCTGGCCCCAGTGGCACCAGGAATGTGATCACTAAGGCAGGTCACTTGGTCTTCCTAGAAGAGCTGTGGGGCAAGGTGGCATCTACAGTCAGAACTGTACACCCTCCAGCCTGGCAAAATGGTCAGTGGACTGAGTCTGAGCAAGTAATTTTTTGTGGGCCCTGAGATAAAATGTAGATGAGGCCAACTGAATAAGGGCAGAGATCACTGCACAGGAGCATTTCAAGTAGAAAACAGAGGCCGCAGAACCAGGGTGGCCTAGAAACAGGGCAGTGGGCTTGGACAGGGGTCTCTGCATTGGAAGGGGAGAGGCGTTACAAGGCACTGGAGAAGTGGAAGAGAGAGAAGGGCACCATGGTGCAAGCTGGCTTCCTCCAGCTCTTGGAGACAGCTCAGGGCGCTGTGCTATTTCATGGAGGGATGTCCCAACCAAATGAACTTCCTCTGCAGCCTGGGTTCCCCCTGGAGCGTGGAATACATGTGCTAGTAGCCAAATTATGGCTGGGTGCCTTAGAGCTAGTCCTGGATATCCTCCCAGAATTTAATTAGAGGCAGCAATGAAAATAGCATGCTGTTCTCTGCTGCTGAAATGAGCAAGGAGCAGCTGAGTCAGAAGAGATCATGCCACCAGGTCTCCAGAACACTCATGACTCTGCAGCAAAACACCTGACACAGAGGAAGACGCTCTTGGGAAATCCTGTCTGTGTCTGAAAGGATTCCTTCTGCTGCATAGGAGAAAAAAGAAAAAAAGAAAAAAAAAGGGGGTGGGGAGAGAAAACAGTGTCATAAGACCTATTTTCCTTCAGGGATGTAAAAAGTGATGACTACAAGGCAGCTCTCCCTGCAGCCTGTGCCAGCTACCACCCTGATAAGCAAGTTTGCTGACCTAGATCAGAGTCCATGCATTAGGATGAGAATTGTGCAGCACAGGCCATTGAATAAGTTCTTTGAGGGCATGTGTGTGCTGTGAGCCATAGCTATGCCAGGGCAGCTGCTCCTCCCAGGGAGACGCACACTGTGATATCTGCCCTTCTGTGTTATGGGTGCAGCTGCACAGACTTGCAAGTAGGACACATGGCTTAGGGCCCCACCATTCCCGGGAACTGCCTCGTGCAGAGCCTCGCTGCTCTGTACCCAGCCCTGGCAGCAAGTACACCTCTCTAGGTACCGAATGCCTCGAGGAAAACTCATCTCAACAAGTGAGGGAAGCAGGCTGTGAACCTAGCAGTGGGGATCCCACACTGACAGCCAACCCCAGGTGGATTCAGCCTTGACAAATCCCCCATCTCAGTTGTGTGATACGTAAAATACCATGAGTGGATATGCTACCTGAACCAGGGATGTGCAAAAGCACAGGCACACTGCCTGTGTGAGTCACCTGCTATTCCTGACTCTGATGCGTCCTCTGATACGCTGGTGACATGCTAATGCAAAACCATGTGAAGCAACAACTAATACCTCCCACCCTCTTTTCTCACCTCTGTCTTCTGGGTAGGTATATGTAGCTTGACAAGAAAGCTTGACAAGAAAAAGGGGATGAGGGGAGGCTTATGAAGTGACAAGTTTTGATAGAGAGGGAAATAAGGTAGTTCCTGGTTTTCCGCTTTCTTGCTGTAACACCTGATGATGCGAATACCTGTGAATAGAAGCAGCAGTGGCAGAACAAGGCAAGCACAGGTAGCTTTGCTAGCCTGCACTGGCTCATGTTGGGCTCTCAGGTGAGTGTGTGCAATGCCCATTAAAGCAGTGGAAGCTGTGCCAGCCTGTCCAAGACAGAATACTACGCCCCATTGCCCCATTTTTCTGCGGCATACTGTCATCAGCCTGACCATGGCAGAGCTAAACACTGGGTTGTTTATGTCCAGGACACTTGGTGCTGGCCTCAGCTCCCTCATGCTGTGGGGAAAAGTTTCTTTTGTTGGTGTTAGCCTTCTGGACTGACATCCATTGCCCAACTTCACAAATGCTTTTTCCACAGCAGCCTCAGACTGACTTCACATAGTGGTGTTGCATCTTGACCCAGGCTTTTAATTCAGCCACACAGAGGACATCCTGGTGTGAAAGCAAAAATTGTGCCAGGGACTGTTTTGCTTACAACTTACTCTAATAGTAAGCACTTGAAAGTTTTGGGGGGAGGGAGAAGAGGCAAATGGATGCGCATAACACATAGCCATAAGTCCCTGCTCTCTGCATGGCTCAATGCTGTGAACAAGCATAAGCAAGCAGATGTTTTAGCTTCATGGGTTCATTTTCCTCAGTACCCTGCAAAAGCTTGAGATCTGTAGCTTGGCCTGCCCCCTGCCCCCCGCTCAGCACATTTACAATGTCAGGAACAAAACAGGGAGCTGAAGCTGATGTCTTTAGCACATTCTCAAGGAGGCTATGGTTAGGACTGAATCCGTGCTGTGACCTGGCAGAACTGTTGTAAGCCACTATGTGTGAAACGACTTCACTTTGGATTGATATTAAAGATGGGTGTGGTTCTTCCCCAAAATCAATACAAACTACTAAGACATTCAAAGCACTGCTTAAGAGTGGGGTGTCGGTAGAGCGCTGCTCTTCCTAGATCCCCCATGCAGGTACAAATTTCATCTAGCTGTTTTGTAACTGGAATCATATATGCACCTTGGAAATCCGGGCTCCTAAGGAAAGCAGGAATTATAGAATGAGTGTTATGGAGTTAGCTCATTGCCTCTGTTGAGTCACCTCCAACACAACAAACATCTTGTTGCATTAAGGCATGGCAGTGGCACCTCATCCTAACCTAATTCAATCAATTTAAAGTAAAAATCTGGCTATGCAGAACTCAGGGTGTGTGTTTAGAAACAGTTATATACCTGAAGGATGGTTTTATTTCCACTTGAAGCTATGCAAGGCTCATTAGAAACATGGAGCCTTTTAGACGCCTGCCATGGAAAACTGATTAAGGCTTGCTTTCGGGAAGTCAAGGGCAGTAAATTCATTCATGAAACTTTTTTCTCTATGTACTGAAAACATGTGCTTTGAAATGTCACCATGAGAAAACAAGCTGAAAGCTTGAAATACTTGAAAGTATTTCACAGAACAGTGGAACAAAATTGCACGTTTGTGGGCATGTGATGGGTTTTTTCCTTCTCCCCCCCCCCCCCCCCCCCCCCCCCCCCGCCCCGATATCTCTAGCTTTTAGCAGCTCCTACAGCAGGAAAACATGTGAGGCTTTGTAGCCCAGCAGGCAGCAGTGGGAAGCTGGGCAAGTTGCCCTGATATCTGACTTGTGTTTCCAGAGGTACTCGTTGAAGCTGTCATCCTGAAGGAAAATAAACTAGCCCTGAGCCATGGTCAGGTGTGCCCTCTGTGTTTAAAGCAGGCTCCACTGCTCCAGGAGCATGCAGCATTTTTGGACTGCTTGAGATTGATAGTGTCAGGCGAGATGATTCAGGGGTTTTTAGAGTGTTTCTTCGTGCCCTTGTATTATGTCTTTAAAGTGTATTTTTTGGAGAGCATGGCTGAATGGTAGATGACTCACAAAAGCCTATTTTAAAGACAGGTTCTAGTTAGCTTGTCACATACGAATCAGATAATGTGTGAATCCACTGGTGAAAGGCAGTGACATGATCTGGTGGGGAAGAAACCGTCAGTCCTGGTGACGGAAATGCTACAGATACTGAAAGGGGAGGCAGGAATCCTTTGAGGTTTCAACTTCAGAGTCATTCAGCTAAGAAAAGCCAAAATCCCCAGCTCCTTCCTCATTTACTTATCCACACCAGACTCTGAGGGCTGCAGAGTGGTTAGATGGTGTAACCTGACCTTTTCAGCTTTTGGAACCACACATAGTTACTCAAAGCGGTGCTTGATTAAATAAAAAAAACATTTCAGTGTGATATTCAAGTAGCTGGAAGATTTTTCTTTTACCCTCTTATGCCAAAGTACTTTATTGTTCCTTTTGGAGAAGCTGCATCTTCTGAAGAGATTTCTTTCTCTAGAGGGCAATTTTTTGTTCAGAGGTGGACTGACAGGGTTCCTATCTGCATTATGATTAATTTTCTCACTAATCCTCATCTTCAATGGTGAAATTCACTTGTATGCACGAGTCCTGCCTGAGCTGGCAAGACAGAAAAGTCCCTGGTTGTCTGGGAAAGGGCACAAGGAACCTACTGAGGGGCAAGAAATCCCACCTGAAGTCTCTACATTGTGCGAATGTCCGGGTTTCCATGCTGAGTGAGGAACTGGTCAGTATAGCTGTCATGGTGCAGCTCAGTAACTCCTGATTAGAGCAGGGGTTACTTGTAGGGAGGGTATATGAGTGTGGTCAACACTCTCCCTACATCTGACTGGGCATTTCTGTGGGTAAAAGAGAGGCATCTTTGAGGATCCTAAGGTAAGTAACAGCACAGTGACAATGTGGGTTCCTAGAAAGCCTCATTGGAGCTCAGGAAGGACACAGCGAAGCATATACAGGTAATGCTTTGGTGCAAGTGGTCTTGGGGAAGGAAGTGGATGGTGCACGTACCTGATCCTATGCAATATGACAGGAGAACTGACACAACAAACTGGCCTTTGAAAAGTAATACCAGTGTGGTTGCTTCTGGTTGACCAGAAAGACAATAACAGACTACCAATAGCTTCAGCCTTTTATGAAATGATGGTGCATGGACATTTGTCTGGACAGCTGCAGCCCTGATACTTTGGCAAGGCAGGAACAGCTGAAGGCTCTGAATAGGTACAGGAGCGAGAAGTGCATGGATTCCTTCTTGCAGTGATTCCTGACTATGGCTTATATCCTCCTTCCTCTCCAAACCAAGCAAACCTGAATCTGATTACGTCAGACCTGGCTGCATTGGTATCTCTCTCTGCTCTGCTTTGTTTTAGCACAGGCTTTGGCAATGCTTCTTCCTTGGAGCTCAGCTTTTGATCCTCTTTCCTCTCTCCTGTGCACACCTTTTTTCCTAAATCTTAAACTAAGATGCGCCTGAGGCACACCCACAGATCTCAATGCATATAAATAGAGAGGTGAGAGTAATCATCAGCATTTAAATGAATAAGGATTTTGTGATTAACCATTATATCACTACCGTATCCTAAAGCACCTACTGGCCAGCACACTCCAGCTTTTATTCTGCTTGTAGCAGCACTAAAATGCCCTTTTTGGAAATAAAATTCTAACCTTGCAGTAGGTAATTTATTGAGGTATTCTTGCTTATGAGCATGAAAGGTGAATCAGACTTCACACATTTAATATGCAGTCATTGGCTTGCTATGCTGTGTTAGACAATTACTGTTGTCTTGTGTTGAACACCGATATTTATGCACACTGCTTTTCTCTTCTTTTTGTGTAGATTCTGATCTTTTTGCAGAGGCAAGGCACATAATGTTAGTAGACTTCAATTTGTGTTGCTCTGCTGACTCAAAACTATTCTTATAAAAAAAAACCAAACGCTATCAACTGAACTAAAATGTCATGTAGCGGTGTAAAAATTTTGCAAAGCACTTGCCATTTAACAAATGTGTCAATGGATTATGTTAAAAATTTCTTACTCTGGAGACTTTCCATGACGGCCATATGAAAAGTGGTTGACGAGCCAGAGAGTCATGGCAGAGGAGACTGATTCTCTTGGGAGGTTCTTTTGCTTTGCTGAAAAGTGAGAATTTTGCACACCGTGAACTTGCTTCAGAGACAGTCATCACAATAATTGATAGCCAAAACACAGCTATTTTCACTGAAGAGTTCCTCCTGTTTTAAACCTGAAAAGTGACATTTACTGATGGCCACTAAGTGGCTATAACACAGATAAAAAAATTAACCTCCAAACCCCTAAAATATAAAAAAAACCCCAGAGGCTTCAACGTAGGTACTGGAGAATTAAAGAGACTGTAGAATATTTGTAAGACTGTAAGCAGATATTTGAAATTATTGTTACTTGAAGGGTTATAGCCGAGTTGTCATGAGACATTGGTCACTTGAAACTCTATGAAAAGCCAGTACCTGCTGTAAGTGGTGTGTTGTGGGAGAATCTGTTTCAGCATCAAGAAATGGAACACTCCAGCATAGCAGTCAGCATTAACTTATGGCAAATCGAAGGCATTTCTTTTTCCTTCTGTATGACAGTATGTGATTTAGCTTTAAAGGAACTTGGGAGAGCTAACGGTAAAAACCCATGAATCCAAGGAAGGGAATTTCCACTAACGTGACAGGTAATGTCTCTCTTCCTGCAAGGCTTGTCTCTGCTCAGGGTTTCCCTGGGAGGGACTGCTGCCTGAAGATTTCACATGACTTTATCTGGGCCCTCCAGCCATCGGCAGAGGCGTATCAGGCGTATCAGCAGAGGCATTGCATCAAGAGCAGATTTTGCTTCCATTGCAGATGCAGATGCATCTCCAGCAGCTTTTAATGGACCTCCAACTCCTTGGGATCACCAGATCCTACAGCAGAGTTCTGTGCAAAGTCACTCTTGGGCCATTGCAGCTCCTGGGCCTGGATCAAAGTAATCTTCACCCAGCATCAGGGCAGGCAGCAGGGGAGTAACTGACCTCATGAGAGCGTTGTTGTCCCTGGGGGCTGTTCTGTTGTAGAGACTATCGAGCCAGCCACAAACCAGTAGGTTTCCAAAGTCCTTCATCAAATGCAGGTGCAGGACATGACTATGGATGAACCCAGGTCACACAATGTGCAACCTCTATCACCCTGCCCTCCCTGGCCTGCAAAACTCTGCATCCCTTTGCAGAAGGGCAGCAGAGCAGCGTCTTCTCTCACTCAAAAAGGAGCAAATACAGAGGTGCCTGGTATGAAAAACAAAATGCGTTTGGTTTTTAAACTTTTTGCTTTTGAAGGAGCTCCCATGTTCTCAGTTTCAGCTTTGCTTATTGTTTGCACTTTTCACTCAATATCTGCAAACTTTCACAACCTGCTCCATACCTGATACACTATAATTCTCATTTCCTTTACCCAGCCACTTCATGAATTACCTTGTTCACTGCCACGTCTCTGAGCGAGGTCTAAGTTTGCAAAGTCTGCCATGCTCTCCCTTACACTTGCAAGCATCTCTCCCTGTCTGACACCCAGGACATTCCCTGCTCTGCTCTGTGGTGAGACCCCATGCTGCTTCCTCAGGCCGTGCAGGTCAGTCCTTGTTTAAACTGAGGAAGTGAGGGTGCATGGAAACTGCAGGGGAGGCAGAATGAGGATGGCCTGGGAGCAGGGATGAGCTCTCCCAGGTCACTCTTGGCCTGCCAGGAACAAAAGGCTTTTACAGCAAAGTTCTCTCTCCTGGAGACACTGTTCAGAGAGAAAGCCTTGACTGACAGTACACCTAACTGATAGGCAAGAAAATGCAGGGGCACGACAGTGTGAAAGTGGCCATGGCAAATCCCTTGGCTGGTCACAGCAATCTGCCCCAGGAAAAGCCACTGCACAGCAGACTCAGGCCTTAAGTGAGTTGCTATATCTTGTTGCCATTTCTGGATTTTGCTTTTCCTGTTTTTAAGGCTTCATGCTCTTGCAGGCAATGATCGTTGCCGTTGCTGTATTAATTGGAGCTGAACAATTTCTCCTAATCACTTGCTGCAGGCATATTCAGGCAGGATGCTGTGGTCTGGGAGCACAGCCCTAGCAGAGCCAGACATTGACAGAGCTGTCTGTGGCTGTGGGCTGGGCCAGGCTGTCTCCCTTGGGGAGAAAAGGAGTATGAACAGAGTCACATCGTTAAATGAGAATTGATGGGGAAAACTGGGAGGGAGAAATCCATAGCTTTAGTTGATTCTACATGGAACATAAATGGAACATAAAACCTCCTCTCGCTCCTTGCTCTGTGAGCATATTTTTGGGTAGCAGCATCAGCAGTGCCCTTTCCCTCGGCTGTCCCTCCCAGCCACTTTGGCATACAAAGGGCAAGAGCACATGTTCCTCCCACAAAAGCCTTCAGAAATTAGGTCGGCATCCTTTCAGGAGTCATGAGGCAGCACTGGGATTCACAACCTGCATGTATCCTTGCTGAGAAATATTTCTGCATTGTCTGCAACAGACTTTAAGAGAGGAACAGCAGGCACTGCATGAAGGGAGCCTTTGTGCTCCTGCCCGCCCACCTCACCCGTGCCATGAGACTGAGGCCAGGGAAGTTGCACAGCTCCCTGGTGAGGGCAGGACCATCAAGCTTCATCTGCCTGAGATGAACATCTTCTCAGCCTGCCTTCTGGCTGAATGGGGGCAGATCAGTAGGTTGCAATATTTTAAATGTCGGGGGTGCAAGGAGAGAAGCAGCCTCTTCTCCCACACAGAAATGGGGCAGGCTCTCCTGATATTTTAGGAGGATGTCAGATGAGCATTTACAGCCAGCTCTGCTCTCTTGTGCAAAGCTTTAAACCTCCGGTTAGTGTAAATGTCAGCCCAAAGCCTCCAAACCTGGTTTGGGGCAGATGGAAGGATGGAGTGGACTGAGCTATCCACAGCATCTCCTTGGTGCAGAGTGGGGCCAGTCTGTCCACATACTCTCCACATCCCCAGCCACTGTACTGCCTATATGGACCACCACAGGTCAGGAGTGGGCCCACTTCCTCTGGGCGACGAGTTAACAAGAAACATATTTGGTGTTCCTGCTATTTCACTGGTGGGTCTGGTGGCCTTTAAAATTCAGGTTTGCGAGCGTACCTCTATAATAAATACTTTGGAAAATGTAAAGATGTTTTTTTAGCATTCTGATGAGTTAGTCTTAGGGCTAGAGTTTTGAGAGAAGACCTAGAAATTTTGTGAATTATTTCATTTATATCATGTGCAGTAATATCATGTGAATTAGCAGTGGGATACACCATTTTTGCAGACCGGAGCCTCACGCACCACATGCGTGCCATGTGGCAAAGCAAAGGCAGCAAGGGATTGTTCATAGTGTGCTACAGAGCATCTGATCTACACTGCATAGATTTTCCTTGCTTTGCTGTCTTGGCAAAGCCACTTTCCATGGCGTGTCAGAATACTTTCTACCCTGGAGAGTGGGATACATGAGGCTGCAAGGAAGAGGGGAAAGATGTTTATTGTCTCCCCACTGGAACTGGCTCTGCCCCACTCCTGTCCCTGGAGTCAGAGGAGGGACAAGAAATGGGGAGGACGGAGGACAGACATGAAACCTCTGCTCACACAAACAGTACACCATGCATCATGGGCCCAGATTAAAGCTGTGTTTTCCCTTTGTGCTTTCTCTTTGCAGCTGCTGCCAGTGGGAAGATCTCTGCCTGCCAGCCCCCTGCCCAGGTCACTGCAGGCTGTGGGACCTGTGCAGCAGCTCCTCCTGATTCTGGCTGGGTTGCAGAACCTGAACAGGACAGCCTGTTTGGGTGGCCCTGTGAGCCCACCTGATAGCACCGGCAAATACACAAGTAACCTTGCTGTTTGAAAAAATGCAGAAGTTTGGGTAAGCCTCTAAGCTTGTCAATACTGAGGTGTTTCTGGCTATGGAACCATAATGTCTTGTCTTAAAGCTGATAGGAAATTTTTAAAGGGTCTCTTGGCACTAATTCTCCAGGGAGTTTCTAGCCCTCGGTGCTCAGAGCAAGGCTGACACCCTGGATGGTGTCAGGGCTGGTGGAGCACAGGGGTGCTGAATTTGCATGGGGAGGCAGAAACCAGGGTACCCATGAGGGATGGTGGGAGAGCATCCTGGATCACTTTTATTTACACATATCTGGGAAAGCTAATAGCATGGAGTATTTCTGTTTCTTGCTCTTCCTCCCCTTCACCTAAGTAGCAACTCTTAACAAAATAAGCAGACATCTCAGACGCACTTGGAGTATGGACAAAAACCCACTATGCACCAGACAATAGAGGGGATGAAGCCAATATAATATATAGCTTTTAGGCGCCTATTCAGACCCATGGTTCGGGAAATTAGAAGAATGACAATATTGAAATCTGTAATTAAAGACAGAGTGGAAAACCATTAGCAGCTGCTGTCAAAATGTGTGCTGCAGGCGAAGCAGGATGGGGTGTGTGTGGGAAAAGAGGGAAGGGCTGGAGCGGAGAAGAAATCTTTCCCACGCTTGGATCCGGACAGGTAAGAGGTAGCAGATACAGCTATCTGCAAGGGATTCAGCAGACGGCACCGAGCTAAAAAACAAAAGCCTTGTCGCCACATCGTGGCTAAGAGAGGTCACTCGTTTCTGTCGTGGAGAAAACAGCCCTTCTCCCTCTTCTGAAAAGAAAAAGAAAAGAAAAAAAAAAGGAAAATAAAAAGAGAGAAAGAGCTGTACACACACGTAAAGGCAAGCTGCCGGGAACTATGTATGAAAACGTTGGCAAAAGATGGAGGGGGCACAGCACCCCCGGCTGCCGCCAAGGGGGGCGGCGGGGCGGCCCCCCTGCTGCACTGCGCCGCGGCGGCTCCGGCGCGCCCCCTGCTGGCCGCCTCGGCGGCGGCGCAGCCCCCCGCCTGCGCAGGGGGGGCGGCCCCGTCCCGCTGCACCCGCGACGGGAACCGCTGGGCACGGGTCAGGTCAGAATCAGGCTTCACAGAATCCTTTCTCGATTTAGAGCTGGGCTGTCCCCGGGGGGCGGTGACGCTCCGCTGTGCAGCCTGTTCTCCGGCGGGCCCTGGGGCACGCAGCTGCGGGGTGAGGCACGGCAAGGTGGGCAAAGCAGCCGCAGGTGGCCCTGGGCGCAGCGGTGTGCTGGAGCTCGGCGGGCCCCGCTCCACCGCTTGCCCTGGTCGGGAGGGCAGCTCCTGGCCACTGCCCCCCGTGCCCAGGGGCTGCGCGGCGTGCCTGCCTGCCGGTGGCCCACGGCGGGCGCCGGGGCAGCGCCGCAGCCGGGACGCCAGCCTGGCTCGGTGCTCAGATCCTGGCACCCAGCTGCGGAGGTCAAAGCGATGGGAAAGTGAATCTCCCGTGTTGGGGCAGCCCCATCTGCCCAACCAGGCTGAGCAGCAGCCTGGTGTTGAGCGGGTGGGTTAACGGTGGAAGCTTCCTCGCGTGACAGTTGAAATAAGAAAACTGCTCCCAAGGCAAAATGCTTTGGGGAAAAAAAAAAATTTGCTTATTTAAGAAAGGGATTTCTTCATTGAACAGAAGTTCAGACTGTTAATCCCCCAGACCTGGCTCTTTTTAAAGGTTTATCATATTCTGACTTGTTTTGTCCTCATTTTAAGTAAGTTAAACAAATAATTTTCAGTCTTAAAGTATTTAGTACACATTTGCTAAACCAAATTGGGCAGCCCTTCCAGACTCTATGAACATCTCAATGTGACATTCAACTTCAAAGCCCTTGTGGCTGCACAGGTGTCCTCAGCAGCTCTGCGGTGAGACTCCACTCTTGCTTCCCATTAGCAGGACGCTCTCCCAGCTCCTCCATCTCTTTCCTCCTTTTCATATTCTCCTTTATCGGGTATTCCCTGAAGCCCACATTCTCCTGTCCTGGTGTTTACCAGCTCTCCACACAGCTCTGCATGCCCATGCCACACTGCCACCTCCCCTGCTGCTGCCTAGATCCAGCTGCATACCCCAAAGCTGCCCCTTTTCATCCTGCCTCTTGGCTGTGCCCAGGGTCAGTTCTGGTGCCTACCGTGCCCTATGTATGCCTCAGCCTCTACCCTGTCTCCTGATTTCTCCCAGTACAGATCCCTGTGGTGTTCCTAAAAACCCCAGCTTTGATGGTTGAAGTCACCGCTGGATGGGATCAGTTTCTGAGCCAGCCCCTTTCTAAATGGCTTCCGCTCAGGTAGGCGAAAGTAATATGGGGAGGTGGGTGAGTGCCTTGGTGATCACAGTAACACCAATAACAAATGCAAAAGTAATAAATAACAGCCACCTCTTTTGGCAAGCAGGTCTTCCAAGGGTGCAGGAAAAGGCCAGCAGTGAGCCCTCAGCCTGCAGGCACAGTCAAGAAAGTCACTTCTGATCCAGATTCCTCTCAGCTGCTTTCTTTTATGCAATTTAATACAACAAGGTTAATTTTCCCCTCTTGTGTGCCTGTGTCTCCCCTTGCCATCTGGCAGGTGGCATGTCCAAGGACAATGCCCTGTCAGGTGGCTCTGAATGGCTGCAACGTGCAGTGAGGTGTGTTTGCGGCACGCACACATTAGAGGTCAATCTAATGCAATTGTAAACCACACAGCAGAAAGGCACCTGCCACTCTTTCCTAAGGGGAGTGAGGAAAAAAGGGGCTGGGAGGGAGGTGGGAGAGATTTGTAGTACCTGTATGGGGTGCTGCGTAACGCAAGGGTTGGTTCTTGCTGTGAGACCAGAAGTGATGGTCAGTCAAAAGACATTTCTGGCATCTGTTTTTCAGTTGAAAGAAAAGTACTGAGGCAGAAGGGAGAAAGCAAGATGTTTAGATGAACTCAAAAGCATCAGGCAGTTAAATGTTATGCTGAAATAACCCAACTAATTTGATGTCTGGCCGTGCTGATCACAACAGTGTGGGGCTGCAGCAACAAGTCCTAGTGACCACCCTGTGTGATCTCTATACCCAGGTGTGCATAGCCCAGGGTGTAAGACCTATGGCAAGCTTTACCAACGGCACACATCAGAGCTCTGACTTGCCAGAAGCCTTGGGACCTCTAAAATAGAGGGACCAAGTTTTTCCTGATTTACTAACTTTATTCCTATTCCTGAAGAGTATTGCCTTTACACCAAGATTTAGTGCACCTCTTGTGGACCCACCCTCTCCTTTCCATTTCTCCGTCCCTTCTTTTAGCTGAGTTGTGTAACTCCCCGCTTGTCAGGCTGGAGCAGCACTTCCCAAGCAAATGCAGTGCTCAGAAACCACATTGATGGATTGTGAAGGGTGGATGAAGACAAACAGGCAACCAGGAAAGGGGCTGCCCACAAGATCATAGTTTCCATTGCTCATACTTGGAAGTGGCTTTGCATGGTATTTGTGGTCATCAAAACTATCCAGGCCCATCTGCCTTCTTCTGCTGTGGCTTGTCTCTCATCATCATGATGTACATAACGCTGTGGTTTATTATTTGAGTGCAGCATTTATCCACACCTTTCCTGTTACAGTCAATGTTTCTTCTGGTTATGTGACTGCATTTTCCAAAAAATAAGACTCACTTCCCAGAATCCCAGCACTAAAACGTCGCAGTTTCTCTTTGGAATATAAGTGGTGAATGGGGGAGAAAGCATCTGTTTGCCTAGCATTGAGACACCAAGGCCACTGGCCCAAGCTCATGAGGTTAGCCCACCAGTGAGCTCAATGCAGGGGGAAAGTCTGTTGCCAGCACATCTCCAAAATGTCATTCTATGATTTCCCCATTTTGCTTTGGTAGCAGCTGCCAGGCACCTACCACTCTGAGTTAGTGATTTCTGCATTAGGGCACTGTGAAAGCATTGGATTACCTTTAGCCAAGACTGGTAATGCAAGAGAGAAGGCTTAGCAGGTTACTAAGTTGTCTTTCTGGCTCCCTCTGAAATGTTATAATGAAGATGTTATCTGCTAATGCAATAGGAAAAATCCCCACTCTAATATTTCAGTGATCTCTACTATTATATATCAGGAAAGTAATTAGTGCACGAAAACTGGGAATCACATGCAGAAGGGGAATTAGGCAATTTCCAGACCAAAATTCTCATTCCAGGGCCAGGTGCTTATGTCCCAATATACAATGGTATGGAAAGCACCCATATAATAAAAGTTGATAGCAGCCATTCTACTGAACAAAAGCATAGGAATCGTGAAATGAAAGGCTATGTCTGAAATCCGGTGTGGGCCCTGGGTCAAGTGACCTCCTGTAGCCTTGAAATGGCCACCAGGTACCTCTGTCCTGGTAGATGGTCCCTGTTCCCTGCAAGGTGAAAGGAGGCTGTTTAACCAGCTTGTCAATAATGCTAGTGCAGATGGTTTTATCCTGCACAGGCACAGAGTAACATTTGTTGTATGTTGGCTTTAGTTATACAGGGAAACCTTAGTGCCGGGTGGTATGTGGATGGTTATGTACCCTCATGCAGGGAAGGCATCCTAAAACTCCTCCTCCTATTGTCAATTACTGAAAAGAGAAACTGCAATTTGAAATGGGCTTTATTTTCTACACAATTCCTGATGTTGTTTCCCAACAGAAATAAAAGAGATGGCTCAAAGGCAAGTTCCACCTGAGACATCCACCAGCTGTTGCCTGAGCTGACAGCCACCTCGCTGCTAAGGCTGGCAGGGCAGCATGCAGAGTAGCACAAGCTGCATGCCGTGTGTTGCTGACCTGCAAAGGATCTGGCAGTATTTGGGTCAGGGGCTAAGCTTTTTTCTGCTTTGCTGAGTATTAAAAATAATGGTAAAAGTGAAAATGTGCTGTGGCCAGCTTTGCTTATAGGGTACACCACCTTGAAAGAAAAGCAGGGCAGGGTTTTAAAAAATGGTTGTCTGATGTTATATTCCTAAAACCTTATTTAAGCTTTAAAACTTTCAAGAGGCTGGTGAGAGACAGACGTCCTGCGTGGCATCCTTGGACGTTCTACAGCTATTCACAGATCTATTTTCTAACTACAGGCATTGGTTTGGAACAAATGCACATGTACTTCCTGGGGCCTCAGAGAGCCCAACAGAGGCCACAGAGCAAGGCTGCCCTGCTATGAGTATACTTATGTCTCCACCTGGCCATGTTGCATTGGGCTAGATGCACTGTGCCATTAGAAGTGACAATTTGACTGCCCAAGGCATGCCCTTCGCACATGTTTGGATATCAGGAAAAACACAGTATCTCCTCAGGAGATCATGTTCCTGCTCAGAGGAGGCCCCAGATAACCTCCCCTCATTCAGCTGTTGGGAAGTGAAGAGTGCAATACTAGAGTTTCTAATTCTCCAAGATGTTTTTTATCTTCTGAATGACAGGGGTTTCAGATCTTTGGCCTTTCAACACCTTTTTTCTGCAGTTGGAGTAGTCTCTGGTCTCATTTTCCATCCCACTTTGTTGGGTTGCAGAGCTGCCTGAGCCACCCTTAGGCTTGGTCATTCACTTGGCCAGGTTGTCTCCTAATCCTGCAACTCCTCCAGCACCTTCAGCTTCTTGAGGACCAGACCCTAGGCAGACCCACTGGCTAGGACGTCACTGAGGATGGGACCTCACACTAGCTTCCCATCGCCTGTGCCTGGCAGTGATAATATGAGTTCACCATGGCTTAAAGCATATATTTTCCCGATGTCAGACAGTTAAACTGTAAATCTTCTGACTTACAGTTTAGTTCTTGAGGATCTTGCATGAGTGCAAACAGACAAACAGATATAGCAAGGCAGTTGGTAAGATTTTTGAAGGAACCTTAGATTTTTGCTTTACAGCTCAAGAGCTGCAAAGATCTGAACAAAAAAATAACTAACGCTCCTTGCACTAAACTGCCTCAGTTTTCTCATTAACTTGCAGAGTCTCTTCCGTCAGGTGTAAGCCCAAAGTTTGTCTTTCTTGATTTTGATGAATCACATTGCAAAGTCATCCACTCTCTCTTCACTGGGGCATTCTGCCTTTTGCCCTTTCTTACTCAAAGCTGGGAATCTATTCTGTGCCACTTTATATCTCCCCTTTACAGCATCTTTCCTGACGTCTTGTTCTTTGGTGGTTAGGAACTATCTTCCTCTGTCTCCAGGCTTCTCTGACTGGAAAGAAGATAAAAACGGGTACTCTTGAGCAAGAAACACCTGCTGTTGAGACAGGTTTTGTACCAGTACATCACAGTTCTCATCTACCCATCTGTGATTTTCTCTACTCTAGTTCTATATGGTAAAAGTCCCAACATACTAAAAATAACAGCAATTTAAGAATCCTCTCATTCCCAAGGTACCTGTCAGAAGTCATCTGTTCCTTGCCCTGCTATCCTCCCCTTCTTGTCCTTCATCCTCTGGTCTTCCACTCACCCTAGTAGGCAAAGCAAGTACATCAGGGCAAATCTCACAGAGCAATGGCATGCGGAAAGTAGGTGGAGAAGACACTGCTTTTGTTGGTAGCTGGGAGGAATAAAGAAGTTTCATGCTCAGAGGTATGTCAATGGCAAGAGTCTGTCCCAGAAAGAGAAGCTCTGTGAGTGAGGGCAATGAGCTGCATGGATAGATTCCTCAGCAGAAACCTGCCTAGAGATACGGGATCCCAAGCAAGGTAGGAAGCACTCGGTGTTGAGTGAGAACTAGGCATTAATCAGACAATGTTTACTCTGTAGATAAGATGTAATATACTAGAAAAAATGGAACATGATTGAAACACAGTGGAACGATGAGAGTGAACATGCTAAAGGAGTTTGTAGGTGGACTGCTGCGAGCAGGATCTGGGGAGCACAGGATGCGACCTCTTCAACAGATTGGTTGAAGATTAGGACTTAAGTGAAGGGAAAATAAATTAAAGAGTCACAGAAGGGCTGAAATTAGCACAGGGGCATGTGTATGTCTAGAAAAAAGCAACACCTGGACAGTGATATATCACAATTTGTGTGGAATACCACCCACAACAATTGAGACGGCTCACTTGGGCTAAGATTACACGACGGAGTAATAACAGCATCCAGAAGGCACAGATATTTAGCAGTTTATACAGTGAAACGTAAAAATAAAAAAACTTTGCACCATTTTAAAGGGTCAGTGTGTGGGTTGAGACAACAGTATGCTTTTAGTAGGGGAATGCCTAGTCTTTCTCCTGCCAACCCTAGGACAAAGACTCCAGTGATTTCTGTGGTATTCAAACAGAACTGCAACTCACCAGTGCTACTGAGAGGATACTAAGGAAATCAGTTATTGCAGATGTGGTATCGTTGTCCATTATTTTGTCAAAAGTGGAGTAATCCTTTCCCGGTTTTAATATGTGAAATGAAATAAATAGAGGGAGGAAGGGAGTTAAGACCATGTCACCACAGCTGACATATTCATTAATATAGTCTCTTGAATATTTATTATAATTGCAAAAGGAGAAAAAAACCAACCTTCCAACAAAAAATTAAACAAACAAAATCCACTTGGAATACAGAAGTCACATACAAACAGAATATCCAATGGAATACATATGGTCTCTACGTCCACACAGAATTAAAACTCTGCACATGGATAAAACTTGTACTTTACTTTCAGACAAGAGCTCCCATGGATGTATGCAGAAGATTCACGAAATTTATCACCCAGCAGCATTTTAAACTAACATATTTTTTAGAACCACAGTAACTATATTGCAATAAAAGTTGGGGGAGGAGGGACAGATTGAATCTCACCCCCTCACAAATGTATCCTAAGCAAGTACTTCAACTTTTCTTCAAGAACAAGTAGACAAGCAAGTTAGCTTGAGGGAGCCAGAACAGCTACATATTTTCAAGGTAAGCATTTATCCCCGTACAGGTAATCACATATTTATGAGGAATAATAAAAAAGCTGGGTAAAATTATCTGCCAGTCCTTGAATAGTCAGGTCACTTCGCAATAAAAAGTTTAGCTAAAGCACCCTCAGTTCAGTAGCAGCCTGTATTTCTGTATTTAAGTGGCATCTCATATTATGACTTATTTTGTCAGCTGCCCAGCTACAAAGGTGTTGAGAATTTCATTTTTTTATTAAGCAAACCCAAATTTCTCTCAACGTACATTTTCATTTCACTCTGGTATGTATAATTTTGCAGAAGTTTTCATGGCAGAAGGTATAAAAACAGGGAGAATTTAAGGGCTGCTCACATAATTACAAGTGACGCCCTGTGCTACTTAATGCATTCCGGCTACTTAGCTTTCTCAGAGAAACTATTTGATGACATAGCAAAGGAAAACCATGATACTGGTTTCCAGTATGTCTTAGAGTTTTGTTCTTTTCCTGATCAAGCTAATTTAAAATAACCCCCAAACCTAATTCAACCTTGTACATTGTCACAAAAATGCATTGGATCAAACTAGAAGTCTACTTATGTACCTTTTAACTTGGTACTAATGAAAATAATTTGTTGTGAATATTGTTCAGTAAAACCAGTTACTCCCCTTGGCTCAGAATCAGTGACCTATTTAGCAAATTCCTAAGGCAGATGACACATTCCTTTGAAACCAGAGATGCAGCAAGAATTAACAGAGTGAACTTCTCTCTGCCGAGTCTGTGGGCACAGCTGGGAACCCATGATGGCAGATCAGTGATTCAGGGTTTAAGGTCCCAAATGTACCCAAGGGTTTAGCTGAATAATGATGACCTCGCTTGTATGCTTAGAGAACTATTAGAAATATGCAAGGATAACAGGAAAGGAAAAAGAAATTAGTGGAGGTCTCCTTTTAATTTCATGGTTAAGTTCTGGGCTACATTTTGTTTCCATTTATACCTCAGCTTTACTGCTAATGGTAGAGTTGTTGAACAGTGAAGACCATGTAACAGTTGAGTGGATCAATATATTTAAGGATGTATCTTCCACTTTTAGGATCTAGAAAAGTTAAGAAAATTTGCAGAAGTGACGATTCAAAAAAATGTTAACTCAGGGCACCAACTGAAGTTTTGCATGTCATCTGCAAAAGTACTGGGTACTCCTATTTAGTATTTCATTTAAGTATTATGAGTTAACTGTATCAGATTAATGAAAACATGCTCACATAATATTTTGCAGTATGGGCAGACAAAGCACGTTACTGATTTTTAAGAATAAATAATGTAACTGCTGATCTCTAGGAGGTTCTTTTAATGCTTCTAGAGAACATGCTTTAAAAATACACACAGATAATTTAGAAATGGTTGCAAGTATCTTCTGACTGAAAGTACTGTCCCGTTTGTGTTGGTCTAACAAGATAATTTTCAAAAAGGACACTCACAACTGTAAAAGTAAAATTGACATGCACTTGCAGTAAACATACAAATATATTTTACCATTGTTTCATATATGAAAAATAGTTTAAATGACTTAAGAATGTTCTTGCACTACACTGGTAAAGTGTTTACTATATAAATTTTACTACAAGACACATACACCTACTGGAAATCTTAAGCCACGCAGGCATCATCAACAGCTTATCACACATACATGACACTTCTCCCTTTCACACAAGTTTATATACACTGAGTAAATAATTAAATATTGCACTTATTGGCCCATTATCCCTCAGTTTTGAGGTATTCAAAAATAGAAAACATATCTATTTTTATAACATATTTTCATGCAACATTTAAGACATTTGAATTCCACAAACACTAGTATATAGGTTACATATTCTGACACTCCAACTGAGCCACGACACATCTGACTTTACTGACAAAATATTAAACAGGAGTTACAGCACAAACATTTCATTTAACACTACTTGCAGGTACATGTCAGAATTACTTGAGGAAATTTATCACAAGAAGTGGTAAGGAATCTGTAGCTTTCATTTCTGCATCTTATGCATGACCCTGAAGTTATCAGAAGATTAGGACTTTTGTTTCCCCCTAAATCAAATACCAGGTACCTTATTCTACACATGATAAGCCATCTACATCTGTTGGAACCATGTGTAATAAACCTATGGTCTGCAAATGTCACCAAGCTGATCTCTGGTGCTAATGAGAATTTATGGCTAAATTTCACTGTGGCATTTGGGGAAGGCTGCACTGACCATGAACAAGTAACAGCAGGAGCTGAATGAGTGTCAAAGATGTACTGCTATGTATAGTTAGAATTTCTGCTTCCATGAAAATCCATGGATAAACAAAGTTAAAAAAAAAAAAGAAGAAGAAGAAAAAAAGAAAAATGAGAGCTGAAATTGCAAAGGCAAACTGCATTTACCCCTTAATAAAGAAAACTGGTAGAAATCATTCAAATAATTGAAACAACTTTCATCTGTAAAGGGAGACTTGACAAATGATGAACGAAGGAGAATCTGGAGCCAGAGTGTATGGATTAAATCATGTAAATCAATGCAACTCACTCCCCTGTTGGCATAAGTGCAGACATGTTGTTTTACACCCCCTGAGGCTTTATCTATGAGGATTTACATACTCATGGTCTCACATCCTAAAGAAGAACTAGGCTCACACATTGTGTGTCTGTTTATAGGACACAGGCCAAGGAGGAATCTGTTCATCAGCAGAACATTAATTTACTTGATGCCCTAACAAATGCAAGTAATAAAACTTGCCTCTTACAAACAAATACAGAAAAGGTTAGCTGGGGAGGAGTGGAATTTTGGAGGGGGGCTTCTTTTGGAATGCAAATGCATCATCATTCATCTGCTATTGAAGAAATGAAGGCATCACCATCAGACGTAGATTAATGTACCACTATTTTTGTCCTAAAAATGATGAATTCCAAGCATTCTCAAAGTTGGGATCAGACTCCAGCAGATTTTGTGCACCCTGACATAGCAATTCATTCCTTAAATAAAGAAGGTGCAGGTGGTACAGCTGAATATACAGAGCTGAGCAGGCTGCGAAGAAAATCTTTCAGAGTGGTGCTCTGGAAAGGCCACATCAATGTAGTTGCTCAGGTAGTTTCTCTAGGCATTACATTAAGTATAAGCACAAAGGAACAAACAGTTCCAAGTAACAGTCACATACACAGCTGTTCAGAGCAAAAGAGTATTTTTTTGACAGAAAATCAGGCTAACTCATATGTATTTTAAACACCAAACAAACAGGTCTAAATAAACAAACCACCACCAACAACAACTACAAAAAGGTACAGTATTAAGTTAGTTGTGTTATAAGGTTAGAACGCTTGTGAACATGAACTCTTAGAACTGAAAACACGCATCGGAAGGTTCAACCCAGCCGGGCTTGCTAGCTTTCATCAGGTCAGTACCAGGAGGCACCGCAGGAACCAGTCGCATCCCATGCTCTTGTGTGCTCCCAAGGCATTTTCTGAGTACTAGTTTGAGCATGCAGCAAGCAAGACGCTGCCAGAGCATGATGAAGCTGGTGTGTTACCCATGCACAGGATTAGCCTGCTGCTAAAAGCTTTAGTCTAGATCATAACCTGGAAAATGGATTGTGTAGTATTAGTTCAGCTGGCACTATGGAGCTCAGGACCCTCTGCCCAAAGGCATCTAATCTCAGAAACTTAACGTGCTCTGTGTGGCAGCTGCTGTATCTCACCAAGTGGCCTAAGGCTCAGCTAAAGGGTTTATCCGTGGCTGGACCAAAAATGCTCCATGACATTCAGTCCTATTTCTGTGCTGGGAGTGACAACAAACTAGCGCAAAGTGTGTGAGTACTTTTTCACTAAGAATTGTGATGAGGCTTAAAGTAGTTTTGGATCTCTTACCCCAGGTTTCAATTTAATGATCCAGCCCTCTTCCATCATTAAAATATAACTCTGTTCAGTCTGGTACTTTCTCCTGACAGAACTGTCCTATATCAGATAGACCAGGGATCTAACCAAATCCTGCTTGTCTCCTTCAACAATTTATAATCAGTGACTGTTGGATATGTGTGAAGAATGAGCCACTGATTGTTTAAATTTTGGCCTTTGATCAGGTTGGGATGGGATTTCCAAAATTGTTCAGCCTAACTCTACTTGCATTTAAGAAAATTTCAGTTTTACCACACAAGTCAATAGGAGCCAAACTAGGTTGAATGAGCTGAACTAGATTGTCACAGGCTGCCCTTGGATATCCTGCCCTATGAAAAGGCCAAAGCATAATTTTAAATAGAATGAAAATCCCAGTCCTGCTAGCTCCCTCAGAATTCAAGCTGCATTTTCAGAATGTTTGGGGAAGGGATGGTAAGCTGCTTTCCAAAAGCCTTTCTGTCCCTCATATTTCTCTACGATAGCCGGGTTCCAGCTGAAAGAGGTACTGAGATCATGATGCCTCTGATCTAAATGTGACCAAACTTTACAGCAGAAAATTCAGTATCACTGTGAAGGCTGTGGCTTCAAAAGATGACCTGTGATGGAAAATCAAAGCCTACTTTCCAACAGTTGGTAACTCTGATTGTTAAGAAAAGATGTACTTCTACGCATTTTCAATTTCAGAGGAAGGGATGATAGGATAATTTGGGTTTGATGAGATATCAACAGGTCATCTTTTTCAACCTCCTGCTCAAAACAGTTTCAACTAAGAGGTCTGAGCAGTCTGCCCAGGGCTTTAGCCAGTCTGATCTTGAAAACCTCCAAGGATTTGATGTGAACATCTTAAAAATTAAACTGACTAATTCTGAACTCTGTGACAATATCTGAGTGTCAGTACAAAGGTCCTAGGAGTTTTTCAGTACTGACTGGTTCTGCTGCTGTACTTCAGACGAGCCTTTTCACACACAGCTGACAGTGTGATGAGGAACCTTACTCAGGCAGCTGCTTTCCCCATCCTCCCCATCCCATGCAGAAGGTCAGACATGCTGGAGGCCTGGGAGGTTAGTGGCCTCAGAAACACAAAGGAGAGGTTCTCCCTCTTTGTTTTTGCTGTTTTTCTTCTGCCCAGACTTTTGATGTAAAATGAAAAGCAATTAATTAATCCTATGTAAGTAAAGAACTATTTATCTATCACTCAGTTTGTTTAAAAAGATATATGCTAATAAAGTATTGCTAACACTGATTAGAGTCTATATGGTCATAAAGAGGCAAGGAGGGTCTGCAATTCATTGCAATAGAGTGCAGGCAAGGTGTGGCTGTCACAAGGGGCATCTTGGAATCTTTTCTCCTTGTTACACTGTGCACAGGAGGTGACCATTTTGCAGCAAGCATCCCAGAGCAAAGCTGGAAGAATACTTGCACTTCTAGCCATGCTGCATGATTCAGGATACGCCCAAGCTCATGTAAGATGTGACTACATCCTCCTCTCTCCTTGCCTTGCCTGAGAGGGCTCAGACTAATAACACAAACGAAACCTTTCCTAAAGGACTTGAGGGTTGAAGCTGTGTGCTGTCTCAAGGCTTCCCTGATCCTTTTTCTACTGCGGGAATAACTGCACATAACAAGAAAAGGATGGAAAACTTCCTACCATCTCAAACAAAGCTTCCTCAGCTTCTTACAACTTCTTTTTCTGAAGCAGCTGGTACCTATCGGGTGAAGACGTATTAATGAAAGTCTCTCAGCACAGTTATCAGCATGCTGCCTTAGACAGGGGAGAGAAAAGCAGCATCCCCGGAGAGAGGCAGAGTTATGGTTGGGATAGCACATGGCTTTTCCACTTGGCTGCTCATCAGCCCCAAAATGGACAGTGCTTTCTTTCCATGGAAGTAAACAAACGCAGTCCAGTCTCCATGTCTTCTAGGAAAATAAGTGCTTAAGTAAACTAGTTAACAGGACAGACACGGTTTACAACCCCAGACTGAAGAAAGAACATTGATTCATTTAAGTTAGGCAGCCAATGTAACACCCTGTGGCATATCCATTGTACATGTCTAATACGCCTTGTTTGGAAGTAATTTTTACTGTGTCAAAGTGTATGTAGATTATTTAATCAGAAAAAAAAAAAAAACCCAAAAAGTGACCATTTTCTCTTAGTGTGTTTCAGGAGTTACATAAATGACCTTCAAAAAAAGTGGTGTGTAGAGGGATTTGTTTGCAGTTGTGAGCAGTTGGCAGTACTTTGTGTTACTTCCCTTCTTTGTCTTCCAATTTTTCCCATTGCATACAGTTTAAGAAATGTCAGCCTTGTCCCAGATTCTGTCTAATTGTAAAAATAAAACAGTTAATACCTATTCAATGACGTTGCTTAGTTAAAAAATGTCACTGTGGTGCATGTAAAGCCGTTATATGAAGTACTCCAGGGCACAGATGTAAGAAACTACCAACAATTACTAGAGGAATACTTTCAAAAACTGTGAAATAGGAAAAATTTTTAAAACTATTAAAAAAGACTGTGTACTTTATTCTGCTATCTACACAGCCTTTTGGTGATCTTATGAATGTATTCAGCCTAACGCAAGAAATGATGACAATATTTTATTACTCCTAAAGTTTTTAAAAGTTCTGTGAAATTCTGGTTGTCTTTTCCAAATAGATGTTCTCATCAAAGCAAAAATGAGGCCAAACTCCTGTTCACTGACACTGGCACCACTTCTGCAATAGGTCTGGGTAACATACAGGCCAGTGTTCTGATGGTTGTCTCAGTGACTGAATGACAGGTGAAGTTCCTGAAAACTTATGGAGGTTTGACAGCAACATGACAAGAGAGTTTTTTGCTATGAACAACTGAACATAATGGATTTGCTTCTGTCAGGAGTAATATAGACCTGTGTGTTTAATGTCTCATGCAGGTAGAAACGTAACAAGCTAGTCCACCCTCCATTACTGGGGTAGGTACTACTGGGATCTCCTTAATGATAGAATAAGAAATTTAAGTTCAGTTTCAGAAAAGTATTAAATAGGTGTGCAACTCCCACGGAAATGTAAACACACTAGCTACCCAAACAGGATGAAGTACCTAATATCTCTGATGGTCTGCACTGAATACTCTTATCCAGTTGGAAACTCACAGGGAAATTTGGTTGCTTTGGGTCCAGGAACGAACTTCTAACTTCCACATTTTCCAATCAGCCAGGATACGTAACATAATGTGTAGATTTTCCAAGGCAATATGATCCAGGAAGTGTCCCTTAGAAAAATGATCTGGGCAGAATGAGGGATGGGCTCACTAGAGGAATACTTTGAAATTTATTTTCAATCAGGAGAAAATATAAGGGGCATCTGAAAGCTTATTCTAAAACACCTTGGCCATTACCCTAAGGATTCAACTATGTAATTTGAAACTGATGAAGCAAGCGTCAATTCTAGGCAAATGTGGTCTGAGGACATGGCACCAGCTGAAGTTAGTGTAATGTAAAACAGCAAAAAAGGAAAGAGAAACTAATAGCCATCCTGCATGCAAAAGCCAGATGCTAAAAAATGGATCGTCCTTTCAGACTAATAACCTCTCCATCTCCATATGCGTACTCGACCAGCTGTAAAATAAAAGACTTTTCTCCCAAATGAATTAATAAGACAGTATAAATAAAGGCATATAGACCATTCATAAATACTCTGTTGGCAACAGAACACGCTGGAGCTGCCGTCGCTGATAGCTGCATTAACAGCCACAGTTGGGCTGCTGTGGAGGAGGGGTGTCCTTTAGCCGTGTGTTCTGCTTGCTGGCAGCAATGGTGGGATCCGTCTCCAGACTTTCCGACATTTTGTCACAGATGATATCCACAAGTCGCTCAAACGTCTGCTTGACATTAATGTTGTCCTTGGCACTTGTTTCAAAAAACTCAAATCCTAAGAAAATAAACAACAGGTTTGATGCATATTCCAGTATCTCCAACAAATATACAAACATCTTTTGGGCCAGAAAGAGTGAAGAGACACTCAGAAAGCAAATGTGTGAGAGCACACATACAAAAGAGTGATATTGGAAGAGCAGTTGAAATTGTAACACAACCAGAGTAATTACACTACTGCTATTTGCTTTATATCAAGCCAGATAAAATCAAGACTTTTGATACATTTCCTTAGACAAATTCTACTTTAAAACAGTTTAATCTAAAGATTGAAAGGAATTTGAGAGTATTATTATTTTAGAAATGCCCTATGTATCCAGCCATTGGGAAGGAATAATCTACGGCTCCCTCTCTAACTATTGTGTTACTCTGAGCATTATTTAGCTGTAAACAGTCACTTCCATCGTGCCATTAACCCGGCTCCAAAAGAGACAATTGTGTTTGAAAATAACCAGGTAAAAAATCAAGCAAGACAAGGGAAGATTTCTGCAGTCTACTTCAGTTAGAGGTGAATCTGTGGGACCAAAGGGACTCCCAGTCCCACAAACCAAACTAATAAAAAAAATAATTACACAAACACACATAATAAATAAATCTTCCTTAATTAATTTATACAGAAGGACTTTTTATCTGTCCATTCCCAACAACTACTCCAAAGGCAAAAATTAGAGCTATCCTTAACCCAGAAGGGACACTGGAAGCAAGCCAGCAGGCTTCTGCTAGGACTGACTGGGTCTTCCCATGTTTTTGCTTCTTTTGCAAAACATTTTTTTTTTTAGATTTGTTTTTTTTCTAAGCCTTTTCCTCCATGCTACACCTTTTCCGACAGTTACTACATTCTTCATTTGAGCGTTGCCTGGTAACTGAAAACTTTCTTCTGCCTCTGTCTTTCCACTACCTAAGGGTTCAATATTAAACCAGTTTACAAAATATCTAATTCACTGGTAATTTTACAGAAGTGGCTTAGCCTCTGCAAAACTATTTTGATTCTTACTGATTAAATCTGAATAACAATGTGCAACTACCACCATGATTAATTAGGAAAAAAATCCCAGTAATCAAATGTCAATCACTTGAAATTCTTGGCAGAATGGCAAAACCCAACTTTTTTTTTTTTTTTTTTTTTTTTTTTAATATTATTGTGGTTTTTTCCTAGTGAATGGGCTAATCTTCTGCTTTGAAAGGCCACTTGAAATTTAAATGCCACTACTTGGATCACATGAGTACTATGTATTCAATATGCCATCTAAACAGGATGCAATCTGCACATTCAGTCCTTTATCTGCTTACCATGTGGATGTTGCATGTTTGAACACTAGCCTAGAATTACAGCAGATAATTATGTTTAGTTTGGTGTGATATCCCAACGTGTACTAATAACCAATGCAAAAACTTAACTCTGTTCTGAACTTTCTTCATGGTTTTAATGTACATAACGTGCCTTGTGCTGAAATGTTACAAAGTGCTGAATTGTTTAAATGCATAGGATCTAAGCACTGGTCAAACTTAGTGTTCATAGGTAGTTTAGATAATAAAAGGTATAAATATTGCACAGGGTTTTGGTCATACAACTTATATCAATGTCTTCAAGAAGTGTGAAGATAACCTCACAGGTATGAGTGAAACATATTTACATTTCACAGTTGCTGTGAAAACTTTTCCTTTCCACATTTCTCTGGAAAGCAGGAAAACTGTACATAATGAAAGACCGTCTACAGAAATTATATACTGAAAGGAGGTTTGAATCACATCTCCTTTGTTCTAAACTAGAAGGAAAATGGGGAAAGCCAGTGTAGCCTCACTTGCTGGTGGCTTCAGCCCTCTTTCAGAGCTCCACACAGGAGAAGACTGTTCAGATCCCTTGGGGACTGCTTGAAGGAAGGAAGATCCTCCACATTTTCAGTGCTCTGTGGTGAAACCCGGCTGCAGCTGTAGCACAGCATCGTGGTCTGCTAGTTTCCACTCCACAGAGTGCAGGAGGAAAGCAGCCATTCCAAAGAGGAACAGGCAGGACCAGAGGGCAGGAGGGTTGAGGGACAATGAGAGAATGCCTGAGAAACAGCACAACAAAGCCTTGGAGAAGACAACAGGAAGAAGACGAATCTTAAAGACATTTATGAGGGGAGTAGTTTTTACCAATAGGAAGGCAGAATAACTGGCACATGAGATGGTCATGAAGTGGCAGATATGACAAGTAGCTAAGACATCTGGACAGAGAAAAGCAGGAAGTGAAAGGGAAAATCACAAAGAAGTAAGGACAGCCACATCAGGAAATACTGTAACATGGACAGGATAAAGAAAACAGGCCCATCATCACGGTGAGGATGTTCTGCATAAGAACACTGTGAAAAACGGAGAAGCATGCATTCTCCAAATAAAATAGAGGCTTACAGAATGTTCAAGCACAAACATGCTTATTCAAATACAATAAAAAATAGACACTACTACTGTGATGAAATCTGTGGAATTTCAGTGATGATTTTGATAAAAGAAGGAAATTGCCATTACAGTACAGGTGTAGCTGGGTATCAGGCTATGCCTGTATACACAACCCATCAACTTAGTCATTAATTGCCTGGGTGATCCACGACCTCCCTAGCTAGATACTGCACAGATGAGAGAATGCACTGACCTGTGAGAAAGTGACTGAACTCCCAGCTGCCTCCACAACAAAGTATGAGCTTCATTCTTTAAAGGAACTGTACAGGTGGGAATTTGTTTGTACAGTTCTGGAGATTATCGCATGCACAGCCCCTGTTGTGCACAGGCAACCTGATAGGAACTATTTATATTCTTAAATGCATTGGCAAACATGCCAAGTAGAGAACAGGGTATGCTGGTGGGCTCCTCCCAGGCAGTCGCTGCTGTAGTATGGATTCAGCTGCAGATGGTCTTTGGATACTCTTCTGGCATATGCAGAAATGGTCACACAGAATGGTCCTTTGAAGCCAGCTAAGACAGTCAAGAGATGCTTTGTGCACAGTTTAAAGTAATCAGTGCCACAGGATCATGGTATGTAGAGGGCACATAGGACCAGCTGGTTTACAAGAATTCAGCAGAACAGGAGTTCAGAGTCTCATTTGATGCAGCTGAAGACACCATTGCAAAGACCCTTGCAACAGTGCTGTTGCCATCTGGACAGCAACTAATTGTCCTACGCAGGGGATTCAATTCCCTACTTGAGTGCTACCTTATGCAAAAGATCCCAATAAATTATAGTGGTGGTTTTGGTTTTTTTGAGTTTTGTTTTGTTTAACAGTAACGCTGTCTGTGGAACAGTTTCAGAGATATGGGGCTTTTTTCCTAGCAGTGTGCCTGGAAAAAATACCTGAATTCTGGTTGTTTTCCATTTTGTTATGGAATATTTTGCAGACCTTTCCCCCTGTGGACCTCTCCTCTCCTCCTGACTCATCTTGCAATTATTTTACTAATAATGCTCAGACACCCTAAGCTTCTAAAATGCTTGTGTATAAGGGCCTGAGACCTATGCCTTTTAGTACTTTCTTCAGGTTTTTTTTCCACTGCTCATTATTAATGGAGAGAAGAGATTTTCCATGTGAGTGTAAGCCTGAAGTGAGGCAACTCTCTGGTGATGCTCAGGGCACAGAGCTCAAAGAATTTCACGTTACCACACCCGTGAAGATCTGTACTGCTGGATGAGACAGGCAGAGCAGATTATTGCAAAGATATGACAAAGCCCAGGAGGCAAGAACGTAGGTGAGGCAGAACAGAACTGAGGCTGAGAAAATCCAAAATACCAGAGTGCTGCCTGAACATACGAACAATGTTTGTGGAACATGCATCAGGATGTTCTAATTTAAATGCCATTTTTGTGTTTAATTCAGTTTTTCCCTTTGCTGTCCTTACACTATGTCTCTTTCCCTTATCTATCTCCTTCCCAATAGTATTGACTCAAAGAAAGCTGGTAAGCTCTCGGCAGCCCTCACAGAGCACTCGAGCAGCAGGGGCCAACCAGAACACTGCCATGGTGCTGCTGTTCACCTGGGGAGCTATAATGCATGCAGAGCAGTTTGGATAGCTGCCTTCAAACACATAAACAGCCTGAATTACCGACTTTGTTCCCTCTGTGCCTCCCACTTGCCCTGGCTCCATAAAAGCTTTTTCATCAATACTTATTAACACTTGTTTATGCCTGCTTTCAAAAAATAAGGAAGAAAAAAACCCAGAAAGCAGACCCATATGCAAAGGGACAAACATTCTGCACCATCTCGTCTTCCAGAGAAAAATGTGACATCAAGAGGACACACTAGCTAGCAAATTTTAAGCACAATTCCACAGAAGAGCTATGCTGATGTTTCACCAGGTGATCAAGAAGACCTTCTGGTTTCAGAGTGTTTGTCCACAATGAAGACAATTTTATTTACCACCCCTGATGTTATGTTTAACAGATGTCCTCAAGGGTGTGTTCCCACAATAACTATGCTTCCTTGAAGACAAGCTTGAACTGTTCCAGCCAGCATTTCTATGATACAATAGCTATATTTACCAGAGTCTTAACTTGAGCAAAAAAGGTGGGATAGGACAAACAGAACCTTACAGAAAAGGTGGCCAGATATCTGGGGTAGATCTTGCAGTACTCCCCTAGTACCTGGTGCAGCAAGAGCACAATAGACATGGTTTGTACCTATGACAGGATTGTACTTTTGCAGCAACCTTAAGGCCCTTGGTCCTAAAGATATAACATACTCCGTAATGGCAGTATTTGCAATTAAAGACTAATGAGTGTTGAAATAATTTGTAGCACATACGTAGCAGATAGGACTTGTACAGAAGCATGTGAGCAACCAAAGAACACATAAAATTACATACCGAATTGGCATGCACAGCACTGTGTCATAAATAAATGGAGAAGCTGTATGTCAAACCACATATGTAACTGCCCATTTCATTTACACGTGCTGTTATTCAGTCTGTTCAAAGCTCTGTGTACACCTCTGCCTGTTAATCCTTTGGCAGAATGTAGATCACAATATACCATACAAATCACAAATAAAAGGAACGAAGACATTCATGCCATCTGTGAGTCATTCTTTTTATTTCTTTTCTGACAAGTGACACCGAACTTTTATGAATTTATGAAGCTTTGAACTCAGGTGAGATGTGTATATCAGAAAAGCTGTGTAATACAGCTGGCAAGTATGCATGCGTTTTGCTTGCAAGAAGTTCCAAGCCTTTTTTACTAAAATGATTCAAAGCATGTAAATGCTGACTGTATTGGGGTTTCACTCAATAGCCAATGCATGTAGTGCTCAGAATAAACATTTATGAAGAGACAAAATATAACAAATATTATGTTCCAAACCTTTTTTTTTTTTTTTTGTAGTGATTAGTGAATAAATTTGTTTAAATGTGTTTGGTGTGATTCCCATGTCAATATTAACATTAAATTAATCAGTTCTGTCTACTGGCTGGTTTGTATGTTTCTGTATTTTCTTGGTATGATATCCCTGTGAAGTAGTTACATGACTCAACTGAATTTATTTGATCCTGCCTGTTTTCACCTTGTTCTAACATTACTCTCATAAGTATGCTATAATGTTAAACAACCATGAACTAATTTCTGAAGAAAGACTGTACCACTTTCAAAAAGTACTGACTACGGTGACAAGGAATGGCTAAGGTGGGAGACAATCTTTGTGTCCAGAATGATGAAATAGTCTGGGAATTTCAGCCTGGAGAAAAAGGAGGGGTATGTTAGAGGTCTCTGAAACCAACTGTGTTACAGAGCAGGGAACAGCAAACAGTTGTTCACTGTTTTTCAGAATACAACTGTAAAGAAACATCAGACAAAACTAGCAAGTGGCTGTTTCAAAGCAGAAGCAGATAACTCAAACTGTACGCATTTAGAAGATGTTGTGGAGGCTAAAATTTTATATGGTTTCAAAGACATCATTGGACAAGCCCATGAAAAAATCATCATGAAAGGGCAATTGAATACAAAGGTATTACCTTTGGTTCATGAGACACACAAATATAATTTGCTGCAGTCTAGGAAAGTATTGCTGTATGTTTGCCCTTGCATACCTTTCACAAGGCATCTGCTTCCAGCCACTACCGCTGTGTGCAGCTACGGTATTTTAAAAAATCTAAATGGAAATGAGACAAATTCTGTCTTTATAAACATTCTGTTCATTTCCCTTCAAGGTCAAATCCAGTTTTCTTAACAATTCCTTCTCTCGTTTGTGAACTTCCATTAGGGTTATGGGAGAGGTACTTGGAGCTACCACAGGGTACTTGGCTAGTTTAGCCAAACGTTCTCATATAACAAGGCCTATTGCTGGTTGATCTAAACCACTTGTTTGGGTTACACTTCAGAAATAAGCCAGCACTGAGATTGAAATAAATGATTGATTATACCTTGTTAATAAAGTTGAAGGCCACACTTTTCAAAGAAATCAGCAGCCACAAAGGAGGTACAATTTGCTGATAACGCTGTCATCAACAGGACATCATGTTTCCAGGAGGGTTAAATGCCTGGTGCTCTTTTTGACCTTTTGAAAACCCAGCCCAAAATGTACATGTATTCATTTTCTCAGTGACTTAAATAAACCAGAGCTGAAGATAAAACCACACTTGAGAACAATGTTTCACAACATGCTCTTTGTACAATGCTTGTGCATTGTGCTTGCTGGTAGTTGTGGCTGCAATCAGTGTATTCAAAGGTATTCAAAGGGCCAAAAGTCTTAAAATGCCTTGCTGGACACATAAATCTATAACATTATTTTTAAAACTTGCTCGCAAGAGATGTTACCAACTCACTGTCAGAGAAAGAAAAGACAGTCCCAAGTGTCTGGCACAACACATGCCTTTCAAACCGTCCAGCATGGCCAGAGCACTGACTACAGTTCAGGAAAACTCATATTCTTGCTTTTCCTGACAGCACCTCCCACAATCTCTGAGCAGATTTAAGAAATTATTGCAGCTGTACAGGAAACATATAAACACTTGTGTATGCAGTCTGAGTACAGTAAACATCATACTGGATCAGAGCCACAATTTATCCAATACAATAATCTGCCCTTGAGGTAGCCACAGGACGTATATCTGAGAAAGGAAAACCCCAGAGTAGATAAAGATGGAAAGAGAGGATAATCTACTTCCATAAAAACTGAATTCTAAGTCCCAGGAGCTAGAGTTTGCTTTAAAGCCTGAAAGATGAGTTTTGATATCTATCTCATTACTCTTTTTTTTGCAAGCATTGGTTATTACAGCTGAGAATTCTTAACTGTACAACATGCAGAGTTTCTTCTCGTCTTGCTAAATTCATGACCTTGGGGATTTCTTGTCAACTTACTGCATTAATCATTCTAAAGAAAAACAGTTTGAGGAAGGGAAATTAAGATTAGTTATGGAGTTTAAAAAAGAAAATAATTTTCAAAATCTACATTTCAAATTTATGTTTATTGCCAGGCATTTTAGTGACTGGTCTAAATTTGGGGTACAGTTACATTTTTTGAATCCCATTCTTCATGGAATACACTTCCCTAGCTCCTAGTAAAATGAATAAATATTAGAAATGCTTACTGAGGGAAGAACAGATTATAGAAATATGGTAATATGACAGGTACTTCTGCAAAGAAAAATACCCTCTGTTAAAGCGGGTGCAATGGTAGCCAGTTTGGGTTTGTTGCAAACAGTTTTAGAAACTCTGGTCTTCACAGGTCTTGGTAATTTTTCCAGAAATAACCTACTGTTAAATATTTTTTGTCACCTTTCAAGGACTTATTTATGGTAATTTTTAATGTATACTTTTGAGATGTGCTTTTACACATACACAATGTTTATTTAGACAGATGTGATATGAAGATATTCTGATGAAATTATTTACCAGGACAAGCAATTGTACAACTAGAAAAATAATTTTTAAAAAATAAGGTCATCTATATATAATATAGAATATATTTAAATTAAGAACCAGCATGGGATTAGATCCAGCACTGGTGGTATACGGTGAAATGCCACCACCTCTCTCTGTTTCCCGTGCAGTTACTCTTACAACAGCCTTTCCCCTAAACACCTATATAGGAATAGTGACAAGGTGATCTTAGTTACACACATGTTCCCAGACTGAACCTTTACCACAGTCAGTATTAAAAAGAGTAACAAACCCATGCCCAGTACAGCACAGAAATCAGCCTCCAGTGGTGCTAGGGCTTGACTTGCACAGCTGCTGAGCATGGTCTCCAGAGATCAGCAAATTTTAAAGAGGAAAATGGGCCAGGTAGTAGCATTATGGTGATGCTCTGGAGATTTTCCATTACAGTTTGGCCAGTGTCATCTGAAAAACATTTCATAGTATGAAAGGATATCACTTCTGGGCAGAAACAGAAAGAACAGAGATGTTCACAGCTCTGTAATTTTCTGTATGGATAACAGTTGCCTCCTAGAGGGAGGCTTTATCAAACAGAGGTTCATGTTATTTACACCTATGTAAACATGTAGTAGGTGAACTGTCAGCAGTTGGATATTGGTGTCTGTTTTGGATTATTGGTACTGGCAATCATAATCCCAATGTTCTCAACTTGCAGAATTAGTCTAGTTCACATTTGGGACAAGCTGTTTCTTCAGTCTCTTCTCTCCTTTTTCTTGTTGGTTTGCTTGTGGGTTTCTTTTTTTCTTATTTTTCCCTGGCTAGGATGTATCTGCCTATAGCTGTAACTATCTAAACCTAATATATATGTGCAGACACACACCAAATCTTGCTACTTATCACAAAGGCCTTAATGTAATTCCTATCTAAGAAGCAGCATAAGGAACATTTATTCAGCTATGTCTTTAGTCTAAGCCAGCCTCTGAGCCAGGCCAGCCCTAGTCTTGTGGACACTTTTAGATGACAGACATATTACAGCTTTGCATAAGGTCATCCCTGGACACATATCCTAATGATGCTACAATATTAGTGATATCAACAAGGGCAGTTCATACCTCAGCCTTCAGAAAGAAATGGGAGGTGCTATATGACTATTCCTTTCCAGTGAATGTATAATGAACACTTCATTACAAGTACTGTAGGAATTAATGACATTACTTTGTGCATTCTCACAAGCAATCATAAAGCTTTTGTAATTTCTTTTCTTACCAAGTTGCTCTGCTAAATGTTTGCCTCTCTCGGTGAAGATTACTCGTTCATCCTCCATGTCACATTTGTTACCGACCAAAATAACCTGGGCATTATCCCAAGAGTATGTTTTAATTTGAGTTGACCTTAAAAAAGAGAGAGAGAGAGAGAGAGAGAGAGAAGTCAAAGCAAAGCAAATTCCCCTTATATCAATTTCAAACAGAATTGTAACAAGACAAAAAAGACAATAGTGATTATGACATCCAGAGTAACATGATTCTGTTGAATTTTGGATTTCAAATAAACTAAGGAGTATCTGTCAGGAATTATTATTACAGAAATAATGTCAATGCAGATTTTGCTTTTGCTTGTTAAGACAGTCTTTCAATATTTTCTCCTGCCATCAACATTTTTTCCTGTATTTTTAAAAAGAAGAGGTGACACTCTCCCACAATTAAAAAAAATATTTTCATAGTTAAAAGCAAACCTTATCATCTAAACCCAGAGCTTTGAAATAAAATCAACAGCTTATTTGTTTCTTATTTTTCACTTTTTAAAATCAGGATCTATATTTATCAGCAAAACGTCAAAGCCATTCTTCTTTGCTTTTTTTTTTTCTCTTCAGCATGTTCCACTATAGGTCCTTTGACCTACCAAGATGACAGCAATGTTTGCATTGTCCATTAAGCTGTGGTCAGGGACTGAGTTTGAGCTTTGATTTGCATTCCATTTAAATTGTACAAGCCCTAAGCATGGCTATAGCTGGAGTATCTGAGGCCTTGAAACGCCATGAGACCTTGAATGCTGGTGGTGAAACAGCTTACTTTACAAAGCTGTCTTCTGCAATTTGAAAAGGATGCAGCTAATGGGCAACTTAGGAGCAGACTCATATCACCTCTCAGTTGCTGACTGCTGCCATTCTGCTGGTACTCAGACCTGCTCTGTAGGAAGGAAAGCTCCATGTCATGGGTCCAGACTCTGCCAGGAACGATCCTGCTGGCTACCACCTTCTAACTGAGAGCAGCATCTGCCCTTGAAGGTAATGCAGGGTGCAGCAAGCTTACTGTAAGCACTCACCCTTTGCCTTGGACTTGTGGCTATGTCTGGCTTTGGGCTCTGAGTCATGGGCTTGGTAGGATCTTAATATCTCACCTGTGCCCATATGATCAAGGGAGATAGAGCATCTCTCTCTCTCTCTCTCCTTGGACAATACAAGCTGCCTAGGGAAAGTGCACTGAAATAGCAACTAACCTGCTTAACTACACATTTTGGAGAGGGCACCCTGGAAGGGAATCTTGCTGTCTATCAGGGCCCTAGGTCTCTGTGAGAAGACGAAATATCTTCAAAAATCTGTCACCCAAGTGTTTTGGAAGCTGGTCTGTGTGGATGCCAGGGTCACTAGTGACCCCTTCCCATAAAACAGCTGTCTCCCTGTCTCTACATATTCAGATCCCTATCTGCAAAATATTGCATGCACAAAAAAGATCATTATGTGGTCTCTACAACCATTTCTACTGAAAGACAGAAAATGGATCAAATCTCCAAAGCTGTCTTGCAAGACCAGAGGGATGGGCATGGGGGAAAACTGCTGCAGTTATCTTTGTACCTAGATCCAATGCCATTGCCCACAGGCCCAGACCCCTGTGCTTGAGCCAAAGCACCTTTAAGCCATGTGTGATGGGTTTGCAGTGCTGGGCAGAGGAATTTAAAAGGAAGGACCACACTGCCTTTAGGGTTGTTTTACTTCATCAGAATGACCAAATAGAAGCTGAAGCAAGCCCCAGGCATTTTGTTCTACAGATTGTTCCCTTGGACCTGCCCTGATCTTTCCTTCAAGAAACAGACACTGCTATTTTGAATGTTTTACAGAAATTTGAGTAGGTGATCCTAAGGTATTGGGACCAAAGCAGAGGTTAGATTTCCCTGTACGCTTACGTTTTACTAAAGATACAATTGCTCAGAAAAAAGGTCTCCATGCATTTGTTTTGGCAGAAATGTTCTTCTGGAACCATGCTGAGTTCTGGAATTTGTGGCTAAGCAAAATAGAGCATTTTTTCTTTTAACCAGAATTATATTTGTCACCATAGCAACTTTGCAAATATTAGTAGCTCAAATGTCAGAGGTTGTTAGTCCATTAAGGACTCGAACTCAGCTTTGAGCAGTTATGACTTGGGGAATCAATTTGTTCCCCTTATATCAGCAGGAAATTGAAGAAGTTTCAAAAGCAAAATATACAGTTAAAATTTTAAGCTTTATAGAAGGAATCACTTGCTTATTCTGCAAAGATGAAATATAAGAAATTGATGAATGAAGAAATACAACCTGGCGAAATATTGTCACATCAGTGTAAAGGGAATTCATTCAGTCTTGTTTTGCAAACTTTCGCTCCAGAGCTTTACATGAGTTTCTTTGCTTATGAACATAACTCCCTTCATTTTACTGCAGCCAGATGTGATTTGTCGTTCTATGAACTACAGACTTGAGTATTCAAATGGTTCTCATTAGCAAAGTGACTTATTTTGTTCTTGGACTTTTAATCTGGTTTGCTTATGTCTCATATTCTAGTTATGAAGAATTTTTTAAGCAACAAGAGAAGAGATTTTGTCCTTGATAATGAATGCAAAGGCTTATGTTTTGCAAAAGACTCTGTAGTGCAAAACATACAACTGACTCTGTGAAATTTAGTCAAATGTATCCCCCAAAATATCAATATTTTGATATCCAAATATTGATATCCAAAAATATCAATCTCAACTCAGCAGGGGCTTGGATTCAAAGAATATAGTATGCTTATCACTATAATGTTTTTTTTTAGACATACATTTACACCAATGGCTTCTATAGATTTTGATTCCCAGAATTCACCTCAAAAACCAACTCACAGGTCATTTAAAAAAGAGATTTTGCTGTTCCTTGCATACACAACCTTTCAAATGACTAAGGTTTCTGATTAATCCAAAACATGAATAATTGTCCTTGTAAAGAACTTTAGCCTCAGGAAGACTGAAGACATGAAAAGGCAGAGCTGATGTTTTCAGTAAGCTGAATGCAGCAATTCTTGTTCAGTCTCAGTGACATGGTATATGTCAATAGTAATTTACCCTGTAAATCTTTCACATTCTAGTTGTATGGTAGGCAGGCAATCTGCAACATGCTTGAATTTTTATAATATACAGACACTAGAAGGGCAGATTAATGCAGGAGTTCCACAATCCATCACTTTCAGTGATCAACAGAAGACTTGTTCTCCCTGTACTGCCATTCTGCCATACTCCTTGTCAGAAAAGATCACTTGCTGAACACTAACTAAAGCAATGCTTATCTTGAAACAGTGCTTTATTTTCCACTACTGGTTCAAAGTACAAAGTTACATCAGTAAATCTCCAAAAGTGTTTTGGACTACTATGACAGAAGACTGTTAAAGATAATACGAAGGGTTTTAACCTTTGTTACATGGAACAAAATACTATGTGAAAAATATGTTCCAAAGAGTTTTGTGTTTTCATTTCATTTTGAACAAAGTAGTTAATTTTGAACACAGTTGTGTTTTGAACACAAACCCCCTACTTTGTTTGAAACAAAAGGCAAAGTTAAATAGTTCACAGTGGCATATGTCTGTATGGAGCCTGCTTCAGTGTTACTGAGCTATTTAGTTCTGCTCCTTGGAAATGCCTTGTAATAGTTGTTAGTCCACAAAATATTCTTCTGAAAACGTTGGGGCTTTAGTTCAATAGAATGTAACAAGATTTTGTATTGCTGCCACTTCTAAAACCAGTGTTACCCAGGCAAAGCTGTCCACTGTTACCTCACCTCTCATGAGCACATAAGTTCCAAAGCAAATACTACAATGCTTAAAATGGTGAACACACTGTTATAAAGACCAAAGACAGTAGTATCATGCACTACCCTGCTCCAAGTCTGCCAAGAAAATTAAATGTCAGTTCTGGTTATAACCAAGCATGGTGAAATGCACCTTTATGACAGAGAAGCAGCAGTAGGTAAAAGGTCTATGTTGCAGCACATTATCTTTTGGGAAAAAATCAGGTACAAACTTCAAGGGCTACCTCAGTTCTCAGGTAAGATTCTGTTTGAGGTCTGTAAAAGAATCAGTTTAATAAAGAACTTGGTTCTAGCAATTGAAGGACTGTCTGGGACTGAAAACAACCATGAAAGAACAAAACTTTGAAAAAATCAGGAGTGTGCAGGTATGACCCTTTGCCTCTGAAAATGCAAGAACTTCAAATAATTGCCCAGCAATTGTGAGGAATGGTGGGGTGTCTGTGTGTGCTTGTGTGGGCAGCTTACAGGGAGTATTGCACAACATGATGGAGTGGGGCGCAAAAACATGCAGCCCCAGCTGGCTGAGGTAGCTGAGATGCTGGTAGGCAAGGTAGCCAGCACAAAGCAATACGGGAGCACTGCTGTGATGTTACTGTTCTGGAAACCAGCTTGTTCACATTAAATTATGTGATAAAAGCTTATCTGCACATCCAGATGTGCAGGAGCAGAGATGATGGCCCGTGGCAGAACCCAAATAATATCCTGGCCCTGGCTGTTTCCAGGCATATTGCGGGAGCCATCAGACTGTCAAAGGCGCATGTCCATAAGTCCAGAGGAGCACAGTGGTGCAAAGGCAGGTGACAATCCAGATTAAGGACTCTAAAAAAGGGACATCAAATCCAGGCCCCTCCTAGGGCTGTCACAGGAAAGCCTCAGCCCCACTGTCCAGGCATGAAACCCATCGCCACGGGTCAACACTGGAGATTTGTACATCCAGATGCCAGCAACTGGGGACACTGGGATCCAAGGGCAGATACTGGGAAGACTAAATGTATAAGCCCAGTGGATGGAGGGATCCATGCTGTACACATATCTGCACAAATATATATTCTCAGTAGTGGACTTCCATGCTGCTCTGTCAGGCAGGGGAGCAGGATGTGTCTGTTGGTGCTTTCTCTGTTTGTGGGAGCGCTGTGTGTGTCTGTCTGTGATCTGTGTGGCTGGCCAAGTATATATGCATATATAGGTGTTGTACATGTGAATACTGTGTGCACGTGCCTGCGGGGGCTACATTTTTAGCCTCACTACTGGTTGGACCTGGGACATGAAGCCACAGCAGCCTTGCCTCTCTTGAGCCATCAGATCCAGCATGATGTGTTTTCCCCGAAGAGTTCAGACTTAGCTCAGCTATGCCTGGGTAACACTGCATTGTACCCTGGAGAAACTACTGCAGAAGCCAAACCTGCCACTTATTGTACTAGACACATCTCAGGTTGCACCCACTGACTGCTATACTTTAGGGTCACTCTGACTGCAACTCCAGAGAATCCGTTTTTACTAACTCATACATGTCCAGAACAAACATTAATCTAACCTGGAATAGTCTCTAGTGTATTGTCACCCACAGACAGAAAGGATAGCAAACAAATATATTCAATAAATATATAATTATATAGTAAAAATGTCAGGAATATGAATTTTTAGAGACAGCTGCAATCTATGGACCACTGTTTGGATGTAGAGCTCTCCAAGTATGCCTGCCATGCCTAGAGGGGCTGGTTTCTATGGGCTTTTTAGATGAATTATGTAGTAAGCCACGTGCACTGACAGCAGAGAGGCACCCTAATGAGAATGCTCCAGAGGGGACCGTGTGTAATATTTGTTCCAGCAAGTTCAGGGAACATGCTGTACTTCTGATGTTCTGGTTTTAGAAAGGAGTATACAAATAACTGGAGTGCATCATCTTACAAGGAAAATAAATAAACCCCAGCCCTAAACCAAAGTAACAAAACCTCTACCAAAACTGTTTCATTTTTTGAAGCTACTGTTATATTGAGTTCACTGATGGATCCTTAAAATTCTCCCTTCTCTATCTAAAGCATGGTGCCTCCAAAGCCCGTTAGCTGAACTATCAGGGGTTGCAGTGGAGTGCTGGGATCTGAGATGGCATCTGAATTATCCATTCTAAAACTTTCTAAGTTTTTTTTAAAGTATTTGATGAGAGGGAGTGTCAGAGAAGCAGCTATGAGTTTGGAGGTGTGTTCAAAAGCTTTCAGTGTCCTCAGCTGAACTTCCTCCCTTTACTTGCAAGTGATAGCTCCAAATGCTTGGCTACGTCTGACCAGGAAGGCTTGCTTTCCAGCATTTTCAGAAGATATAATTTTCCTTCTGTAATTAAGGCCATGGAGGGTGTCTTTCCCTCTTCCTACAGTCCCCATCCTATGATGTCAGAAGGTATGGCACAGCCCTCTCCAACCCCTGACACAGACAGGGATGGTAAGAGGAAGCTCTGCCATTCCCATCTTTTCAGAGGATAGGATCATGTCAGGAGCACTTTCCCACCCTCCTTGTCTGTGAAGAGCTCTGGCAGTCTCCCTGTTCAAGCCATCTTTTCCATGCGGTGGGTCTGAAGTCTCCCTCAAAATACCAAGTGTCTTTACTTCAGTGTATGCTATATGCTCCATTCCTTTCCCCATGCCCTCCTTTATGTCTCCTAAACCCTTATTATTCCCAGTAATCCTGATATGTTATGTGCCTTAGGAGTGCTCCTGCATCTTGGAGTTTTCCAATCTCCTCTTTATATCCCACTCCTCTTGGGGATATGATGGAGATAGGGCCTACACAGGCTTATTGTATACAGCCCATTATATGATGACAATGCTCAGTTTTGATGGCCATTTGGAAGGTGGCTTTGTACCAGCTGCTCTGGGCTTGGCGCTCAGACCCTGCTGCAGGAAGGGCAGGGAGAGAGGCAGCCTCAGGCTTTCCATCTGTTCCCCAGTAAATAATCCACTGTTAGTGGGAGAGAAGCCATCCAAAATTTATAAATGTACGAACCAAAACCCCAACACAACTTTTTGATTGGGACTTCGAAAACAGTGCCAAGGTTAAAAACTCAAAGCACTCTGAGCAAAACCAAGGCAGAAGAGTCCTGGAGTACTTGAATTCTAGACTTCTTGTGGCCATGGTTACTGGCAGTTTAGGATTATACTAGAAATAATTAGTAATAAAATCAGTAAAAATGAAAAGAAGATCCTAACATTTGCCAGATTCCAGTTGAACTGATGAGGAGCTGGGAGCACACACAGCCCCAAGAAACAGAACTAGCTTTAAGAAACGGCTTGGGATCTTTCCTCCCTTACTGATGAGGAAGATCTGGATATCTGCAGCTTTTAAACTCTAACTATTGCTACTCATTTCATCATTCTGGCATGCTCCAGCTGAGGGCCATAAAAGCTCAATGATCATGGCTAATACAAATGCTTTTACGTTTTGCATTCATTAAGCCCTTTATAATTATTAAAGAATTAGTGAAAAACCAAGAAAAGTAACCAATAAAGGAAATAATTATCAAAATATAAACTGACATAGATGAACCTGTGACAGGAGTGGGGAAATTGCACCTTGGTCCTTCTCATTGACGATTTAAATCTAGTGGATCCTCTAGCATTTCCACTTCTATTTAGAACAGATGACATACACTGAATTTGCAGTGCTTATTTTCAGTGGCGGTACCTGCTGACTGCAAATGCTTATTAACAGAATAGAGAATAGGCTAAGATGTTCTAGCAACACAGGAGTAATGAACATGGGTGGAGGGAGGCAAAGAAAGGGAAACAATGAACTAAATAAACTTCAATCCTCAGTTTCACAAAGCAGACACGGAAAAGGGTCTGGATGTAAAGAAGTGGATGTAATAGTGAAATTGGGATATACCAACCGCTTTACTCTTGCAGAAGACCAGAATATACAAATATCAGCCAGGACTGGCTATATTTCATGTGTCAAGTATTGTTTATACAAAATTGTTTTTGGTTTGGATTGAAAGGCAAAGTAATTGAAAAATACTTTATGATTGTGAAATAAGCTGATATTGAAGAAAACAGAAGAATACCAGTGACTCACCTCTTCCTTCTGACAGGCTTTATCTTCCTTGTGCAGAGCCAAGGAATGCACCCATGCAATGAAAGGCTACACATTTAACCTTCCCTTAGAGGAAGATAAATTGATGATGCAGAAGCTGCATGACAGGTCTGACACTAACAAATTTCTGGTTCATTTTCAGCCAGAAGGCTAGTCAAAATGCACATTATCAAGAGCACCACAGGTTTCCATTGGTCTGCTAGGAATTGCATCTATTTTAAGGAAAATAAATCTAGCTTTTCCAGTGAACAAAACACAAAAGCTATCCTAACAGAGGACCCCACTACAAATTTCTGAGGCCATAACTTCATTGTGGAAAACCACGTGCTACATTTCAGTTTTGGTAGGTTATAAAGATAATCAAAGGGAATCCAGTTCTTTTGGAGGCAGAATTGAACTAATTTTTAATATATACATTTTTATAACATTATGCAAGGAAATATGACATATTGTTTTGCAAAAAGTTTAGTTAATAAAAAAAAGAAGGAAAAGCAGAGAACAGCTGAAGATGTAAGAGCTAATATTCTCTGTGATGACATTTATTTTTATGTAAGTATTTCAGTGACAATCCGTTACTATATTTGTTATATGGAAGTATAAGCTTGCTCAATAATGTCCACTCTGGGTCTGCATGTAACACAATGGAGTAAGAACTGACACGGCATTGATAACTACATAATTCTGTTGGTACCTAAGATGGGAGGGAGGCATCAGAGAGATTCATCAATCAGACTTTTCTTTCTTTCTAATCAACCATTTCTATCTGTTCTTACCTTGTACACAGAAGAGCCTTCCTATCCAGAAACCTCTGCTGAGTACTTTATTGAATTACATTCCATTTTTAATGTAATACACAAATAATTTTCTTAATAGTCCATGAATTAGCTTTGAAAAAAACCAAAACCTTTTCTATACAGTGTTGTTTCAGCTAAGAGTACCAAGTGTCTGTTGTCAGAAGATTATTGTCTGACACTAAAATGTAAATCCGCTGGATAATGGTATATGGCCAAGTAAGTATATTGTGGGCAAGACATTCAGGTTCAAACTGTAATTCTTAGGTATGTCCCTTTACTTGGAGTTACAATGGAGGTCTAGAAGGCTACAGGGCATATTTAATTTGTATTAATCATGTTGGATGTCCTTAATTTTTGCATCTTTGGCACAATCTCTGCATCCTGCTTTTCTCCCAGCTGTCAAATACACCTTGAAACTACTTTCCAATACCAGTGTAGCAGGACCATAATTATGCGCTTACTACATTAAAAAAAAAAAAAAAAAAAAAAAAAAAGACTGTACTCTAAATTAGCACTATATTTGGTATACTTCCTCCCCAGCACCTCCTGTGCCTGAGCTCTGATGGCCATTCTTTAGAAGAAAGGCACACCAGGTGAGGTGTGTTCTTGTACCTGCACAGCCAGCATGCCACTGTTGGCACTTAAACAGCTGGCAGTAAGTCTAAGAACAGCCTCAGGCAGAGCAAGGTCCTGACACAGAGTATGTCACCCTGACATTGCACACCCTGGAAGCCTTTTTGTCATGGAGGTAGATGACAGAGTACTGATGTGGAAGCTCCTGACCTACTCCTAGGCAAAACGTACTTTGGCTGAAAGTGTGCAGCATTAATGAAAGTAAGCAAATTCCCTGTCAAAGCCAACTGCATTTCTTTCCTTTTCTGATGTGTAGTACATACTTCTTTTCCAGGCTTTTTGTTTGGAAAAGTTGAACAGATGTTTACACAGACAGTGGAGAAGAGACAACAAATACTGTTTTAGGCTTTAAAGGCAGAGAGATCTTTCAACCTACTTCCTCATATTTTGTGTCATGATAAACTAATATAAAGTATATTTCAGTATTTAATTCTTATTCACATGACTACAAAATGTTCTCCTATAACAAGGTTTACTTATGAGCAGATCAACTAATGTAACACATTTTTCACAGTGGGACACAGTAACAGCACATGTTAATGAAAAGTTTTTATGTAATGTATAATGCTGCAAGCTGTGTCATAATATGGGAAGTGATTTAGCAACTCGCTGCACAGACAAAAGGCTGTAGATTTTAATTTTCTCCCCACTGAGCAACCCACCATTAATTTATATCATCCTTCAAAGCTACTACTACACATGCACAGTGCACACAATCATCAAAAATTAGGGTTTTAAAGGAGATGGAAAAAAGTATTTACAGGAAAATCATATTCATGGATAAAATAAATGGCAAAATAGAGTCTGCACTTGCTCATCTTTTGACTACCCCCATGGTTTCATGTTCCAGATGCTTCCAAATAAATGATCCTGTTTATCACCAATTTATGTTGATTGCACAGACTGTAGCTGGAACTCTGAGTAATGACCCTAATCACTACAGCTGATCTTACCTCTTGTATTCAAAAAAATGTAGCTGTGGAATAAGGGAGTACTGAAGTAATTTACTAAAGCAACTACAGCATCTGTTTGAGTATACTACCCTTTTAAGTAAATAAGCAATTTTTTGTCACTTAAAAATACTTTTTTTGCTTGCCAAATCATACATATACAGACACACACATATCTCGGGAAACAGATATAGACACATACGTATGTGTCCTCACATCTGCTGTTTTCCTTTTTCATAGTGATATGCTTCTGATATTATTTTTTTTAAAAAGATAGTTAAGTAAGCAATACTGATGCTGAGCAAATTGTTTTGGTACTATATGCTGGTATCTAATACCTCCCTCTTCTTTGCACCAGCAATGGTCCCATAACCCTGGATTGCACTACTCTGCCAAAGAGCCTGTCTTGCACTTCTGGGGTTATCTATAAGCCTCTCACCTTCAGCCCCAAAAACACCTGCCCAGCAATGGCATTTTGGAAGGAGTAACGTTTTTACAAGCATAGTCAAATTCTTTTGTTTTTAACAACATCGATAGTTCTGTAGCTATAATTTAACTGGATGACAGAGTGAGTTACTTTTTCCTTTTTCTCTTTTAAATAGCAAACCCAGGTTCATGTTCGCAATATACATAACAAATCTCTGGCAACAAGATGTCCCTGTTTTAGGGAACTTCTCATTAAACAGTTCTCTGAAACTCTGGTTTGACCCTGACATTTTGCTGTCATATCTCATTATGAACTTAGTTGCGTATTTGTGGTTGTTAATAATCCCTTTCTGCCTGTTTCACCAGGAATGCCTTCCAAGTTTCTCTCACTTCACAAATTCACTGGTTTGGATTTTATTTCATCTATTGTTTTAGCTTTCATTTTTCAAGTTTAGATGAATTCTGCTATTGCTATTGCAACTCTTACGTCTGATCTTGTTAGATCATTTTGGGTTGGTTTTTTGTTTTGTTTTGTTGGTTTTTTTTTTCTCATTTGGTATTTTGCACAAATTCTTTCCTAAAGAATTCAGTCTTACATACACACAAATGGTGTTCTCTGTGTTCATGTTTTATTGAAGGGGTTAAAACAATCAGACCCAATTTTAATCACTGGAAAAGCTTAGTAGGTCATTGAAGGCACCTGTGATAAATTATCATGAACTATCCTTGTTACAGATTCATCCAGCTTACAAGCCATTTGTCAGGGCTATCATGTGAGTTATTTTACTTCTTAAGGCAGACAGCATTGTTATGCTGAAATGTCAAGGATATTTTACTTCTGTAATAGTACATTTTATATTAGAACTGGTTACAAATCCTATCAGCATTTTGTCTTTAAAGTTACTTATTTTCTTATCTTCTGGAAGCAGAGCAAAATAAATATTCAGAGCTATATTTGAACCTTAGGCACAAGAATGGGATTCCACTGTTGTGTCCTTAGACCAATGTCTCTTTGGAAGTACTTTCCCTATATGGCTGTACACTTGCAAGCATGAGAGATTTGAAGTTTGAAATTTTGAGTCAAAACATGTGGGCTTAGTTTTCATCTTGAACATTTGAGCTTCTGCCTTTTTTCAAGGACAGCTGAATCTAGACTGGCAAAATGGCAACTGCGTTAATCTTGCTGTTAACTGATACTGGTTAATCAGACAAATATGAGTTGTATAACTGCACTTTTTTTCTTTCTCTTTGAGGTCCTGAAGGTAAATTTTGAATTAGTCTGGTGATGCTTTGCTTCTGGGATACTGCTGATCAAAATTCATTCTGTGAGGGCTGCCAGAAGCCAAAGACAATGGTAAAAACTACTTTACTGTCTACATCCTGGCTGGCCCAGGGTGGCAGAATTGTCTTGCTGACTCACCCTGCCAACAAGTAAAGTGCAGGTTTATTTCTGCTGACTCACAGAGGATGACAAGAGGCATTAGACTTTATAATTCTAGGATTAAAAATAAGGTAAGAAAAAAAGTTTTTAGAAAATGGAAGAGTTGCATATTCATTGAGAGTGTCAGTAGTGCTCCTACCTGATTCACAAATTGAAAGACTGTGTATATATGTATGCATATATATGAATTTGCCCCTCTGCCCCTCAAACCCTAGCTATTATATATTTGAATTTTGTTCTCCATCACAATTCTTAAAACAAATGTATAGTGCTTGTCACTGACGCCAGCAGCTAGATTTAAAAGGAAATCCTCAGTATGGCAGAAGCCATCAGCAATATATGCAGGCATAAATATAACTTTTTAATAAAAAATTTGGAGATTAGATTTAAAACTTCTTAATGCTTTTTAAAACTGAACACAATGCCATGTCAATATGATACAGCCTAACCTCTCTTAGAGATCATCCCACTCTGCCTGTAAGAAACTTATAAGCATACTGTTTAAACCATGTAAGCTAACACATTTTTGAGGTTACAGCTTCTCTCCGTCAATAAAAAAGAAGTGTTTATATTATCTTATTGACACTTCTTCGCTGACTTTGGTGGGTAGAGACCCCTCTCAGAGGACATAACTGTGTGCATTACACAGGTGCTTGGGTAGACAATAATTTCTGGATGGACAGCTATAAGGGCAAGCATCACAAAATTCAAAGTTCATCAGTGAAATTATTCTGTATCCCCAGAGCAGTAAAGTGATGTATAGGAAATATGAGAAGAATAAAGCGCTTCCTATGTGCTGTTCCAGAAACGAAAACCTACAACTGCAAGCAAGTGTGAATGAATGTGTTGAACAGCAGGTCTTTCTAAGGCACAGAGTGGAGGAAATGACTGCACTTTACCAGAAAGTGTTTCCAGTGTGGACATAACTGCATCCACAAAATTGTGTTTTGCCCTGGAATGTAATAAACTATCATGCACTGCCAACTCTGGTCCTATAGCAAATCAAAATAAAGCAGTAAAACTTTTGCCCATATAACCACATCCCTCAGACATTTCTCTTGGCAGAGCTAGACAGGCTGAGTCACAGCTCCTCACAGCTCTGACACAGATGGGCTGGCAGAGGTCTTTTTGGGTGCAATTCTTCTGGTCTGTTCTAGATAACTGCTTTAGAATGAGATGAGTAACAGCGAAATGTCTTGTTTCTTGCCATTGACTAGAAGGGATCCTCATGCCTTTAGCTTGGATATGGATGTCTGCAATGTATAAGCTAAATTTATACTGAGGAGTCTCACCCATAGCTCTGGTTGCTGTCAAGGTCTCCCAGGGTTACAGAACTCACTGAAAGAATACAAGATTTGTCTACAGAGTAACAGTGTCAGGTGAGGGTTTCCTATACACCTCTATTTCACAGCTATAACTAGCAAACATCCAAGCAGACTTATACCAGAGACAGATTTATGCAGTTATAACACTCCGGAGATAGTTTAACTAATGAACTTACTTAAGCTTTCTTGTTATGAAACGTTTCTAGCAAAGGCTGATCCCCTAAATGCTTGTTCACTACACAGGACTTAGGTTGTGGCAGACTATGAGGACAGCTCTACACTACACTGTGAGTGTGTCGGGGAGATAACCGTGTGTGTTCCTACACTGAGCAGCAGAGCTGAGAAAGGCTGAAAGGGAGGAGTGATGTGTCTGAAACAACTGATGGTATTAACAACCGCGTACGACAACAAAGAGACACCATGGTTACCTTCATCTAGGAAAATTCCAGGATTTCACTGAAGCTAAATTCCACATAGCAACATTTGAAAGTGAGGTCTCTGTTGTTCACAGCTGAACGGGAAGTTACAGCAAACCTGGCTTCACTCATACATTCCTTTGCCAGCATCTGATGGGACTAGAGCAAGAAATTGCTGGATATAAAACCTTTACACCTCAGAAACTTCATGTGTGCTGCTCCGAGCTCCTGTAACCCTATAGGCATGGGGGCTGCAGGTCAGAGTCACAAGAGGAATTCAAGTGGTTTATTCCTAACTCTGCCAAATTTTACTGTGGTCTGAGCCAAATTTTACTGCGGCCTGAGTATACATCCTTCTTCGCAAGATTTGCCTAGAACAGCTAAAAGGTCATCTCCAGACTGTTACCTAGCAGCAGGACTTTATTGATAGCCCTGCTCACAGATACCAGGTGTCCTCTGTAAGTAGACTTTTGTGCTGTGGATGGTGGACTTGCAGACTGGGGAACTGCCAGTGGGACCCACCAAGTGGTAAAGAGAAGGTCAGTGGTACTCTATTAACAGACAGAAAAGAAGGAATTTCAAGCAGGCAGTTCATTCTCCTCAGGGCTTGTATTCAAAGACACAAATGATGACTACCTCTCAGATAGACAGTCCATAAAAAGGAATGTATGCAATCCAAGGCTGACCTGAAGCACAGATGTGGGAGGACTGAGAGAGGAAGCAGGATGAACTGCAATGTGACTGAACTGATTTCCTTTCTCCAGGGCCACAGAGCCCCTGGGGAACACGCAGAAAGCTTCCAGAGAAACAGGGCTTGTCCCATGGACCTAGTGCTTCCCATGGCAATCCCATAGCCTGCAGGGGAGCATCGATAGTTTCAGACTTCCACACAGAAGAGAATTTGGACAAGGTTTAAATCTATATTCTCTTTTCCCATTTGTCACAGCAGGGCTGAATAGAGCATTTCATAAATACATTTTAACTTCCACCCTCTGGACATCTGGCAGAGGAAGGACTTAGAATGGAGGAGAGGATATGACTGAGAAAGAAATTATGAGTTATCTGAAACCCATCCAGTTAAGTAAAATGAGGTGTGCATAAACAGATGCTAAGGGATAATCAAGTACCTTTTCTAATATTTGTGGCAGATAATCCTGAGTCTGAGGTACCACACTGTCCTTAAACAATTTAGAATAAGAAGGTGAATCAGATAAAAAATAGATACCACTGAAAGTAACACAAAAGATCCTATTGATTTTTTGTAAATTGCATGTTACATATTTATATCATGTGCGAGTGCACGAGTCTGAAAGAAAAAACACATAGTCCCAATCTTACTAAAGTCCAGAACAAATATGCTATGTTTTTGTTAATATAATGTCATTGCTAAATTAGAAAATCTTTCCTCCCTCCCCTCAATTTTGCCTTGAAGGTTTTTCTAAAATTTTTACATAGCATTAGAAAACCATTGGATTCTAAACAATGGCTGCTTAAAGAGAAATCTGATGAATAACCAGCATTAAACAAAAAGAAATGCCTAAAGGCAGAAGACATCTATAAATTATATAAATCCTTAGTATAGCCAAAACTCAGTTTGCTGATTCACTTCCCACTTAGTCACACAGAGCAAAAATAAATATTTAAAAGCAAGATAAATTAAGAGCATGCTCTCAGTCAGTGTAAAAAAAAAAAACCAACCCTTGAATATAAACAACTCACCTGAAGAGAAGAGATACATGAGAAGGAGGTAGCTGCTACATTGCACACCGAAAGGGAGCTGGGCCTACAGCATATATAAGCAATATGCACAAAGCCATCTTTGGCTGCTTTCAGGAGAGAGGCAGGGGTGCTGCAGGAAGATACCACAGGATCCTTATATGGAAAGAAGACAGTGTGGCACAGCATGCAAAGCAGGATGAATTAAACGTGCTGATTAAATGAACAGCTTGCTTTTTGTACTTGAGTGAAGTTCAAAGCTTTCTGGCCAACCACTGTAAGCATACCTAGCAATCAAATAAATTAGTTATGTTATAAAACCCTCATGCAGGGAAACAGTAGGTAATGCAAAAATGATCTCTTTATGTGTCTCTGTCCCTCATCTTTGTTCGGGGCTTTAAAAAGAATACGTAATACTTTTACATGCAGGTACAAAGGCTAAGGGATCTGTGTGTGTATATGTATATATACACCACTGTAGAAGGAAATTGAGGACAATGCCCTCTACCCTGACCCTTGAAAGATGGCACAAGCAGGTTTCTCCAAAGTTACACTTCACGCATGCTGTACGCTCATTCCTCATGTGCAGGTCTTTAGCTAAGGAATTTGTGTGAAACAGCCAGTGTTATCTACCCTGCTGAGTGTGTGTCGCCAATCAGCAGGACACCTGCACTCTAATTGTGATCATAACAGAGTCTTACTGCTACAGGAAATACACATCAGTGGGTAAGGTGACACAGGTGTGTCCTGAGGACTCGCGGTAAATGGCAGGAGGTCTAATACCTTTGATTAAAGAGGTCAAAGGAAAAGCAAACACATCATGACTTTTAATTCTTAGACTGAGGACAAGAGGAAGAGAAGTAATTTTACTTGCAATCTGAAGTGTTTCTATATAAACCACTCACAATTACTACATGTAGCATCCTAGCAGATCTTGGTTTGGTTTGGTTTTTTAGCAATGTGTTTTATGCTGTAACACTTCAAAGTTGATGGCAATGATTTTCAGAGAAAGGACATCTAAAATTTGGCATCACACTGTCCTGAGCTTTGAATTCAAGTGCTGAGTTTTACTAAATTAGGTTGGTTGTTCAGGTGCCTCCATTTTTGGACTGACAATTAGCATAGTCACAGAACGGTTAGAGCTATGCTCTGCTTGATCTCCCATAGATATACCAAACGGTGCAAACACTAAACCATCCCTTTCTCAGCTTGCCACAAGCCATGAGAACTGCAAGCCTCTCTTTTTCAGTGCTTCCTAAGGGTCTCCAGAACAGTCTGTGATATTTAGACATCAGATGCCCACATACTTGACCTTGAAGTAGTCTTGACATGATCTGGCTCATTCTTTCAGTACCAGAGAAAACAAAAGTAAGAAAGCTGTTGTTCTTCCTCTGAAACCTCAGATTACTGCTTGTGGTTGTATTCCTTCTGTGCAAAGCCCCTCATGTTTCCCATATTTCATGATGCCACCAAGCCTCACCTCTGCCTTACTGGTAACTCCAGCCCAGATGGCCAGCATGTTTCATTATTCTAATAGTAACCTCCACACATCCTCCCAAGCTGTCCTTTGTAAAAAGCAGCATGATATTATCCCCCTTTAAATCTCTGCTGAAAAACAACCTGGGTTGTGATCTCTCTGTTTAATGAGTAGCCAGCTGACATGCTGTGAATGAAGTTACTTCACTAATTCACTGGTCCACTGGTATTCTGTGTTTCTTTGTGTCGCCTTTATCTTTTTTCCTTATGCTTCTGCTCGTTTTTTACTTATACTTTTTTGGTCAGGGATTTTAAATTATTTTTTCTGATATTCATGTATAGTGATTAACACAATAGTGTGCCACATACTCCCTCAGACTTGGCAGTAACAGAGAGAGCTACAAACATGGAAGGAAAAGCCCAAGGACTAAGCCAGACAACAGGTTAGAACAAAGCATATGGGGTTACAGTATAGTATTGGTTTGTACCTGTCTCACTCATTTGAACTGGGGCCAAAATAGAGCCAAGTGATGAAACCAAAACCAAACCTCAATGCTGGAGGAAGACATGAGAATATTATGAACTGATACACATGAAGAACTCTGGCTCCTGTTGGCTTCTACTCTGCTCAGGGCAACAGGACACTGCATGCATATTTGTGAATGAAAATCATATGACACCTGAAAAATATAACAAATTTCTCCATCACGGAGAAACAGCTGTGCTAAAGGCTTAATGTCAGTTAACTGTGTGCACTAAGGAAAAAACAAGAATGATATTAAAAGAGCAAAATATCTATATTTAAAGTTACTGCTAATTATTGCTATAATGGCAGAATGATGTAGGGCACTTTACAAGCATCATGAAATACTCCCCCCAGGTCATAGCACTCTGAGGCTTTGGTAATAAAATAAAAACAGAATATAAACCTTTATGTTTATTGTACTTTCAGGGATTTTATGTGTCATTCTACAAGGTCTAAAAAAATAGCATTTCTTTTGCACAAAAACTTTAAAAGAAAAATTTTACTCAGCTCAAGTACTCAGAAAAAATGTTTTCTATTAAGGTCAATAATTGTTTTCCTCTTAGTTGTGAACCAGTTGGTTGACATAATTTGGACTGTTAAAAAGTTTTTTTAAGAAGCTTGAGGATTTGGGCACAGGAAATCCCGGTCATCTCTCTGTTTTTCCTGCTGGAGTTTTAGCGTAACAGATTAAACATGCTGTGCCTCAGATATTTACATTAACAGCTATGTATAAGCTTATCTGATGATGAACTGTGGTTCTGGGCTGTGAGCTGGTTGAGGTGCAAGTACATGTTTTGTTCTGCTGAGTTGTGGATAGCAGCAGTAACATGAAGGAAGAGTAGCTAGAGGTAGGCGAGGCAGGGAAGCAACATCACAGGCTATTGCAGCTGTTTGTGTAGTAAACACAAGTAGTTCAGTACAGTACAAGCACTAAAATATCATAGATAGGAGCTGGTTAAGTTGGTGAAAATAAGAGCAGCAAAGCCTCCAATTTTTGTGAAATGGTAAAAATAGCATTCTGAAAAAGAAAGTAAAATGAGAACACATGGACAAATCCATGTTAGATAGTCAGGACAGAAGATGAACAAAAAATTTCTGCAGGAGTACAAGGGATCTAAATAAAAGGACAGTTAAGGCTGCTAAAATTTAGTGCTGATACATCTAAAATATGCACATTAGAAGGGATAATCTGTGCTACTCATCTTCTCTAATGAACTACTTCTGAATTAACTACAATCACTTAGGAAAAACCTCAAGTGTCATTGCAAGCTGCTTAATGAAAACCAGTGCTCAATATGCCACAACAGTTAAATAACCAAGCAAAATGTTGGCTGCATGCATAACACAATTAAGAAGAATACTAAAATCTCCTTCTTACACAAGGTTATTAGCTAAATTTATGGTTTTGTAGGCAGGATTTTTTGTTTTTAAAATTTTTGTATGTGAATGTCACACATATCTTTGATGAAATTTTCTTATATACAAAAAATGTGCTCAAAGCTGAGGTCATAATAGAAATTAAGTAAGAAATCATAATTTTTCTCACAGTTCCCAAACCTCATAAAACCATCCTATTCCCCAAATAAATTTCTGTACAAAGAACCTGCATTTTCTCAGAGAAGCCCATTTCATGTTTTTTTTTCTTTTTCTTTTTTCTTTTTTTAGCTTTTTCTCTGTCTTCTGTCTTTAAACACATGGAATAGGCTCCATCTTACCTAACCTCAGACATTTACAGTGTAAATATTCTTGTCTGCAGATCGGTCACTGCTGACTCCCTCAATGGAGAGAGAAAAACAATTTTAAAGCACAAATCACAAAACCAATTTTAGATGTCTGTCTTAGGATGAGACAAATTATGAGACAAAAATGCTCAATTCTCTGCACTCACTGTAAAGTGAGCCTAAAGTAACTAGCACAAGGCAGATGCTGAAAACTTGTCAGGTGAATGCCAGCTTTACAGATCATCAACGTATCATGATCCCAGCTCAATCATAACTTCTTTTTTTGTTCCCCAAAATATTGCATGTAATATACAAGAAGGAGTAGAAAATGTCAACTTTTTAACTAGCTTTTTCCAAAACAGGAACTTTTACTGGTTCTTCCATTTGTTCGTAAAGACATACGGTCATCATATCAATAGCATAGTTTCACCTGGCCTTCATCATAAAAAAAACCCAAATCCCAATACACAGATTGCAGAAGCTTGCTTGGAACAAGATGCTCAGTTCTAGTCACTCTGGCACATAAATTTATAAGCAAAACCAACTTTGAGATAGAAACAAGACTTGAGAAGATGCATACTGCATGATATGGAAATTGGAATTTTTATGTCCTGTGAACTGTCAGTGTCCTATGTACCTGAATCATATGATGGCTTCATTTACTTTTTTTTTTTTGGTTCAGACAAGTGAATTTATTAGTTTCACTGACAAAAGCAAACTGTTCAGTTATTTTTGAAATTTTCAAAAAGTAGTAAAAACTATTCTGTCATCTTATAGTGGACTGAACAACTGAGTAGACTCAGCTGCCTGGTACTTAGATGAAAGCCTGTCCTGATGTTTAAGGTGTCTTAGATGTAGGCTAAGTTTACATGACCAATTTTAAGGCACGTGAACACAAGAAGCTGAAAGTGTTCATCCAGTTGGCTGTAACTGATGGATGGAAATAACAACAACAACAAAAAAAAGTAGTTAATACATAGCGGATGGAAGCCAAACTTATCTGAGAAAAACATGTAAGACTTACAGAATTGTAGGTCTCAGGGAAGAGTATTTAAAAATAGTTTTCCCAGATGTCAGCCTTTTACATGAAATTAATTCTGTTCTTCATGCTCACCATCCAGTTTTTCCTGTTACATTCAATAACGATTGCCATACACAAAGTGGAGATGTCTGTTCCAGTGCAGCACTAAGTAAATCAAGGCCTTCTGATAAGTGAAGATAAGAAGGATGCTTTTAACCCTCCCATAGCCAAATAGTTCTTACAAGAAACCAAAGCACTGAAGGGACAAATTTGCAAATAGTTGTAGAATGGGCTGTTTCAAAATCTTTGAATCCACTCACAAGAGGAACCTGATGTTCTCTGAAGATGCTAGAAAGGACAGCTTGAGAACTTGGTGATATAAGAGCTAAAGGGCATGAAGTTAGTCAGTGTTTTCTTCGGCTGTCTCACATAGATAGCTATGGGGTCAGAGAAACACAACAAAATCCATCCTGCAGGGACTTGTTGAGTGCCAGATTACTTTTAGAATAGTTTACAACAAATAAATTAAATAGTTGGAGAAGGCCCTCCTGATTTAACGTTTGTGTAAATAGACAAAGTATGCTTACTTTTTTGAGATTGTCAATCCTTCCCTTTATAAAAATTTGTAACAATGTTGTACATTTTAAACATATCTATCTGTACCCTGCCTTACTGTGGCTTGAATTTAGCGTGATTCAACGCAATCCAGAACTTTCTCTGCAATTTTCAAATATACCGAGCAGCTTAATAAAATTAACACCTTTGCATATTGATGACTCTCTACTTATGTCTTTACACCACTACATTTACAACAATATTTGTATTATTCCTTGTGAAGGCTGGAAATTTTGGGTTTAGATTTGTGTATAAAAATGAAAAACTTGCTTGACTTCCCTGTTTTTCAGTTTTGACACTACTAGTGATTTTACTAATCATGCAAAGAATTAGGGAACAGACAAATGCATAAATAAAACAGATCTTCTGTAGGAGGACTAAGCTATTTTGAGATTAGTGTTTTGATATAACATATGTAGTCTTTTTTCCAAAATTATTTTTGTTTAGTTATGGCATTCTACACAGAGAAACTGAGGGAGGTAGAACTGTTAAGTAGTATGAAGAAAGATATGGTACCAACTTCCAAATCTGTCATAATGGGTATGTAAAAATCTTCCAGCATTTTGGATGAATTATCTTTGTTAATCAGAAATGGATGGAAAGTTATGCAGACCTACAGAGGACTGCTCAGAAGTGTAGGCAACACACACTAGTCAAGGCACTGTTGTCCTCCCCACACCCATCACACATCAGTACTTTGTGATACTCCTCAGCAAGAGGCTTTGAAGTCAGTCATCTCAAAGGTTTACCACTGTGCCAAGAATTTGTGTACAGAAGTATGACCATTTTGCCTAGTCCCAGTGAAAATTCAGTTTTATTACATGAATTGAACCCATTTATAGTTTTCTGTGCAGAATATCTGCTCATATAAAACATAAAATTCAGTGAATAGGGTCATTTTACAATAAAAAATGCATATTGATTCACATAATAGCAGAGGATGTGACTATCAGTCACTCAGTTAAACAGTTGTTAATTGACCGTTCAAATACAGTACAGAGTTCATCATTCACCCAATTGTATATGTGTCTCTGAAGACATAAATTCGTCCTAAATTTAGGTGGAGCATTAAGACAATTCTTTGAATAAGTTTGCAGTAACTATATTTTGGAAGGAAAGACTAAATCTGTCCGAATCTTCCAAAGGACTCTAAGAAGCTTAGTTATAAAAGCTAGCATTTTCCATCAGAAAATTATTTGGTTCCTGAGGAGTAAAGTCTGAGACAGAGAATATTCCAGGTGAAAAAAATACTAACCGAATGCATAAGGAAAGCATCTACAGAATGTCAGCTGCACACAGGCAGACTGCCCAAGGAGGTAATGTCTCTTATTAGGCTTAGCGATAGCTGGGAAAACAGAAAAGCTTTCAGCAACATATATCCTTCTTTAAGTCCCAAGGAAAAAAAGTCTAAAATCTTGTGTCTTTATTCCAGCTGTATTATTTCATCCAATGAAAGCAGATTTCATTTGTGTTCAATTGTAATCTGACTTGACTAAGGAGTGATTTTGAAAGTTTCCTTGTCTAAGGTGGAGAGGAATCTAAAAATTGGGTTTCTGGTGCAGTGTAACAAAAGTGCTTAGCTCCCTTATATGTTTTCCAGAGTACCCCCAAAATAGGGGAATATATCTGCACAGAAACTGCATTTGTGGAAATGCTTTCAAGCAATTGGTGATAAGCAGAAAGGAGTTCCTACCTGAATCCTTCTGATTCTGTAGGAATCTGATTCTTGTGAGAAGTAAGATTTATATCTCATAACATTTGGGAGGGGGATATAAAAATAAGAAAATGCAAATAAGAGTTTCTATATATGCATTAGAATAAGCTGAAAATAAGGGGAAACATAGGTCTGCTGACTTAGTGGGGAAGATATGATGGCCTGACAAAGTCCAAGTGTTTGATATCCTGTAATTAATACCTCATTCAGTCTTTAAAATAAAGATTGGTTTTCATGCATAATTCAAGTTTAAGAACAGGAGAGAAATGCTTGCCAAAATAGCAAAGATACTAATGAATGTTCAGGCAGTGTAGACATATTTAAGTCAGCAAAGCCTGATGTTTCCTAAGGCATTAAGGAAACTGTTGAAGTAATCTCTAAACTAGTAGTGATTATCTTTGAGTACTTATGGAGTAGGTCCCAAGGAATTAAACATAGGAAAGCTTAGAATACATTTAAAAAAAAAAAAAGAAGAAGAGAGAGAAAGAAAATAATAACAAAACAAAACAAAAAACAAACCAAACAGAAACAGAAAAAGAGTTAAAAGCAGAAGCTGAGGAATTATAGACCAATAAGTCTACTTAATGCCTGAAAATATTTAACACCAGAACAGTTTCCTAACTCCTTAGGTATAACAAGTTCATAAGACATAGCCACCACAGATGTTCATAAGACATAGCCACCATAGATGTGTTACTGACATTGCTATGCCGGTAACTAAGAATGTCAGACCAATTTGGCTGCCTTCATTGATAGGCTAACTAACCTGGCAGGTACAGGGGAGAACATGAATGAGATCGCTCTTGATTTCAGGAAGGTTAACATCAATTTTTTATGCAGTAGGAAAGGAAATATGCAGAAGATAAACTGGACAAAATTAAAATCTGCCCTCAGATTAGTTATGAATGATTCACTGTCAGTCTGGAAAGGCACTCTGAATATGGGCTGTTGATATGTCTCTATCTACTGCTGTATTAATGACTTGGATGACAGAATAAGGAAGCACTGATCAAATCTGAAGACACCAAGCTGGAGGGGAATATTTGCAAGCACTTCAGAGAATGGGATCAGAATTCTAAATGTACATGATAGACTGAGGGCGCAATCTGGAGTCTGGTATGAAATTTAGTACAGACAAGTGCAAAGGGCTACCTTCTGCAAGAAGAGAGGAAATGCAAAAATATGAGCTTCAAAATAACTGACTTGGTGGTGTTTCTAAAGAAAAGGAGTCTGGAGCTGCAGTGACCAAAAACTGAGTATGGGTAACACAGTGACCAGAGGAATCTGACTCTTGAAAGAGTTAAGAGGTGTTATAAAGAAGAAGGATTATTCACTCTACTCAGCATTTGCAGGACTTTTGCTCTTTTTTGTGTGCCACACTTTAGGACAAGTTAGGAGGATTACAGAGGACAGAAACAAGATCAGAGGTTTAGAAACTTGTGAACAAATATTAAAGGATTATAATTTAAATTTAGAAAGGGTGTTAGAAGAAGCAACATAATAACAGTACACTAATACTTAAAAAAAACCAACCAAACAAACGGATACAGAGAAAAATAAATCATTAACCTCATCTGGAGACAAGTTGGATAACCCATGAGAAATTGTGACCAGTGAGAGTGGCCCATGAGGAATATCTAGCATAGGGCTAGACACTCTTCTGGGGTTCCCACAGTGCCCGTTGGCAGAGAATATTTTGATGTCATGCTGTGTCTTTCTTAGTGATGTACTTGACAGGCTTGGCTGACTATGGTTCTGGATACCTTTTTCTATGGCAAATCAGTTTGCTGCACTTATTAGTCAGCCAGACATACATCAGCATTCCTCTTTGTGCTTTGCAGGTGTGCTATGTACACTCTATTCCAGAGAAAATTAATTTCTATGCATTTTGGTGCCACGTTTGAAAACATGATGAGTCTCTAAACTTCCCAGACTGTCTAAGTCCCTTTATTATGAAATTCTAACAGAAGATGAAGCCAAGATATTTGACACAAAATGAGAATCCACACTCCAAGAATGGAATGATGTGTTAATGTGGGTGAAACCACTCAAATCCACACAAAATGTCTTTATCCATGAAGAGTTATTAAATGAATAGCTATTTAGCTCACTAGATAAATACTGTGTCTTTAACATTTTGATCCTGAACTTCCACAGAATTTTTAGACGACTTCTTCATGGAACAGTGAGAAATCATAAGTCCAAACCAAAATAACAGCAAGACTAGGATTCAGCACTTTTAACTTCAGCCTCTGAAGGCCTAGGCATCCATTCTCAGTCAGTTGCTTTAGCTCCTTCCACAGTCAAAGCAAAGGCACAGGACCTAGCAGAGGGCAGTTCATTCCACTGTATAATGACTGTGAAAGTTTGGTAGATTAATTTCCCCTCCCAGGTTCTTATTTCTTTTATTATAGAGCTTTGGTGACCACCTTAGACTAATACCTAAAGTTGGGAGAGGTCGATTCTATTATAATTAATTGAGCGTATTGCTTAATCATCTATACTTACACAGATCTGAAGGGTCAAAGACATATGAACATTGATTAATATGCGATAGATATAGAAAGTAAACAGACTTTTAATAGGTTGAAGATTTTAAGAGGCTAGACATGAAGAGATAGAGAAAATTAACTTTGGACTAGAAATATAAAGAAACATCAAAGATAAAAAAAATCCAGCAGGGACCTGAGCAATTACCAAGACAAACGTTTACTGACAAGCCCCAAAACTCCCCAAAGTAGGAATTTACTAAACATGAAGTACATTGCAGGAGTGGTCTGGAAACTAGGACCATGCGTGGCAATCAGTTAGCTGAGGGGAATGTGCTCGAGCTTGTAGGTCACGAACCCTGGGAGGACGAGGAGTGTGAATAGACACAACAATTACCATGATGAGGCATGTTTACAGAGCACAGGGGAGTGGGGGACGGATGGCGCCAAGGTTGGCGCCAAGGAAAGATAACACCTTGTTGTTAATTGATGGTAGTTAACCACCAATCGGGGATTGCCTAGTATGCAAGGCTTAGCTTCAAGAACCAATCTGTTTAAAACGCGCAGCTTCTGAAAGTGTATAAAACCTCGTGCTTCTGTACAATAAATTGACATTTGCTTGCATCAAGCTGCGTCCCGTCTCTTCATTCGCCGCAAATTGGTGACCCCGACGTGATGCGTTTAAGGATCTAACGTGAAGGGCTCTCGAATCGCCTGTCTGAGCGACATGCAGCGAATCCCACAGAACTTTGACTGATCTGCTGAAAGGAAGCAGGAGCCGGCCAGAAATCCCTCCGGAGCTGAGAGGTGAGCTGTGGGAAATCCGTAACGGGGAACCAGGGTTCGTCCCCAGAAAGAGACGTATATGGACTCATGAAGGGTCTTCTAGTCAGATCAGGGAGTCCGTGCCTCAGTCTCCTCAAATGGTGACCCCTGTGGTGGTGTTCCGAAGCCTTGGAAGAATAAGGACGGAACTGGTCGATAAAAAAGACAGCTTGTGGAAGAGGGCTGTGTTCCGGAGGAGACGGCTTGGCTGAACTTGCTGTCTGGACCAGGCGGACAACCTAAACCCCGAGGATAACACCTGTACTCATCGAGACAGGTGAGCAGCCAAGAAACTTTAGAGACTTTGAAAGAATGAAAGTGTGTACAGACAGCAGCCAATTGTATGATGCTGCCGCGGAGGGGAACTCCGTGTCGGGAATGCATTTAGCATCTTGGTGGCAAATTCTGACTACTCTTTGCCAAGTGTGGACTAATTCTACTAACGGTGCTAAACCAGAGGAAGCTGTAAATTCCACCGACAGCGCGACTCTTCTCAAGACACAGTCACCGATGGCGATTCTGTCCACACCTCCTCTGCCCCCAAAGCTTCTGTCACTGATTGCAGCGACCCTCACAACACAGGACCAAGCACGGGAACAGGACAACTCGGACAATGATTTTATTGACACTGATAAACCTTTTGATCCAGGTCCTATAGATCTGGAAAAGGAGCTAGACCTTTCCCCCTCCCCCTCGTCTCTCCTGATGCATTGATTGTATTTTTGGGGAGGGTGAAAGGGAGTATGAGGGATTGGTGGCAGGAATGCAAGTGGGAAACACTTCAGTCATGGGTTTGGGGAGTCGCTATGGCATGTTCAGTATTTTGTCAGACAAATCAACCTCCAGAGTGGCAGCCTGTGCAATACGAGGCTGTTAAAGGGTTAAGCAAAGCAGTGCGGGAAGGGAGGATTCATAATGAGAGAACAACTAGTTATTGTGAAGGAGAATAGGAAAGATAAACATGGTTATCTAGTGTTTAATAGGTGTCTGCATGCTTGTAGAGATATATAGCATTGTAACTGCATGAATGATTTCTGCCCTGAGCCTGGTGGAGCATACAGCTGCGGTTTGCGTCCGGGCTCAGAGATGTAAATAGGGGCTTCTCTGTTATGGTAAAGTGTTTCTCTTTGCATAAAAAAAGAGGGAATGAAGGGAATGACCCCAGAGGTATGTTCAGAGAAGGCATGCTATGTTTTGAACTTTTTGACTGAACCAGCTCTTGTTTGGTGTGCCCTTCCACCTATGTATAATGTTAATCCAAAAGAAGATGATATTGTTTACACTTTGAGTGTCGGTAATTGTCTTTCTGTAGATGCTATTGTAGTGGGAGGCTGTGATGGGAACGTGTCGCAGCCGTTCTTCTCTTATCCGGAGTAACAGCAGGGAAAGCATTAAAGAGTTAAATCACGTTGTTTGGTAGGCAGTTAAGAATGTGAGTCAAAATTGCCACTGCTTTTTGTTGCTGGTTCAAGGATATGGCTGTGAGGATTCTGATGGTATGCGCTGCGTGGATTTTAGGCGCCCCATTGCAGCAACATGTTATCAAAATCTGAGAAAATGTCAGCCTTTTTTGGCATTCATTCAATCAATTGGCAGTATTGTTTGTTTGCTATTACCTTGGTTGCTGTCATGTTTGCAAGGGCCCTGCAGAACATGGCAAACCTGGCACTAGCTGCTCAAAAACAAAAAGGGGAAATTGTAAAATTGTATGGAATAGAGACAGTGGGTTATTTTGACACTGATAATGTCTCAGTTGCTTTTTTATTTGTTCTATTACTTATACCTTGTTTTTACTCGTTCGGTTTCAAAGGTTCTTTTTGTGCAACAGGAAGGGGGAGATGCAGGAGTGGTCTGGAAACTAGGACCATGCGTGGCAATCAGTTAGCTGAGGGGAATGTGCTCGAGCTTGTAGGTCACGAACCCTGGGAGGACGAGGAGTGTGAATAGACACAACAATTACCATGATGAGGCATGTTTACAGAGCACAGGGGAGTGGGGGACGGATGGCGCCAAGGTTGGCGCCAAGGAAAGATAACACCTTGTTGTTAATTGATGGTAGTTAACCACCAATCGGGGATTGCCTAGTATGCAAGGCTTAGCTTCAAGAACCAATCTGTTTAAAACGCGCAGCTTCTGAAAGTGTATAAAACCTCGTGCTTCTGTACAATAAATTGACATTTGCTTGCATCAAGCTGCGTCCCGTCTCTTCATTCGCCGCAGTACATGCTCTGTAGCTTCTGTATGATGAAGACAATAAGCAGTTTTTAAAATAACACAATGAATAGGTCTTCTCTTGTGACCAAAGTGTTAAAGGCTATTAAACTAGTTCTAAACTGGATATGGCTATATCAACAACTTAAATTATGGAATATTGCAATATAAATAGTATAAAAATAAATATGCCAATGTACAAAGGATACATTTTGCTTTCTTGATGATGTAGGCAGAAGTTACCTATGATGTGTTCTATGCTGATTGTTAGAAGATATTTTCCAGAAGAAGCAGTTAGAGAAACATATTTTCATAAAAGAAAATTGGACCCGTTTCATTGTTTCTCCTTGAACTGTGCACCCTACACTGAGAATCTGCAGAACTTCCATTACAGATGGAAATGCTTCTGTAAGTCACCTTCATTAGAGTTGCCCAAAGCAATCACAAGTCTTGAAATGTACTCATGACAGTGGCTTACTTCTAATTCTGTCAATAGAAGACTAATTACAGCACTCTCTCAAACTGAACTTTAATATGACTGTTGGTGTTATAAATTAAATGTGAAGCATGAATTTCTGAACAACAGTATATTCATTCATATATAGTTGAAGAAGCCTTGGCAAAATTTTATTTGGTTCATCACCTCTTTCTTTATTTGAGACACTCTCTGTCACAGGTAGTATCTCTTATTAAGCTGATTTATCTAAGTAATACAACTGGTCACTTCTCAGAAAACAAATTACATTTTCAAAAGGTAAACCAATAGGGTGTATCAGACTGCAGGGAGGTATATCATGAATGACTTAAGACAGACAATCTTTGAATAATACTATGAGTGTTGTGATTAATAGATTAGTAAATTGAGAGCATTACTATTGGATTGTTATTCCGAAGATCATGTTTTGTGCCATTGTTATGTCCTTTATTAAAACTGAGCTATAGATTTGATATATCTCCTATGGCATCAAAGCAGGAGCAGCTTCCATCTGGCAGCAATTGCTTTGTTTTATTTTACTCTGAGACCAATTTAGGGAATTCTAAATTGCCTGTATGGTCAATATTTAAATAAACCAAACCCAAAATAAATTATTATTGGACATACTTTCTATAAAATGCTGGCAACATTCAGAATGTCCTTTATCAGTTATTATGCCCATGCTTTTTTCCAGATAAAAGAAGATACTTTTGCAAGGCTTTTTTCATTGCCTCCCTCCACTCTGTGCTTTCCTGTGCTCTCCTGCCATACATTTTGTGTTTCAACCCTCCCGAAGGCTTACTGTCTCAATAGCAAAAATTATTAAAAAAAAAAAAAAGACTTATCTTTCAGACCTTTTACAGAAAATGTTTTAATGTGTATAGAAGTGTGTGGAATGCGCAAAGAAATCTCTAAAGTAAGTGTTCTGCTTTTACATGCTATTATCAGATGTGTGAAGCAACTGTCTAATGCAATAGAAAAGATGGCAGTTTATGCATGAAGTGGTATGATTAAATATCATTTTACTCTATTGAAACATCCTCATTACTCTCTATAAAATACAGTATTCTCCTTAGCCTGTGTAGAGAGCAAAGGAGACTACAGTGACCTGATGTCCAGGTACCCAGGAATTCATGCAGAATTAATCTACCCTTCCTGTAAGAGCTATTTGTTCAAGTGCTGCTTGGCACCACTTACAATACCTCTAAAAATGTGCTACTGAGGCACTTGCATTAATAGTTTAAATATTAACCACCTCCTATTTACTTTTGTTATATCCTTCATCACAGTAGAAAAAAAGCAGCATGTAGTGAGTGTGTACATGTGTGTTAAAGTTCAAACTGTATCTCAGGAAATGAAAAATAATCCAGTTCCACAAAACAGGTGGAAAGACAGCAGAGATTTATAGAGGATGGGATTGGTTACCTTGGAAACAGGTTTGAATTCTTTCATCAAACAACAAGATGCTCAGCGTTGACCTATTTCCAATTGCTGTGTATGGATTTAAGGTGGAACTTTTTGTGAAGTTTATACAAAAAGGTCTTCCTATAAACACTTGAGTATTTGTGTACTGCTTAAATGCATTAGTTTCCTTTACACTTCTAAGCCTTTGAAGTGAGAAAGAGAGTTGAGAACAGAAAAGCAAAAGTGTAGAAGGATGCGATTATCCCCTTGACAAGATTTTTTTTCCAATGCATTTGAACATTACTTGTGAATACTTAAAAACATTTTGGCCAACATATTATCTTCTTTACAATAATTATTTAATCAATATATGTAAACAATTATTTATGGAAACAAGCCACTCCCTGTCCCCTTACAGAATTTACAACTGAGATAAAGTTAGCATTACTGTGTCTTCCATGACCTCAGCTCAGTTTTCTTTTATTTTTTTAAGAAGTGACATTTTGCATAGCATTTTTGAATGAAGCCTATTACAACTGGCAATCAGTTCTGGTAAGACCTTTAATGCAGTGCACGAGTAATAGAAGGGTAACTTTGACTAAATCAATCTACCTTTCTCATCGTATCCTACTAAACTTCAGAGTACAGGAAAGTGAAAACAGAAAGGATCAGTGATGTATGGATGATATACACATACAAATACAGATAGAGAGCATGTGTATACAGCACCATGTGTTACTAATTTAGGGATCCTCCTAGGTAGTCTGGATGTCAAATCATACAGTGTAAGGCAGTACCACACAGGGATGTGACATCAAATCCCAGAAGCAGTCAGTTTGCATGTCTGGTGCATATGGCAATTATAATTTGGTCTGAACTATTTTGGGTGAATTTATTCTCTGTTCTTTGGCATCATGGAAATCCCAAGCTAGGGAATGAGCAGAAAAAAAAAGAAAAGCCAAAATCTCACCAGCTGAAATTCAACTGAACCTGATGAAGGAAAAAAATAACTGCAAACTGCACAAAGCAATACTGTCAAAATAGGATTGGGCTGCATTCCCAATGTACAGTTAGTTCACATCCTCTTACTTAAGTGATAATGTGATTTTTAGAGCCACTTTTAAGGTTATTGTATATATCATGTTTTCTGAAGCCATCCATTTTTTAGTAACTTCCAGGGATAACCGATTGATTTGTTTGTGGTAGGGTTTTTTTCTTGCAAGGAAATACATTAAAGGTTATACATTTGTAACATACCAAATACCAAGATTTTTTTTCTCTTAAAATTTCTCATAAAACACAGCATGTTCTTTGAAACACCAACTCTTTTGGTATTGCACATAATTTTTTTACAAGGGTTATTACTGGCCCTCATGGTCCTTACTAAGAGTCTGAAAATATTTAAAACACCAAAAAAGGTGTGAAGATACCTCAGAACCTCAACCCATGGAAACAAACAAAAATGGAGTCCTTCGCAAGACACACAGTCCCTTTCACCACGAGGTCTTCCCAGTTTTAAGACAGAGCAAAGTATTTTCTTCACTCTCATCTTTCCGCTCCCCCCCACCCACCCCCCACCCCCCCCGCCCCAGTTCTAGCTTTGGTAATAATATTCTTTTGGAGGCAAAAAGAGAAGATTCTTGGACTGAGACAAATATTTTTAGTTTGGCCACAGAAACAAGACTTGCCCAGCCTGATGATGTAGCCAGCAGCAGTTCAGATAGGATATGCTCCTTACCTGTATACAGGGACCTACTTATCTTCAAAATGCTGGAGATGTATCTGGCAAAGCATAGCTGAATGTTATTATCAGAACATTTATTTCTAAGTCCTTCCTCAGTGTATACTTGTTCAGATCAGACAATTTCTGATACTCTTACAACAGTTTAAAAATCCATCATTAAAATCATTCCTGTGAAAAAAGTGTCAACAATTTGGCTATAATCTCTTTACATTCATAACACCCCCAAAATCCAATAGTTAGCTTTTCCTATTATGTATATGTTACAAGTATAAGTAATAAATTTATTTTACAGACCTCATTCTCATATACTTCTATTATTCTAATTAAATCTGTCTAGTTGAAGATTAACACTTTCCTTCCTAGGACACTAGGACATCTGTCAACAGCATATCACCATAGATTGCATATTAACTAAAGCAGAAATCTTTTGTAATATAACACTTCCATGTTTGTGACTCCATTCTTCCCTATATTCCAGCCCTACCCCACTCCCTGGTCATAGCTCAGCGCAGACCAGCAACACCAAAAACTGGATTGAAATGTAAGACTGGGTTGAAATGTACAGGTGAAAACTGAGATTGGACAGGCTGCTCATCATCAGCACAGTTGCTTAAGCGGAATCGCTGAAACCCAACTATATCTTCAATTCTGAATATTGAAAAATGGTATTCTACTGGTAGATCTTCCAAGTACTCCTTTAACAGTCAGCCATATTTGAAAAGGACAGTAAAGCATTCTAGATGTATAATTTGTGTGAAGTATAGAGAAAATAATTCCACACTATTAATGCTTGAGCTATAAACAATATACTTTAAGTCTTAACCTGCTCAAGGAATACAGTGGCAATGTCCTTTTAATCACCATGAGAAGCATCACACTAACTGAAGTTCTTCCAGATACTTTAAAAACCCAGTGTCTCTGTCTCCTTTCATGTGTGTAAGACACCAAATGTTGGATGTGCTTTGCTCAACAGACACTGGTGTTTGTTATGTTTCTAGTTTATACTGCATTTGCCACCTGTTCACTAAGTTACAGATACATGACTACACAGTATTGTGTTTAAATAAATGTATATTGTTAATTAGCAATGAAATCAAGCAAAGCAATAAATGTCTGGAGGAAGAAATAAGCTCAGCTCCAGTGTATTTTATTTTCATTTTTAATCTCCACAGTTTTATAGATGTCAGAAGGAATATATTTTGACATGTTTTTACTGTGAACATGACATTTTGTCTTAGAACCTTTCTGGAATTTTTTTAAAACGTGACAGGCTTATATTCTTGAACCCCATCCCATGGAGGTTTAAAGCTCTACTGATGACGTCAAGGATACTGGTTCTCCAAGAAGTTTGGCCAGCCATGGCATATGCCCTGGCTGAGCAGGCAGATTCTTGCAGCTTCTAAATACAACTTGCTCTAGCTTTAAATTGCTGCTGGGCAACACTGCTCTTTCGTGTCACGGTGAACTAGCACAAAATGTGCATGCTGCTTGTCAGCCATCAGTGAAGAGGGAGTTTCCCAAAATGGAAAATGGCTGGAATAAGTACAGTCAAAGCTGCTGACATGATGCAAGCCCATCAGAACCACTTGATTTCTCAATTCTATTTCTTCAAATATTTCGTACCATTTTTCCTATCCTCCTTAAGCACAGTTCTCACTCTTAAACCTCCTCTTTCTTACAGCCATTTAATCTGGCCCTTTTATTTTCTCATGCTTTTTCTTCCTTATTTTATTGTCATCTCCCCAAAAGCCAGAGCCCAAATAAATAATCTACATACCCCAAATATCCTAATTTACACCTTTTTGTGTGCAGAGAACAATCAGAAAACTACAATAAAATAATTAGTCACCTGATTTAACAGAAAAGACATTCCATTTGTTCTTCATTCCTTTTGCTTCTTTAATCCTGTGTAAATCCTAAGCAAAACTGAAAGACATTCCCAGCAGAACTCATTGCTAAGGCTCTGAAGGAAACTGTGTACTCCACTGTAAGGTATATATACATTCTTTACAGAAATTCTCTTTCCACTCCCTAGTTTCCTTGTATTCTTTTATGAATGCAGAATTCAGTTAAAAAAAAAAACAACAAACCACCAGGAAATGGTAATCAAAAGAAATGTTAAAAATGCTGATTAACTGCTGAATATTAAATAAGCAATACTCCAAGCATTTGTATTTTTCAGACACTTAATTAGGAAGGACTGGCTGATTTCATCCTTGATGGACTTAGCTGAAAATGAGAAAGCAAAAGACATTTAAAACCTGATTTTTAACAATGTGGAGAACCCTCTGCAGCAGGTTCTTATGTGTATAAAATTGGCCATGGCTGTAAAAAATCAAAAAAATCAAAAAGCAGAGCAACCAACATAATGAATCAATAGTTTTCAATTAAGTATACCTAGGAAAATGTGATAGTGCCTTCAGCATAAACAAAAAACTTTGAAAAGCAATACAGTAAAAGTGAAGGTAATGAGATCTGTATTGACTGATTGATTTAATAACGCTTAAAAGTGTATCCAGGCACTTGTGTTTATAAGCATTTTCCTCCATGGCTTTCTTAAGCAGAATGTATTGAGTTTAATTTTCTGTTCAAATCTTACTACATAAGAAAGAATCGGTGTATTTCCTGAAGGTTTTGATTCATAGTCATATCAGTGATCCCTAATAAAACCAACTAAAATATATACAAATGTCAAACCAGTTACTTTATGATGTCTTTCCCCTCCTTGTGACTTCTACTGCTAGAAGATCTGTTTTTTAAAAACTGAAATGAGGCTCATTAGTCCAAGTCTAAGAGAGATTTGTGTTGACTCCAATAAAATAAAGCAGTCTTAACAAGGTAAATAAGCACAGGAAACACAGAAAAAAAATTGGATGTGTACATACATCATGGAATAAGAAATCTAATGATTCAGGTATTATACTAAATAAGAATGAGCCTACATTACAATTTGCCTTGACACGTTTTGCAGCTTTACAGCTTAATTTTTATTCAATTCCTCCAACATCTTTATTAAAGAGAATGAAATCTAGAAACTGGTTTCAACACACTGTATATTGGTAAGACTGCTGCACATCAGAAGACATTTGCCTTTAACTAAGGCAAAACCCATCTGCATGTAATAAAGCTGTGACAGGGACCCTTGCAGTCTGTGGGATTCTGCAATAACATCTGAATCCAACATGGACACACAGTGCAACTTTACACTTCAGAAAGCTCCCCCAGTTCTGCCTGACTGGCTAGGCACAGACCAAAGCAAGCAAGGTCTGTCCATGGCTGGGGAATAAGCTGTCTGCATGTGAAGCAACTTTAGTCTGGAAGCAACAAAATCTAACTTAAGAACTTGCTCTGTGTAGGGTAACAGGACAGAGAAGCATGGGAGACGATGCCTAGCTGGCCTCACTCTGCACACCTCATGGAAATATGAACCACCTTAACCTACAAGTAATTTAACCATAAGCCTTTACTTTCACCACCTTTCTGCAACTCATGGGATGAACTTGAGTACTTGAAATTCTTCCTTGAGAAAGCAGTGTGGGTTACTAGCCGTGCTCAGGGAGATCTGAATGTGTTCTTACAGCAGGGTGCTGTCCATACAAATGGGGATAACTGTGATTTTCCATGTCACCCAGCACTTCCTGGATAGCACGCTTCTTTGCTGCTTCAAGCTGAGTGTGCTTTGAAAGTGCATTCTAGCCCTTAATTCTCAGGAAATGATTTTGTGGAGAAAGGACTGTCATTATCAGCTTCAGCTTTGTGCTATGAATATACCAGATCAATACTGAAGCACCCTTGTTTGGTCTTTTGCTGCATTGTTCTCAAGATAACCTTTGCTGTTAGAACAGTCAACTTCAGCAGTTTGTTACATCAAATCAGACGGAAATGCAAGAGAGCTGCTTCACAGACTTTCCAGTAATATGTCTGTGTCCATTAGCAGGCTCTGGCAGGCCCTAAGTGAAAAAAGAACCATTCCAAGACTTGTTTAAATGCATTTCACAAACCTACTTCTACTTCATGAGGTGCTCTCAGTCTGCAGCATTCTCCTTCCTAGCAAAAGCCTTTTCCCTTCCCCCTTTATCCCTTCCCTTGAAACATTTCACCAGTTATGTGAAGAGCAGATAAATCCCATTTTTAGAAACAAAGTCTCAATAAGATGCTGGTGCTCTGGACCGAGGTGAAAAACTACAAACATCAAAGAATGTGAAGATGTCAAGAGGCTAGAGGGTACAGAAGATAGACACAGAGTAGTGAGAAATTATTTTTAAAGAGCTGCAGTGGAGACTAGGGAGACAAGTCAGTATGAGGGGATGTATTAATTAAAGATCAATAACAGAAATACCAAATAAAGAAAAGTTTCCAGCAGTAGTTCCCCAGTGATTTTGGTGTGTGAGCCCTCCTGCTCCATCCTAGTCGCAGTCTGAAGACAGGTCCTCAGGCTGCAGGGGGATGATCCATGCTGCCTTATTCCCCAGCCCTCACTCAGCTCCCCCGATGAGTGGCATTTTCTGGCTCTTGCAGGTCCCTGTAATACCTCCTGCAGCCCTGTGTCCTTGGCTCCCACTGTGGGGACTGTGCCCCCCAGCAAGAACCCTTCACCTATGGCAAAAGGTGACTTGAGGAAAGCTATGAAGGATGTCTGATCACCTTCCAGTCCTTCTCTGCTAGAAATCTACTTTACAATCTACTTTACAAATAGCTACCACTTTTGACAAACATCTTTGCTTCTCCTTGGCTGACTTGGAGGACCTATTCCTTCCTTCAAATTCCTTCTTTAAAAAACTCCTTTCTGTCTACTTGGGATTTTGCATCCTCTCCAGAAAGGAGAGAGGGCCTTAGATCATTTGGTCCCTCTGCACTCCCTGTTTGCTGTGTGGGACAGCACTTCTGGTCTCGTTAAGAGAGCCACAGTTCTGTCACCCTGTGGTGGTGCCTATACCCCACCGCTCTGGGCCCCTCTATAATCTCAGGAATTCCCGCTAGGCCTTGGCCTTTGTGGAACAATTTGAGTGCTTAAGTGTCCCTTGACAGCACCAGGAACTCTTGCACGGCTGAGGTGGGGAACAGCACCGACCGTACCAGGAACTCCTGTTGCCCGGCCAAGACAGGGAACAAGAATGGGAATAATTAGTCATTCCCTGATGGCCCTGGAACATTCCTTACCTGAATCGTAGCCCAAGTGGAACGGTACCATTGTTACTAGAATTTTGAAAGATTAATGACCCACATTGTGTCCAGAATAGAAATTTATGGATGACTAAAGCCAGTCATCTTGTGACCCTATGAACAGTGGTCCCAGGTGAGACCCTTTGAGCTTTCCTGGACCACAGCAGGCTGCGACCAGCATCTCCCTCTGCGCGGGACACCTCGCAGAACTCACAAACCCTCAAGTCTGCAAAAACTGGAGAAGCGTCACTGAAAGCTGGCATTGGGGCCTGGGTTGAAATCTTCTACTCCCTGAGGCTCAACTCTCACCTGTTGAAAAATGCTGAGACATCTGAAAGCAGTATTTCACTGAACTTGATGGGAACTTTTAATGGGTATACCTCTATTTGTGTCTGTGTGCATGTGTGTGTGAACTGATTTAGATACCTCATAGCAAGTCTAGAATGAATGTTACCATCTCAGATCTGTAATTAGATTTAATCTAGCTGCACTAAGCTCTATGAGGAGTTTAGAAAGCAGGGGGGTCTACTCTGAACCTCGTGACTCAATAGGAGGTCTCCCTTACCCTTGTACATCTTTGTTCTCTGTGTAAAACATTCTAGCTCGATTCTAACTCTTGTTTTTCTTTGCATGTTTCATCCATATAGTAAGTTATAGAGTGAACTTTGCCATCAAACTTTGTGAAGTCACACTCCCACAAATTCGTATTAAAACTATTCTAATACCTTTGATGGTGATTCTTTAAGTGACCTAAACCACCCATCTGTGACACACACCCCTGCACAGTTCCCTTCTGCCTCCTTGGATATTTCACACTAAGCTGGCAGGACAGCATTCGTAAGCTCTGACCGGATTTTCCTTATGTGACCTTACTGGGAAAGAGAGAAATATTTAAGTATAGAACTGGAATTAAAACAAACTAAGCTTTAGCTCAAGGCTTGCAGTTTACATAGATAATCTTATAAAAGAGATTGTAACACATCCCAGATTTCTTGAAAATATGAGCCCTGGAAGTTCTCTGCTTTGGAAGGGCAAAACTGAAGATACCTAAACAGGTATTTAAATTTTAAAACCTTGACTTAACTGTGAGGAAACATCAGGCTTTGTTTTCTTAGCAGCACACTGGATCTGGAAGACTGTTGTACCGTAGTAGACAGTATGAAAAGCCCTGTAACAACCTCAGATAAACCCAGACTTCCCCTCTAGCCATTGTACCCATGCTTTTGTTTATGTATCTAAGCTCTGACTGCAGTAATTAACCCAGTGAAGAGTCTCCATGGAGACTGAAAAGTCATTTTAAACGCCCATGACTTTCAGAATATAAATCTGTCTTAACAGATATTGCATGAATTTTCAGCTAGAGGCAACATTTCCTGGTCAATCTTGGTTACTTTCATATTTTCTGTAGTCTACTCACATAAATACACTCATACACAACAAAACACTGTGAAGATTATAAAAGACGAATAGGCCTTTGTATTAATGATGAACTACCAATATTGATTTTCCTTGATCTATGAAGGAAATGTCTCTAAATCTGCTTAGAAATATAACTTTAACTGCTATAGGGTTGAGCATTTGTGGTTTAAAAGCTCAGAAAAATGTAGGTTATAAAGGCTGTCATAAATAAGGAAAGAGGCTTTCTAATTCAATTTCAATTCTAATTCTAATTTCAAATTGTGCATCTGAAAATATAATACAAAAGTGATATTAATTATTTCTCCCAACTTTTCCACAGCTTACACATATGCAATTTCAATCTTTGTCTCTCCCCCCACCCCCTTTTAGTTTCAGAGGCAGGTTTCTGATGGGTGACTTGTCACTGGGTCTTAATGATCTATTTGCTGATTGTCTCCCAGCAATCAAAACTGCAAGGACGGATATTAAGTACATCAAAGGAAGGTTTGCATCCCCATCCCTTCTGGCTGGTTCATATTTGTTCTCTCCTTTTCTCCCAGAGGTGGTAACATTCAGTTCTATTATCTCCTTGTTTGTAGCAAGCAAGCTGTAATATGCAGGCTCCTCTCACTGACTAGCAGCAGAAACTGCTGAAGTCCTTTCTTCAGAATTGTTTTGAAACAATTTATTTGTGTTTGTGTTTTGGTTTTTTCTCTATTTTTGCTTCCTTTAGGACACTTTGCCTCTGCTAATGCATAGACATAGCTAAGTGCGAATTTCATGTGTTCAATTAACATGGATTTCCTACAGAATTTTGCCTTCCAGGAACGACAGGAAAAACAAACACCTCACATGACAGATGCTGGTTCTGTCGTTTAGAATGTCTGAAAGGCACAGTTTAAAACACAGATATGGAAAAACTGGGGACGTCATGCAGATTTGTCCCTGTCAAACTGGGCCTGAAATCAGTTTTGTCAGTATTATGGTTTTCCAAGGGATCCATTCCCTCCCAATTGTTTTTTATTTGATATAACAATTTCTCTTCACTTGCTGTGAACAAAGCACTGTAAATAGGTATTTATAGTGCAAGTGGCAGGAGGCAGTTTAAGATAAAATACATTGATTTATTCTTCCCCTTGGAGTATGTTCCTTTTAAGATATGAACTCATGGCAGAGCATGTTTGTTACAAGTAGAGGGAGCGGAGAGCTTATGAAAGCCTTCCCTACTGGGAACATAGAACAGCTACAACTCTTCCCATGAGCGTACATGTAAATCAAATTTTAGCTGATTTTTAAAAAATCCCAGTGGTAGCAAGAGAGAGGGAAAGGTAGGGTGAGGTCCCTGGTACTGTTAGAGCTGAGCTGATATGCAGCAACATCTGCTTCCCCACACTGCTCAGTGTTTCCAGGAGTTATGCACAGACTCTGCACCTTCTAATTCCCTTTCCCCATCTCCACTGAAAACTTAGTTCACAATCCCCTGCTGAAGCACTAATGTATAGATGAAATATTTGTCACGTGGTCACTGCTTAACTGCTTACAATGAACATCCTTAAATTGCTGAGGCTATGTATGCTACATTTTGTTACAGGGAGAACTGCAATGACTTTGCAGAAATAATTTATATTTAAAGTTTATACTGTGTGAACAAAGCACTTCACAGTGATATCCAAGTTTGAGTGGAGCAAATTAGCTTAAGTGTTGTAAACAGTATTATCCTAGAATCTCACTGTGGTATCTCAGCTTGCATCTTTCTGTGCAGCGTTGCATTACACAGTGAAGGCAACAGCAACATATTCAGACACTTAGATGGTCCTCAGTTGTTTAGTGGCCAGCACAGAGGAGGATTAAAGCAAAAGACAGTCCCTCCTCTGGTGCCTCTAGGGAGTTTTATAAGCAATTTGTGACCTCTAAGGCTCATTGTTTTCACTACCATTTCTGCAAGGGTATCACATGATGTCTGGAGAAAATAAGTGCTGTTGAAGTACGTTTTCTGCTAAAGCCTATTTAATAAACACACAAAACCTTGGCCCAAAAAGAATATGGGCTTCTATTGCCTACTTATTCTCCAGAAAGAGAAGGACCCCAATGCCTCTTGTATGGTGGGAAACATGAGAGAGCATTGGGTAGAAGTAGAGCCTCCAAACTGGATTAACAAGATATTTTACCTGCTTTTTCCATATTTTATAATAACTCTATATTCAGAAACCTAGAAATTCGGAAACTATTATTTGTATTTAACATGCTGTCCCTGCAAAAGGGACAGACAGGTTCTTTTAAGGATCCTTGCAGAATGGTGATGGCACTGAATTGTGGTTACATGTAAAGCTTTATTTTCTTAACAGAATTTTATAATGAGTATAGCACAGAATTTATTATTAGAATGGCACAAAATTTCTACACACAGAATCAATGTAGTACAATCTATAAATAGTGTAATACAGAATTTATATTACAGCTTAGCTTATAGTTTCTAATCACCCAGTCCTTGGAGGACGCAGATAATGGCCAAAGCATCCCTGGCTACTGGGCATTCCTGGATTTCACTGTCCAGCAGCAGCTCCAGTCCAGGTTCCCCACTTAGGACTTGTAACTGCTTAATTTCATGGACAGTGCTCTGGATGCTGTTACACTTCCCTGTTCTGTGATGGGGTCATCACCACCTGGTTGGCCAGGTGCCTGGGACTTTCAAGGCTTGTGATGAAAGGAGTAATTGGCCTAGCACCCAGGAACCCCTTAAGGCTGGTGGGGAGAGGAAGAAGAAATCTGCTTGGTTTGTCTACTTGGTTCACAAGCCCTTTAGGGCATGATAATAAGGGCAAAGAGAACGAATATGTGACCAGCTCAGTCACAGAGAATAGTCGTTTACCTTATAAAATGGTGTTAGTCACACTAACTGTATTACCAGGGGTTGGGAGCAGTGGGTACCAGTCACACCTGCATATGATAATAATAGATTTCCTGATGTAAACTCCTTCTTGACTCTGTAGCCTTGGATTTTTTGTAACAATCTGACAGAGCTAGGTTGTAATGCTTTTACAGGTCTGTTGGATTTGTACCAGTCATAGTCTGTGTCCTGAGCTTCCTAAGAAGCTGAAATATACAGTTCTTCAAGTAACATATAATCTGCTCTGGTGCTCCGCTGGAATCTACCACCATAATAGTTTTAAGATCTGTTTTACATCACTGTTCATGACTTCCTTGAAACTAAAATTTCCAAAATTTAAATTGTTCATGCCCATCATTATTAAGCATTCACTACAAATGTCTTAGTTTAACGGCAAAGACCTTGCAATACTCTGAAGAAAACACTGCTTCATATGCAGACCAGACCTAAATAGCATTGTTATGCTTTGAAAAGAACAACTATTACTGGGTTACATTGCCATGTCACTTTGCAGCTTGGGTTTCAATACAAGAAAACTGACAGCACTTCTCCTGCTTGATCAGAGGGATGGATTCCAATAAAACTTGTACTCACCCATGTACAGCCTGTATCTCACATAGCTATCATCCTTTTAAAACTGTCAGTGCTTGACACTAAACAAGCCATGTTGCAACCAGATGCAAAGGAGAGAAGGAATCAAAAGCAGCGGACCTAGCAGAAGAAAGGAAGCAGCCTGAGGGGAGCAGAGGTGGGAAAGCTAATGAGGGAGAGGGAACTCAGTTAAACTTCTTCAGACTGACCGCAAGGCTGTATGCTACTTTGCTGCTGACTTGCATGGTCTCAGTTTTGTTGGCTTTTTGAACGAATAACCTCCAGGCTGCATGAACAAAACTGCAGCCTTTAGAGCTACTGACATACACCCTGACCCACAGAACTGCAAATCTGAAATCCTCCAAAGGAACAGCTCCTTCAACAAATCTCAAGATTTGAATTTAGTGCTGGGGCTATGATATTCCTCTGAAGTCAAGAATAGCAGGTTTAGAGTATTAGAGTACAGAGAAAAGTAAATCTTCTGCAGCTTGAACTGAGATTGGGAATTGTTTAGGGACATTACTGAGTCACTGATAAGACTCACATGTAGTTGGCTGGCAGCAGAGCTTTCATTTGGGAATGCCAAGCAATGGTGTAACTTTGTCAACATGCATAGTTACAGGGAGATAAAAAGAATATTTTAGTTACTGTTCAGCCAATAAAAATTATCATTGTCACAAGATTTAATGACCTTTATTACTAACAAAAATAAATATTGTGAGTTGATGATAACATGCCATGTTGATAATTTGTTTCTTGTGCTAATGGCTGTGTCTATAAATTAAAGAGACAGACTAGAATAAATATAGGAATCAGTCTTCCATGTACCTCCTTTAGCATACAGTTATAGTACCATGCTTAAGTTTGTTTATCTTCCTAGTAAACTCCAGCAGCTCACCTCTGGAGGCCTCTCAGAGGCATTTTCTACTTTAACATTTTTAAAAGTACAAGCTTTATTAAAGGAAAAAACCAGACTAAATTGCAAATCTCATTAAGAGTATCTTACCATGGTCTAATTAAAGGAGAGCGGTTCAGCATGGCAGCATTTAGATGTTAATCTGATGATCTGGTTTGCTTTCATCTGCCTCAGTGTAACCTTTAGTGACCTATGTGAAGCATAGCAGGATCTGGTACAGAATAGAAGACACCTCCTCTGTTTAACAACAGTTCTCTAAATGGCTATCTATATTGCTTCATCAGCCATGCAACGAAACTCCACTGTGGAATTTCCAGTCCTGGAAAGCAAATTTATGTTCACACTGTCACATCTGCACTATTATTATTAATTATTTATATTCAGTTCACTTAGGTGAGAGATAACAGGCAACAAAATATGTATGTTTTGTTTCTTGCTGTGTGATTATAAAGAGAGTGGGCAGAAACTCACAAGCTAGAGGGAAATCCTGCCAGATATGCTCCTGAAAATCGGAACTCAAGTATGGGCACAGTTAAGCCAGTTGAAGATAGTATCCAGTCATGACTGGCAGTTTGTCATGCTTTCCCCAAAAAAAGATTTTGTTGATTTCCTATCAGACGGGACTGCCACATCTTTATGAATGAGGAAAAAGGGCCTAGGAAAGGAGTGATGCAGCCTTCCTTACTACTGACCAGCTCTAACAAGAAAAGAATAAATTAATACCCAGAACTGCAGCCCTTATCTCTATGGGTTGGATCTGTAGAGGAGGTGCAGCCACATTTATGATGTAGTTACCAGTCTGCAGCTGGTGGTAACAGGGAGGCTGCAATCCATGATGCTGCAGTAAGTCATGTCTAGTTATGGCCAACAACAGTCCTAATCAATTATCACGTGAACTGAAATAAATTAAAACAACAACAACAAAACAAGCAGTTATCTAAGCCACTCACTAGGCCAGTTAGGTCCAGTGAAAGTCAATGGTGAATCCCTTATTACTGAGCGTATTACTGAGATTAGCTCCACTGAGCCACTGGTGGCTGAGTAGGATCTGGGTGAGTGATTGCCATCAATGACTTCATGACTGCTGCTGAATCTCAGATTTGAGGGAAAAGAAAGACATGGAGCAGCCTAAGAGAATAATGTCCATGCAGTATTATTCTTATTTCAGCATCAATATGGTCTGATGCAGCTGAGGACAGCTGGATGACCACCCTGATACTGGGTGGTTACCTAGTGTCCAAGAAAACGTAAAATCTGTAGTGAAGGAGGTTCAAGGGGGTGTAGGGCCTTCTGCAGAAGTGCTCAGTCCTACAGCAAAATGAATGAAAGGAGCAAGTGTGAGTAAGGGCCAATAGGACCAAGAACGACATAAGGATAATTTCAGCGTCACAAATGTGTTTCTTTCTATGGTTTAAGAACATGAAAACAGGAAAGAAAAAATTGTCATGAAAACTTAACGATTGTCTTTCCTGATTAACTGCTACAATGCGTGAATCATTTTTTTGACAGTAAACCTACTGTCATGATGTTATGATGAGGTTTGAACTTTATATCAAAGGTTTGCTATTTTCAAGACAAAAAAACCCTTCCATAAAGATTTGCATAAATTTCCATGTGTGCTATAAGTATTTAAATTCAGGGTTTACTAGAAAGAAAAAGGTAAGAAAATATCATATCTTCATCAAAGAAATGCTGTCCACGCTACTGTGTTGTTTAAACCTAACATTAGATATGTTATCAGAAGAACCTTTAAAAAAGCAGGCATGTTCTTTTTTATCACCGAGAGCTTTACAGGAAAACCTAAAGCCATGTATTTGGCAATGTCAGTGATAAGAGAAGGTACTTTCTGGCACATCCAAAACTTCAAGCAACAAATAAATCATTTGGATGACATTAAATATTTTTTGTTGGTATGTCATGAGTGATGTGCTGAAAATTACAGAAACCTGTAATTAAAAATATAAACTACTTGCAACATTTTCTTATCATCTTATCATTATAGAAGTCTTTTTTTTTTATTTTTTCCCCTGGGAAGACTCAGTTGTAGCACATGTTGCTCCTCAACTCTCTAGGGATATGCTCTACCTTTGAGTTTGAAATGCAGAGATACTCCTATTTTTGTATGTGCTGGGAGAAATATTGTGGATTACTTTAGAGTAGGTCTGTGAAATTGGAAAGCATGTAGGTGGCTTGAGCTAGCACCAGTTTAGCATTTGTGAGCCAAAGTTTGATTTGAGGAAAAAGATGTCATCTCACAGAACTAAGTTTTCAATTTATTGTATCAGGAATTCCATACCAAAAAATGAGTGAAAAACAGCTAAGCAAACTGACCTGGAATAGAGGTTTTTAAAAATATTTTAAATTATATTTGGCCCACCAAGAATAACTTTTTGATAAATGTCTTGATACTATTTGAGTGAGAGATTATTTTTATTTCTTTTTTAGAAAACATATCTAATTTGCCACTGGCCTTAGTTCTTCTTACAGGAAGAAAAAGTGAAAAGAATTTTAGGGTCATTTTATGTATAACAAAAGCCTCATTTCCAATAGTGAACTTTAAAAGGGAAAACTGTGACTTTCATGTAATTGCAACAACTAACAAAATTCCAAATTGTAAAATGTGGTTTTGTTCCCTATATTTAAGTCTGTAAAGAATACCACCCTCCCTTTCCCTTTATGTGCATCCATTTTGCAGATGAAAGACTTGGACACAAACAAAAAAGTATACCAAACTGTGATTCTTTTGAAATATTAATCTCTGAATTTCACCTTCTTCTTTTCACTGAATATAATTTGTGGAATATTAGCATTTCATTCTTTTGTTTTAAATAGTAGAATGACACAAAACTATCCACCTGTGTGGAACTTCTTGCACCTGCTTGGCTGAAAACTATAACTATGTCAAAAAAACAGGGAGTCTGCTTAAATCTTTGTCCATATCAAGCCCAAGTGAATACATTTAATATCAGCATGCTCCAAGGGAGTATTTTTCCAGCCAGCTTTAGCTGCATTGCCATGTGGAGGTTGCTGTCAACTGCATGGCAGACTCTCGCTTTATGTGTGGATTGCCAGTGGACACGATGCAGCACATTTTTAGTCAGAGCCTCAAAGGATAAAGCTCCTGAGGACGTGCACAAGGAATGCCACACATGGCTTGTGTCTGTGCAGCAGAACTGCACAAATTGTGCTGCATTTCAGGTCATGTGTTTTAGCAAATTTGCCTAGAAACAGTTTCCAGATTTCTTCCCTAATAGACATCAAATAATGGATTTTCCTCAAATGATAGAACTAAGCTCAATATTAAGAGGTAAAAGAAAAATAGCCTGTCTGTAGAACAAGTGTGTGCTGAGCATGAATATTAGGCTAAATGAGGTGAAAGCAAGAAAAAGGTATCTTTTAGGACATATGCCCTTTAGAAGTGCACATAGCAGTGCTGACATTAACTTAATGGGCTTAATTTGCTTGTGGACTTCTTACATTCACCCATTAACATGCTAATGTATTTTCCAATTTCATTTTTTCTCTTAATGACCATTCAAAAAATGCCATCATGTCTTTTATTAGAAGAGAGACACAATGGAACACAGAAAAAAGTATTTGTAGTGCACTGTAGCCATACCTACTAACTTCTAGTTCACTTCAGGTGCTAAAAGGAAAGAAAAAGCTAATAGTTTGAAGAAATAGAACCATTTTTTCCACAATGTCCTAGAATGACAACTAGCACTGCAATATCCAGTAAATCCAGCTGCCAAATGCCATGTTGTAGTGAATGCTCATATTTTTAAAGCCTTAATTCTGAATGTTATCTTGAATTCATAGTAGCGTAGTTACTTTTTAAGGTTCTGCTTTAAAACACCCTCAAAACATACCTTGAAAAAATTTAATTCAAGACATGTATATTATAGGAAAAAACCCTACATTTCTGGTAATGGCTGAACCCATATTGCACAGCTCAGGACCTGCTCTGGTCTTACCTGATGGCTACTGATTAATTTCTATTGTTTTTGCCCAGACCAGTTCCTAATAACCATCCTCCATGCATTATGAGCATGGATGAAGGATGTACAATCAGCATTTCATTCTGTTGGCTTTAATTTTAAATTAACCTAATTTTCGCGCTGTTCTTAGCATATTGATTTGTAGTAAATTCTGCAAATAGTTCCTATAGAAATACGGAAGTAAACACAGCACAATAGAGTTCTTAAAATCACAAATTTCTTGCTGTATTCTAAGCCTCTGTCTCCTACATAAAATAGGCAGTTTATATACCTTCTGCCAGCTGATTCCTTCTCAAAAGTAATGTGCTTGAGCAGACTGTTGAGGAGGACATCTTTAAATGAAAGCAGAGAAAAAAGCAAGAGAAAAAGAGGAAAGAGAAGTATCTTTCATGGAATACTCTCTGATTTTCTCAAGAAAATGTGTAACCATAATCGTTTCCAATGGCGACATTAAAAAATATGCATTATATAATTTTTGAGAAATTATTTTTTAAAAAGTGAGGGGTGATGAAGTTTTTCCTAGGATGCTGTTCTCCCTGCTCCCCTAGGCCTCAGCCCAAAAAGCAGGAAGAACTTATTCTGTAGATCTTGACAGGCTGACATAACACAGACTGTCTGAAAACTTTAATAATTCAAAGCCTGATAGTTCCTTCAGCTTTGTGTGACTCCGAAGGAAGCATCGCTGAAGGCAATAAATCACTGGGTGTACATAGAGCAGAACTCTTAGCAGTACCAACTCAAGCTTTCTCTTCCCAAAAGTTTTTGAGTCTTAAGAAAATCTTATATTTGGATTACAATTTTTGTTGTTAATGTAATTTGCAATCTTTAATAGTTTTTTTTTGTTGTTTTAATTTGGGAAGGTAACATGAATGTTTCCTGAAGTGTATGCAGCATGGTTGAAATCTATTGGACCTTCAAGTCATTAGTCATTTAGTCAAAACTTTTAGTCAAAACCCTTTCTCAGCCTCATAGAGTGGTGCAAATGCCTGCCTACTATACTGTTGCATATATTGGTGCTAATAGGTTTATATAAAATTACAGATGCTGATTTTTTTTTTTTAATGTAAAATGTTCATAGTCAAATCAAATACAGAATTTCTCACAGCTGAATAGATTCATGCTTACCTAGACCTGTTATCTAGAAATACGACTAGCCATTGTCAGCCAGGCTTCAGACAGAAAGAAATGCCCATCAGTACGAGTACAATCACTTTGAACTAACTGCTTTTAAAAAATCATCCCAACAGACATTTTAATCCAAACTCCTTCATCTAAATCTAAAAGGTACCTGTAGATTCATTGTCCTGACTGCAGTGCAGTTTCTAGATCAAGGCTCGGAGCTGATGTGATCTGAGCTTGGATTTGGCCCATTGCACACATACATAAAATGGCACCACTGCCTTCAGAGGCACATTTATCACAGAGGAAAGCATATTAAGCCTCAGAAAGGCTTAAAATCTCCCACTTCCTCCCCTCAGATCTTTCACAAATGCACAGACACATGCGCATAGCCATGCCTGCTTTTCTGTAGCACTGCTAATTGCGAGTTTTAACTTCTCTCACATTCAGAAGCAAGCTGTGGTTTTGTAATTACTATCAAAATTGAAGCATGGGCTCATCAAAATCAATTATCAGCTGTGAGATGGGAGGAATAAAACAGAGAAAGAACAGCAGGGCAGGAACTCGGCTCGTGAAATTAAAAATAAAAATAACAAGTAAATCTATGTCTTATCCTGACAAGTGAGGCACTCTGTCATCCCTTTCATCATGCCAATGACTGCTCAGTAGCTCTTGGCACATAATAACGCAATCCCTTCTGTCCACCAAACTTCTATAGTAGCTGCCAACTCTTCATACAGCTTCTAGATAAAAATTATGGAAAAAATAATGTTTCACAATTTAAGATTCTATTTATTAAATACATATCTATATTAATAGGTATCTAAAGATATCTATTAAAATTCTATTTAAGAACTCCATAGCTTTTCAATATTTTCTTGTTTCATTTTACAGGGGCTTTATTTTTTTTTCGTTAGCTAGTATGAAGCCTAGTTACTTTTCACCAGCAGAAAAAGAGTGCCAACCATACCAGATCTAGGAGGATGGAAAACAAACAGGTAGGAAAATTAACAATAAGTACTCATATTTACACTTGCTATAAAGAAATCTTTGTGTTGGGAGGAAGCTAGATAATACATGGCATGCTATCTGGTTTGCCCAGAGATGGGGCAATGAGATCTGCAGATTACAGCTGGTCCTAGTCAGCCATTATCACCCAGTTAACCCACTACTTCAACAGAATCATGCCACGGATGAGGAACAGCAGAGGCAAAGCAAGAAAGTGCTTCAGCTGGCAGGTCCAGGAAGCAGTGGTGCTGGCAGCCACAACTGCAGGTTCAGCTGGGAGGTTGGTTGTACTCCTTGATTCCCTGTTTTTGCTAATCTTTCACAGCAGCATCTCTGAATAACACTTTCAGCTACCTCCTATTAGGTAGGAGATTATGTCTCATGCTGCTGAACAGAGCAGTACTCACAAATGTGTAACAGCAAGCACTCAGCATGATGCCTCCAGCTTGTACAAAATGGGCAGAACATCCCTTTGGCATAAGAAGCCACAATGAGCAAGCGTGTCTTCTTTGAGTATCAAGCAGAGACTCCTCTCAGATACATTCAATTGTCCAAAAGCTAGTTGTCTGGTCTATACTAGTTATGTAAGCTTACTGATTCCGTATAAATGGAAAGAGCAATTTGGTGTAGTCACATAGATAACTGATGGAGAGAAGGTTGGACAGACTGGAGCTGCCTATTTCCCCTGGAGGAGTGTGAATGACTACATCCCTAGCACTCACACAGGAAATGTCAGGCAACCCAAGACCCCATTTCTTGTAGAGCAGAACCAAGCTAAGGTTCTCAGTTCATATTTTCAGAGTGGTGAATGACCAGGCTTAGCATATACAGACCAAGAAAAACTCCAGATGTGGAAAGCAAAGGTGCCTCGTGGGTTCAGTGACACTTTCTACCACAATAAGTAGAAGAGTATGATAAAGAAAATGTTGGGTTTTTCTACAGAGTCTGAGGTTAGGCAACAATTCCTGTTAGAAACAGGCATCACAGCATCACTGCCTTTTACTTTACTTTCACTGTTCCTTAGTTTGCCTTTCCTGAAAGAAGTACACAGTAATGCTATCTTAAAATAAACTTAAAAAAAAAAAAAAAAAAAAGTCAAAGAAACATACTGAACAAATCACACAAACTGAATAAAATCCTCTCTCAAACACAGTACTGCCTTGGGAACAGCATGCAAGAGAGCACATGGAGCACACATGAAAAATGCTATTCATATCACTCAGAGCACTGCTAGGAGGCTCTCGGATATTAAAATAACTTGTAAAGGAAGAGATCACTGAGATTAACCCTAGCTTTCCTTTTAGGTTAGCTTTATTTAAAAAAGCTTTAGACTGTTTGGTTCCTGACTGACCCATGCCTGATTAAAATGAGACACTTTCAAAGAGACATCCTGATATTCACATAACACAAGGTAATATACATACCAGCCATTTTAGATTCTGTTATTCTGATACTGTTTGCTCATAATTTTTACACTTGAGGCACAAAGCTGACAGCATAATGTATAACCAACTATGGTTAAAAGCAACATGATGAAAAATTAAATTAAAAGACAACCCCCACACATGGCATCTCATTTTTCCCCATGAAATATGGAAACACTTTCCGGTATTTTAGCAATTGCTCTCCACACTAGCATGTTGCTGGTTTTAGTAGTATGAATAACACACATTAACAAAAAGCACAGAAAATACAATTATTACAATGAATTATATGCAAGACATTTTAAAGTATTCATTTCTTTCCAGGAAAAAAAAACAACCCACACCATATATTAGGGTATAGGAATGCTTGTGCACTGTATTTGGAAATATGTTTTTCAAAATAATTCGCACTGTCCCAGCAGGTGAGTGATATCAAGTATTCTCTGTAGTATCTAATATGAATCTGTAGTATTTAATATGAATGTAGAATTAATATGAATAATAAGTTTTACTTACCAGTCCTGCACAGCATTGAAAGATTCTTCATTCGTGATGTCATACATTAAAATGAAGCCCATTGCACCCCGGTAGTAAGCCGTGGTAATCGTTCTGTATCTCTCCTGACCTGCTGTGTCCTGTAACAGTAACAAAATTTTTACATGTTAAAAAAAAATTGACAAATTATAATTGTTTTTAATAGAAAGAAAACTGACAAAAATTATTGTACAACCCTACAATCCTAATCACAAAACTAATCAAGGGGGAGAAAACTGAGAGCAACAGAAAAAAGGAGAATTCTGCATTGGATTGTAATAGGAGGGACACATCCATTCTGTCATGAGGTGAGAGTGGAGAGGTGCAGAAAGGTATGGCCGTTTCCTCTGTGAGGTCATATATCCTGAGTCATTCACTGATTCGTGACATTCAACTGAGAGTCAGGTAGGAAACTTGCCTCCTCCTCCTGCCTTGTACTTTCCCAGTTTAAGGTCTTCATTATAAGATCAGGATGGTTCCTGAAGTCCACAAACATCCTGACCAAAAAGTCAACATCTAATAATTTTGTTCTTGCAATTTTAAGCCACTGGTGATCATGTCAACTTTAGCACCAATACAAATCCATGCTGACAAAATAAAAGCTGGAGGGCAGTGCTTTCAAAATAAGGATATCTGACAAAAAAGACCCTAAAACTTTGCCGACAGTCCCTTATCTCAAGCCGGTTTTCTCCCTCATTCTCTGCATCTCATTCAGTTGCTTTTAAAACAAGAAATGTAGGTCTTCCTTTCTCCTTCTGCTTGCTTTACTTATTTCCATTGAAAAAATTTCAGGGCAGGGACTACCTGTTAGTACATTTATATGCAATGTCTAGCATAAACACCCATGCCTGGACTGAGATTGTGAGACAATAGCAATAACTGAAATACAGGAAATGCATAGCTATTTCCTGTTCCAGCATTACTATTAAATATTTTAAAATCATAAACATTAAAAGATTTAGATGAGACATACATAACAATTCAGTGCAATCCTGTAACTAACAGATCACCTCTGCATATTCAATTTTAACAGACTTTGAAAGGTAATTTCACTATTTCAGATTTTTTTCATGGACAAGAAATAGTTTACTTTACAATATAGATAAATATATTTGATTTGCCTTCCTACAGAGAAGGAAGAATAACCAGTGCCAAATAATGTTTTATTTGGTTTTCTGGAATGATTCCTGGGCTAGTAGTACCGCCTTATGAACAAGAGAAAAATAGATTAAGTGGGCCTCCTTCTTCACAGATACATCATTCATCTTGTAAACTGATAAAGTAAAAATAGGAGATTCTACACACATCAGAAACCACTTACAGAATAAGAAATGTAATCAAGTCAGTTACTGAAACCAAACAAAGTCTTAGGTAAGATATATGGATTCTGTTCATTCCGGATTACAGCCCCTACTGCTTTGATGCAGTTTCAGTGATCCAAGATGACAAGCTAATGTAGAAGTCAGACTTTACCAGGTCTCACAGGTTAGGTTATATCTTTGCAGGAAAAGCCAGACAGCCCTAAATTTTTTCTGCTTATACTCAGAGCTGGCTAAGGCTATAACAACTGTGGTCTGGAGGCTGGATAGCTGCTCCCAATTTTTTCCAGTAGTATTAACGTATGTTAAGATACTAAGACCCTTGCACTAGGCCTGCACATATTCTAGTACTGGGTAGTCAGTTTTTTCTCGTAGGTCATAGTCTGCTAATAAGATGAAAATATCACTGAAATGTTGAGTAAAATAATTTATAGCAGCAGAAATATCACCTGTCATTATTTAAAACCATTTCTTTGTATTTCTTTTACAGAATAAGGTTTGCTGTCACATGTTTTGCTGGCTTCATTTATTTGATTTGATACTAGAGAAAAAAGCTGGGAGGGACAGAAGGAAAATATGGCCTATAGCAAGCACGCGGACTCTGTACAGAAGATACGTGATTTTCAAACAAGTTTTGTCGGTGTCTGTTTGCTTGTTTGTCAGTCAGAGACAGGTACAGTTGGAAATATGATGATATGACAAACAGGAGCCCACTGCTACCGAAGCAAATCTTATTTTGAGGCAAATGATTTCCACTGAAGCCTGTCTGCTGACAATATTGAACGGCCCTAGCAATAAAGCTATAAGTCAGTGAGGCTTCCTATCCAAGACACCAGCTATTTTCTGCACAGTGTTAAATGTAGCTAGTGCAGGCTTAGGCACTCTTGATTATGAGCATAAAGGAAGACAAATCAAGATAAAAGTTCTTAAATCATTTTACACAAAGGGAAATGGAAGCTGCAGATGAAAATGCAAACACTGACTGACTTTGGGATAGAACATGCTCCTCTGGACCTAGGCATTTAATTTGGGTCAGTCTCAGAAGAAACCAGATATTTGTGGTTGCTCTCAATACAGGCATCTAGCATGTGTCTGTAGCTAATGCTGTGTTAATGTGATGATAAAAAAGATGATTTTCTAAAGTGGCATTTCAGTATATGGCAGAGATGGATGACCACGAATAAAGTGCAGTTTGTTAGTTTCAAACATCAATGATCACATTCCTGTTGGTATTATTTTCTATTCACTTGCTATAAGGAAGCAAATAACATTTTAATTGGCCCAATGTACAAATCATGCAGTAGAGTGTTTATGATCATGTAACGAATGTTGTTGAAACCTTCGTGTTCTTCATAAGCATCTCCTTTCAATTCTGACTAGAATATATCATAAATGCCCTAATACTAGCTTCTTTTGTACAACTGTTAAGGAACTGAAATACAATTTGTCAGGAGAAAGAGCACATTAGAAACATCAAATACTTTTAAATTAAATATATCTTATTACAATGAATTAATTTATTTGAAACAGATAATGCAACAATATAAGTGGCATTTCTCTCTGTTTATTAGCTTTATTTTTATGGAAGAACTGAGAGGAAAAGAATGGATTTCCATATTTCATCCTCTTCTTTTTTTTCTGTAAACCACTACCATTTTACCCTCAGGTACTGTTTTGTGCTTGTAGAAAACATTTTCCAATTCAGGTATGGTTACTGGCTGCTGCTGTGTTCTATTAGTCTGTTTTGCAAGACCATGGAATTAATCTGATGACCATCTTTTTAGATTTAAATTCTGAAATTTAACACCTGTATTTTGCACTGACAGATGTTTATTTCTAAGCAAACACTAAATAAAATAAGCCTGAGGAATAATAAAATTTGACCTATTATTAACTGGTATTTTAACCAAGGCAGTTTTTTCCCTCTTTGATGGGCAGAAAACAAGACACAGATTGTCTTGGGGGCCTCTTCATTCATGTAGGTACTGTCTGGTGAGGACAACCGACTGTTCAGTAAAGAAGTAGAGTGGAAAAGTAGAAGGGAATGAATGACAGTGAGGGAATACTTTATGAAAAGCTCCACACACAGAAGACGAAAAGAAGTATTTTACAAATCTTAGTCAAAATAAAACAAATAGGGTCTCATCAGCTTCAAGAAATATTTTCAAATATTGTATCTACTTTTATAAATTCTGTTTTTAATAAGGCTCCCACAATTTCATTAGCTTCTGGTTAGGTGATCCTCTTTTAGTGAATCTTTTTCATAGGCAACAGATTTTAGATATCAAATCACAGAATGATAAGGTGTAGTGGACATGGCACTTCAGAAATTATCCGGTTGTTGAGCATTGCATAGAGTACACTGGCTAACAGTCCATGACCGTAAGTACTTGGAAGTCTCAGACCTGCACAGTTTGGCCTTGAGTGCTCTGATATGTCTACTATGTTTTGTGTTTATTTTTTTAGTTCATAAATTTTTTTCACCTATAATTGAATTTAGATATTTGCAAACAGTTTCATGCTCCAGATCCTGATACATATAATTTCTTATTACAAAAATTAATTGATCTTTGGCAGAAATTTGATAGCTAAAAGGACAAGTAAAGCTTTTCCATCAGTAAAGATCATGAATAGGGCATGTATATCTATAGGCAGTGAAAGAGGAATGGTAGAGCTATAGACTGAGCACAAAATGGTTGTTTCTGGCTGAGGGTGTAGATAGCAATCTGTTTGGCCAACTTTCCTTTATCATATATGTATCAAACTATATGGAGATAGATAATTCTAGATTACCTTGGCTGTTAGTCTGAGTTAAAGCTGTGAATTTGACAGTACAATAAAGCTTAAAGTAGAAGATACATTAGTTACTTTTACAGAAATCGCATGAACCAGGTTTTGTCCCAGGCTTCTCCCTTGAAACAAGCCTTCTATCATGTTAATGGAAACTTCCTACAGTTTGTAATTATTACAGTGTAACTGCCATAGCATTGAAGGCCTTAGTGTATGGGGAATACACCAGCTGCTGACAACTGTTCCCAGAGGAATGGAGAGATATAAAGTAATAGCCATCTGTGCAAGCAGAAACACTTAGGAATAGCAAGCTATCTGACTCAAGAAAAATCTGTATTCCGCATGAGATTAAGAGTTCATGGGGCTGGAAAGTCTCAAAACACAAAACAGAGAAACCAAGTTTCTGATAGTAAGCTTGAAAATAGTAACCATTTAGGCTTGCAAAGTACAGTTAGCTGAGTTAACTTAGCAGACGTGAATCCCCCTTACTGTCAAGTACTGCTAAGCTAGACTTCATCCAAAATGTGCCATACCAGTTTAGATTATACCAATGCTTTTGAGCAATATGTTAAATCAGGCCCCTGAATTCGTTTGCTGAGTGTATGCTCCTGTCCCACCCTTGCCTAGCACTGCACCACTGTCAGGAACAATACTCTATGTAAGTAACTTCCAAATGCAGTTACTCATTATTAATGCAAGACAGTTTTGAAGGTGAAAGCAAACGGCACTTGGCAGAAAGAACTTTTAATGAGCCTGTCATGAAGGAATTCAGTCTGCAAAAAACAAACTTATTTTGTAGCACACTTGAGTGACTCTGTGACTCTGCATTTCTGTCCTGTATGATAAACATACAAATATCTTTATAGATCCACTTCCCCACATTAAGAGTTTTACCCATATCACAATATAGTTCGTGCTGCATGCCAAAAAACTGTCAGCAGAGAAGGATTTCTTGGATGGCATTTATATGTCTGCTGCACATCCAGAACATTTGAAGACAAGGCAAACAAAGATAAAATTAGAAATGTGAACTTGGTGAATTCTCACTGTAACAGGTCAAAATTTTCTGTTAAGGTAAACAAAATTGGCACAGCAATCAAGAACTGCTGCTCCTTTATGAGCTTCATGTTTCTTTCCTGTGTTTCTTCCCAAAGGTTATTTATATACTCCATCAAAGATACTCCACATTTCTCCAGTTTCTCCTATTGATACAAAAAATTACTTGAGGGAGTGAGTGTATGAAAATCTAAACTGGCTCTTTTCAGAACAGCACAAAAGATGTCTCTGATCTTTCCTCAGGGATCTCTGGGGAAGAAAGAATAAAAAGGAAAGTATGACAAACAAACAGCAACATAAAATAACCCAGTCAGACAGCTGTTCAGGGAGGTGCAAGGGACAACCTCTGCAAAAATCCTCTAGAGGTGGAGTCCAGACAGGGATAAACCCACCTGAAGCCTGCTGCTAACCGCCCAGGAGGAACAGCTGTGGGCTTACAGCAGAAGCAACTGGGCAGGGCATAAAGAAAGAGGACAGGGGGAAAAGCTGCTGGAGCAGGAGGAGTTGACTAACCTGGGAGCACTTCCAACAGAGAGTGTTAGGCACACAGAAACACAGACATATGAACATCTACAACTAGGAATAGAAAACACAGTTCAAAACAGTTCCTTTAGCTAATGTATGCACAAAAGATTTAACACTGCATATTGCCAACTGAGTCTCCTGTCAGCAGCCCTTTCCAGGCTTCTCATGGCTTTGATTCCCCTGGAATTCTGTCTTTATGTACATACGTGTGTATAGATATGTGTGCATGCATGCATGGTTGTAGGAATACATATATATGCATATCAAAAAAGCATTTGGAGCATGAAAAGCTAGCTGCTGATCTTGCCAGTACACGTCTGCTAACTTGTATGCTAGTGTTTAGAACCCATCCCAGAATCACAGCTGACAGTTCGTTTCTTGTATGGGGAAGGGGGGGACGCAGGAGCATGGCAGGGCCAGCTGGAAATAGTTGAGGCCAGAGCAGCCCAGAGAAGCTTTATTCCAAATGTGGCTAGTAAAAAATAGCCCTGGGAGGGCTGTCCTGCCAGGGAGAATGTGGGGCAGAGCTTGCACCAGAGAGAGTCTGGGTCCTGGAAAACCCAACCTGGGGTTGTAAAAGTACTTTGCTGCCAGATTTGTTTTCTCTTACTGCATCCATGCAGCTGTTAACTGTGCCTGAAGTTCATCTGCATTTAAATTTTCTGTTTTTCTCCTTTCCTGTTCTTACTCCTTGTTTATTTTTAAGACTCAGATAAAATGTTAATTCTCTGCAGTTCAGCTATCATGTCTTCCTAAAGCACAAAGTTTAGGAAAACCATGATATCCCTGTGTCCTTATTTCAGCTGGGATGGAGCGGCTGGAGCAGGGGCTGCAGCAGCTGAAGCAGAGGCTGGAGCAGGGTCTGGAGCAGGGGCTGCAGGGTCTGGAGCAGTAGTTAAAGTTTGTGGCTTGGAATACCACCAGTTCCAGGACATGAAAACGCATTCAGTATTCCTATCACTAGGTTCAGGACTGACACTATGGGGCTTCCAGTGGACCAAAGACACTCAGAGTCTCCTAAAATCCTAAATGTTCATTAATTAGCCCTGAGGAGAAGGGGGAGGTGTGGAACCCACCCACAGGACGACTCTGGGAAAATCAAGCCAAAGGTGCAGCTGTTGGCATTCCCCCGTAAGGGCCACCAGACTCACAGAGGCAACACCGAGTGCACAGACCAGATTAGTTTCATAACCAAGTCTATCATATTATAAACTAGTACTATATAGTGCAACAGTGTAACTTTAGCCCAGTTCTCAATGTAAACAAACAACACAACAGGGAACATGTACTGTAAGTAAACAAGACAATTCAGCCCTGGGACCATGGGCAGCGAGTTCAAAAGCAGAAAAGCCAGCATTGTAGCCATTATAATTAATCTAATACAATGAACACTTGAAAAAATTTAATCTAACACAGTCTGATTAGACCTGTCATCGTCTCAACCCTTCTGGCCCCACGTTGGGTGCCAAAAAGGACTGTCATGGTTTAACCCCAGCTGGCAACCAAGCACCAGGCAGCTGCTTGCTCACTGCCTGCCACCCGGAGGGTGTATGTAAAATTTGAGGGTTGAGATAAGAAAAATTTAATAATTTGAACAGAATAAAAAGGTAAGATCTATAATAATAACAATAATAACTATAATAATAATAGATAACTATAGATGATATAGATATAATAATATAGATAAAATAATATAGATAACTATAATAAATGATAGATAATGATGATGATGATGATGAAGTTATAATAGAAAGGTGGGGGAAAGGATTAAATCCAAAGGAAAAGGGAGAAAGGAAAACAAGTGATGCACAGTACAGCTGCTCACCACCCACTGACTGATGCCCAGCCGGTCCCTGAGCAGCGATCCCCAGGCCCCAGCTCACCCCCCCCGTTTATGTACCAAGCATGACATCCCATGTTATGGAACACCTGTTTGGCTGGTTCAGGGCACCTGTCCTGGATGTGTCCCCTCCCAGTTTCCCGTGCCCCTCCAGCCCTTTCATTGGCAGGGCCCGAGGAACCAAAAAGTCCTTGACTCAGGATAAACATCACCCAGCAACAACCAGAACCATCACTTTGTTATCCACATGTTCTCACACCAAATCCAAAATACAGCACTGCACCAGCTACTGACAAGAAAGATAACTCCATCCCAGCTGAAACCAGGATGGAGTTTCCTGCCTCCTTTCTAGTCCAGCATAATTTGACTGCAGCTGCTGTTGGTTCTGGATGGAAGTTTTGAGCCCCACTGCCATTTCAGTGCATGTCTCCCTCTTTCTCCACCATGAGCTGCAGCTTTCTCCTGGTCCTGTCTTCACTTTTGCTGTGGCCTGTCCTGCTCTGCTGGAGGTGAGGATCAATTCCTCTTGTCCTTCTTCCCAGTCATTGGACATACTTTATAAAGCATCTGTCAGATCAGTAGGACCTGGCATTCTCTTCAAAAGTAAAATGTTAATTGAAGCATCACTTTGTATTTTAACCAAGCTTCATGTTAGGTCTTAAGAAGAACTTCTATTTCTGGAAAGGCTTGGATTTTGCTTTCAAGGCATTTTTTAAAATTTTATTTTATGAAAAGTGTTACAAGATCAAACATTAAGTACAGCTGCGAAAAATGTATAGTGGAAATCATGAATTAAGAAATCTAATTTGCAATTAATGTAATAATCCAACTATTTTTTAAATGAATAAAATTTAAATTGGAGCTTAGTTTGTAAATATAGCTAGGGAAAAAGAAGTTTAATAACTTCCTATTTGTAGTATGTTTAAATACTTGTAAATCAGACTGTAAATATTTCCTCATATTTTTCAGGAAAAGAGTGAAGCAACAGAGACCCATTCTGTTACATAACATAATAGTTACATACACACAAAACCAGCAAAACTGTGATAAGGATCCTTGTTCTAAAGGCAGCTTTTACCATATGGGAAGCAGCATTGGAATAATGTGATATTCTTAGGTTTGTCATATTTTGGTTTTAAAGCTATTGCTCCCAGAGTTCTGTGATTGTATAAGAACAGCAACGTTTTTCTCTCTTCTTTTAATCTTTGTAGTCACAGACCAAAATGTGTCCCAGTGCATAACGAAAAAATGAAAAGCATTTGATATGGGCTGAAGTTACTGTATAAATAATAAAACTTTGAATGAAACCAAAATGATTTTGGAATGCTGATGTTTGGCACTGAATTCTGGCAAAGCTTGAGAGGATCAGAACAACCCGCTTTTGAGCGAAAGGGTCGCAAAGGAATGTTAGATCTATACTAACATTACAAGGAATGGTAGTCTTAGAAACCTGACACCCAGATACACAGTGGATGTAATGACCATCCTCAGACTTGACAGAAAGCCTCCTCAAGCTCCAGGAGTGTACTTGATAATTTAGACACTAAGCAAACAGTGCCCATCATACTTACTGTGGGATGAGGCTAGGTTGCAATAGTCAATCCTAATGCTGTGAGACTTATGCCTATTAGGAAAATACAAAGCAGAGCTGTTTCATCTATAGACAGCAGGCACTAAACAGTCCTTCAGTCCCTGTCTCACTTGGTTTGGTGCCCGCTACAGGTATTTGCAACTTGCCAGTTCTTCAAACTGGCTCTTCTGCCCACAGAGCACTCGGTAGCCTAAAAATAGGTATGATCTTGCCCTATCATAAATGTGGGGGATTTCTGGGTTTGCTGGTTGTTTGTTTTTTTTTGGGAGGGTAGGATGCTGTTTTGTTTTGCTTTTACTTTTTTTGTTTTTTTTTTTTGTTTTTTTTTTTTTTTTTTACAGCTGTACTAAGGCTTTAAAATCTTTGTCTGACCTTCCACCATTTTTTTGAAGGCATGTGCCTTTCATTTCACAGAGACAGGAAAAAACCCTGAGTTCAGAGACTTTAAGAGTCAAGCTGACTATAAACACATAAACAGAGAACAGCGTCAAGGTATATTGGAATGCCAGAGTACCTTCCTCATCGTATTTCTGACTTTGATTGTATACTTATAAATCTTTTGAATTAACTACTTCTGTCTGAAACTTATTATTCATAAAATAAGAAAATAAGCGTTCATCTTTCTCTCTCCCTTGTCATTCTGTCCCATACTGCATCTCGAATACAGCTTTCTCTATTTAATATTCATTGCTCATATTTAATTAACTTATTATTCAGGATGAGGTGGGATCCATGGGTAGAGAAAAGTTTGACCAACCATTTTGATAATAGCTTTACATTAGTGGCTCGTTGCACTGAACAGATTTGCATAATAGTGACATCATGTTAAATATTATGTAAATCCTTGCCCATGGATTAGCAGCTAACAGTACCTCTTAGCTGTTGAGAGCTATGAACATAATTCTTTCCTCATGACAACATCGAGCTTAGCACATTTTTGTTCTGGACCTTTTTTAGAAGTGCAGTTTTGTAACTCTCCAACTCTAAGAGAAAAAAGAATTAGTGGTACAAAGGACCTTTTAAAGCCATAAACCAAGCACTCTTCCAAGAAATGCTCTCCACCTCCACTTTTCCTTGTGATAAACCCTTGTGTTTAAATCTGCAGTGAAGTTTCTCTCATTTGCAACAAATTATAGGAATGTTGCTGTTAAATATTAATAACCTTCCAAACCTTCCCAGGAGTAAAAGAATGCATTTCTGTGCAGAATATTAAGTACACAAAACACATTTAAAGGCTCCTTAGAATTACTATCAACTTAAGCTTTTTATATAAAAATGTTTTAAATCTCAATTACCTATAAAAAGGAAAAGAGACAATCTGCAACACAGAACAAGCCACATTTACCTATTCTAAGCAAGAAACTATAAATGCAATATTTCTGGAAGAGTTCAGCCATGTCTGAAGTTCAATCCCATTCAGAACTTACATTAAAGCTGGTAAAAGACACAGCCCAGTTCTTTAGAAAACTTGCAGTATAAATGTACTGGACTGCAGTGTGGTCTGTGCTAAAACAGTTCCCTCCTGCCTTGGCACCATAATGCTGCTTTATTGCTGTCTGGAAGATTCCTTGTAGGAAGATCTGAAGGTAACTTCCGTATCCTCTTTGTGGCAGACATTGTCTTCTGGGGCAGACATCAAAAATACCTGAAGAAATTCTGGTAGCTCTTTGTATATCATACCTTAGGCAGGTACTTTAAGATTCTTAAACTCAGCTGAAAAAGCACCAGTGATGTATCAAAGGTGCAGAATGCCATCATCTCTTCTCCATTAGCAACACAGCCCCTTCCTGCCTTTCAGGGAGCTGCTCCCTGCCCTGACACAGAACTAGCGAGAGCTGTTTGCAGGACACTCTCCACTAACCTCTCCTTTCTTCCACTTCTGACTCCTTTGCCCTCCAACTATCTGTCATCACCAAACACTCCCTTGATATGTGACTGTGTGTGAGATCTTTAAATTCCCCATAATCTTTTTCTTTTTCTTGGGTCTGATCATAGTGATTAGAAATTTAGGTTTGCAATGACGGGTGGTCAGCTGGCCAGAATCATTGAAGAACATGTTCCAGGTCAGTTCTGTTGTCTTCAAAACATTCAGATGAACTTCTCCAAAATGTTTCTGTGTTAAAGGGAAAGATGGAGAAAGGATAGGTGGCACAGGACAGATTCTATCAGCCATCAGGTGCTGGAAGGTTTTTTACAGCATGGGAGTTCACTGCTGAACCCAAATGGCTTGTGACACAAAGGTGATGCATAAAAGACCAGGAATCTGGCTTCAAGACTTTTAGACTTTGATTGACTTCTCTAGTTCTTTCAAAGCTGAATTTTAATTAACAGTTGTTACAAGGTGCTGGAAAAATCTATTTTTCTGGGGTTTGATTATTATTGTTTCCCTGCAGAAAAACTAAGAGGACACATCCTCTATAACAAAAAGATAACTTTGTCATCAATATGCTGCTAGAATTATCTACAGCCAGATAGGATTTGTCTATTAATTAAATAAAAATTCTACTGAAGTCACCAAGAAAAAATATCTTATCAAAACAAGATGCAATTCTTAGATACACCATAAGCACTGCTAAATTTTCTTCACACAGGAAAGAAATGTTAAAGATGACAAATATAAACAATATAATTACAATATGATTTGAGGTGAGTTTTCATCTGGAAAATATAGTATTTAAACAAAAGGCCTCTGTGTTCTCTTGCTTGTCAGTAAACACCTCTGCACTATGACTGCATATCAGAAGGTTATACCTAGAACACTTCTTAATGTCCTGCTATCTGTTGAGAAATATGTAATTTAAGAGAGCACAGGTTGTCCTGACAAGGAAATATTTATTTACCCTGAAAATGTCTCAGCAGCTGATGTAGCTTAATGCACATCAACCAATCATGACATTTACGTTCTTCTAGTTTAAGACTGAAAATTAGTAAAGAAAGAGTTGTAAAAAGAAGTTAAATATGTCACATGTGATTAACCTATGAATCCTAGATTATTTCAAGTCCAGTGCCCTTATCCTTGCATTCTCATCTTGGGAAGTTCTGGCATGAAGTGGCATAATTAAATTAGATTTCATCTAAATTGCTGTTTAATTTGGCCCCTGGTCTCCTTTTTTAACTCAGACTCCTTAAGAGCTATGTATATGTATAAACACATTTAGCAATTCTAATGACTTCCTTGTAACTTTAAACCCAAAGTTTTGAGAAAACGCAGTCTCACGAGAAAGCATAATTGCCAGACCTATTAGAATAAAATAGAATCGTTCGGTTGTAAGGGGCCTACAACGATCACCTGTCCCAGCTGCCTGACCACTTCAGGGCTGACCAACAGCTGAAGCACGTTGTTACGGACATTCTCCAAATGCCTCTCAAACCCCGACAGGCGCGGGGCATCGGTCGCCTCTAGGAAGCCTGCTCCAAAGTCTGACCACCCTTCTCATAAAGAAATGCTTCCTAATATCCAGTCTAAACCTCCACTAGTGCAACTTTAAACCAGTAGATACAGTATAAATATAAATATTAATATTTTTTGGTTTATTTTAGTAATGAGCAATTTGGTCCTTTTACATATAGCATCTATTTTTGAGTCCTGGCCACTGTGCAATAGACAAAGGTATAGTAGACGATATCAGTACCACCATTACAGGTATGTATGTTCATATAGGAAGCAGAATAAAACCCACATTATCTCATCCTGTTACTCTCTCAAAAACGGTCACATTTTATTCACTTAGTTTTTTGTCCAAAGAAATCCTGAAATATTTAACAAGTTTTATTTAGCTGGTAAGTTTCCAGTGTCATTGTAAGCAGAACACTGAACACAACCACCACTGACAATCTCTAAGCAAAGACAATTCACGATCCAGCAGTAGAGGAAATGAAATTATGTTATTTCCTTGGTCACTGCAAAGATATTTTATTAGTTTGGACATATATTTATCTTCTTTTAAAGTATTATAACATTGCAGGAGGGGACCTGTGAAGCAGGACCACAAGTAACAAATCAGTTAGTTGAAAGGAATGTGCTCGAGCTTGTGGATCACAAGCCCTGGTGATAAGGGACATGAGAAATTACTGAAGGGTATAGAAACAGGGACTAAGTATCAAGTTGAGACTATACAAGGAATAAGGCGTTTGGTTTGTCAGCTTGCTCAAGGACGTGGTGCAAGAACTGCAGACATTGTCGTCTTTAACTATTGCTGAATTGCTAAATAGCTAGCGTGAGATCTTTGTGCGAGTTGCCACATAGTTATAGAATAAGCAAGTTTTTGGACCAATCAGAATAAGAGCTAACAATTGCTTATGTGTATATAATCATGCTATTAGGCTAATTAAAGTGACAATTGCTTGCATCAAGCTGCCGTCTCTCAGTCGTGGCAAACTGGTGACCCTGACGTGATGGGGTTATGAACCGCCTAGCTGAGCAGCATGCTGCGACTCCCACAGAACTCTGAATGAGCCGCTGAAAGGAAGCGGGAGCTAGCCAGCAATACATCCCTCTGGAGTAGAGAGGTGACCTGTGGGAAAGATGGGGAATCAAGCATCTTCCCCAGAAAGAGACGTATATGGACTAATAAAAGGTCTTCTGGCCAGATTCAGGAGTCCGTGCCTCAATCTCCTCAAATGGTGACCCCTATGGTGGTGTTCCGAAGCCTTGGAAGAATAAGAATGGAACTGGTCGATAAAAAAATGACAGCTCATGGAAGAGAGCTGCATTCCGGAGGAGATGTCTTGGCTGAACGATTGTCTTGCCGGCTGGACCAGGCGGACAACCTAAACCCCGGGGATAACACCTGTATGCATCTAGACAGGTGAGCAGCCAAGAAACTTTAGAGATTTTAAATATTTGAAGAAATTTTAAGAAGCTTTAGAAACCTGTACTCATTGAGACAAGCGAGCAGTCAAGAACCTTTAGAGACTTTGAAAGAAAGGAAAGTGGTCAGCAGACAATTGTATGATGCTGCTCCATGTCAGGAATGCATTTAGCACCTTGGTGGCAAATTCTGACTACTCTTCGCCAAGTGTGGACTAATTCTACTAACAGTGCTAAACCAGAGGAGGCTGTAAATTCCATTGACAGTGCGGCTCTTCTCAACACACCATCAACAATGGCAATTCTGTCCACACCTCCTCTGCCCCCAAAGCTTCTGTCACTGGTTGCAGCGACCCTCACAACACAGGACCAAGTACAGGAACAGGACACCTTGGACAATGATTCCATTGACACTGATAAACCTTTTGATCCAGGTCCTATAAATCCAGAAAAGGAGCTAGACTTTTTTCCTCCCTCCCCCGATGCATTGACTGTATTTTCGGGGAGGGTGCAAGGGGATCTGAGGGATTGGTGGCAGGAATGTAAGCGGGAAGCGCTTAAGCAAGGGGATTTGGGATGGCATGGTCAGTACTTTGTCAGACAAATCAACCTCAAGGGGGGCAGCCTGTGCAATACGAGGCTGTTAAAGAATTAAGCAAAGCAGTGAGGGAGGATTCATAGTACCTTTGCTATGTCCCTTCTTGAAGTGATGGCAGAGCCTTATACACTCACACCACGTGACTGGAAGTCATTGCTTTGTATGGTACTAACTGATACAGTATATGATGTGGTTATCTGATTTTTGTGAGCTACGTGTAGTGGCCTTGATTGAAAACCTTAATCAGGGAATTGCTGTTAACTATGAGCAGTTGGCTGGAGAAAATAATTGTGCCGATTCTGTGACTCAGGGAAGGTATCCCAGGGACAACTGTTTGCAAATGAAGGAGATGGCTGTTAAGGCAGTCAGGATGCGGGAGTCTGGCCACAGTCTTGCAGGGTCCTAGAGAGTCATATACTAACTTTATTGATTGGCTTCAGACTATTTTGCAACAACAAGTCGAACATCAGGAAGCTCAAGGGTTGCTTTTAAAACAACTAGCTGTGATAATGCCAATGAAAATTGTAAACCGGCAACTTTCACAATCGCAACCCCAACATGTGTCAAATGATTATAACACAGCTCACAGCAGACTGTAACTCTCAGGCTGAGTTCTGGAATGCAGCATAACACATTTTTTTTGCTTCTTTAATCTCTTCTGTAAGAATAGTACACGCTCTTAACTTGCTTAGTGAATTAGGCTGCTAACTTGCTAAAGAAAGCAATACTACAAATACTATTTCTTGTTTTCTGGCTTATTAACAGATGTTGATTCTTTCCGTCATATCTTGCTACAGAACTGAGTTGCTATTGATTTTTATTATTAGCACAGGGACACAAGTGTGAAGACTTTGATAGGATGTGTTACATGAATCTGAGTGACCACTTAATTCACAATTAAGTCACAAAAGCATACAAAACTTAAAAGCCTTAAACAAAGACCTGCAGCAGAGCCAGGGGCAGAATGCCTTTGGTCTCTTCTCACGGCTGGGAAACTTTAGGCTGTGGATCAAAAGTATTACAGGATTTATTACAATTATCTTAACCACCTTATTTATGTTTGCCTTTTATCTCCCATGCCTTTTTGTCCTGTATTCAGCATTTAGTTGATTGTAACATAAATCAGGTCATGGTCACCCAGCTACACACAACCTTTGCCTTGTTGCAATTAACAAGCAAAAAAGAGGAGGATGTCTGAAGAGAGATATAGGAGAGGCAGCTGGAGAATATTTGACCTAACAAGAGATGAGAAAAGAGCTAGGTATTGTGAAGGAGAGTAGGAAAGATGAACATGGTTATCTAGCGTTTAATAGGTGTCCACATGCTTGTAGTGATATATAGCTACGTAACTGCATGAATGATTCCTGCCCTGAGCCTGGTGCTGTATACAGCTGCGGTTTGTGTCTGGGCTCAGAGATGTAAATATGGGCTTCTCTGTTACAGTAAAGTGTCTCTGGTTGCATATATGTGTATATATATATATATATAAAAAAAAAAAAAAAAAAAGGAATGAAGGGAATGACCCCAGAGGCACGATTAGAGAAAGCATGTTATGTTTTGAACTTTTTGAAAATCTCTGTCGACCATGCGGTGCCTCCCACTGTGTGACATTTTGTGTCAATTGGTGACAAGCAGCAAAAGCATGAAGGTGTCTTAGTACACGTGAAAGACCCTCGTACCGGGCATTGGTCGGGAACGCATGAATTGCTAACCTGGGGGAGAGGTTATGCTTGTGTTTCTACAGATGAAGGCCCGCGATGGTACCTGCTCGCTGTGCGTGGCCTGAGCTTAGTGTGCCGGATCGTGGGAGCGCTGCTGCCACCAGTCAACCCAGCAACTAACGTGTGTCTCCCTACCGAACCAGTCCTTGTTTGGTGTGCCCTTCCTTGAAACTGACTTGCAGACATTGTTGCAAAAAAGTGAATGTATGTGGGGAATGAAGAATCTTACTGAAAGTCTTGGTATTTGGCATAATTGATTACCTCTGTATAATGTTAACCCAAAAGAAGTTGATATCATTTGCACTTTGAATGCCGATAGTTGTCTTTATGTAGATGCTAACGTAGTGGAAAGCTATGATGGGACCATGACACCTGCATAAATCAACACGTGAACATGTTGATAAGCATAATGCGCTTAAACACAATGTAACTTTGGATGAAGCATGTAATGGATGTAGTTGATTTATGGAACTGATGGGAACTTATTGCATCCGGAGTAACAGTAGGGAAAGCATTAAAGAGTTAAATCACCTTGTTTGTTAGGCAGTTAAGAATGTGAGTCAAATTTGCCACCATTACACACAAAACAGAGCAACTCTTGGCTTTTTGTTATTGGCTCAAGATCATGGCTGTGAGGATTTTGATGGTATGTGCTGCACTGATTTTAGGCGTCCCATTGCAGCAACATGTTACCAGAATCTGAGAAAATGTCAGCCTTTTTGGCATCAATTCACTCAGTTGGCAGTATTGTTTGTTTGCTATTGCCTTGGTTGCTGTCATGTTTGCAAGGGCCCTGCAGAACATGACAAACCTGGTACTAGCTGTTCAAATAAAAAGGGGAAATTTACAGAACAGAGACAGTGGGTTGTTTTGACATTGATGATGTGCAGTTTTGGCCTTGCTTTGACAATGTGCAGCTGACATCCTTCAGCAAAGAGTTAAATAACTTTGAGGGAGTATGAGAAGAAACTAGGATGAGACAGAAACAAAGGAGGAATGTGATCTCACCTCTAGAAGATGAGGAAACAGCATGAACAGTAGAGAGCAGCCTATAGTGAACAGCACTAAGGAAAGTGTTACATGAATTTGTCTGATTACTCAAAAAGCATAGCTCAGCAAATAGCAGCACTGCTCAAGAATATGAAGCATGTTACTGAAGGACATGATCCTTTGTCTGACTGGCTTTAAAGTCTTGGGCTAGGGAGCTGGTTACAAACCATAATCAAAGGAGCACTGATGGTATTGACAGTATTGTTAGTATTATTTGTTTCTTGTTTGTTTCAATGTTTACAACGAGTGATGAGTAACTTGATTGAACACACGTTTAAAACAAATGGGATTTGGGATGCTCAAAAAGAAGAAGGGGTAGGCGCAGGAGGGGGCCTGTGAAGCAGGACCACAAGTAACAAATCAGTTAGTTGAAAGGAATGTGCTCGAGCTTGTGGGTCACAAGCCCTGGTGATAAGGGACATGAGAAACTACTGAAGGGTACAGAAACAGGGACTAAGTATCAAGTTGAGACTATACAAGGGATAAGGCGTTTGGTTTGTCAGCTTGCTCAAGGACATGGTGCAAGAACTGCAGACATTGTCGTCTTTAACTATTGCTGAATTGCTAAATAGCTAGCGTGAGATCTTTGTGCGAGTTGCCACATCGTTATAGAATAAGCAAGTTTTTGGACCAATCAGAATAAGAGCTAACAATTGCTTATGTGTATATAATCATGCTATTAGGCTAATTAAAGTGACATTTGCTTGCATCAAGCTGCCTCCCGTCTCTCAATCGCAGCATAACATCACACTGGTACACAAATGTTCAACTTACTCATCAGTGACCCAGATGAAGGGACTGAGTGTCCCCTGGGCAGGTTTGCTGATGATACAGAGCTGGGAGCAGGGGCTGACACCCCAGCAGGCTGCGCTGCCATTCAGCGAGACCTGGACAGGCTGGAGAGTTGGGTGGGGAGGAACCTGATGAAGTTCAGCAGAGGCAAGTGTAGGGTCCTGCACCTGGGGAGGGACAACCCCACGCACCAGCACAGGCTGGGGCTGACCTGCTGGAAGGCAGCTCTGCGGAGAAGGGCCTGGGAGTGCTGGAGCACAGCAAGGTGCCCATGAGCCAGCAGTGTGCCCTGGTGGCCAAGGCGGCCAGTGGGATCCTGGGGGGATCAGGACGAGGGAGGTGATCCTCCCCTCTGCTCTGCCCTGGTGAGGCTGCAGCTGGAGTGCTGTGTCCAGTTCTGGGCTCCCCAGTTCAAGAGGGACAGAGAACTACTGGAGAGGGTCCAGCGAGGGCTACAGAGATGATGATGGGGCTGGAGCATCTCCCATCTGAGGAAAGGCTGAGGGAGCTGGGCCTGCTTAGCCTGGAGAAGAGAAGACTGAGAGGGGATCTTATTAATGTCTACAAATATCCTAAGGGCAAGTGTCAAGAGGCTGGGGCCAGGCTCTGTTCAGTGATGCCCAGTGACAGGCCAAGGGGCAATGGGCACAAACTGCCTCACAAGAAATTCCTTCTGAATACGAGGAAGAACTTCTTTACCTTGAGGGTGACCAAGCACTGGAACACGCTGCTGAGAGAGGCTGTGGAGTTTCCTTCTCTGGAGATATTCAAAACCTGCCTGGATGTGACTCTGTGCAACCTGCTGCAGGTGAACCTGCTTTAGCAGGTGGTTGGACTAGATGATCTCCAGGGGTCCCTTCCAACCCCAACCAGTCTGTGATTCTATGAAAGAATGCTATACAAGTTTTCATTGCACAAAAATTTGGGCCAAGGTGTAAAGAGCTCTGATAAAAGTCTCCAAAAAGAGTGCTCATTAAGTCAGATCCTGATTTTATTGAAGTAAGAGCATAAAAAGCTACTAAATATATTATGGGCAATTTACTGGATGCAATGTGTTTTTAAATGCCTAAGCAGTTCGCATATTAGGCTTTAAATACTTTGACAATTACTTTCCAACCTCCTGAAAACAATACAAGTTCAACACACTTGTCACAATCCAACTAGGTTGCAACCGACTCCTGTTCAAACCTTTCTGAGAAAGGCAGAGTCACACAGGTAGGTGTGAGTATGCAGATTTATCTGCCTGCACAAACTAGAAGACAAGTAGCTTTTAAAGTCTATTTATGTAGAAATACACTTAAATGTTCTTTAGCCATTTTTCTTAAGCATCCATTACTGGCAATGAGAGAAAGTACTGGACTAACTGGACCAACTGGACCTTTCATCTGATGGAATATAGTCATTCTTATGATCTTACAAAACATTCAGGAAGGCTCAAAACTACTATTTATTGTCAGGTGCTATCCAAATCTTGCTAGAAAACCTGTTTGGTTGTTTTTTTTTTTCTGCAAAGAGGGATGAGCAGCAGTAGTTTCAACAAAAATTCAAAGAAAGATATTAATTCAAATGTTTCTTCAATAACTAGAGCCATATATGAAGCAAAGAACAGGTGTTAAAAGAAGGATTTTAACTAGGAAATTTTCCTCTTATATTTCAAAAAGTATCAGACAAACAAAGCAGCAGCAAGATTTCTACACTTCAAGGAACAGGCTTTGAAGTTCTACAAGTATCTATGGAATTTGTCAAGAGAATCTAGAACTAGTTCTTCATAAAAAGTATATAACTAACTTTATAGATGCATAGGTAGGCTGATGCACTTTAAGAAAAAGAAATGTCCAGAAGTCCAATGCAGAGAAGTAACTTCTGAAAGGAATTCACGCTTTCAGGTTCTTTGCTGGATACGAACTACAGTGGTAATCACGTTCTGGGATCAAATTTTAGATGAACAGAAATTACTTCTTGGACTCATGATTTTAGTGCTAAATTAACCAAAGAAACATTACATTCACTTTGGATTTTTGGTGCAATATTTTTTTCTCTGGAAAATGCTGAATTATTCAAATGAACTGTTGCTAAATTTATGTTTATGTGAAAAAATTCATTGCCACAGGTAACTGTATCAAATTCAACTCATTACTGGCCCAAACAAGTCAAACACCAAATACTGGTCAAAACCTGGCCAAAATAACTCCCACCAGGAATAGGTACTGAGTCATAGGTCATCGAAATCCATGGAGTTAGAGAATCATAAAATCGTTGGCTGAACTAGACTAATAGGTACGGTAAGCCTGACTATCCAGTTGTCTTTTAGTTCACATGTACAGGCTTATAGACCACAACATACATAAAGGTGCAAGAGATGCCTTTACTCTTTATCACTTTACACCTGAGAATATATGCAATTATTTTGAAGATCTGCTCTAATTACATCACCCAAACACAACAGAGCCTTTTAGACTCCAAGTAGATAGGTATCTCAGTTTTCTGTGAAACTCGCAGTCCTCAGTCCACAGTGCTGATTTTATTTTCCTTTAACTTACTTTTTAGGGAAGTAAAACAGTAGATTATGGCATCCAATAGCATGAAATTTTCAAGCAGAATGCAGTTAAAGAAGAAAGTTTTCGTGTTTCTATAGCTGTAATAGTTACGGAATATCCATGCTTATTTTGCTTTTAAGTAAAAAAACTATAAAGACAGAAAACCTAGATGATATAATTAGTAAATTAATTCTTTCAGGAAGACACAAAACCATTTATGCTGGTCAAGTAAAAGGGGATAATTCTATCAGTCCTGAATGCAACATCATCACAAGAAGTCAAATCAAGTACCGAAGAAAAATGGAATGAAAAGATTTTGACCTGTTATGGTAGAAGGCCTGATTGAAATGCGCCTTTCTTTCCCAAACCATTCTATAATTCCTATATGTATTACCAGGCAGAATGATATAGGTTATTTGAAAAGTTTTGAATGTAAATATTCCAATAAAATAAAATATGCTGTTATAAATAAATAATTTTTAAAGATAGGATTTAGATCTCACATGATAGATCTCATAGTGTCATTCTTCAGCTCTGATTTTCAAATTACAGGTATTTTTTCAGTGACCAGTTACTCTGTCTTGATGCATTATAAAGGAATAGGAAATTACCGCCTAATGGAAGCAGAAAAATGACCAGCTGTGAAACCTGTAGTTAGTATAATTATAACCAGAGCTACACACAAAAAAGTCTAAAAACAAATTAAGTGTAAATAACTTTCAAAGGGCTTTGCTGCCTGCAGTGCAGCACTGACTACATTGAAGCAGTAGATGTTTGATGACAACAATTCTGCTTTAAATTATACACTGTGCTATTTCTTCTCTGATTTAAAAATCCACTGAAACTAAGACACAGCTTCCTGGAAGCCACCATATTCTACAACAGCTCTATCCCATTCCTTCCCAGTCTTCTAACTGTCACATAATAGTGGTTTTAAAGTAGCAGTAGTAGTAGTTGTAGTAGTATTCATTAATTTGAAAACAGTGTAGTCTCATAGTGCATGTTCCTGTGTATATACACAAATTTATGAATACATATATTTATAAAAATATATCTTCAATTTATGAATTATATGTTTATAATGTGACCATATGTATATAACATAAATAAAACCTATATTCCACTATTCCTGTTGTGAGATAAATATTTTTTTGTAAACCTGTCCTGAGTATTATGTCTTTATGTCAGGGATGAAGAAAGCAAATTTTTCACCTTGAAAATTTGTGTCTATGGTCCCAGAACTCTGACTGACCTCATCAAAGCATGAAGAGGAGAAAATGTATGTATTCATAATTGTTCCTATATACATTTACATTTCATTAATTATAAAAGAGAATAGAATTTACCTTACAGAAAAGTTAAACTCAGAAGTATGAATCAGAAATGCAAGCACACTGTGACATTGTAATTATTTCAGATTCATATTGTATTTACCAAAAAAAATCAAATATAAAGTTAAATGTAAATTTTTGATAGAAAATCAAATTAATCTTTTTCAATTACAGATTAGACTAAATTAATTTTGAAAGTCAAGTTAGGAAATCCCTTGATAGAGCAGCTGTTAAGTACACAGCAGAGTTAACATAATTCAAATTCCTTAAACATGGCTCTCCAGGCCTCTTTCACTGCAAAAGGCATTTTTAGGGTGAATGTGTGTTTTCTGCATGCAATCTGCTTTTGGCTGCTGCGACTTGAATAGAAACACCAGTAATCTTTTCACTGAATAAAACACTGACCAGCATATTACATGCAAATTGCATTATTAGACACTCAACCATGTGTTCTTTGATCCTGATAAAAATTGAAGATTTCTACCCTGATTTGATTAAATTGTGCAACATGTTCTCTCATTGTGCAGACATAATGGAATTATCATCCATCAGCTCACAAAATACTACCGTGACTGGCAAGACAGACTGACAGCCAAAGAGAAGACTTGAATAATGAAAGATCAAAGTGAGAATTGACCCTAGAGAGGAGGTTTTTTTCTTATATAATTTCTAGTACACTGAGGGTGGTGGTGGTAGTGGTACATTAAAAAAAAATATCTGAATTCTGGTCATTTCATATGTAAGCACACTCAAAGTCTGCTGCTTCAAGGAAGTAAGAAAAAGGAGGACAATTTGCCAGAATTGTTCATTAGTTAGCTCCACAATGGCTCCCAGGGGTTCGTGTTTCGGCACACAGCTCAGACCAAAGCTGTTGATTTTGCTACACCCAACTAATGCTAACTGGGTGGAGAGGCAGGGGAAACAGCCCTTTCCAAACATCTGCCATCACAAACAGCAATATCAGAAGATGGCAGAACTCACCAATTAAACCTGGAAATTATATTCAGTTCTAGAAGCACTGAACGGTGCTTTGGGTTTCAAAGTCACCTTCACTGATGAGAAAGGCAACAAATTAATGTGGGGAACATATAATTTTTCTCCCAGATTTTTTTCCTTTTTAATCTTCAGTATGATGAAAATTTGATCTGTATAACACACAGTTTTGGCTAAGATGAATGTACTACAAATTTGTTTTTTACTACATTTTCTTTATGCCAAGTACCATCAAAGTTACTGGATGCTGCAGGAAGTTACATGTTCTCCAAACTTCTCTTCTGTACCTCTACAGGAGTTTTTGACTACTTCAGGTACCTAGCCTTCAAAACTGTGAATGAGGACAGCCCCACAGGACACCAAGAAGGTAGAGGATGTATGTAACACTAAAGAAACAGCAATGATTTACAGGATTTGAAATCTAAAAGGAAGGAGGCCAAATTTTGTCCTTTGTTATACAAAATAATTAAACAAGCACATATAGCTCAATGAAGTCCAGATTGATCCAAACCAATGTGAAGATCTAACTTCCCAAATAAAATAATTAAAATTTTGAGTAATTTATTCCTATGGACACTGGTTTCACTATAAATTTTACCTTTTTATATAATGCAGTGTTGTACTTATGTGTTTCTATGTTTTAATTATATTCATTTCAAGGTACTTCCTGAAGAAAAATTATGTGGGGTTTGGGTTTTTTTTAAGAGGCTATTCCAGTATTAGACCTTTCCCAAAGCAGATACACCAGGAGCAAAAATAACACAAGTATTTGCGGAAAAATTAGACAAACCATTGCCTCATCACCAGATTCTGTATAGAAACAATTCAAGTGGTTTCAGTGTAAGTGTGACATGTACTTGACAATGTAATCTAGAGAAGTAGCAGACTCAATCAATAATGATTAAATACTTTTAAATCACAGATTTAAGCAAAATACACTCAGCTTAGTCACTTCATATACCCAAGCATGATCTTAATCTCACAGCACAATTTAACTAAACTTGGAGCAAAATTACTAACCACAGAAATGATTCTCTGCTGTCAAATCTTTCATTAGACTTACCATATGCTTATCTAAAATAGAAAAACTGGAATGTAAAGAGTCATGCTGTATTTTTTCAGAACTTGGTGTGAATCCATGAGTCTTTAGAAAGACTGCTGAAAATAACCTATTATCCATTCCAAAAATGTTTAGCCAAACAGTGTAGAGCAACAAATCTATTTTATACAAATATACACATTATCTATAGGCCTCTCCTGAAAAAAAACCACCAACAACAACAAAAAAAAACAACCGAAAACCAAAAAACCCACCAAAACCAACACATAGGTTCAAACATAAAATTGTCAATTCTATTTTTATATAGGATAATTTCAGCTGAATCCTACCAACGCAGGAGATATGGGAGGAATACAATGTCCAAGGTAGCTTGTATACTTTCTTGTATATACATTGGACTCTGAGGTCCAATGATGTATAAAACTTCTCCTCTGACCACCAACCCAGGATCCATGTAGTATGATTAGGATGAGTGAAGTTTGAACTGACTGAAGCGTGGCATGAGGTGCTGGTAAGGATATTGGACACGAGGCACCAGTGACAATAAATGAAACAGGGGTCCTGACTGATGACCTAAGATCATTCATATTCCATGATGGTGGCTTCATAAAAATTCATTTAACTTAGGAACTTCAGAATTTTTTTTGGGGGGGTTGTTTGTTTGTTTATTTTTTAATTCAGTAAATAGTATGACAGGATGCTGAAGACTAAAGCAAGAAAAATCTCTGGAGGGTGCACTTTTTCTTTCTTAGGGCTCAATGTAACAGCTATACTTTGCAGTTTAAACATGATGCATTGTCCTCTCTGTCTTCTCTCTGTCACTTAAAGTTCCTCTGTGCATTAGTAACCTCTTTATCTCTATAGTACAATGAAATAGGTAAGCTGAATACCTCCCAGGTGGAGTATCTGCAACACAGAAAAAAAAACTTCAGTGACTTGTCCATGTATAGTGGCACAGAATATTAAATCCAAGACCTCTTTTAACCATGACAACTTTCCTCTTCCCTTCCAGCTCTCTCTTGCTGAGAAGAGTGAATAAATCCTTAGTACAGAGTTCATTTGCTCTTAGAGCAGTAAAATCTGCTATACGCTATCATGACATTTCTATCTTTATTAGAAAAGAAATGTAATTGCAACACAATGCCTGCCTGCAGAACAAAGATGCCTCCCAGTATTATATTACCTGCATTTGTACTCAGAGATTTGCAATGGGTATTTCATTGGATTATATGACAACATTTGATAGCACTAATAAAAATTAATTGACATAAGGCCAAGGACTGAAATATAAGAAAGATACAGGTGAAAATGTTACTTCTTAAACATTGATAGCTTTTTCCCAATAGGTATCCTGTATTCCTCTGTATTTTGTAATTACTGACCATACAGAATAAACTTATAAATTAGATCTATGTCATTAGGAAACAAGAGCACAGATAATGTCCTCTGCTATTTAGTATATAAAAATTCATGCTATATTAATCCAATCTATAACCTAACCCAAAACTCAGATCAGATAAGTCAACTTCTAATTTTCAAAAACTTTTTAAGAATTAATCATGATGTCTTTTTTTAATGACAAACCCGTCACATCAATTTGCATTTTTCTTAAGCATGCACAGGGATCATAACAGCTGCATATTTTTAGGGGGAGTCACTACCATTTTATGGATTTTAATGAAAAGCAAAATTACAGTTTACCCATGTTGCTGAAAATTGAAAAACTCAACATGAAAATCTCTATCTTCAGAAGATAAATACCAACAACAATGATGAGGATGTCTTGCAGTGAGAATTTTAGTGCTATCAGCAGAAGAGGAATCTGTTACACCTCTTGCTGCTGAGGCTTCCCTGTTCAGCTTCAGTGCAGCATCTCAGGCTTTCAGCTCTGCAGGAAGTTCCACTGTTCAACCTCAGCATAAATCATAGAATCATTTTGGTTGGAAAAGAACTTTGACATCATCAAGTCCAACTGTTAACCCAGGACTGCCAAGTCCAACACTAAACCAGGTTGCTAAGCACCACATCTACATGTTTTTTAAACACCTTCAGGGGTGGTGATTCTACCACCTCCCTGGGCAGCCTGTTCCAATACTTGACACCTCTTCCAGTGAAAAAAGATTTCCTAATACCCAATCTAAACCTTCCCTGGTGCAATTTGATGGTGTTTCCTCCTGTCCTATTGCTTGCTGCTTTGGAGAAGAGACTGACAGCTGCCTCCCTACAACCTCCTTTCAAGTAGTTGTACGGACCAATAAGATCTGAGCCTACTTTTCTCCAGGCTAAACAACCCCAGTTCTCTCGACTGCTCTGCATTCTCTAGACCCTTTACCAGCTTTTCTGCCCTTCCCTGGATAGTCCAGCACTTCAGTGTCTTTCTTGTAGTGAGGGTCCAAAACTGAACACAGTATTCTAGGTGTGGCTTCACCAGTGCTGAGTACAGGGGACAATCGCTTCCCTTGTCCTGCTGGCCACACTCGTTCAGATAGAAGCCAGAGTGCTATTGACCTTCTTGGCCATCTGGGCACACTGCTGATTCATGTTCAGATGGTCACCAATGAGCTCTCTCAGGTCCTTTCCCACCAGGCAGCTTTCCAGCTGCTCTTCCCCAAGCCTGTAGTGCTGTGTGGGGTTGTTTGATCCAAGTGGGTCAAACCTGGCACTTCTCCTTCTTGAATCTCATACAATTGGCCTCGGCCCATCAGTCCAGCCTGTTCAGATCCCTCTACAGAGCCTTCCTACCATCAAGCAGATCAACACTCCCACCCAACTTGGTGTTGTCTGCAGACTTACTGAGGGTGCACTCAATCCCCTTGTCTAGACTGTCAATAAAGACATTAAACAGGACTGGCCCCAGTACTGATGAGCAGCCAGTGTCTCCAGGAGAATGCTGTGGGAGACAGTCTTAAAGGCTTTGCTAAGGTCCAGGCAGACAACATCCACAACATTCACAAACCCATGCTGGCTGGGCCTGATCCCCTGGTTCTCCTGCCCGTGCCACATGACGGCACTCAGGAAGATCTGCTCCATGACCTTCCCCAGCACCGAGGTCAGGCTGACAGGCCTGTAGTTCCCCAGATCCTCCTTCCTGCCCTTCTTGTAGGTGGGTGTCACACTGGTTAACTTTCAGTCTCCTGGTTATGAGCATTTAGCATCTCAGCCTTTTCCTCATCTTTTGTGGCAATGTTCCTCGCTGCTTCCAATGAAGGACAAAGGTTATCCTTGGCCGTCCTTTTGTTTCTGATGTATTTGTAAAATGATTTTTTTGTTACCTTTTACAGCAGTGGCCAGCCTGAGTTCTAGCTGGGCTTTCGTGTCTCTAATCTTTGCCCTACATAACCTCACAACATCCTTATAGTCCTCCAGAGTTGCCTGTCCTTTCTTTCAAAGGTGGCAGACCTGGCTTATTCCTCAGTTCAGTCAAAGCTCTCTGTTTAGCTAGGCTGGTCTTCTTTCTCCCCCACCAGCTCATCTTTTGGCACATGGGGATGGCCTGGTCCTGTCCCTTCTTTAAGCCTTCCTTCTTGAAGAACGCCCAGCCCTCCTGGACCCCTTGGCCCTTCAGAACTATCTCCCAAGGGACTCTGTCAACCAGGCTTTTAAACAGGCCAAAGTTGGTCTGCTGACTCCCTCCTTACTTCTCTGAGAATCAAAAACAACTCATGACTGCTATGCCCAAGATGTCCTTCAACCACCAAATCTCCAGCAGTCCTTCCCTGTTCGTAAAAAGCAGGTCCAGCAGGGCAGCTGCCCTGGTAGACTCACTGACCAGCTTCATCAGGCAGTTGTCTTCCACACACTCCAGGAACCTCCTAGGCTGTTTCCTCTCTGCTGTGCTGTATTCCCAGTGGACATCCATTAGGTTGAAGTCCCCCACAAGAACAAGGGCTAGCAATCTTGAGACTCCTGCCAGCTGCTTGTAGAATGTTTCATCTGCCTCTTCATCCTGGTTGTGTGGTCTATAACAGACTCCCACCAGGATATCCACCTTGTTGGCCCTTCTCCTGATTCTTACCCATAAACACTCAACCCTGCTGTCACCATCATTCAGCTCTAGGCAGTGGAAACACTCTATCCCAGTCGAAACAGAGCTACCTCACTGCTTCTCCTTCCTTGCCTATCCCATCTGAAGAGCCTGTAACCATCCATTGCAGCACTCCAGTTGTGTGAGTTCTCCCACCAAGTTTCTGTGATGGTGACTATGTCATAGTCTTCCTTCTGCATGATGGCTTCCAGCTTGTCCTGTTTGTTGCCCATGCTTTGGGCATTGGCTTAGATGGAGTTGAGTTGCGGTTCAGGCATCTGACCTCCAACCCTGACATGCTTCCCCCAGGCTCATCTCTGATGAGCTTGGGTTTATTCCCTTCAACCTTTGAATCTAATTTAAAGCTCTCTCAATGAGCCTTACTAACTCCTGACCTAAGACTCTCTTCCCACTTTGAGACAGGTGAATTCCATCTGTTGACAGCAGGCCTGGTGTTGTGTAAATCGATCAAAAATGATCAAAAAATCTAAAATTTAGCCATTGACACCAGGCCTGGAGCCAGGTATTGATCTGTGTGATCTTCCAATTACACATCCCATCATTCCCTGCAACTGTCAGGAGAGATGGAAACACTGCTTGTGCTTCTGATCCCTCAGCCAGTCACCCTAAGATTCTGAGGTGTCTCTTGATTGCCCTCAGAATCCTTGTCATCTGGACTTCATTGCCCAGTTGGAAGACGAGTAACAGCTAGTAATCAGAGGATCATACCAGACAAGGGAGCTTTCTAGTGACATCCCTTACCTGGTCCCCAAGGAGGCATCAGGCTTTCCTATGGATTGGGTCTGGTTGGCATATTGGGCCCTCTGTTTCTCTCAGAGTGGAGTTGCTGATGACAGCCATCTTTCTTTTCTTCCTAGCAGAGCTGGTCATGATGCATGGGGTTGACAGACTCTCCCTGGGCAACCTGGACAGGCTTTTGTCCACATCATCATTTTCCTGGCCTTCAGGTTCCAGACCTGCATACCTATTGTATAGGGGCACCTGGGAAGGTGAAGTAGGCCAGGGGGTGATTCACATGCTGTCCTGAGCAGGGACCTGTTTCCATTCCTCCCCATCACTTAGGACCCCTCCATCTGCCTGGAGGCAAGTAGGCAGGGGAGCCTCCACTTCTTGTAATGTGTCCATACAGGGCATTTGTCTCAGTGGTGGTAGAAAGTGGCTCCACCTCCAGAAATCTGTCTCCCTCTCACACTCCTTGATACTCCTTATTGCCCACCCAGTCACACCTCACAGAGATGTCATCTCTGCTGTTCTCCAGTAGCAGTGATGGGCTCAGGCACTCCTTGTGGTCTGTGAGCTGGACAGCTACACATTTAGGTAGAGCTCCATCTCGGTCGCCTTGCCATCTGGTGCTGGTTTTTGGCTGAGTAGAAACTACAGATCGGTTTCTTCAGGGGCAGGGGAGCTATGACCACTACCAGAAGCTCACCTTTTTGAGCCATTAGGGAACAGTGCCCTCCCCGTGCCAAGCGCTGCACCATGCCCAAGCGGGTGTACCACAGCCTGATTACCCACTGTGTTTGCCATGCTCCTGGTCACCCACACTCTCTGGGGGCTCCTTTGTATGTCTGGGGGTTTGGCCATCTTCACTCCTGTCCCTGTGCATGCTGTCAGAGCTGACACTCATCAGGGCCCCCAAGGCTTCCTTCTCGGGGCAGGGGGGACAGGGTTGGGGCATCTCCTTTCTCTCTCTCTCTCTCTCTCTCTCTTTCTCTCTCTGCTCTTGCTTCTCGGTTTTGCTGGTTCATAGAAAGCTCCCCATGGTCCCTACTGTCCAAACTGGCAGACACCACTCACATTTGAAAACCCAGCATTTGTCAGTTTGCATACCATCAGCTGGATACTGAAGCTTTGATTGTACACCACCACCACATGCCACCACACTAAGGGAGGATGGCACGCCACCAGAGTGTGACCAGCTCCTGTGTACTAGGTATGGCAGTTCATCCATTCATTCACCCACACTGCTATATTTTCCTGATTCTCTCCTGTGCCTACTTTCAGAGCATGGGGCAGCTCTCTCAGCTCAGCCCCAAGACCTTTAGCTCTATTCCACTTAAGCCCTCTGTTATAACCTTCTGCTGTACTGCTTACAGTGAGGCATTGACCTCTTTTAATCACTTGTTGCGAACTGCTCCCTGTTACGTCTCTGGTCAGTATTATCCTCAGCTGCTTAGAGCAAAATTGGACGAATCTCTGGGGAACAGGAAGCACATTGTGGGCACTGCTGCAAATAATGTAACTGTGATTCAGATGTTTTCTATGCAAAGGTGTGTGTCATGGGTAATATGAAGCGGTGCTCTGATAATAATCTAATTGTGAATTGCATACTGTTCTCAACCCCTGCCAAATGCTCTCAGAAGGCAATCTATAAATTACATTAACATAAATAAGGTCATTTGAACTGCACAGTCAATGTGTAGTTGAACACAGAAGAGTTCACCTTATTTGAGAAAGGTAATTCATTTCAGGCCAAATTTTCCATTCCCCACATATAATATGAGCTATTGGTATAGTTAATACTTATTTGGATTATCTGTAATTCATGGTAATTTACTTATTAATATTTAGGGTACTTGTTATTATTTGTTTTTTGTAGAAGCATCACACACATACATGATTGCAATTTCTCTCTTAAAACCCAGGTACTGCCAAGTATCTTTTGAGTTCTTCCAGTCATATGTGGTGTGGAATGTTTGATACAGCAAAAAACTTACACACACTCTTAAACACAGTGTTAGAGAGACCTCTGTTAGTAGAATTAGTCAAGTGCTTAAAGGTAAAATAAGCCCGAACTTCATTACTATTGTCTAAAATTAATGGTGGCTGGTTTGGAGCCATCTCTTCTATAGGAAATTTTGACTCCTAGAATCATTTGGCAAATGAAAAAATGTCAGAAAAGACTGGTATGAAGCAATTTACTTTTCTCAGATCAGCAGTAATAATTCTTATCCTGGACTGAAGGACTCATTCAAAAGCCCAGCGAATACGAAGAACAACTCTTCATCAAAATTAAACTCTAAATATAAAAAAAAAAAAAGTTATGGTGGGGAAAGTTTTTATTAACTGAGATTATAATCTTTCTGATCTGGAAATGAATTCCAGTGTAAGAACTACAAAGGAGTCAAACTCTAACCTCAGAATCAGTGCTTAAAGCACTACGAGGCTATACTCCCAGTGCTTGATGACGGATAGAAAATTCAAAAGTCAAGAATAAAATTCACAGCTTTCCTGCCTGGCTTAAGCTGTATGTGCTCACCTTGTAGTTTGTAATAGTCTTGTTAATGATGTCATTGTACATGTGTAGTACTTGCACCTTCTGTCTAGGTCAAGGGTCTCTCTTGTTATATGTAAATATATTTGGAAACCACAAACTAGGAACCCATGTACCTAAAACCCCAAGGAGCTTCTGTTAAAGGCAGTTTTTGACACAGGCTGACAGTATGGAGTTCAGCACAAAACACTGCAGCTACCACCACTTCTTTTTTCTAATGAAAAACACAGTTCTGTGGCGGCTATGGTGTCAGTGACCATTTTTATATGGTAACCTCAAGTTATAGCTTTTATCCAGGAAAGAGAAAAAAAAAAGTCTTAATGTCCTACTTAGTTCAAGGGCTGAAGACTGTTTCCCACTTCTTGGGAAAGTGTTCTTCTCTCTACTCCCCTCACCTAGGGAATGTCATCTCCAGTCTCTGGCATTAGGAATTCACATTGCTCCTTCAGTGAGGCAGACAGACATAGGAGAAGACATGCCTTCTACAGACAGAAGACTTATCTCCAAAGCCTGCAGGTTGGATTTTCTCCATGATGATGAGGACAGTGGCTCTGACTCCCAGTAGCAGTGTCCCAAGGGTAGTAACAAATGAATGCATTTCCATTGCTTTCTTCAATGACCCTTAGACTACAAAGGTAGTCTTTTGTGTATTATAGCTTGAAGTTTATATAAAGTCTGTTTTGTCATGACTTGTGGAATATACATGCAGTTATCACAGCAACTGGATTCTGCCAGAAATTTTGTATTTTTCAGCTATATTTTAAGAACATCTGCGTTATTGGTTACTGACATTTATGCTTCCACAAGTATATAGGAACACATTGTGGTAAATTTGATCCAGATCCAGAACAGGCAGCTTGGCACATTTTTACTGAATTACTCAGAATGCACCCTTACAGAAATTAATTTGACATCATGATTGTATATAATTTGCACAATTACAGATATTATTGATTTCATGTAACATTAGAGTGACTCAGGTATAAATGATACAAAGCTGTCTCATACAAAGGGATCACAGACATTTATCAAACAAATTTGATCCCACAAAGAGGTTATAAAAGATCAGTGCTTTCTATACTCAATGATTTGGTGGTAACTATGACTCAGTGCTTTATATCCAGCATTGTTTTCTCAGAAAACCAGTCTACCCTGAAAAAAAGAGTGGAATTTGGTAATTTTATTATCTCTTAGGCTGGAGCATTTCCCCACTTCAGCAGAATTACATTTTGCACCTAATGTTGGTCTAAAATAAGCTCTGAAGTGGACAGAAAATGTCCGAGAGCTCATCCACATTAAAAGGCTCTCTTGTACAGGTCCTGCTGGACCTGAAAAATAAAGTTGTAGAAGAAATATTGAGAACACTTACGGGCTTGCTGCTATGAAAACAGAAAAAGCCTGAAGAAGATCTGGAGAATATCTAGTCAATTCATACATATATGCATATAAACAGTACTTTTCCACACAAATTTGCTCAACTTCCTTTTTGTTTTATCTTTTAAACACTGACACCCTCTGAGTTTCATCCTCAATTACTGCTGGAGTTGGGACTTGAACACTAACTGGCAGCACAAATTAAGCTAGCACTTGGGGATGGGAAACCTCAAGTATCAGTGTGATTCAGTTTGAATACAGGACCTAGAGAAGAAACAGGAGTAAAAGTGCAGCCAAATCAGAAAAAAAAAAAAGCTAAAAAGTCAAGCAGAAGAGTTATGAGAGGTCTGGCTAAGGTGCACAAGAGAGGTGTACACATGCTGCAAGGCCAGATACAGTTTGAAGGCAGGTAAAAGGTGAGGAACTTCAACCACAGAGTAATTCAGGGTCCACAGCCAGAAGCAGGCATGATAGAAGAAAGCCTAAGAGTTATCACCATCAGCATGACAGAAAACCAGATCAGGAACAAGGATGAAGGTAAGAACTAATTGAGTTGAGAGAATATGGTGCAGAAGCTGATATACAGATTAGGACAGAGCCAAAGAGTGTCAACAAAATAAAAGCTGAAGATAATATAATCCAGAAACTGGATAAACTGAATAGCAATGGAAAACAGCTGAGATTCCCTTAGACATTAGCAGGTAGATGAAGTCAGGTGTATAGGCCAGTTCCCAGCTGGCAGGGATTTGCTGGACTGTCAGCTGCTGAGGATGCTAACTGAAGCTAGCTGAAAGGCTGATAGTTGAATTACAGCGTGATGGAGACACTCTTTAAATGCCACACAGCTTTCATGTTGCACAAAGCATTGCAGAGTTATTCTGAGCACTTCTTCTTATTACTATAATAAAACAATGATGCCTTAGAAACAGAACATCATATCCTATTATAAAATTCATTTCAAAGAATGAAGCTGTTTCATCTTAAGTCCCATACATTGGCTTGCTTATGGGAAAAGAATGCCCCACATTAACTATTCATTCAAAAGAAGCATTAGACTACCATATGCAAAAGGTTAAGGGAAAGGAAGCTCCTGCTTCCTTGGGATAGCTGGCAGGAGGAACTCTGCAGTGAAGTTCTGGCTCCATAGAAATAAGGGCAAAGTCTCCACTGACTTTAAAGTGTAAGCACGTGCCTTGGTGATAAACTCATTTATGTGGCAAGAGTTGTACGTGCCATGATGCTATTGCAAAATGGGTGGACAGAAAATGTTGAGATAGTTTCAGCTTCTGCTGTTGGATCAAATGACAACTTTGTGCACTTCTCCTGCTAATGTTACATATATAAGATGGTTCGGGCCCTAAAACATTGCAAGAGTATAATTTATTTTTCTGTATATATTTAGTCAGGTATAAATATTTAATGTGAATAACTTTGCTGCAGAAAGCCATGCTAGACCTTCCTAAATTCAAGCAGTAGTACAGATGGAAGTATGTGGTGGGTGCACAGCAGATTAAAAGCCGTGACAATCAGGCAGTAGCATAGGCAAAGCAGTACTTTAGTCCATAATATGGAAAACAGCCAAGTTACTAAGGAGTCTGTTAGAGAAAATCAGGAAGAGCTGCCACAACTCTCATGTGATTACTCCCAGCTAGAAAAGTCTGTTACTTGCATTCAAGCATCAGCTATTAAATAGAGTTGTGAGAAGTACACACTTGTATTTATGATCCTGTTGTTTTCTGTGCCACTTAGGAGCTGGAACATTAAAATTCTGAAATTACAGAAGTAGAGAGATAACAAGCGTTTCAGAAGAACAGTTTTCTCATTGTTCCTAACCTGTAGGAGTGTAAGAAACTGAACGCTGTGGTGAATACAACCACTGGTCAGGTGTTGCAGCCGCATCATTGGTGTAATAATTTACAGTCAGTTTGATAAACTGAGTAGGTTACAGAAGACCTGCAGATAATATTGTATAAGATTTAAAAATAATTCTTTAGAAAAATATCTGCTCACTTCTCATGCTGCAGAAGTGAATCAGTTACTCATACAAAAATGAATGGCAGACCCCAAATATTCTTGTATGAGTAATACTGTATTGCTAAAGTGTAGACTTTTTTAACTGATCTACGTCATATCTTTTTATATGCTTTATAGAAAAGAAACCTAAAATTAACAGAGATACTCAAGCAAAGAATCTGCTGGAGGATTCTTTAGTAAAACAAAGTATATACCTCACAGGTCTCAGGGGAACACAGAGAGCCACAACAGAATATGGAAATTCTGATAGGAATCTATGATTTATTAAATCCAATAGTTCCTCTGTGGTTTGAATCAGATTTTCTACCTCAGAAGAAGATTGGTGTCATTTTCCAAAAAATATTTTCCTCCTTAATCTCCTAGGTTTAATCTAGCTCATTCTTCTCTTACTGCGTCCTTAATTCTTTTCTTAACTGCACCCTACAGGAAGCCATTATGGTGAGCAAGACCTTTTCCTTCCCTCTGCAACCCAGAAAGGAGATCCTGGCACTGACAGGACCAGAGCCAAACCCACTACTCACTTCAGTGGAAGTATGATTTCCAGCTCTCCTCCAACAGTTCTTTCTTCCACAACTTGCACAGAGCACAGCTTTCCCATCATGTGGCAAGGGAGAGTAGTAAGCAGAAAGCCCTCACCAAGAAAAGTCACGAGGATAAGAAACATTGGGGTCTACATCAAGTCAGATTTAGGAAATCCAAACCCCAGATCTTGGCAGTTTTGTGGGTTTGCAAACTAAGTCTAACAAAAGCCTCAACTGATCTCTGAGACCTCCATGCTCAGGTATCAGAAGTTGTTCCAGGATCTATTGCTTCACACTCACAGGACACAACTGATTAGTTTTGCCTTCCTTTCTGCCAGAACAGGCAACTATTTTCTGGAAGTTCATTGTCCACAGACATTTATATTCCGGTAGGGTTATTCCATGTTTTCTCATTGAAACTAAAGCATAACAATTCACAGTGGAGATGGCCATCTGTACATGCAGAGCTAGTAATTGACTCTGTAATATATCCACATATTAATTAAAATGTTAGGACTTTCCTCAGTTGTTAATTACTAAGGAGCAGATCTGGAACAATAATGAAATAATTATTCACAAACAATTTGAATTGAATCTGATTGAAATGCAATTGCTTCTGTTTTCCTTTTACTGTCTTTTCCACAAATGTCCTTAAACTATTTCCTCTTGGGAAACAAATGTCATTGATATGAAAATTATGCAGTATCATATGAATATGTGTGAGGAAGGCATACTCATATATGAACTATGGCACTGCTTACTCAGATAACTTTGTGTCTTCACACATGTCCTCATTGCAATATAAACATTTGGGAAAGGCAGAACTTTACCAACACCTCTGAAAAAACCCAAAACCAAAACTCAACCAACCAAAGAAGGAAGGTCAAGGAGAGAAGATGCGCAAAGATCTACTGATTTCAAGTATTGATCAGGACAGGCTGGACTGATGGGCCAAGGCCAATTGTATGAGGTTCAAGAAGGAGAAATGCCAGGTCCTGCACTTGGGTCACAGCCCCATGGAACACTACAGGCTTGGGCCTGGAAGGGCTGGTTGACAGCTGCCTGAACATGAGCCAGCAGTGTGCCCAGGTGGCTAGAGGTCAATAGCACCCTGGCTTCTATCGGAATGAGTGTGGCCAGTGGGACAAAGGAAGTGATTGTCACCCTGTACCCGGTGCTAGTGAGGCCACACCTTGAATAGTGTGTTCAGTTTTGGACCCTTATCACAAGAAAGACATTGAGGTGCCGGACCGTGTCCAGAGAAGGGCAACAAAGCTGGTGAGGGGTCTAGAAAACAAGTCTTATGCGGAGTAGCTGAGGGAACTGGGGTTGTTTAGCCTGGGGAAAACGAGGCTCAGACCTTATTGGTCCGTACAACTACTTGAAAGGAGGTTGTAGGGAGGTGAGTGTCAGTCTCTTCTCTGAAGTAACCAGCGATAGGACAAGGGGGAAACAGCCTCAAGTTGCACCAGGGAAGATTTAGATCAGGTATTAGGAAAAACTTCTTCACTAAAAGGGTGGTCAGGCATTGGAACAGGCTGCCCAGGGAGGTGGCTGAATCACCATCCCTGCAGATATTTAAAAGACGTGTAGGTTTGGCACTTAGGGACACAGTTTTGTGGTGGACTAGGTAGCGTTCGGTTAGTGGTTGGACTTGATGATCTCAAAGGTCTTTTCCAACCTAAATAATTCTGTGATGCTATGAGCAGGGGCCAGAACCACATGGACAGTTATTTAAAAATTCAAATCCATTTTGCAGCTGATCTTTCAGCAGTGATGCCTCATGGGATAATGTTTCCCAAACACAGATTGGAAGTCACTGAGAATATACGTGAGCTGTTTGAAAAGCAGACAGCACCATCAAGAAAAGAGAGTTAATGTAGCCTACAGCATGTTTCTGCTCATAGCAAATTAAGGACATAAATTTTATTAAGTATCTAGACTGCTTTCCACTTATTTATGAATGAGGCTTGTACAGAATGTATTTCTGGGTCAGAAAACCAGATACAAAATGTACCTTTTGAAAGATATCACTGGTCTGCATTGTTAATGTTCTTGGGAACATTCAGTATCTGAAGCAATGGATTAGTACTGGGGCTTCATCTTTGGTCCCAAAAAAACCTTTTTTTTGCAGAGTTATCAGCAAGAAATGCCTCAGAATCAACACTGACTAGCATAAATGAACCAGGATGAACAATGTTGCCTTCTTTAAAAGCACTTTTTGCATTTACTAGCAAAGAGGAAAAAATTAAAAAGTTTCAAAAAAGGGAAACACTTAAATAATGATAATACAAAACCCCCACCAAATCTAAAGTTAAAAAATGAGGTAAAGTAGCCGAAAATTTTTAATTTGATGAAACCCCTGTACAGTGGGAAAAAAGGGAAGAGAAAATCCACTGTTAATTACTTTCAGATCCATTAAACATCATCCAAGTAGCACCAATACAAAACAGGCCTTTTAAATGTAATGATTTTTTTTTCCAAGAATTAAAATGCTCTTCACTTCTGGGACACTGATGCAATCACAGATTTAGAATATGTTTGACTGCATTGATTACTGCTTGCTCTGCACATGCTTCCTCAGAACAGTTTTCTGATACATTGGGACTGTCTTGGAAAATACTTTATATGCAAGAATATTTTTAGTTGTACAGCTTAAATAATGGTATTTTCACCTACACAATCCAGTACTGCACACAACATGAATGCCTTTAAATGTACCAAAATCTGAAGTCCTCAGATAACCCCTGTAAACTAAGGAGGGCAAGGTCTTCAGCAGTCAGCGACATTGGGCAGGTGGCATATCTTTCCTTGTTACTGCCTACACACTTGTAACACTTGCACTGCTGCTGAATGCCAGACTTCTGGAGTGTTTGGGTCTTGTTTAGTTCCTTTCACCATCCCTTCCCACCCCTCCACCCCCCTTTTTTTTTTCTTCTAAACACGTAACCAATGGACATACAGTACGCAGGAATTAGGTTTTAAAATAAAAATCATGATTGTTATTGCTACACAAGCACCTTCCCAAAAATGTTTCTGAAAGTGTGTAATACTTAACTTCTTAATTAAAATGAAGAAGATGAAACAAGAAAAATTATTCCAATTTTGATGCTTATATCAGGTGATGGAAGAAACAACAGCACAATTGTTGTGGGGGATGCAGGGGAGAGTGTTCCTAGATTCTGTGAAACTGCCATTGCCTGCACTATATGTAATATAAATGCTATAGATAGCACATGATTAAATATGGAGGTATTTGTCAAACATGTTAGAAAGCTGGTTTGTCTCACATTACAGAAATGTTCAGTTCAGAAAAGAACCTACAAACAGAGACCAAGTGAAAAAAAAATAATTCACGTTTTGATGAAATGAACCAAAATTACCCCAGCTGATTTTTTTCTTTATTCTTTATATTCTGCATAGAATAACATCAAGAAAATAATAAAATATCATTCATATTTCATTTCAACTAGAGAATGAATTGTTGCTCTCCCCCACTTAGATTTTCCCAAGAAATATTAAAACCTGAATCCAAATATGTTTCACTAAAATACAACATAAAACGTCATTCTAGAAAGAGGTCTTCTCTACTCTGTAAAGAGAAGTCAGCTCAAAAGTTCTGATTAAAAGACATTCCCACCGTATCAAGCAGAGGGCTTCAACATCCTTCCAAAAGAAGGTGTCCTTATACACCAGGGCAAAAGAGCAGGAGGACAGCTGATTCTCAAAAGGGAGTGAAAAGGTGGGTGCAGAGCCAGGCTTCCTGACTTACAAGGTATCCAGCCTTATCTTACAGCTCCGTGTCTAACACAGCAGTCTTTTCTATCACTTTATCCTGATACTGCTCACATTAGGTAGAATTAGCTAATATCATTATATCCAAGTGGTTCAGCACAAAGAAAATGGTAGTCTGAGAAGTAACCTAGATAAACTTTTAATTAAAGAAAATGTTACATAGAGTTGGCTGCTAAAAGGAGTTGACTGCCTCTCTGTGACATACAACATACAGGAACATATCTATGAATCCTACCAATTTGGGCAATAAACTTCAGCTCCCACAACTCTTTCCACTCTTCTGCTTTGTTTTCCTAGTGGGTGCTGCTTTTCCTTCCTTCTATCTGCTGGCAGCCTGACACGTTCTTTGTCACTCAAAGGTTGTTCTTCCACCCCATTCAAATACTGCAAATGCTTCGTGGGTGCTGTTTTCTTCTCATAGCGAAAAGGAAAGGACTCAGACAAGAGCTGTTAGTGGAGTCCAGCTCTTCAGTACCGCAGCACATGGCGGATGCTATCTCAGGATACAACCTGTAATTGAGTAGACTGAATCCCTAGATGCTGTACTACCCATACGGGACATGTGCATCATGGTTCAATGGGCAGCTTGGCAACAAACCCATAAATCTAACACTTGGGAACTTCCACTGTTGGTGGGTATGTAGAAGGATTCCTACAGTACCGTTGGTCACAGTTCAAGCAGTAGATATTAATTCTACACTGTTACGGCCAAATATGAGTTCTTAATCTGCTAAACTTGCTATGTTCGGAACACATTCCCCACTCACGCTTTTCTGAACACTTTTGCTTTTAATATGAAGTTGCATACAACTACAACTGTTTTTGCTGCTCCTTGCCCACATAACCACAACAGCTGCAAATAACAGAGATGTTTTTCTTCCTTTCTAATACGCACTTAAGTCATCCGGCCAGGAAACAGAAATGGTACTAATGTTTTACTATACTGTAAATCAACTGATGGAACTTACATTGATAATATTGATTTTACTTTATAGATTTTATTTTATTAACTTTATTTTCTTAGTTTTACCTGTTGAAAAACTAGTAGTTTACTGCAGCATAAATCAACTGATGAAGTTTGTGTTGATAATACCTGATTTTATTTTACTGTGACAGTTGGCTGAGGTGTAGTACTTCTCACTTATACATCCCAAAAGGATTCCTAAGGATCATTTCCAGCGTTCCCATTCCACAGATGTCAGGAGTACATGCTATATAGTCCCAGAGAGCAAAATTTCACCTTTTTTGTGTGCTGTGTCAGTGCAAACTTAACTAGACCCATCAGGCAGTAAAAGAAATAGGACTCACTCCTCTTCACATACCAATTTCAGTCTGATTTGCAGAGTATATCTACAGGGATGGACACAGGACTCAGATAGTTTTACAGTGCTAAACCTGAGCAATTACATCCTGTCTCTTAACCTGACCCTATAGGCATATCCTTTATCACTTTTCCCCACTACTCCATAGGAATATTAGTACTCTGCAGCAGGAAAATACCATAGCAGAGCTGCTTGACATGCACATTGAACCTAAGAAACCAAGGGGCTTCTCTGCTGGCACACATACTGTATGCTGGGGAGGTGGTGAGGGCAGGGGTAACTCACCACAGTATAGTGGAAGCAGTTTATTGTGGAGGGGTGTGCTCCTGTTAATGGAGTCCCCAGTGTTGCAGAATTATTTTATAAATTTTCCAGCAGCACCAAGGGTGAATCTCTATTTAGTATGCATATTATTAAAGACCACGCAACATGTATGTGTATACATGTGCATTGTATACAGTAATTTGAGTTACATAACAGGTAGAATTACACAGACTTAGTGTGCCCAGTAAAGGCAGAAACAAGTGCTAAACTGCCCCACGAAGTACAGTGATTTAAATATATACAAGAAGTATCATCTTTCAGTAGCTTATTAAAATTACATATTTACCTTGTCCTTGTTTTGTTAATATAAATCGAACTGGTGAGCAATTAATTCTTTTCATGACAATTGTATGTTTTTTTCTCAAGGTTAATAATTACGTCTATGATAAGTTGGCCCTTCAGAAAGTCTATCTGAATCTGAAGATACTACTTGCATAAATAATACACATTGCTCCATTGAAGAGAAGTATAAACTTTAACACTCACAGTTTTTGGAATTACTCAAAGGCAATGAGTAATAAGGAAGATAATTTTCAAGCATATTAGCTAATGGTAGGACTAGATCCTATACTCGTGTAGGTCAGGGTAACTCCACAAAACCTAAAGAAATAACAGACTTATCTCACCTGGTCATCTAGCATACTACACTAAAACTGTGTGTTGCATAAAATAAATAAAAAAAAGTAGTTCTGACCTGCTTCACACTTGGACAACTGATGAAAGAATTTGGAAACACCAACAAAAAATTTCTATAATGAAGCTGTAGCTAAAACGCCTTGAAAAGGTCTAGAAAGAGCAAGACTGGACAGATTTTATAATAATTGGGTGGTAACCCCAAACCATTTACAGCTCTGTGTGGATAATGAATGCACAATGAATCCACTTGTCCAGACTGATTTGTTTTGGCAGTAATGTCACTAATACCATGGTTTCTTGCAAGAAACTTTTCCTCTGACAGAATAAGTTTAAATTCCTTTCACAGAATAAGCAGTGATACTAGGCATGCCACATTGGCTATCCCAAAAGTTTGTAAGGAATCTGGTGCCATATGGACTTCAGTATGTATCTTTTAGCTACCCCATACAAAAGGAATATTTGTTTAAATCAGATGATAAATATAACTCTTTTCCAGTCATGGGCAGCTTTGCACTAATCACTGCACATTGCTGTCCCAAGCTCAAGCACCATAAAGATGTCCTGAGGCACTGGTTCCACCTGCACACTAGGCTCATGCCAATTACCACCTCCTTGAAGACAAAACACACAAAAATGTACCTATGTCATTCACACAAACCACCACTCCATATCCCAATGACAGAGAGGCTCTAAAGTAAAAGCAAAGAAAGCTATGCTAAAAAATTGAGATAATTTTAAAATGAACAGTTGTGACCTTTCATCTGTGTCAGGTTCTCTACTTAAATCCAATCCTTGCAAACACAGAGATCCAATGAAGATTTGAACAATGACAGGAGGAACCTAATGAGCTAATTACTGAAAATGGAGCAGACTAAATCAACTACACCCAGCATCCATCCAAGAGGAACAATTAGTGCTGTTAGTTCCACTTAACTCTTACCATTGTGGAGTTTGACCCTTAAGGAGAAAAAATGTGAGGAGCAAACATCGTGTTTAGCTCACAATGAACACAGCAAGCTAAACTGGATTACTCACTATGAAGTCTTGAAAGGCAGCAAGGAAAGAAACGCATGAAAACAAAGCAAAACACATGAATGCATAGTATTATCTTCTGAAGTAAGAACAATATTTGACAGTTTCCTGGTTGCTGTTTTTCTCAAGTCTGTCAGATGTGAAAATTTGTTTTTTTATTTTAGCATGAAAAAAGTCCAGTGATTTTTGCTGTTCTAAGGGAAATCTTTGAGAATTTAGCTAGAAATTCTTCACTATTGAAACAATCCCATGTTCTGATACCAAGCTGTTATTTTAGGATTAAGACTGGTATTTATCCCTATACAAGGCGCTAGTACAAGATCTATGCACTGTTTAGATACACCTAACTTATATAGAATCCATTGTTTTACTGTTAGAATTGTCATCTAGTATGTTCACTACAGCAAAGGCCTAGGGAGAAACGTTGCTTTAAGCAAAAGTTAGCAAACTGCTCTGCCAAGATAAGTACACTCTCCCCCCTGAATTCCCTATTTTCTAATAACATTAAACAATAACACTGCAAAGTTATTAAGCCACAGTATTTCATAAAGTACCTGAAGGTAATTAAAAGCCCAGTATAAAGTCAGGCAAAAAGCACATGCAACTGTAATTTTGTGCTGTAGCTTTTAATAAGCTCATTAGCAATCATAGGAAGGCCATATGCTGATTGCTTCACAGATGTTCTGAGAAAGGAATGGCAAAGGGTGGAAACAATGTCAAAGAGTAAGAGGAAAGCTGAGAAATAACAGCTTTGTTCTGTAATCCTGGCCAAAGTGTAACAATATTCTGTGCCTCTGTTGGTTTGTCAGCTTTGAGGGGAAGACACCACTATTCACCTTATCGGAAAAGCCCATTCCCAGTGATTACAAGGATGTTCCAAGAGGTTCAGTAATATTTGTCATAACAGTGGAGAAAATGCCATGCTGATCCCATGTTTCATACCTGCTAACTGCTGAAAGAAACCTCTCCTTATCCAGTGGAACATGAGGCACTCAGAAAGAAACAGTAATGAGAGAAGAGACACTCTAATATTTGAAAATATTTTAAGTGGGGGAAAAATGCCATACCATACTTCTGCTCCTAAATATGGTTTGTTCTCCCTTATTTCACCCTACCTACTGCTATTTGGACTTTGTCTACCTCTTTTTCCCCCAAAAAAAGGTCCCACTGTAGTCCTCCTCTCCATGAACAGGTGATGTGTAAAGACATTAACATGCCCTGAAGATGTGACAGTCTGCTGTGAAAAGAAGTAGGTTTCTTGAGTCTGTAAGTGCACCTTTCAGCTAGTGTTATTCCTCCTCCTTCCTTTCTCAAAAACTCAGTAGGGAACCCAAAAAGCATTAACATACCTCACAAAACATAGTAATTTTTTAAGCCAAGTAACAAGAAGAAAGGAACTTTACACATTCATCTAACATTAGTATTTCAAATATTCCATCACAAGTTAGACACTCCAGAAATATATCAGTATGAATTTTTCTCCTGTTTCTGAACATTCTTAGGCATGCTTCTCCTTCACAGAGTAAAAAGTAGATGCTTTCTTTCTCCATGTTGATTCTTATGATTTTTCTCTTGGCAGACTCAATAGTACACCGATCACATAATAAAGCGGACAATATAACCAATTACAGGTAGCCCTGTGTGTAATTAATGGGGGTCTCTAAGCAGTTGGACTGTAATAGCATTTCCAGGTCCTCTGTCAGAGTTAACTACATGTGTTGCAGGCACATGGGTACAGAATGTGATTTGGGAACAGGCAGCAGCCATCAGGAATTAGTTGTTATAGGTAGAAATATATTTAGCTATGACTCAAATGAGATAAATTGATGGTAAAATTTGGAGCTGAATGACTGCAAATGCAGACCTTTAAGGGGTAGATAATATGGACCTGGTCTTTCAGTCTTTATTTGCCTGAGTAACCTCTTTATTTGCAGTAGTCTAATTCATGTGACCAGGAATCACTCACATAAAAGCTGCAGAACTGAGATCTAAGACTGACAATTAGGATTTTCACTTGCAAGTCATTTCAGTTCTGGAAGCTCCTCACAGCAGGAGGGAGTACAAAGACAAAGGTACCTGTGGATGGTAAAGACTAGCATGTTATCTTCATGCAAGTGAGCAGCTTACTGGTGTGGAGGCCAAATCACAAAAAAAACTCTCCCCTTTGAAAAGCCCCAAAAGTAATTTTGAAAAGACACCAGAAAGTACAGATTTGTGCCAAAAGTTATTACAGACTTAAAAAAAAAAATGCAAAATGATTAGTGTCACATGCAGCTCATTTAAGACATATGCTGCAAAATCTTGGCTTGCATTCAAGGAAAGTGCCTAGCTTTTAGGAAAAAAGTAATATTTAAGATTTCTGATGCAAAACAATACAAGGGACAATTAAATTACAGTCCAGATAATTAACAGTAAGAAGAATGGCAGCAGGCATTACACAGTGTTCTCTGACAAATAAATAAATAAATCATAAAATGGATTGGTGAGCAGAGCTCACCACTTATGAGAATTAATTACATATCTTTTTTCCTAAACTATGGTTATGAAGCACATATTGCTGCTCACTCTCACAGATAACAGGAGAAAACAAGGGAATTTATACCAAGGAGTTTTAAAGTTCTTTCTTGATCTCAGTTACTGTCCTAGGAATCCTTTGGCTGCCTGACCCATGTCTCATTGGAAAAATCTCTGTGAAATATACAAAAACATACCCATTTGTAGATTTTGAGGAAAGAAAACAACTCGTATAAGCCGTTTTAAAAACGAGCCATTTAAATATTTTAAAAGGCTTAAGAACTCAAAAAACCTCCTTAGCAAGCTCTTTATGAAGCACTGTGCCCCTGAATGTAACAAAAGTATTTTTCACTTATAAAAAATCATGCCCAGAAATGCTTGATAAAATGGCAAATTTAAGGAAGTTCAGCCTCTTTCTCCATGGGAAGCATCTCTCTCAAACAACAGTTTTGGAAAAGATTAGCAGCATACAGAGGATTTAAAATCTATCGGCCTGCAACAGGTATTAATGACCAATCTTCAAAGAACTGGAAGATATAATCCCAACCCAAAACACATTGTATGAGTTCTGTTCTTAGTTTTCCACCTTTCTGCAAAAATACAACATCACCAATGTCTTCTGGACCAAGAAGTATTAAGACTTTCTAGAATATTCTGGATTCTGCCACAAAGGTTTTTCAAGGTAGACCCATGATTACAATAGAATTCAGACAATCATTTGGTCTCCATAGAGACATCAGACCAAATCATGAATATAACTTTTTTGCCATAGAATGGATGCAAGAATCTATCCATACACAGTGGGATTAGAAAGCTTTATTGTTTTGCTTTAGAATTCTGCCTTAATGGCCACTCTCTTTCCCACTTCCCTTTCTCAACAAAGCTGGTATATTCATGTGGTTGATCTCTAAACTTCCCTGACTAATAATTAAGAGTATCCATCTTAATTTTCCTTCTGTAAAATCTTTTTCTTCACCAGACAGTGAAATTCAGAATAAGAACATAGGCACCTGGTTCTAATAAGCAAAAAATGCCTTCATGTTATTAACCACTGGCGTCGTCTCGGCAATGGCATCCAGCTAAAGGAGGCTTCTGCATGCATAACACTGATTCATTGGTTAATGTCCGTCTCCTTAATATCCTTCATTCTAGTCATAACCTGCCCAAAGTGCTCTAGTGGTCATTAATCTACAGCATACAGATTTTTGCAAAAATTATGAGAAGCCATGACTAAAGCATGAGTAATCTCTCAACCACTGGCTGTTCTTGTCAAAACTACCCCTTTGTTTTCTAGCTGCTAAGGGTGAGATTGAGCCATCTAAAATGTAAGCATATATTTTACTATACTTTAGGCCTACTTCTTTCTTATTTAATAGAACATACATATCCAAAAAGTAAATTTTAGGGGGAATTTTTCTTTCAGTGATGTATTTTAGCACAGAATAAATCACGATCTGAAGACGGGTATTTCTGACCACTAATTACAGAGCCATGGTAGATGGCTCTATAGAGAAAAGACAACTAAATTTTAGCTGACTAAAATCTTAAGTTTCTGATTCTACTACTATGTTACATCTTCCTCCCCCATTTTCCAATATAAAACCTGGATCTCCACCTTACCAAGCTTGTTAACTTGGTGCTTTTCACTTTGGTGAAACACTAATGTATTATCAACTGAAAATCTGTCCCTAAATTTAAGCTACTCACAATTCCAGAACAGATAAAACAAGAAGTTGCTATCGTACACTTTTCTGAAGGCTTTCTTCTTTGAACTACTTGGGAGCAAACATCATCAGCTTTGGAAGTTCTATCCACAAAATTTATCAGATTTAGAAATCTGAGTGGAAATTTCATAAGGAGAGGTCTAGAAAACAGCACTCAGCTGTGTAACAGAAAATTTTCTGGTGTAATAATTAGAGGTTGACTTTCCTACAACGTAACTACTGACTCAGTCACAGCAGTCACAGCACTTGATAAAACTGTTAGATCTTGAACTTAATATAATGCTGTCACATTCACCTGTTTCCTTGCTGTAATGAAGCTAAAATCTTCCCTAAATCTTTACTTCTTAAGGAGTTTGGCTTATATTTGTGAGATGCAAATTATGGGGTAATTGCTGTTAGATTTACATTTGATTCAGTTCTGGATGAAGGACTGTCAATCAGTTAAATTAAGACCTCAAGGACATTAAAAGTTGTTAAACTTATGTCTTTCCCTCCCTAGCCTATTCAAAGCCAGACTACAAAACTCCTTCCAGAAACTGAAATCAGACCCTATCTTCAAACTGCTAGTCTGGCAGCCCTGAAGAAACAATTTGGGTTACCAAGAGGATGAATTACAGTCATTCAACATTGGTTCTTTCAGATTTGGAAGTGATTTGCCATAGAGGAGGATTTTTCTCTTTTTTAAAGTTATTTGTGATAAAAAGCTATGAAACAATCAACCACATTTGTTCATATACCACTGACACTATCCACAAGGCAGTCAGAAAAAAATGCTGTATTACTTAATTTTAGAATTATATTTAATGAGACAAATCAGTGGAAGATATACTAATGAACATTTTATGTGGGTGACCCTACCCGTTTTTTTAAATTGCTAAAATAAACTTCCATTATTTAAAATTCATTATAAGTAGACCATGTTTATAAACACACTAAACAAGACATCCCTGTGTCATTGGACTGTAGCTGTGGATTTAACTGTATTCTTCCAAAAGAAACAGCCAAAGTAAAAGATGTGTACTACTCTTGAAAACTCAAGTTCTCACACAGGTATACACTCATTTTGGTCTGTTGAAAATTATATTTGGGTAAATCATTAACACAGCCCCTCTTCTGCATAATCAGAAACAAACAGCCGTAGGAAGTCAATCATCCTGGCCTGCAGAATGATCCTATTTCCTATGAACTTCTGTGCACAGAGAAAAAAAAAACACAAAAAAACCAACCAAATTTACCTTTGCACTCAGCAATTTACCTTTGCACTCAGTTTATCTGGAGTTGGGCTGTGAATTAGGCAAATGCACTGTGTGCTTGTTATGTTCTCACTGTACTACCTGGAACTAAATCAGGAAAAAGGGAAGAGAAAAAAGCCCCTGAACTTAAAAATATTTAGGAAAACATCGCCTATTTCTACTATGTCAGGGCTGCTCCTGTGTCATTGCTTTGTGTTGAGACCCTTTGTGTGGCAGCACACTATGTGCTGGAAACTTTGCACAGTGATTGCACTGAGACAAAAGATGTGTTAGATGAATGTGTGCCCATCACTGTCAACAGAGACAGCCCCTAGCATCTTACAACAATCTCCTTATCCAAACCTGAGCCAGTCTTCCCTGAAAATGTTCTCCATATGAAGAAGGTGTACATATTTACTTATTCTTTTATACACAAAGAGAAGTCATACAATTCTATTGCATTTCCTAGCTGGCAACACAAAATGCAAAATATCAAAGAATTAAGTCTCAAGGGCTGTGCTGTGTTTATACAAAGGAAGAAGAAAAAGAACCTATGAGCTCAAGAGAGAATGGTTTATTGCAAGTCAGGTGGAGGCATTCCTACATCTGAAAAAGAAAAATAGAGCTTTCTAAGTCAAGGTTATTCAATTTATTTTGCAGAGATGCCCCACAAGAGTTTTTATTTCTAGACAAATACAGGTTAGGCTAATAATGTAATCTACTATTTCCCCCTCATTTTTTTTCACTTACATGTGTGAGAATGTATTTTATTTTTAAATTTGCAGTCATTTCACAGACCACATCTGGGAGTCCTACAGGACACCATGGGCCCAAATATGAATGGCTAAGAACCACTGCACTGGGGCCTAGTATTTCTAAAGGAATTCAGAAGGAAATAGACTGTGATATCTGAGGCATTTATAATTTAGCAAATTTTATAATTTAGCAGAAAAAAGTTGGTATGTGATCCATCAGGAACTACACAATAGTTTAGCCTCTTAACAATCCTTTAAAAACGGGAATCAAAGCACAAGTACTATCACAAGATTTCCTGGAATCTACCCAGTTCCTGACCCTGCATCCTTCACCATGACGAAACAAGACTGCAATCCTGCCATGGCTCACCTCCAATCTCTTCTGTGAGTACTTGCGCACTACTACATGACAGCTGTCAGAAAACTTTGTTGTAAGGGACAGACAGGTAAAATTTCTATTTCCCTGGATCCTGTTATTTTCAAATTATTTAGGCTCATTTGTTCATGACAGAGGCCTGAGTATTAAAATGGCTGTGACTGGATTTTCTTGCACTTTTCTAGCTAGAAACATAACTTCATAAAAAGCAGGGAAGCTTTTCCTGGAATAAGGCAAAGAACTGATCCGTTTTTCAAGTAAATAAACACTCATGCATGAGCAGTCTTGCTGGGTCAGATCAAAAGTATATCTAGTCAGTATCTCTGTAACAGTGTGGATGATTAAATGCCCAGGGAAAATGGTAACAGCAAGGTGGACATACATGATATTATTTTTAGCATCCCCCTAACCTCCAATCACATGGAGTTCTGTGATTTACTGAGCTAGAAGTGGTTTCTATATCTATAAATACTCTCAGTGAATATCTCTTACATGAATTTGCCCAGATTTCTCTTAACTCATGTAAAGTTTTAGAATGTGCAATGTCCTTTAGCAAGGACTTCCATTGAATGTATGAAGGGATTCCAGAGATTTCTTTTTTCCATCCCTTTAAAATCAAAGGCTCATTCCTCCTATACAGATCAGCTGTTATAATGGCTGATTTACAACAGGACATTTTCATAAGCAGTCTTAGCCTTTCAAATAAAGCAACAAGTGCTCGTGATTTCAGTTCTAACGTATGCGTTTAATCCCCAGAGCTGGTGTCCAATTAAGGGTGTTGTATACAAATGTCACCTTCTAACATTGTTTCTTCCATTTAGCTTTTAAGAGTCCTGTTCCTGTACGATCATAATGACACTCATTACCTTCACTGTACAGGCATTTCTCCTGGACTATTTGACTCTTCTATAAGGTCTTTATATCCTTCTGGCTCTTAATTACTCTCTTGTTTCGGGTCTGACATTCATCTTCTCAGGACTCCTCACATATGCTTCAATTACACCATTGTTTTCTCTCTTCCCCTCTAATTAGTGCAATACTGGTTTCCTCAGCCTTCGCATTTTCCAGCCAAAGCAGCTACAACCCCCCCTTGCCATAGATGACCTTTTTAACGCCTTTCTGCCTTGATAGATTCTATACTCCCTGCAACATGGCAAACAGATGCGTTCACACTCAGCTGCTGTCAGTGAATTTCTTTGTCTACCACACTCATCATATCCAACGACCAAATTGATTTCCTGTTGATTGCCCTTGAGTCACACTTCTGTTATGAGTCTTCCTACCTGCCATGAGCTGTATCGTATGGGATGCAGCCAGCTAATGACACTACTGTGACACACCCCACACCCCACACCCCCCCATTTAATTAAATTGCCTGAAGCAGAGTGCTGTGAAAAAAACATTATTAGCACCTGCAAGGATGGACTTCCTAAAGGAATTTAGCCTGAGAAAGAGCAGGAAGAAGGATGGTGCCTCATGGACATGAAGGAAGACAATTATTTGAGTCCTTGAGGTACTGCAGGTGAGACCACTGCCATATTAAAAATACCATACAAGCATTAATTTCCACTGTATGTTTGGGGAGGAGCAACTGGGAGCATTCAGAACAGTGCATGTGCCATTTGTTGACCCAGCTCCACACATGCTTTCTAAGGAAATTCATGAATGCCTCTGTCTGCTATACAGACTGTCAGTGCATGTCCTGTTCATTTGTCACAGATTTCTTCTAACAGCACATTGATGTCACATAAATAACAGGCCTGCCTACACATTTTTCCTGTCCAAACTGTTTCTTAATGGAGAATTGCGTGCTTGGGACAAAATGAAGTATATTTATTGATAAAAATTACTTCACCAAAAACCAAAACACTAGAGCCTTTGTTTTCTGGAATCAAAAAAGCCACACTTTTTTTAATTCCACTTCCTTTAGTTCCTCTACTCATTACAATAGGGCTTTTCTGTACCTGTCTTCAGTTTGAGTTCCTTTCTCCATATGAAGAATCTCCAGTGCAGTAGATAATGGAATAGCCCAATTTCCTCTGGAAATATTTCACCAGGCACATGCAAGAGCCATATTAACTGTTTTTCATTGGACGGATGGATCTTTCTTGCATACCCAGATTTTGCCTTTCTTCAGTGGTTGCTAACTGACTAACTTCTAGTTTATAAAATAACTTTTTATTGTTGTTCTCAAAGTGCCCAGTTTGTACTGATACATTAAATCCCATATCTATTACCTGACACTTGAAAGTCACTGTGGTTTTCTGTATGTTATACTGATCCTCTTCTATACTGGTAACACTTCCCAACTTGCCATCGTTAACGAGTATTATTAGCATATACCTACTATGTATTAAGTTTACTATTTGAGTCCTAAAACCTTTTCACAGTGCATTCTAAGTCTAATGTCTTGTCCTTTCGAGACAGCTTGCCATTAGTTCCTTACCCACCCTTCTCTTCATTACGAAACTCTGCCCACTCCAGGAAATTTCCTTGATTCCTTTTATTCATACTGTTAAAGAATCTTACATTTATATCTAGCCAGCTGGGATGGTTCCACACTTCCTTCTTGCATTTCTATTTCACAGCATAGGTGAAGCTGTCTCATGTGTGATCATATCCACTAAAATCTAGGAACCCTCATCACAAACCAATTTCTCCAAAGAAATTACAGTTGAAGTAAATTTTATTTGTTGTTGTTAGGAAGTCTCATATGATGATTGGAATTTGAGAATCTTTTGGAGAAGAGGTCAGAAATAAGCAATCCCAGAAGATTTCAGGACACTGCAGAAAGTATGAGTCCCAATTATAGGTGAATATAGAATTATAAAGTATTACACTTCCAGGTTTGTTTTAGCTCAGCTCATCCTAGAATGATTCTTTAAGCTGAACAAGTATAGGCCTTGCTAGCCAGTGTGACAGACCAAACCATCTAGAAAGAAAACCCAGAAATGCTTAAGAGATGTCACTTCGTATCCGTTTCTGCAGGGTTAGCTTAATTTCCAAGTAAAATAAACCAAAGTCAATAGTATCCAATCTACACAGGGCAAAAATGTCCATCAACTATCATTCTTGCTGTCAGAACACACAACTGATTTCCTCTGTATCCTAAAACTGCGGTTAATGAATAAAGTCATAACAGCTAAAAACTCTGCAGAGAACTTGTTTATAAGTAATGAGTAATAAAACAATCTGGGTTAAACTAGAAAATACCTAGATGATTACAGAAGAACAATATATTTATTCAGAAAAGATTGAAGGAGATTAGCTTTCAACTACACTGCAAAGAAAGAAAAGTGGAAGAAACAGCTTCTCTACTAGAAAAAAATGCAGCCAGTATCCTAACGGATTTTTCTTAGTTGACCAAGAAATAATAATGTAAATACAAAGCTAAATCCTCCTATTTTGCTTGATGTCATCATTTCACATATAAAAGCTGTTTGCATCATCCATGTGTTAGCTACTACAAACGCTATCCTGATGTGACAGTAAGAAGCCCCTTAAGGCTCTGGCTTCTTACAAAATGCATTTACGCTTACTTCCAGAACATAATGCAAATTGGGTAGTGTTAAATAAAAATGAGTTGCTTTTGTGTGACCCCCATCCTTCCTCAGTCACTTATGCCCCTCTCAGCCCAGTATAATTTCAGAATGACTTCCAGCTGTTCTAATGCAGCACTGAAATAGCTTGCACTGAGCAGCAGAAGAAAGCAAAAGTGAGCTTTAAATACTGCTTCTACACTCCCCTTTTCATAGTATTTACATTATGGCTCCCATCCAAGGCTCTGGTCCTCCAATTTCAAAGCAACATCTGTACAGCAAAAGTGCAAGATTTTGCTCTAATCTACAACACGAATCTTACTAAAACACAGCAGAGACCCTGTACAGGCTTTTTTTTTTTTTTCTTTGTAGATTCACTGCAGCTGTATGGATGTTTAAATGTGCTGCTAAAATGGTTCACAGGACCTGGTAGCATAGATAATTTCACTTTAAGAAATGCTGTCAATATCAATTTCATTTTAGCAATAGACTTAATCTTGCTTCTTAAAGTGATAGCTTAATAAGTATAAGTTACATCTCACAGTTTAAAATATACTGTCAGCTTTCTCTGGATTACATTGAGCCTGAGTAATTAAAATAACTTTTTTTTTTCAACATCAGGACAAGGCTATTGTTCTTGCTTCAGATCCCTATCACAGTAAAATTGTTCCATTCCCTTTTTCCTTCCCATCCTGAGTCCTTGTTTTAATCAAGATCAAAGATCTTGCTGTTCAGGTAAACATTTTAAAAGACTTTTTTATTTTCCCTTTCCCATCATCACTTTTTAAGGAGCCTGTGTACAATCCATATAATGCTTGCACACATGTTAGTGCTGGTCCATGACAGTTCTTCCACAGGTATATGCTTCCCTATATAGGAAAAGCTGGTGTCTCACAGATTGTGATATGGAAAGCAAAGGCAGCTGAAAAATATTATACCAGACTGCCTGGTCACAGGTTAGGGGGAGCTGCAATGACTTTAGGTCTGGCAAGATGATGATTTGTTGGCCTAAACAATGGCAGGATGCATTTCCCAGGAGTATGGCGAAGGAAGCTGCCTAAGCTATAAAGTGCCTTAAACTAGCTCAGTTTCTCTTAGAGAATCCCCATGGAAATTTCCACTTAAACAGCGAGATAAGGCTTATTTAGAATTTTAATTATCCTAAATGCCACCTTCTCTTTCCAATTAATCTTTGCCTTTGAATACAGATGTATGATTTTACTGATAACAGGAGTCTTTGTCAGAGGATATTTAAAGTCCAGCGATGACACATATAGCGCTAAGCTGGTCACAGGGACCTGATCTCTATGCTGCAAGCAAAGCTATATAGCAAAATTGTTGAAGCAGGCAATGGAGCATTTTGTAAATCACAGAAATTTGTAAAATAGTAAAATCTTTGACCTGTTATAGAAAGCTTAAAAAAACCCCATTGGAATATTGGGAAAAATAGTGGAATTTAATGCTAGTTGCAGTTGCAGGACTGGTATTCACCTCAGGTTTCCTCTCCAAACTGTCTGAGGCCAGGAGTTTGCAACCGCTTTGGTGCATATGAGTGTAAGTGCAAGCACGGAAAATCAGGCCACAGGGCTCTCTAGACAGAGTGCTGAAGTGATAGGCACCATCTTTTGTTTTTGAGCTGGATTTAGAGCCACTGTTTGAAACCCTCAAGACATTGCTTTTCATAGCAATAAAACTGTAATGTCACATCAATATTTGAATAGCCAGTGCTATTTTTAAAATAAAAGTATATAAATTTTTAAAGTGCTGTCATTGGCCATTATGGCCAGTCTCACAAAGCATACACATGTGCTCTTTGCACTGAAGGTCATCTGAACTGAGTATGCCCTTCACATTGCTAAGATCTTCTTTGACACTGAAGACTGCAGCCTGATTCTATACAATAAATACATCAAGCAGTTTTACAAGATGTGTATTGTTTGTAATCGATGCATCTATGTTTTGCACCCAGAATAGGTCCCAAGGTAGCATTTCTTACAAAAAGTTTTGCAGAGTTCCGTTTTGTGTCTTCCACTAAATGACTGCAATATCACATCTGCTACCACTTCTGCAGTGAGATTTGCAAGGAAATAATAGAAGTCATCACATGTAGTACCTGTAACTGTTTCTGAGTTTTCACACCATTTACGGTGCCCTGTCTCACAAACTCCTGGTCCTATTCTCACTCAGACTCATTGGTGCTTTCTCTCATGTCATACCTCATTATGCGAGCAATTAGTCAAACTTCAAACAGCAGCACACATGTTATCTTTCCAGTTTCTGCTTATACTTCCTTTTGCTCTGATGCCTTTGAACTTTAAGCCATATATATAAACATAATATAAACTATATCTATAATATAAACTATTTATATTATGTATACATTATATTGATGATATAAACTACTAGCACCTACTAAAGTTTAGGGAAAAGGCAAGCTGTCTTGTCTACTTTTTAAGCAAGTAGTTTTCTTTTCCATCACAAATACCTACATTAGCCATCTCCCCTTCCCACCTGTTTATTCCCACTTGACTGACTAAAAGTGAGCTATGCAACCATTTTTTTTCATGGCTATTTACCTAAAATAATGGAAACCTGAGCTGAACTGGACCCATGGGGCAACTTTAATGTAAACAGAAGAGCATCTACAAGAAACAGAATACAGAATAAAAAGGGCAAGGTAAAAAGACTACTAAGAATCCCTGAATCAAGGAACATATACAGCTTCTGGAATTAACAAAGATCCTTAAGCTATACAAAGATTGAAAACTCCTGGAAGTTCTCTGACTGAGACCTGAACACAGTAGTACTGTCTGTACTATAATGGGCTTTCCCTTGGATGCGTGATTCTTTAGTATTTGTTGTTGAAAACTCCAGGTGCCACAAAAATTCGGGTGAAAAAAACCCCAATTATGGAAAAATAATGATTAATGAATGCCAGTATTTCTGAGAAATTAAGTACACCAAACATGGCTTGTACATAAGTGGAAGAGTTCTCAATGAAGACGTAGAAGAAGCACTACGTGAAATCATACAGCAGTATGAAAATAGGATCCTACACCAAAACTTTCAAGTAAATATTATCTATGGCTCTGCAAAGATATGTGTTGTTGTAGAAATAAGCAAAGGAGAAGAAAGGGAATATTTTAGGCTAACAATGCCCAGCCACAACTGGGGTAATGTTCACTTGCTGGAGAGCAGCTTAAATCAAAACAAAAGCTGCTCAGAATTTCATTTTTTTTCAGCTAACAGAGAAAGTCCAGAAAGAGTTTGCATTCTGGCCATCAGAACTACATTCCTCATCAACCATCTTTTCTGAGTAATGGTTCCTTTATGGCCTTCTGACAGAACAACATTTGTAAACATGTTGCATTGCTTATCACCACACACAGGTCAGCCTAACCCAAGGCTGGCAAGAGCTGCTGCCTTTTCAGACCAGGCCTGTAACAGCAAATTAAGTTGTGCCAAGGAGCATTTTGAAGCTATTGAATTTGTCTATACCATGAAACTGCCAGCATGTTTTCTGGCATGTTTTTGACCTAGGTTTGCCAGCACTTTGCCAAACAGTTCCTGGACAAGGTTCAGGATGTAGCACAGGACAGAGAACTTTCCAAATACAGAATCTGGATGTGTCCATTCTCTTCCAGACACTGAAAGAGTTTAAATGTATGGACAAAAGCTATTCTGTGCCAAGGGACAATCTTGGTATGTTTAAATTACTAGTACAAATGGATCCAGAGAAATCCCAGATGTCTGCAGTTGCTCTCTTCAGACACTTTTTGCCTGACATATTACTGTACATTTGATTTTCATGCTGAGACGGGGAATTTTCATTTTTAATATTGGATTTCCTATCCTCACCTAAAAAGGCTGTGTATTCAAAGCAGCAGCTACACACTGTCACAGCACCTGAGAAAGGAATCAAGAAATAAAACTTGATGTGGCTAACATACCAAAAAAAAATACGCAATTGAGTCAGATGTGACAAAATCAGGTCCTGAACTTTGTGATGAAACGTTTGCTAGATTCGCTATCCACTATCTCCACATGCTACTCAACTCCCCTTCTATTGATTCAGCTTTCACTAACTTTCTTCTGAACCAGTGTATTTAGTGATTCTTGCACTGATGCTATAGCCTTAGTCACTGTTACAGGATATGTCTGCAATGTTGCACTGCCTCCACACATGCATATTACTGTAGGATACCCCTTGAAGACTCCAATGTCAAGGCAATTTTCATTCAAACTTCCAAATTAACACCTTTTTACTGCTAAAGCACTGTTAGGGAGCTTGTAAAGCAAAAAATCAGGTACCTATTACCGATATTTTTTTTAAACAACTACTATAGTTTCAACTATTGACTGGATGACATTGCATTTCCTTAATTAGTTTATAAACCCTAGTCCTCACTTAGTCCCTAAGCCCTATGATAATTTATAGAGAACAGCTGATGTGAAGACAGCAACATTTTGGGTATCAAATGAAACTGTCATACACAGTTCTAGGAAGGATATGCTGACATAAGTTCTTACACTGACTTCTGTAGGAGGACATCCTTTATTTGTGTGTGATACTGCACCTACTTCATGAAGTCTATGGCTAGTCCCAGGGAAAAGCCATCTAAGCAGCAAAAGGCAGTGCAGTGTTCTTATTTGATTTTTGCACCAAAGTGCTGTGATCAGATAGAAACTATGCAAATATTTCTGTATGAATGCAGTTAGAACATTTTTGTGTAATAAACAGGTCAGAGTGGGAAAACTTGAGGCTTTATTCCTCAAACAAGATTTGTACTGAAATAAGTTAGAAATCACTGAGAGTTGTAATCAAATAAATTTTAAACATAAGCTAAAGATGTGGTATGGATATATTGTCAGTTAAATAAATATGTTGACCTGTCTTTCTAATTCTTAATTTGTTCTCTAGGAATCAATATCTGCACTTTATTTTTTTCTTTTTCCCCTATAATAATGATTTATTTTGTCAAATGTTAGCTAACGAATTCTACTGTCCAAATTAGCCCACATTTTCTCCATGAACTCTTGCAGGTTGTTATTTCTATAAAACCATTGCCAGAGTTTAGAAAAGTAGTGTAAACCTTTATGGCATCACAGTTACAGGGTGTATACTGAATATAGTATGATAGTGGTATCTGAATGTAGTGATTTATACAGTGAATACAGTGACAGATTTATAAGGTTAAACTTAATTGTCTGATTTGCACTTCTTTGAGCTTTTAATAATTTTCTTTTGTCAGAATTTTGTATTTTTGTGAGAATTAGTACTGACAAACCATTTTATTTTAATTCAACATAATTTGAAATCCATCAGTTTGAATATGAAAGACTCTTCGAGCCTTCCAGTTCCATCCCTTTAATATTACTAGTTTAAACCAAATGAAGGAAAATTATATTGCTGTTTATTATTTGACACTGTAAAACACCCTAAAGCCCTCTGACAGACTTTTATACTATGCATGAATGTGCTGCATACAGACACAATTCCTTTCCAAAATTTCTTGTTTCTGTTGAGAGATCAATGCCCTTTTAGGTAAAACAGATTTTTTACAAATTTCTCTTCTTTAAAAGGCAAAAAACCTGTTAATATGCTATTTTGTAATGTCCAAACCAGTGCTGTCACATTTATAACTGCCTGTGAAACAAAATTTCAGAGCCAGCTGGTAGTCCTGTGGAAAGGTAAGGTGCTATCACTTATGAATATCACACTTGAACTCTAAACATCTCTTGGTTCCACCAAGAAATTCTGTGGAAAAAAAGGTGTTTGACTCAGAAGGAAAAAACCCAAACATTACAGTGTTCCCTTCAGGCTCTTTATGACCATATGAAAAAGATATAAAGGTAAGTACTAGAAAGAGCCTTGTCCTCCCTGACTTGAACAATGAAAGAAGACAATTCAATTCAGGTCCTTTCAATCCAAGAATAAGACACTGTTGCCTCAAAGTAAGAAAAAAGTTCAAACAAATAAAAGACCTGCAGAGCCTCCCAGTAAGACAGCACCTAGTTCAACCTGTTAACCCTTGCTAATTCATCTGTGATAATCACACCATGAATTTTATCAAGAAATAATAATTCTGCATCCTTACCCATGCTGATTGTCAGCCTTCACCGATAAGCATTTGACAATCTTATTCTGAGGAAATCAGTGTTTCAAGCTCTAGCCTGCTTCCAGTTGAACACAAAGTATTATGCTCAAAGGGCTATTAAACAACAGGTTTAAATGTCTACCCAAGAAAAATACGTACAAAATTGTAGCAGGACACATGTTGAATTAACTCTGTCTCTAGCTAGGGAATTTTAGAGACTGAACAGCATTACTCTTTACACATTCCTGCATCTTACTGCCAGGCAAAGACAGCAGAGAAGCAGCATTCCATGTATTCTTTCACTGCAGTATATGGCAAAGTAATTAAGTTCTGATCTTGTAATTCAGTATGCATTTCAAAGTTGCATTTTTGGTTTCTTCTGACTATTCAAACCTGTGAGGTTTCTCAGAAAGTTTATTTCACATATGCTGAACATCAGATATCACATGATGTCGTCAAGTACTTTGCCAGTGATTTGAAGGAAATGTTAGAACCTCATGCATGTTTCTACTCAGAATTAACATAAAATCACACTCACTATGATTCATTCAATTTTATATTTTATCTAATGTAAACGGTCTTTCATAAATATAGTTTGAAATGGAAATGGATATTGCAGGAGTACTATTCATTTTAGAAAGATTTGCATACTCAAAGAAAAGTAATGAGGTATAATGTAATATAGACAGATATTACATATACAAATACTGTGTATTAAGAACAATATGGCTGTTGGTATAGCTTATGAGATGGGGTAACATAGCTGTATTTCAGGTTTAGTGATCTAGAATAGCTTTCTGAGATACTTAACTGATTTTATTTAAGGTTCTAAAGGTGCAAGTCAACTCATTTACTAGCAAGCATAACTGCAACACAATGCTCCAATGCAGAATACTCCATCTAAAAAGTGCAAACAGCAATAGTGAGCTGTTGCAATTTGAGTTAATTTGGCAATATCAAGGCCTTTTAAGAAACGGCATTAAAATTTTAATGAAAAAAAAAAAACCCACAAAAAAACCCCAAGATACTGGCTGCTATAAAAAGCTTTAGCATGAAAATAATATCTGAAATCCTGTCTCTAACCCTGCATCCTGGTGGTTGACTTTAGAAAGGTCTCTTCCATGCTCTGAGCCTCTGTTCCCTCTTCCCTAAAAGACATGGGAGCCCTTGTGTTTGTTTCACTCATTCCAATTGCAAGTTTTTTCAGGCAAGGACTGTCAGAGTCCATTTGGACTCTGCATGTTACTGCCACGCAAAGAACAACAAAATGTCCGTTTTGCTAGAACTGGAAGTTTATCCTAGAACACAGCTGCTACATCCTCTCTATGCCATAGATAGCCTTAGAATAATGGACCGCTTTGAGCCAAGCACATATTTGTAGTCTGCCATGGAGAGGCATTATGAGAAATATAGTGGTGGCAAACTAATCACGTTAATGCAACATTGTAAACTAACACTGCTTTTGCTAGAAAAGACATAAACAATAAAATCTATTTATTGTAGGGGATACTTGTTGATTAGGAAAACTGTATAAAGACTCTAATGTGAACAAAATTTTATTGCTCCATTACAAAAAAATAGTAAGGTAATGTCCATGTGAATTACCACGTGATCTCCAGCCTTGAATTACTATGACAAAACTAGAGAGTTATTGTAGTGAAGGCATGTACATGACATAGTTATCTAGTATGTAGCATGGTTACGGTCATAATAATAGCAAGAATCTAAGCTAAAAAAGGTTCAGAGGCAAAGAGACTGTGTTCCAGCTCCTAGAGGGCACAGAACAAATGATTTGAGATATCAAGGGCTCAAGCCTACCTAAAAAGACATGAGTTAGATATAGCCTAGGCAACTCCGGGAAATTCACCTTTGTGCCATCTTAAAAAAATACTCAATTTACTTGCTGTTCAAAATAAGTTAGATGAACTGGTTGTATTTTATCTGATGTGTCCTGAGATTTAATGGCTGCTCATCATTAATTTTTTTTTAAATGTATTCATGCACAAAAAAAAGAAAATCTTGGTTAATAAATCTGTTCTGAATATCCGACAATGGAAACACTGCTCAAAATCTTCAAGCACCCAAGGAAGATGGCAAAGATCTGAAGCTTTAACTCTAGGTCACATTGTTAAATGTTCTGCTATTCCCTCCTTTCCTTTAAGTAAGTATCATGCTACCACCCAAGAATTAGATGTGAGCATTTGCAGCTCCTGCACAAACCAGGCTATCCTTTCTTTCTGAGGAAAGATTATAGAAATGAACACCTATTCCCTTGGCATCACACTTTCCTACATGTGGCATCTTTCCACCATCTCTAAGGTGAAGGCAAGGGATAACGGGTCTCGTACACTTGGACAACACAGCTGTCACACTCTGTCTTTCCACACATTTTCTTCCTCGGCAGCAGAAGAAAGATGTTTCAGGTGATTTGGATGACAAACATGAGCAAGAAATTACGCCTTGTGTTATGCACCCACTATCATAGCTCCTAAATTAATTTATAATTTTTGTGGAAAGAAACCAGATCCTAATTGGTATTTCAAGGCCTCTTTTAATAACGTATCACTTTCAATAGCCTATATATTGCACAGTTGTTTATACCTCACTGCACAGATATCAATATGTGTCAACCTGTGTTATTTCTTAACAGAATTTAATTCAGAATATATGCTTTGCTGTACTTCAGTGCCTTACAAATACTGTCTACACTCCATTATTCAAGACAGAAAAATGATGCAGGAAATAACTGCTTTTTCATTACTATGCCATATACATATATATGTAGTTATATAGAAAAAGGTTACGACATTCAGTTGCAAACCTACAGTAGTTTAAATGCTATCAAACTGCTACAGCCTGCTTAGTTCATAGAATTATTATTTTTGGCTTACCCATATCTGTAGCTTAATTCTTTTTTCATTTTTGAAAACTGTTTTTACTTTGAAATCAATCCCAACCGTGCTTACAAATGCAGATGTAAAGGAATCATCAGCGTATCGGAATAAAAAGGAGGTTTTCCCAACACTGCTGTTGCCGATAATGAGAAGTTTGAACATGTAATCAAAGTTCTGGTCAGATGTATCTTTCTGGCCATATCTGGAATCTTGAGCAGATGCCATCTGTAATTCAAAATAAAAATAAATAGTTTATTGTCTCTTATATCATATAAAAGTGGAAACAGACTTTAATGGAATTTTTGATACCAGCTATAAATGAACTAAAGAAATTCACACAGCTTTAATTCTTTTTTATGATTCTTGTATCTATGGTAATAGTTCCAGTTGCAAAAGAGGAAATAAACATCACTGGTGACTGGTACCAAAAAAAAAATATCAATTTTGAAAATCCATGACCGTTCTTGAATATATAATTAAAAAGATCTACCTTCAGAAAATGTGATGAATGAAGTAGTGAAAACACAAATATATTTCACTTGTGCAGAAGGAAGAGATCAATGTTGCATTATTAAGTAGAAGGTATGTTTCCAAGCAAAAGCTTACTATGTTTTACATCTGATAAAATTCTTGAACCATTCATTTTACTTTAAATATGTTGCTGTCTTTTATAATACCTAAAACCTTATTCAAAGCATTATGCCTTTAGCAGCTTTCAGTTACCATACCATTAAACAGTGTGTTTGGTATATACCTCTGAAATGAGGTCTTGATTTCTTCTAGTTCTAGTCTGTTCTATAGTTTCGGAATTTGCAATGTTAATGCAACATCATCATAAGTGGCAGTTGTCAACGTTTTCAAATCTGAGTCCATAAATACAGTTTCTAATCCATATAAAACACCTGAATATGCACAGATTACTGAATGCAGCTAAACAGCAAGCTTATTTTACTCTAGAGACTACAAAGATTATGGGTTCCATTTATAAAAAGTACACTTTTGGCTTTCAGGAAGGTTGCAGAGATTAACTTGAAAACCTTGCAAAAATTCTACCTGGGATGCTCAAAAAACAGATGGCAAAAATAAAATACTTAGAACTAGGTAGTGTTTCACCTCATATGCTTTTTAAGAAAAAATGTCAAGTATTTTGGGATGGTGGCAAGATTTTAAATTCTTGGAGTCTGGCAATACTAAATGCAACAGTTTTGCACACTGACCTCAGACGGAAAGACACACATCATATCCTAACATAAAGGCTCACGGAAAAGCAGCTCATGTCAAAGCTTCCTAAGTTAGACATTCCAGAGTGCACTCGTGCAATGAGAGAGGACAGATGGAACCAGGGTAAGGGCTGTACACTAACCCACCTTCTCAGCAGATTTCCAATTACTACAAAAATTTTCTGAACTAATTCTGCTGTCTCATAGCACAAATAACAGAATGCCATCTTCTATGGGCTGCTGAAGAGGCATATAGAAGCACGGACAAAAAGTCGTGAAGGAATCAATGGAAGTAGCAAACTTTTGAGAGAAAATTCAGTGTAAGATTTATGTTTCATAAATAATGCACTAGGGAGTGCTTGATTTCAGAATTACCCTTTCATTTGGTAGTGACTAAAGTTCTTGTTTAAAAGGTACCTACATGCTTGCAACCTGAGTGCTTGTATTGGCCGTAATATTTATTAACTTCCTTCACAGGCATGAAACAAAGAAGTATTAGAACAAAACCCTAAATATTACCAAGCATACACATTACTAATCTTTCATCTTTCTGATTTCTATAGCAAAAGACAGAAACATATGCTGCTCACCTTCACTGCTCTCCTTTACTGTGAAAATATTTGGGGATATTTCACTTAGAACGTGAGAAAAAGAAAATCAAATGCTGTTTATACCAGTCTAATCACAACTGGCTATGAAGTAGTAAAGAGTATGCTAGTGTTGTGTACAGTTTGCAACTAGGAGTCAACAAAGTCCAGCAGACAAAAGACTGCACTGGCTGGGGATGCCAGTGTCTAACCTGTACACCTTCCCCAGCAGCCTTTTCTGCTGCCCTTGTGGCTCCTCCCTGTGATGCAGCAGCTGAAACCAGTAGTTACTGCTTCTAGCAAGACGAATAGTTTTCTTTCTTGATTTTATCTCCTAGGAAGCCATCCATGTAGCTTCTTCAACTCACTTAAGGTTTAAAGAAAAGGGGGTTTAGCTTTCATTTAATTTGCTGTCCTCAGTCCTATGTGCCTTACCATTCATCGCCATGTACTTTAATGCCTAACACTTCAGAAACAGTCTGATTCAGTGAGCAGAGGAATCAGGAGACCTGGATTCTAATAATAGGCTTGCTAAATCTTGTGCAGTATATAGCCTTCCTGAGTAAGAACAGGTTTCCTGTGGATGGCTTTAAACACAGACTTGCCCCAGAAAGAATTTCAGTGTTCCACTAAATTAATGTGTTTATGTGCATTACCTATGCAATAGTTTCCTTAAAAGTTCTTAAAAAATAATAAAACAATAAAACCCAACCTTCACTGTCCCTTGAACTCATGGATTCATTACTTGCGGTACCACAGACAGAATTATGGGCAAGCTGAACACAGAATTGCAGCTAACTTTTATTTCAGGGACAGGAGTATGTCTGCCTATTACAGGATGCAGAAGGTATAGGAAAGGATTAATTTTGTCACCTCCCACCAGGGGAATCATGACATGATTTGGGAGGTACTGGCTATAATTTATACTGTTTGGAAAGACTAATTTTAGCCTATAGAGCCAGCCAGGTATCTTCTAAACAAAGATCCAAAGAACTTTGGATCCTCTCTCACATCCAAAACCGAATGAGTATTAGAAAAGTACTAGTGCCTGCATTAGACTGAAGAAACGTCAAACTGAGTATGGATGCTAAGACTTTGCCATTACTTCCCACATTCACTCATTCTGTAGTAAGCTCAGACACAGATTCTTCAGAATACCATTCACATCACCTATATCAGGGTCCTGCACTAAATGATAATCTAGAGAAGTCTCTATTTTTCTGCTGACTGTAAGGGAAATCTAGATGTTTGGTCCTCTTGAACTTTGCGAATATGTCTGCAGACTTCCTTAAATGCAAGCTGCTGACTTCAAGTAAGTATGGGATGCACTGTAGCCCACTTCCCCATATATTAGTATGTCAGTTCACTCCTAACTGGACTTGTCCCTGCTATGGAGGCATTTGGCAAAGAAATGTGAAGAAGCTAGTGCTGTTGTTATGCTCTTCCTTTGGAAAGAGTGCTGGAAAATATCACAAGGAATGCAATGTTTGGACCTGTAATTAAATAATGCATACATGGAGGAGAAACAAATAAACATGCCAGACTCACTAATGTTATGTTACTCTGTTTCAAAGAAAGCAAAACTCTTACCTTTATTTTGACAAAGTTCTCTTTTCAAGTGATTAAATGGGTATATTAAACAAGCATCACTTCCAGTAAAACTCACTGAGCTTTCTTGTCAGTATTTTTTTCTCCTTATTTAGTGAAACTGAAGATAGAACACACAAGGCTATTTTTATTAGTATATTGCATACTTTATTTTTTTGTTGAATGAGTCCCTATTCAGATCCCTGTACCCATCAGGTTGTTAGCACCAAAGGCAATCTCAGGTTACCTCCTAAAGGACCCAGGACAGACTTGAAAGTCCACTAGGAAATCTAAACTCAAGACAATGATCAGAAGACTTACAGTCAGGAGGTCTCACATACCTTCTCCCAGTTTTGATACAGAGTAGGGTTGTTCCCAGACTGAATATGGACCAAGGGCAAAAAAGAACGGCTTTATGTTCTTCCTTGCTTACAGCATATTCTTTTATATATCCACACTCCTTAAATAAGGATTATTTATGGGCAAAGGCAAGTTTAATCATTGAGTTTCCTATATCAGACTCAGGTACTTTTCAAGTCTTATATTCAGCTGTTTCCTTGATCCCAAAATAATAGGCTAAACCAAGGCAGGGTGGAGAACAGATGTCTGAAGAAGTATGTGTTTACCTGCCACCTTCATGATAATAACAAAACACTTGACTATGTTATGCTTTATGGCCTTACAGGACCTCTTTCTTTGATAGAATTAAGTTGAACAGCTTTCTCATTTAAGCAGAGCAGCATGCCATGAATCCCCCTGGCCTGTACCTCTATATGCATTCCACTCTGAATGCCTAATGCAGGATAAATTGCCCCTGGAAAATATGACACAAAAGGCAAGAAAAGCTGGGACTTAAAATACTGAGGCTCGTTCTTTATGCCTTTTACAAATACATTGGTTTTCTTTAAAAACTATATAACCAGGCATGTCTTAAAGGAAAAGATCAATAGTAAGTGCAAAAAAAAAATTGCCTTGTTTCTATCTACAGTAAGGATAGACAGACACTGATTTGTAATTTACATTTGTTTCAAAGAGCAACACTCCTTTACATAAAGCGTAGAAATATATACATTTCCATTGCTTTCTAAAAAGAAACTGACTTTAGTCATTTTTTTAGTAAAAAGACAGAGTTCCGTGCACACACAGCTTTTTGTGAAGTGATCTGTGAGGTGATCTTTTTGCTTTTTGTAAAATATAATCAGTCAATGGATATTAAAACAATGGAATACAATGGGAAAATTCAATGTTTGTAACTCACTGGACTGTATGTAGGATGCACCACAAGCGAGTGTCTAATGTGCAAATCAAATGCCATCATCAGAGTAGTAAAAATGTTACCTAGATCCTTATACATAAGAACACCACGACAACATAACCCAATCATTAAGAAATCAATGATATTCTAGGTAAAATACCAGGCCAATAATCTAGAGATTGGGTTTTATTTCTAATCTTTCAGAGGTATCCCACGACTTGTTTTCCTTTTTTCTGTATCTTGGACAAGCAGCTTATCCTCCCTTACATTTGGTGCACTCTCAGAGAACACATCAGTATCCACAGATGCAGAACAGAGCCAATTCTCACAAATCCTTATCATCTAATTTTTAACTGTCCAATTAATAAGACTTAGAGTTCAGTGGACAATGCACCAGCCACTTACTTTGAATTTACGGATTGCTAGCCATCTGCAGAGCACAGCTTGTGAACCAATGTACTTGGCAGCATGAGGAGAAGCTTATCTGCTTCAAGGTATTATAAGGTTAGATTCATGAATATGTGTAAGCATATCATAACCTAATTGGAAATGTGTAGTTAGAAATGCAAAGTTTTATTATAAGTGGCATACTGAAATGACAAGTTGGGGAATATTGGAAAGATACAGAGAGGTGAGGTCTATTACATTCTAAAGAAGCTCTACTTGCTTCCTATCAGCAGAAGTAGCACAAACGTGGCCACAGTGCTGGCAGCTGTCCAGGACAGCAGAATGCAAGGTGCAATAAAGAACAGTTCTGGCAAGGCTCTAGCACATGGATTCTGGTGAATCCACTTGTGGTGAGCTAGGGCATTATCTCTTCTTTGTCTTTCTTTAACCTAAGTTTACCTTCTCCATGAAAAGGGTAGCTTAAGAAATGTATTTCCAATTCCCACTCTAGGTAGTACAGCAAAATCCCCTTCTCCAAATAGTGGCAAAATCAGAGATGAAGTCCTAAGTAGGTTAGCCTAACACAGGATGTCAAGAAACCACCAAAAAAGTGCAGCTCTGAAAAAAAAAAAAAAAAAATACAAGCTGTGTCAGGCCAAGTACTCCAGTAGAAATTAATTTGAATTTACCAGGGGGTAAGAAAGAGAATGAAGACAAGGTGGCTACAGCCCTCTGTCATTTGCCCTATTTAGCGCAGCATTCAGGGTTATGAGACTAGCAAAGACCGTGCAGCTTCTCTAGTCTCCACAGCAGCTGCATCAGGCCAAAAGACACAGTGAAATACTAATGCCACTGTCTAAGGCAGTGGTGAGATACCATTTGTAACAATCTGGTCATGAATGTTTACAAAAGCTGAGTTCAGACTGGAAAGTACAGAAAAAGTTTATTAGGAAGACCAGAAGAATGAAGAGCTTATTTTATGAAAGAAACCTTTTTAAAAAAAAAAAATAAAAAAATAAAAAAGGAGTAAGCAAAACGTGAGCTTGTTTCCTTAGATAATAATCTGGAGTGAACATTAGAGAATGAGAACTATTTAGACAAATGAAAACTGGAGCAGGCACTGGACATTAAGAAGTTAATATAAACTAGCCCTGAGTACCTTCGAGCTGGAGATTAGAAAGATCTAACCAGCAAGGGAATGAGCTTCCACAGTACACTTCCAAAAAGGGGTAGTGACAGAAAGAGGACTACTGACTCCAAATGCAGCTTGATCAATTAACAAAAAGGTGTATATGACCTGCTCTGTGGACTCTAATGGCTTGGCAGGCTCTTCCACTCCAGTGCTTCTAATTTGAACCAAGATTAATGTATCTAATAATTTTGCTGAGTGATAGGAGATTAATTGCCCTGCTGACTCCTATGTCTCAGAGCTTTGATTTGGCTTTTTTCATCACAACTTAAATAAACTCTCATATATCTGGAAGCAGTCTTTTTTACTTGCTATTGCCCTTCTCCATTGTGTTTGGATGTGTACTGTTGCAAACCTGTTTTGTCTGGGCATAACCATTGCCAGTGACAACAAGATACAAAAAAGCCAAGAAGAAAATGTTCTCCTTGGCAAAGCTGATTATTTACAGATTATTTCCCACTTCCTAGCTTTCCCTCACCTCTGTGGCCTCCATCACCTTTGAAATGATCTCATGCCCTGGCAAGTGAAAGAGAGGGTTTCCGGAGATCTAGCATTTTCTTCAAAATGCCATCATCATAATGCCCACATGCTCTGATAAACACTAGGAAAAGGTTATCCAAACTACATTTCCACTTTCTTATTCTGGCAAAGTGTAGCTCTGTGGGAAGTCTGCATGCTACAGTCAGATAGGGAGTGAAACTTGGAGTGAATCAGTGTATGAATCACTGAGAATGTTCCATTGAATCTTCACTTTTGAAAGCACCATGGAAGCCTTAGGGGAAACCACTGAGAGACACAGATGTTTCAACTACTTCACACCAATTCTTAAAAGAATATGCAGAAACCATACAAACTTCTATATTTCACAGAAAATGCAGCTGACTGCTTTTGACTTCTAAACTAAAGCCCTCTCCATGGACATAAGCCCTACTAAGACTTATATCCATTCTTTGAAAACATGGCTAGAAAAATGAGAAGTAGTCAGAAACTGACCCAGAACCAATTGTACCCAGCAGATGACAACAGCAAACTTTTACACTAGGTAACTCCTTCTCTGGAAGGACTGTTCGGGCTGCTTTTCTGGTCACTGTTGGCCCTTCTTGCCTACAGAGAAATTGCATGAACTTGAGATTGAAACAATTTGTAAATACAGAAAGATAATGCCGCTGCACAGGCCCTTTTCCTCCTCCTGCTAAAATAGTTCTACTTTTTAGTTTTCTTTTTAATTATTGCTGGATAGAAATGAAAAAAAAAAAAAAGCTTACGCTTTCCTCTGAGGTTTTTTTTTTTTTTGTCATGATCAAAAGACATAGACTTGATCACTCTTTCTGCAATTCGGAATAGTAGCTCTGTAACAGACTGTTCCATAACTTCGTTGTGTGCAATGAAGCAACTACATTTTTTTCACGTAATAGGAAATCAGATAGCTAAAAGAGATAAATCAAGCAATTAGTTCAGCCAAACTAAACACATTTGGACAAGGATCAACCATACTAGCCTGATGCTGGAAAACTAGGCACGTTTAAGAAGAAGAATATACAACAGAATAGTGCTTTACTGGAATTCTTAATAATAATAATAATAGAGTATGCTGGTAAGAGTGTCAAGTAGAAGAAAGAAAAATAACACGCAAACACCGAATGTGGGGGAAAAAATATCAAACCTCATCTGCCAGACTGCATTTTCACATCTTGGAAAAATCCAGATGCTTCTGATTATGATTTTGAATGAGATAAGCTTAAAAATAGACACTGTTTGACCATCTCACCAGCCTTGAAAATGTGGAAATTTTAGGGTTTTTTCTAGATCTCTGTCTTTTTTTTTATACTAAGGGTGTGATTTCTCCTGACTTTTAATCAATTGTATTTAACATATATTTGTACTGACAAACATAAAAAAATTAAAAGTTTTTCTCCAATGTGTCAAAATACATATATATATATATATATATATATATATGTATGTATGTGTGTATGTGGACCTTCCTTTCTTTAGAAGATTTTAATGTACCACTTTTTTGTTTCCGTAAGCCTGTAACAACATCGGTGAATTCAACACTGCCAAAAAGGTCAAATGCAATAGTGACCGACTTGTAGTTGTGACGCTTTACTAGTGAAATTTGCTTTTAATGAAATGCTCACCAAAGCCAATACATACTAAACATGACTTCAGTATCTCAATAAGCATGTGTAAATAAATGTGAAATACCACATAAACATTTCCAACACACACATGTAGCATTCAGGACCAGGCATTTTCAACAGCATTCTGATTATTGCTGCTCTCCAATCAGAAAGCTGAAAGACATTCTTAATGAAGAACAGCTTATTTCTAGTGCACCTCTTTGGCTGAAAGGTTTCAGCCAAAGAGCATCTGAGCAATTGCTCTGCAAAATATACATGAAATGATCAGTCTCTGCCCAAAGTCAAGCAGCCCAAAGTCAAGCAAACCCAACTCCATTTCAACATAACTTAAGATTTCAGACTTCACTTTGAACACACATATTGAAAAGGATGCAGAACTTCCCTTCTGTTACTGTCAGAGTAGATATCCAGCATAAAAAATATTAGCTAGCAGAGCTGCAGTTCGTAACTTAAATCACAACGGACAGCAGAAGTGCTCTTTGCATTGTATAAAACCATTGATTGTTCCCAACCCACTGGTAATATGACCGACTTTCTATTAAAAAACAGTCATGTGTTCAAATATAGTTACAGTCTGGTGCCCCCAGAACTGCTTCCCGCATGAGATTATAAAACAGGTCCTAATTAATAACTGAAGTACAGTTCACCAGCATAAACTGTTTGGAACCAACAACCTAGGAACTGCTAAAAACTCTGTGTAATGTAACTTGTATCTGCACAGCACCTGTTTCTCCAATGCTATAAGGAGCATTATATTCTTCCATACCTAACAACTGCTGAAAAGGGGCCACCCCTTCGCTACCCCCAGTCCTAGCCCCGAGCCACCTCTCCTGTTGCAGACGGGTAACTGCTTCTTGAATAAACGGGTGGAAGATACCGCGCCGATCCCTGCGCATCCAGGTGGGACCTCCTTACATCCCATCGCCCAACCACTTCCACCCGCCCGCTCCGGGGGAGCTGCCGCCGCGCTGCGAGGGCAGGGTCTGCACAAGACCGTGCGGTGTGCCCAGGGCGACCCGGAACCCACCCGCGGCCGCGGCGGCGGGGCGGCGGCCGCGGGAGGGCCCCGCCGCTCAGCCCCCCGCCCCCGCTGCCCCGCTCCCCGGGCCGGGGCCCCGCACCCCTGCCCTGCCACGGGCCGCGGCCAGCGCCCGCCCGCCGGGGACACCTCTCGCAGGGACACGACCTCCGCCCGGGCCCCACCGCACACACCCCCGGCGCCCTCAGCCCAGTCCTCCTCACACCCGCCGGCCGCCAGCGGGAGAGCCCGGCCCGGCGGCCCCGCCACGCCGCCGCAGGCGCCCGGCTCTCGGCCGCGCTGCGCCGGCCGCCCCCCTGGCGGCTCGCTCGGCTCCGGCCCGGGGACCCACCTGCACGGGCGCTTCGTGCCTCATGGCCGGGCGCGGCCCGCCGCTCGCTCCGCTGCCGCCCGCCGCCCGCCCGCGCACGCCAACAGCCGCGGCCGCCGCCCGCCCGGGCTCTGCTGACAAACCCGCGTCGCGATCAGCACCGGAGCTGTCCCCGCTCCGCCCCCGGCGCCGCCCCCCCTCCCGCGCGCGCCCGGGAGCCGTAGTCTCCCCGCCCCGCCCCGCCGCCGCCCGGCCGCGCAGGCCGCACTACAGCTCCCGCGGCGCTCTGCGCACGGCGGCCCGCCGCCGCGGGGGACGGCGCGGGCGGAGGCGGCGGGGCCAGCGCGGCGCTTTGCAAACTCGTCGCGGGGCCGCGGGGAGCGGCTGGGCGGCACGGGGCGCTTGGCCCACGCAGCGGCGCGGAGCGGGGCCGGAGGGAGCGGGGCCGGCCCCGCCGGCCCGGCGGATGCGCTGCCGGCCCAGCCCCAGCGCCGGCAGCCGCGGCGGAGCGGGGCCGGGCCGGGGCAGCGAGAGCGCTGCGGGCGCGGCAGGCAGCGGCGCTCGGCGGGCTGCGGGGAGTCGCGGGGCGGAGCGGCGGAAGCCGCGCTCCCGCGGGGCCTGGAGGGCGCGCCGCGAGGCACCGGCAGCGCTTCCATGTCGCGTCCCTTTACCCGCCGCACCGGCAGCTGCGCTGGTCCCGCTCCGCCCCGCCGGCCCCATCACTCTGCAGCCCGGGCGCCGGGCCGGGGGCGCCCGCCGGGCAACGCCCCGCAGCCAGCGGCCCGTGGGCGCCGCAGGGCAGGGCTGGGGGCGGCCTGCCGTGCCCACCGCGGCTCGGTCCCGCCGGCCGCCCGGCGCGCCTGGCTCCCGCGGCCGGCCCTGGGGCCGAGCAAGGCCGAGCGTCCTCGGCGTGGCAGCGGCTGATTAATGTCTGCGCTGTTGTAAAGTCAGTCCCTACCCGCGCTACTTCTCCTCCTCTTTGTCACATCCCATTGTCCCCGCTGTCCCCGCTAGGATCCTCGCTGGCCTTTGACAAAGAGCAGCAGGTCGGCGCCGGGCCGTGCTGCTGTGCGGTGGTGGCAGCCCCGCACGGGCACAGCTTCGGGCTGGTGGCACTCGGTTTTGATGGCGGTATTGAGGTCATCGTGAGGGAATGACACCAAAAAAGCATCACACCTTCTGCATGTGTTCCCAAAACTGGGTTTTATTGTCCAATAGGTTTTGAATATCTTTCTTAGCACTTTTTCTATAACCATAGCCTTTAATTCAGAGTCCATACTTGGGCCCCAATATACAGGACCATGCGGAATCACAGAATGGGTGGTGTTGGAAGGATCCTCTGGAGATCATCTGGTCCAACCCCCTGCTAAAGCAGGTTCTGCTAGAGCAGGTTGCACAGGATCCACCCAGGTGGGTTTTAAATGTCTCCAGAAGAGACTCCACAGCCTCTCTGGGCAGTGTGTTCCAGTGCTTGGTCACCCTCTAAAGTAAAGAAGTTCTGCCTCATAGTCAGAGGAATATACAGGTCCAGAGGGTAGGAAAATGTACAACTAACGGTATTTCAGATTTAAGATATGGCATGTTCTCCTCTGCTGAAAGGGTGAAAGTGAGCCATGGGTGTGAGCAGCCAAGGTGGCTCACTCTGGGGCAGTCTGCCTGAGGTTTGAGAGCTGGACGTTTTCTGGGCAGAGAGGGAAGGGCAGGAGAAAGCAGCTGTGGTGGCTGAGGCAGCATGAAAATGGCAGTCTGCCCTGTGGACTAGTCACTTGTATCAGTGTGGTAGGCATTGAGTAAAGCAAATCACCTACAGGAGCTATGACATAGTCAAATTGTATAACAGGGACACGAATATAGATTAAACTGTATATCAAAAGTAATTACATTCTAGATCTGCAGGTTTTTGATTTCTTGTACAACTATTTAAACCTACCTCACTATAACATGAAAATAGGAATTAAGTGAAATTTGTTTCAAACACATGACTTTTGCAGCTGATTCCTCTTTCCTGCACGAAAGATTGAATGTTAATCTTTGTACCAATGTCGGCATGTAGACGTGAATTTGCTCAACATTTTAGACCATGTGTATGTGTGCATGTATCATGAGCATGCCAACAGTCCATTTTTTCTTAATGCATGTGATCTATTCTTGCTATTTTTAGGTGAATACATACCAAACAATCATGAGTAACAATCAATTTCCTTCTGAAAACAGGGCACATTGTATTTGCTATCAGTTGCAATTGGGAAAAAAGCAGAGATATTCTTCCTCCTATTAAAGCGTTGTTTTATGGAGTTACTTTTTAAGGAAGTATTATCAATATATTACACAGTCCTGAATATATTAAACTGTAGTTTTCCATAAAACAAATCTCATTTTGGAATGTCATTTTAAATCTTAGTTGAATAGGTATTTGAAACAGAACATTAAAGTATTCAGATAAGCTTTTGGTTATAGAATTTAGAAAATAGATACTCTGGATTTATTATTCTATTAAAAAATTTAATAGATGCAGATACTGTATTACAAATTATGAAGCTTAAATGATGCTGGGTTCCCAAATTTATCCCAAGACAAAGATCCTCCACATCTTTTTATTACACTGAAATTTATCTTAGCATTGAAGTCTCTAAGCAATCTCTCACCTAAAACCTCCATACAGGGAACTATTAGTAGAACATATAGCAGGATTACTTTTCAGATTGTCTTATGTCCTTCTTTAAAGCACAGGATCACCTGGTTTTGGTGTGTTGTTTTTTTTTCAATAAATGTTAAAGTAAACAGCATCTCTGCATAAAAGATACTGTTTCTTTGTTCAGTTTTTAAAAGGCATAAAACTACAAGAAGTAATGCTGAGTTTTTTCTTTCTGTTGTTGGTTGAAGCAGCAATACTGGTGGTTGTTGGGTTGGGGTTTTTTTTTTTTTTTGATTCCTCAGGTTTTGTTTATTGTTTGTCTTCCAGCAGTAACTTTGTCCTTTTCCCTCTCTCTTCTTCAGAAGCTTTTGAAGATGGCATGGAAAAGAAATGGGCCAGAATTAAATAGAATAATGCTAGACACAGATGTGGTTTTGTACCCGAAGCACCTTAGTCCAGTGACATGCTGTGATGATATTCTGGAATGCTGTTGACCACAGAGCACTGCTTGCATGCGGCAGAAATTTCTGTTGATTACTAATCACCGGGTTAAAATATGTTAACATTTTTGGAACATGGTGTTCTTGAAGCTCTTTTGTACATCATTACTGTGAACTAGCTATTTTGACAAGGTGCCAACATAGAAGGGACCCAGTTTAAAATAAAATTTCTAATTTTTTTAACCATGAATATTAAAAATACTGCAGAAGTAGTCATGAACATCAGTTCAAGTTTTTAATTATGTTGATTATACTACTTCCTTTTCATTTGCTAACACTCACAGGAGTGATACCTTTTTTTTTTTTTTTCCATACCAAGTGCTAGATCAAGGAATGCACAGAAAAGTTAGCTATCATTTGCTAATTTGGGCTAAAGACAAAAGGAGAAATTTTTATTTTCATTAGGTGATGGCAAATAGTCATCCAATTAACATACATCATCACGAAAGCTAACCCAGAATGAGCATGCTGCTCATGAGATATCTAGTACAGTCACTCTGGCTTACCTAGATGTAGAACAGCATCATTTTAGGACATTTTTTGATCTTTGTAATACAGTTTGGGTTTTGCCCAAAACACTGATTTTACAGAGCAAAGAAGATAAAACAGTAACTTTGAGGGCTGCATACTAAATATAAGTAAACATATTTACAAAGGCACCAGGAGACAGCTGGTTTGTATAGAATTGAGTTGTTTTAGGTGAGTGAATTCTGCAATGATGGACACATTAACAAAGCTGTTTCTTGATTTTTCACTAAAGGTCTATACAAGTAAAAGTGATATAAATGCAATGTAACTTATTTCACAAGTTCAATGAATGTATTTGGAATAAATATTTTCTGGCTTTCAAATCTTTCAAGGTGTCATAATAAAAAATTAACAAGTAAGTAAGATTCGGAAGTAGAAGAAGCCTAAGTTAAGAGGGAGAAAATAAGTCAAAGAGAGTTAACTAATGATCATTGTTCCTCTCTTGTAATTTTTAGGTTGAAATACAAATTGTTTCAGGTTTTGATTTAAGAAAATAAAGGTTCTTGCTAAGTACAAAGTGCCAGCCATTTTGAAATAACTATACATCTTGTCAATGTTCTCTCTCATGTTCTGTTCCTTACTGTCAAATAGCTTGCTTTTTCCCCCTGACCTTTAGGAACACAGTATTTCTTTTACTCCTGCATGCCATTTGACTTATCCTGGGATTGGACTTTGGATGCAAATAACGGAAAGAAGAGTCATGAGTCTTTCACTAAGCAATAAAGGTCATTCACCCTGGTTCAGTCTGTCGTGTTTGCAAGTCTGGCTGTGCTTGAGGTAAGCCTTCTCTCCAATGACAGTTTTAAACAGTATTTCATCAAGAAAGCAAGCATAAATTAACAAAGTACATTTCTAAAATGAAATTAGAAATTCTGTTGGGAGCAGATGTGGCACTGAAACAATACAAGATCTGTCTCAAGTACAGATCTCAGATACACACCCTTCAAAAAAAATCTGTGGGGACTTCTTGTCAGGCTAGAAGACAGATAAACTACATAGTATCTTGTCATGAGGTAAACCATGGAAGTTGTTATATTTGCAACAGATTAAGATGCTTTACTGCTGTATAGATGCTTGGTTTTGTGACCTTGCTAGATTCTGCAAGTCCTTTAAAATCCCAACAGACAAGACTCACATGTCAGGCTGCGTGACAGCACGTTGCTGATGCATGAACTGGAGATGCCACAGTGGGGAATGAGAATGCAGTGGCTAAAAGAGCAAGTCTGATGCTCATCACATGAGTCTTGACAGGTCTGCATTTCAATGAAAGACAAGTAAATGGTTTCTGTCAGTGATTTTTGTTTTCTTCTTCTCATTCTCGGGATAGAGGATACTGTCAGTCTCTTCCCTGTTAAACTTTGCAACCACTAAAACTGTAACACAGAACTGAAATGCAGCTTTCCATTTAGTGGATAAGGGACCAGTGTATAAATTACTACAGTTCTGTTGATGGAAATGAGCACTGGGGTAATCTGTCTTTGCACTGTTGTTGCCATGGCTACTGGGTCACAGCACCAGATACGCCATCATGTTTCCTGCATCCTCATATTCTACGTGCAAACGTTTTGTTGGCATAAGGGGAAACTTGCATTCTGTTTCTCATTTCTTATTGCATAACACACTGGCTTGTCTTCTATAAGATCACCTGGGTCTGTGGAGATCAAACAGGTATTTCATACATCTCCCTTTGAAGGCATCTCCCTTTGGTATGTGTCCTGACACTGAAGAAAAATCCTCTTAGTCTTGACTCCAGTCACCACCTAATCTGAGCACCCACACTACTATGAATCTGCATGGCCAGTGACCTCTGCAGGCAAGGGACAAACTGGCAGTTCATTAAGCCTTCTAGCACAGTTTTTGGTACAAAGTGTAACTTTTAAAATCTTAAGAATATCTGCCTAGCTGTTTCCTGAACAAGGGCTTTATGGAGTCTGCCTACCATTCAAGAGGAAGACCACAGTGTATATTCATCATGATGGGCAGGTTAAAAAGGTTATAGAAATTCTGAAATTAAAACCCATGCTTGGAATTGTGCATATATCTGCTGAGATACTTAGTAGCAGTGCGTGCATCGTCAAATAAAAAAAAAATGCAATTAAATTAAAGTTTAAACATATTGCTTATCTAATGCTTTTGCAACAAGCTTTGTGTTCACAGTGAAATGTCATCATCCTAAGCTTTCTATAGATCAGAAGAATGGTTCCTTTACTGTCCATGCATTTCTATACCATTAATCACACGATCTGTCCTAGACAAGAGGAAGCTCTGATGAGAGAAAAGAGCATGCATTAGTTTCTGTCAAGCATGGAAATTCTTAAACATGGCAAACAAAGCATATCCATGATATACTACATCACGATTCTGCATGGTCACTGGATGACATTGATGGCTCAGTGCTGACAACAGCTGAGATCAATCGGATGACCTAGAGAGAGGTGTTCTGTGGCTACTGCTTCGGCAGGAATTTTCACACAGCTCCTCCTGTCAAAACATTTGTGCACTGCCAAAATAGTTGTTAAAACAGCATAGCAGCAAACAGCGTTTAATGAATTCAGCTGTATTAAGTTCTGCTGAACAGCCAAGGGTAGCAGCTAATTATTTTTTTTTGTTCCTACTCTTAGAGAAAGGCTGGTTGGTTAAAGAAATAATCTTACCATTTTTATCAAATATTCACACAGTCAATGAGACTTCTAGGGGTGTTGTTTTCATTCATTTTGCATCTGACTTCTCCATCTTTCTTCAGCATGATGTTAGCATAAAGCTTCCAATAATTAATAGCAATGACAGCGACAGATATTGCTACAGTTCACTAGTTCTATTTTGAAAGTTTCTGCTACAGTAACTATAGACAGAAGTAAAAAAAGGTGAAAAGAAGAAACATTTACTTACAGGAACTGCATGTAGTCAGATTGCATATTTTTCAGCCCAAAATGTAAAAATGAAGGAGGAAATAAATATATTCACATCTAGCTCTAATAAAATTTGATTTTGCTTACTTTTCTTATCTAACAAGCATTTCAAGATAGAAACACAGTTGCTGCTAATGATATCATGATGATCAAGTACTTCCCATGAATACTCTGCAGCTGTTTTAGAAGAGGCTGTTGCGGCAGGAAGCAACCTAATAGCTAGTTTTGGGTCCCTTAGCTATGCATGACTCGGGAAGAAAAAGGATCATTACTTGATTTTCTATTTTGCCTCGGTACTTAAAACACCAATCACCAGGCCTACTCAGACATCAGTCCTTTTTCATCAGGGAGATGAAGAATAAACCTCTGGAGCTCAAATGTGAGGATATAATTCTGTGAGATGCTCATCCCCTGTAGATGTCATTAGCTTTCCGTTAGAGGCATTCACCTTCTCTCAGGTCTGAGATCTTAGGCTGAAATTCAAAACCAATGAAGGAGCCCCAGCCTGGCCTTAAATGTCACATCAACTTCATAAGCATCATTTGGAGTCTCTAAAAGCAACCAGTGATTTTTTCACCAGAATAGTGATGTTGAGTGGTCAGCAAATTCCATACATGACATATTGTCTCCCTCCATTTTACTCCTTATTTCCAAGTTAAATTCTTGCACATTTCACCATCTTCCTTGTTATACACACAGCACATTATCATGCCAGGGAGCTGGAAGGAACCCCTAGCATTAGGTCACCATTATTTTCCATTAAAGGAGAGCTAATTAACTATTTCTGAGAAATCATCACATCCTGTCTCTATTATCTGCAGCTGTCTTAATTGGTTTGGAAAAAGCAATGGGGGGTTGTGTCCCATGTGAGTATGTCCATATTCTGAATATCTGTTTCCTTCTCTTGCTTTTGCTCGTTGCAGAATTGTACATCTCACCAAAATAATAACTGAACATCTGAACTTAAGGGCAGGCTCAGCCACAGTAACATGGTTTAGCTCATTTTGCCTGGCAATCCTAGAGGTGTGCTATTTGACATGCAGGACTGAGCGTGCAGAGGAATTAATCAGGAACGGAATCAGGCCATTTGCCAGTGCTCTGGAGCCTGCAAAATATGTAGCGAGCAAGACCATAAAGGCAGCTAGATAAAGATGGTATATGGTAGATTAATGTTTTGCTAACAAGCCCAGTCCTACCATCAGTCATGACTTCTGCATAAGGTACCAAGCAAAATGTTGGCAGCTGGCCAGAGAGCCCACAGTTAGCTATTCATTACAGAACTGTTGTGTCATTTTCAGATATTGTACAGAGCTGACCAATTTCCAACCAGAGCTGATGATGGGCACTCACACAAGTCATTCCATTAGCTCTTCCCCTGCAACAGCAACCTCCAGCAAGAAGGAGTAACAAGTCCTCAGGGAAGGATCCCTTACACTGCCACGCTGCAGTGAAACTCTCAGCGCAGTCAGCATCCATGTTCCTCATTTCTAGGGTGCCTAAGCGCAGTCTAATCTGTATACGTGTTTAGTTCTCACAAGTGCAATCAAAATGCCAAACTGTATGTTCTGGAAGAATGAATGTGGTCAGAAATTTGTGTGAAAGTAGGTTTGAGTTCTGCCTTTGCCACCGATTCATTGCATGCCTTTAAGGAAGTCTCTTTGTCTCCATTTCCTTTTCTGTAAAATAAGATATCGTTATCTCATCTTATTGGTGCTGGGTTTGGGAGTGTTAGGGAGGGAAAAAACAAGAGCTGGGAGGAATAAAAAAAAGCCAACAGAAAACATCTTGAGGAAATTAATACGATACTACTTGAAAGTGGTGTTTAATATGATCCAGGAAAAGAGAGATACTTACAAATAAGGATAAAAACAGTAATAAAAAAAGGATGATTATTCCTGAAGCAACATTTATCTATACACTTTCTGAAGAAAAGAATTCACTGCAGTTGGAACTCTGTACTATGAGAAGCTTGTTCCTATATTTCTGCAGTTGGTACTCTATATTATGAGAAGCTTGTTCCTATGTTTCTCGTAGATGTATTGAAATGCAGAGGAATGAGAATTAATGCTGTGCTGGCAACACATTTTAATCTTCCTTTGGACTTGCTGACATTCTCTGGGATAGTTTTTCAGGCATTATTTTGCCAATTCAAATAAATTCAAGTAAAAATATTCCATCAAGAAAATGTAAGTTTGTAGAACATGTTATTTTTTTTAATATTTCTCAAAATCTCACTACTAGGTTTGCATAGAAGAAGGAAAACAAAAGTCTCCATGGCATACACTGTTCCAGAATTACCCACTGAGATATTCCAGTTAGTTTTCAGCAGGGCCTGATGGTTTGTGTTTACAATTTCTTCTAGTTTATGAATCACTCTTTATATTCTTAGAATAGGTACATTCATACACTTCAAGCTGTATCTGCTTCCTCAGATTTAGTACATTATCATTCTCATCTGGTTAGAAACACAAAGCAAGGTCATATGGCTCTAGTCTCAAGAATATGAAGTGTAGATTTGTGGTTGGTAATCTCATTTGTCACTAGGATTGCCTTCATAATTACTCACCCTTCAACCTTATAAAGTAAAAACATACATACCGCAGTAATGTCAACCTCTTTGTATTCATCCAGTGTCCCAGATCATTCCAGCCCTATGACAGCTACTGAATTATATGACAAGTTCAGTCAAACAACAATGGCAATGAACACTCTGGTTAAGAACATGTAGGCAGAGCATTAGTTCAAGAGCTCTGCTGTTCAAATGTGTATTTTTAGGGTGGCCAGAGCTGCAGTGTCAGACATCAGTAAAAAGGGACAAAAATGCATTCAGTGGAGAAATACATACTGTATCTTTCACACATGGATCTTTGGCATCACAATAGTTCTAATAGCTTCCAAGAAGCCAGGACAAATACTTCCTTTGAACTGAGATGAAGAAAGAAGTCATCTGTTTGACCCAGATGGCCTTTTTTTTTATTATTTTTTTTTTAGCTAAAAGAACATGAGGATGAAGCCAAATATTTTCTGTTTTATTTGAAAGGTCTGGTATCAAAAAACTTGGAGTATAATAAGTAAAAAACTTGTTTTCCATGTATTTTTAAACCTTTTGATTTCATGTGTTGTGGGAATAATAAGAAAGCTGAACCCATTTTTCTGTCTGAGACCTGCATCCATGTGTATTTCATCATGGGTGCTTAATGAGTTTTGCAGTATGTCTCTCTCAAATGGAAATAGTTTCACTGCCTGAACAATTGGTTTTACAAAGGTAACAAACATAATGTTGCTTTCTAAAACCAATGCATCAGGAAGAAAAGACAAAAGCCGTCAGGATCTTCATTTATACCGAAGAAAATCAGATGTATCAATCAATATGCTGTATGCATGTAGCAGCTCTTGAGCCAGCCATGCCAACCAGCATTCAAGAGGTCAATTTCCCTCTTCAGAGCCAAGATTTATCACAGAGATGGCACCTGCTCCTATTCTTCAGTAGAAAAGTGCTGCGTATTCTATTTGATTTGCAGCGACAGTACTTACCAAAAGAGATGGGGTTATAGGGAAGAACTTCAAGAAGCCTACCTGAGATGCCTCCACAGCTGAGGGAAGTACACTTGGTGCAGTGCCCAGGCTCTGAGTGGAAAGGAGAATGGAAACACAAACATTGCAACAACGTGAGCGACCGAGGCACTGCAAATTCGTATGATCGTGGACACTCAGGGGAAACTGATTTGCTGCAATGACTTTATACAGAAGTTGATTGTGTTTGCCTTTGTGTATGGGAGTGGGAGGCAGGGGGATAATACAGGAAAGGAAGGAAACATTACAGCCCAGAGGCTGGTAAGCATTTTGAACATTGCCAGAAAAGGAAAAGAGATCTCACAAACTTTTCATGATGTCAGGATTCTTCTTTTAAAGGAGAATATTTGATGCTTTCTGGGAAAAAAAAAAAAAAAAGACCAGCTGATGCTAAGAACAAACAGTTTGTAAGTGCCATACACCATAAGCAAAACCCTCCTAGACTGAAACCAAAAATATATTACTGCCCTCTACTTCACAACATTTCTCCATAAAAGAACAAATCTGGCTACCCACCATACACTTCCCCCCCCCCCCCCCCCCCCCCCCCCCCCCCCTTCTGGTTTTTGCTATCTGAAGTCTGCTTTTCCCAAAGTCCCTAGCTCTGCACTCCAGGGTTTGAGTATTACGTGGTCTATGGCAATATTTCAGGCTCTGGGCAGTGTAGGCAATATTGTTGAGTGGATCAAGTAATAAAGGACACTTACTAGTGCAAACATAGTTGGAAAAGGAAGAATGAGTGATTACTGTCCTCCAGTAGCTTTGACCTATAATGGTGTTTGACTCCAGCTATGGTCTCTAAGCTTTCCTCATGATTTTATCTAGGTTGTCTCTCCCTAATAACCCCCTCAGTTGTGTCTTTGTAAAAGCACTGAGAACAGACAGAATTAAGCTCTGAAAGCATCTTCGATGTGGGAGGTTTTGCTCTGTGCTAACCAGAATTGCATGTAGATCACACATGGGTTATTTTGAACAGACACAGTGGAGGTTTTAATTTACATTCATATTGTGTATCTGTGTATTACGGATACCAGTTTAAGTAACAGAGATCAGTTGGCAGCTCTCTATTATACTAGTAGCTGTGCTGTATTTATTCTGCAGTACGATGTAGCACCCACTCTAAAATCAGAAGTTAAAGCAATTCATAACATTTAACTGTTCATAGCTAATTTTTCCTGTATGAGAATAATATTGGTATCTTGTATATCCATTACAATATCAACTGCTTTAAGACAAGAATATCAAACTGTTGAGAGAACCAAAATTCTCTTTTGCACACACAGGAAACAAGCATAAAAGAAGTCTGTGTGTCAAGGTAATGAAGTAATATTTGTACTAGTTTAGTAAAACGTTGATTACGATTAGCTTTAAGTCAGCAATACCTTTCAAAATAAATATACAGGTATCATAGGATATTTCCTATTTATTGGCTGGCAGTTTTGATAAATTGAACAAGGACAATATAATTAACTACATGTGATTTACATTGACTTCAGTTTAAGGCAGGCCAGTGTTTAATTACTGGGTACATAAATAAAGTGTATGTTTCCTTTCTTTTAGAATTATATTGGCTAAGATTATAATTATAGATGATTAAAGAAAGGGGTATTCATTGTGGGTCAGAGCCAAGTCATTACACTGTGATAAACATGCAAGTGCTATCAGTGTATTTTCCTGTATAAAACATAATTGTTTTGAAAAAGGGAGATAGAAGATTATTTAAGCCCCATGGAGGGATTGCTGGAAGACTGAGTTTCTTTAGGGTACTTTAAAATACAGTCTTTATCCTGCACACTCCCTTCCTGCCAGCTCTTTTCCAGAACCCTGGTGAAGGCTGATGTCACATCTGGGCTGGCTAATGTCATGATACAGCTCTTTCAGGCTTTTGTTACTCTATTTCCTCTACCATCTCTTTCTGCATTTGCTAATGGAAAAAAAAATATGTTTACTTTCAAATGTATGCTGGAGAAGCTGGCAAGTCCCTTTTCAAAGACTTTCTCTAGAGAAACTGTCAACAGCATAGAGTTCCTCACATACAAAAAAACTGGAAGTGGGAAGTGCTGGATCACGTGTGCTGCCTCTCTTTAAATGCTCTCACTCAGAAGGAAATGAGAAAGTATCTTAATATTATCATTTTCGAACACGATGAGTTATTTGTCTGAATCTGCATCACCTTAACTGTCAGAAAAACTGCCAATCAAGGTCATGACTACATCCACCCATAATTCACCCCTGAGAAATCAGAATTGACCTCTCACATATAATTATGTCCAGGAAATGTATTTAAGTTATCTGTAGTGTGCCTTCAATGACTGCAACTCAACCTCACATGCTCTATCTCTTTTAACAGACCCTCTGGTAACTGACAGAAGGAAATTGGTTGGAACAGTGAACAAGAAAATAATAGCAGCTAAACTAAGCTCTTGGCTTGTGTTAACAGATATAATTTATGCCATTACAAAATGTCCCCTGCTGAACATTTCTGCTCCAGAAACAGATAAATGTAGAAAAAAAGTCTGAGGAGTATTTTAATCTTACTGTCCTTCAGTGATGACCTCCTCCGGTTTCTTCTTCCTAGGATCCTGAATTTAATGTTCAGGTTCTGTGTGACACTGATTTTTCAGACATGACTTTGACACCTTGCTGTGTTTGCACCTTTCCACCCAAAGAATCTTAACTGTATAAGCTGAGGGAATGCTTAGTTTATACAGTCTAAGCTCTGTTGGTTTGGCTATGTAGTGGTGAAACACTGGAACAGATTTCTCAGAGTTGGCAGATGCCCCATCCCTGGAAATCTTCAGGGTCAGGTTGGATGGGGCTCTCAGCAACCTTATCTAGTTGAAGATGGCCCTGTTCATGGCAGGAAGGTTGGACCAGCTGTCCTTTAAAGGTCCTTTCCAACCCAAACTATTTTATGATTGATTAATTGGCTTATATAGACTTATATAGGCCTTTCCTCAGCTTCAGACTGTGCAGGTAAACATGGTATCCAGAGGTTTGCAATCTGCAAGCTGACTGCATCAATCTGGGGGCTGGACTCATATTTATATGGACCAATGACTTTTGCCTTTTCAAACTAAGCTAACTGGGACTTTAAAAGTAATTCGCACTGTTTCCTCACACTATTTGTTTACTCTTTGGTCAGCAGAGGCTCTTCCAGGTAAGGCAGGCTAGAAACATCTGTTGGACAACGTTTGTCAGGATCTTAATGATCTGTGTTAGTGGCTGTGAAGATGCCTTTAGTGTAATTTGTCCCTTGACTTTTCATATGCCCCAGTTCCCTTGGCATGATTTTGTGTTGCAGAGATCATTCCCTTAAAAAGGTGCATTAAAAAGCATACAGAATTCTGCTTTTGGACTAGTGCCAGAATTACTTCAGATGGGCAGCTGAAGTGTTGGAGACCTCTAATGAATTTCAGGTCTGTAAAAGTCAAAAGTCTTTCCACTAATTTCCATGAGATCAGCATGTCTTTGCTACTAAACAGAACCTTCAAAACGGCCTTGGGACTTACTTTCTTTTACTTTTAATCACCACTGCAGAACAATTTTACAGAAGTAACTAATCTGTGCTCATGTTGTTTGCCCTTTGAAGCCATAGGGGTCTGTTTCACAAGGGATTCATTCTTCGTATCTAACCCCTTCTGTGACTTCACAGGAATTAACTACTGCATACAAATCCCTGAGTGCACAGAAAGGAAAATAACCAGTCCCCATGGCCTCTGATTATATTTGACTCAATCTCATGATCCAACTTGTTTACGTTGTTTCAAATTAAACACAAAGCCAAGGCCTAATATGTCCAGAATAATTTTAATGTATTTGGTACTGTTCACTGCATTTTAGCTGCTCAGCGAAATGTTCTTCCCTTGAAAATATACCCACAAAGTGCTCAGGTCTGATGACAAATAAGATCAGCAGCGGCTTTGTACCATTTACACCTCTTGTCATATAGTACTTTCAAGTACTCATGTTACCTTCTTCTTCAGAATATTCCCCGATATTACTTCAGAATGTTTCCTAATATTGTTATTCACAGTTCTTAATTATGAGATAATGAAAAGATTAGTATTAGTACTGTGGCACCATATCAAATTTTAAATATACATCCAGACAGCTTTTAAACTTTCCTGCATACAACAGTTGTTCTGAAGTTTGGTGATGGAAAACCCTAAGCAGAATCTCCCCCCTCCATCCCACACTATGCAGCCAAGTGAAAATCAGAGGGGTGGACATCTGTGTAACTTGCATCTTCGGGTCTCTTTGGCATGTTAACGTCTCACCCAGTGTTCTTATTCATAGATGTTTCTATGATCAACATCATAACAATTTTTCATCAGATCATTAAATTCAGTCCTCGTACCCTACGCAATTTTAAGAGTTAAGAGTTCTCATCTTTGTGTGCATTTCCATGTCCTGTGACTAAACTGAAAAGCACTGCTTCTCAGCTACCCTTTATCATAGCTATGTTGCTGTAGCTAAAAGTGACCAAGCAATGAATCTCAATATAGAAATTTCATGTGTATGGAAAAATGACCACATTAAACCCGAAACTGGGCAAATGTTTTAACATATTAGCCAAGTCTACATTGGCTGGATTTTTGCATTTCTTCATTTGTATTTAACTATCTAGTTTTGCAGCAACCTGATACCCAAGTAGCTTTCTGCTATCTCTCCTCTGGCAGGCGGTCTGGTGTCTCATTTCTTGTTTGTGATTAATTACTCTTCCACTGAATCCTTAGTTAGGAGATTGATTTTTCACAAATCTATTAGCAAATGTTTTCTGGCTTTATTCGTTTCTTACTGGAAGTTAAATTTGCGCAGGGAGTATTGCCAGTACAATACTTGCTAAAAACTTACTCCATCTTCTAGATCAGTTATTAATAAAGAACTGAAATTCAGTTTGGCACAAGACTCCTTGAGCAGAGTGCTTTTCACACACCCATGTATACATATACACCCTCATTCAAGCAGTCCTCCCTGCAGTGACACCATTTGTTAACAGACATGCAGCCAGTTTCTTTTAATTTAACACTTTTTTTTTTTTTTTCTGAGGTGTTTTTAATTAAGTTTTCGGTTAAGTTTTTGTAAGGCATTGAATCAAGTAACTGTTTAATTCCAGATTGCACTGACTGGAAGCACTCCTTCCATTTCTGAGGGCTGACCACATTCACCCAGTATCTCTTCTTCGTACACTGATGCACTTTGTTATTTTTAATTCAGCTAACTTTGACAGACCTGGTCTTCCTATGGTCATGTGGGCCAGATATTCAAGGGAGGTAATGGATATTTTCCGAGTTTGGAATAACTTTAGAATGAAACTTAAATACACCTTTTATTAAACTATTTTTAACCTTAATTTTCTCCTTACAATTAACTTAATAGCTTTAAAAATGTTAATCTTGCCTAGTCTATGCTATCTTTATTCTTTTTAATTCTTGATTTTATCTTATTCTCTTAATTAAAACACTTATTCTGGCCCTTGCAGCTTGACCTCCCATGCAGACACATCTCTGCTCTCCATATTTATTACTTTCTTCCCTCGACTTTCCTGTGACCGCAAGCCCTGACGTAATCTCATTTCCCTCTTGGCTGAGCTTCAGATCTGAAAGCCTTTGATTCTGCTCCCCTTTGTGCCTTCATAACCCTCCCAGGCTTGGCCTGTGGCTGAATTAGACACAGTATCCAAAGGTGTGAAACACACAAAAACTTCTGAATCATTTCTAACAAGAAAATCGAGGAAATTCATGATAGAAGGACAGACAAAATGTATATACTCATTTGTGCAAATTATTCAAAGAGTAGCATACACGTATCAATGTATTCATTACACAGTGTGTCCCACAGAACCAATAGAACTTGCATCTTCTGAAGAAAGGTTTTCTTTCAGAACATCATACTATTTAGAAAAGCCATTCCTTTTTCATGTGCTAGTTACTTATTTGATAACATTTGCAATTAACACGTTCTAAAGTGGAGTATTCCCCTTAAACAAGTCATTCCAGGGCTTCACTTGTGTTTCAAATCTGTTCTTAAAACATGTGGGAATAGTGGCAGTCTAGAAGTACCTGCCTGTTTTAAAAATCCTGTTACTAATCCTTAATCTCATAGCCCTCTAAATTAGATAAGCAAGAAATCCAAACCATGGCACAAAATAAACTAGAAAGCTGCCCTCGCATGTTACTATGGACACCCAGTTTTGCAGTATTGAGGTTGTGAAAGGTATTTCTTACCACCAAAAGTCCTAAAAGTGCACCTTGAAAGTGGCCAAGCACCAGTTTCTGGTATGATCTCATTTCGCAGTCAAGGCTGCCATTTCTTTGCAGCTTTGCACACTATGTACTCGTTTGCACCAGTACCTGCAAGTGTAACCCACTCCAGGTGGTTTGCCCAAGTGCAGCCAGTCACACAGACTTCTAAGGAGCAGAGAATCAGAATCAGCAGCAGTGACTGCTACCCCAAATGCCTCTCTTAATTTCCACAGCTGATCTTCATTACAACAAGGACTGTATGTAAACCATTTTCTCAGAAATACTCAGCAGATAATAGTTCAATACAACCATTATGTGAAAGGATATAAATCACATTCTAGTTCAGAATTTACTGAGCAGGAAAACACCTAGTCTCATGATTTCCAACCTGAAGGATTTCTCAACCACTTCATTTGGAAAAGAATGTCTTTTAAAAAGCCTAATTAACACAGCAGGCTTAAACTCCTTTAAGGCACCCTGCCCATCCACTAAACAATGCTGAGGTGGTCTTCAAACACACACACAAAAATTTGAAAGGTACTGATGATCAGCTCTCTTCCATGTGCATAATCCCATTTTTTCCTTCCACTGATCAAGAATTTTTCATTTAAGACAAGGAATTTGCGCACAAAACAAGAACATGAACAATCCAGATTTAATTTTAACAAGCCAAAATACTTAGATAATTAAAATATAGACTAAAAATGTTCTTCTGTTCACTTGAGCTAAAAGAATTGGAAACCAACTCCTCATATAATTTTTCAAAGCACTAGCTGTTCTTTTTTCCAGCTTGCATCCTGGCAACAGCAAACACTTCATTTACTTAACAGATATTGTTGATCATTAGGGACTTTGCCCTATCTTTTTTTTTTTTTTCCTGTTCATTAAATGTCTTTCTTAAAAGTCTGTTCAATTAAAATAATAGTTTTGTCAGCAAAGGTTAGGCATAATGTTATTGTTACTGAACATAGGAATACAGTTGCATATCAAGCTATTTTTGGTAATTGTTAACTTGTATACATTTAAGCACTGGGGGAAAGCATACTAAAGTAATGAAAATTGCTTTTAAAAGAAACGCCTTAAAGATCAGACACCAACATAAGTTGAGGTTACCGAATCTCAATTCTAGCACCTGTAGCAATTTCAAGAAATTTCAAGAGATGAAGACTGGGAGCTTGTAAGTAAAGAGCCTTTCCCTTCCTTGCTTCCAAACAGCCATGGATTTAAAAAAAAATGCATTAAGGTTAAAGCATGAGTTACCCAGAAAGGGTCTGGCAAGGTTATGAAAAAAGATTAATTAACTTGTTATGATCACGTTCTTAAGATTATTTTTTTTTCCCCATTGGTTTTCTTTTTCTTTTACATTGGCAAAAAAATGAATGAAAGAAGTGAAAAAGCTATGCTCATTCTGCTTCACAGCAAGTCCTGCACTTGTAGTAAACGTGACTGACAGCTTGCCTCAGCATCATTGTAAGACAGTTGTCACCAGCTTCTAATTTTTGTGAAATTGTGCTAAAATTTTCCATTTCTGTAGGCAGAAAATATCTCAAAGTAATGTTTTCTGTTGAAAATGTAATTAAAAATCCAGTGTGCTTTAGTGATACTTTGATTTTGTCCAAACTGAATGCTATCTAACAACAGGGCTATCCATTAAGTTCATCAATGTATAGGATCCACTTAGCAACAGCACTGAATCTGGAGGAAACTGTCTAGGCCAAAAAAGCAGGACTCTGAGCATGCTGAATAGTGCTACTTTTCTTAAAGTTACATCTAGGAGATCTGGGATTGGGCACACAAAACCAACCAAACCAAAAAATGAGGTGAGTGTTCTATTATTTAAATCCTTCTGTTACCAGCTACAAAATGGGAATGTCTAAACTCTATCAGCAGTTAAAAAAAAAAAAAAAAGTTTCTTACACACATATAATATATTAACAAGCACTATTGCAAACCAAGGAGGAAATTAATAATATTGTCTTCAGAGCAGACTCTGACTTGTGGGCAATTAATGTTAAATGGAGGTTCATTAACTGAGTGCTGCCTGTGCCTATTCTGTGCAGTGTGGATAAAACACATGCAATCTGAAATTGAGAAGATTATCATAAGCACAGCCACACAAAGAAATTGAATTGTATTGGACAGACAATGTTAATTTTGTCATTTTTGGGGTGCTTGACACATATTAATAATGCTTTCTGGTACTCATGCCATGCAGTTTGATATTGTAAACATTCTTTTGTATATATTTATATTTACATATATATTTCCTATGTATACATGGACTTGTGCAAAGTTTCCAACACTGTTCTGCACAACAGTCCTTGTCTCTAAACTGGAGAGACATGTATTTGATGGATGGGCCACTTGGGTGGATAAGGAATTGGCTGGATGGCCACACTCAAAGAGTTGTGGTCATCAACAGCTCAGTGTCCAAGTGGAGACAAGTGGCAGTCCTTAGGTGTCCGTACTGGGACCAGTGCTGCTCAACACTTTTGCCAGTACATGGCCAGTGGGATTGAGTGCACCCTCAGCAAGTCTGCTGACAACACCAGGCTGTGTGGTGCGGTCAACACACTGAAGGGAAGGGATGCCATCCACAGGGACCCCAACAGGCTTGAGAGGTGGGCCTGTGCAAACCTCATGAAGTTCAACAAGGTCAATTGCAAGGTCCTGCACTTGGGTTGGGGCAAACCCAAGCACAAATACAGGCTGGGCAGAGAATGGATTGAGAGAAGCCCTGAGGAGAAGGACTTGGGGGTGCTGGTAGAAAAAAAGCTCAACATGGCCCAGCAATGTATGTATGCAGCCCAGGAAAAAAAAATGTGCCCTGGGCTTTATCAAAAGAAGTGTTGCCAGCAGGTCAAGGGAGGTGATACTCTCCCTCTGCTCTTGTGCAGAGTAATAGAAGAGCATTAGACATTCTTCATATGAGAGTGATGAGACAGTGGAACAGGCTGCCCAGAGAAGCTGTGGATGCCCCATCCCTGGCAGTGTTCAAGGCCAGGCTGGATGGGGCTTTGAGCAACCTGATCTAGTGGAAGGTGTTCCTGTCCGTAGCACAGGGGTTGGAACTAGATGATCTTTAAGGTCCCTTCCAACCCAAACCATTCTATGATTCTACGATTTGTACAAACTATCTGGAAGAATTAGAGTCCATGAAAGAGCTGGATCTCCATAAAGATTTATTTTCCCAGAGTGTGAATCTTGGCCCTCTTGTCCATGTTGATGGCCATGTAATGACTATTTTGCACTCAAGTGTTACAAGGTCACCCCTGTTCCAGGAGGTCTTGTCAGGGCAAGACCTTCAGTTTTCCCAGTTCTTCTACCAAACACTGACATGCCTCTTTGCTGTTGTCTTTGAAAGACCAGGTGCTATTTCTGCATTTGGTTGGCTGAGCACACCTCAACTTGTGTTGAAAAAGCAGAGTCTAAAGGAAAGAGGAGGTTTGCCCAAGACCTCAAACACCCTTAAGCTGTGCACATTCTTCCCTATATCCCTGACTTATACAGACACGCTCAGGACAGGGCCATAAGGACCTAGGTGGAAAGGGCTGAAGAAAATTCTCTCAGGCTTTCTTTCATAGCACAGTGTCTGCCTGCAGTGGAAAATCCCAGCAGAGACAAGGCACAGGCAGGTCTTATAATGACATGGGAAGAATGAAATAGTCTAGTCCATAGCCTTGGGGCCTGAATTTTTGTCATGCTACATCAACTTGATTTTCTAGGAAAATGTTCCTCAGAAGGTCACAGCTATATAAAGCAAACAATAAAGGCCAGAGTTGCCCCTGACTTCATAGTGGTACAAACCCCAGGACCTCCCTAGAGATTTGCAGGCTCCCATCTAGGCACCAACACTTCTCAGCTCACAATATTTCACACGCAGTCATGCTGTGTGTGATCGTTGAAGCTGATGCGCTGCCATGTCTGCAGTGAGCGCCCATAGTCTTTGTGCCATCTGACAACGCTAAGGCAGGTGTGCTTGTAGTCTTTCAAGTCTTTCACACCTTCCCTCCAGCTATGCCCTGCCATACTCATCTGGGAGAAAAATCGGAGAGCAGCTTAAACATTTTACAAGTATTTGCCCTCTTCACAATTTCATGTATGTAAAGGGAAGGATAATAAAGGAAAGGGAAAAGAAATATTAAGGAAGATCTGCACTGCATAAATGTATTGCAGTGAAATCAAAATGCTGATAGATCTCCTCTGCCATGCATTTTTTCGCTTCTTGTATCTTTATGAAGTTTAAAAAAGCACAAGTCTCTTTTCAGCATTTCCCCCCCCACAGTTATGCCTCACCACTTGCAATCTGCTTTCTACTCAGCCATTGACTATTTCTGGGAACGTTATAGTGTATTCTGCTGCTTCTAATTTTTTCCTGCCACTCTGTCCTGCAAAAGTAGAAAACACTTTACCTTTCTTACTAATCAGCCAGTACCTGGTGTCACATTAATAGCCAAGTACAGGAAAAGGCTCTTATCAAAACATACTCTCTTCAAAAGTGTAAAAAGCGAATATAGTCCAAGTAAAAACACAAAGCTGGGCACATCTCCTTCACAGAACAGCATGTTTGTTACAAAACTCTAAAGCTGGTAATCTTTAACAGGTCATTCATATTAATCATGTTGTTTACAGCTCATAGTCTGTCCACCCCAAACAGGATTGTTGACTTGGTACAACTTTTTAGAGTGTTACTGAGTAATGTGTTTCTTGTCCAGCTGAAGGTTAGTGTCTCTCTTTTGCACAGATCTGCTTTCTTTTATGTTGGCATTAGCACAGTGAGAAATTATTCCATCCTTCAGATGTTACAACATTCCCAATAGCACATAGCTGTTCTGCTTCTTATGGTCAGTCTGAGTAGCTCAAGGACTGTCCTGATGTTACCAACCTTTCAAAGTTTTGCTGGGCCATTTCACAGGGTTATTTTGATCCTAAGCAAGGTGTGAGTAATTTGGAAGAATTCCTCTTTAACTGTGGCAGTGTGCTCCCACTGAACCCATCCTGACCTTTATTTCTGTAACCCTGCTCAAGTGATGATCATCAGTGGAGGTCATGGCTAAGTCTGGTCCTGCTGGATGTCATCCGATTAAGTGGATTCGGGGGAGATAGATAGTGACACAATAGCCAAGGGGTAATTTGAACAATGTGCCCACCTAACCACAGTGCTGATCAAGGTCTGACTCAAGCCAAGTTTGAAAGAAACTAATTTCTGTAGCTGGTATGCAAATATGACTATGAGTTAGTTATCTTAGGCCATAAGGAGTGGACGGCCCAGGGCCCAGTCAGCTCTCCTGCATGGCAGCGGGCTGCACGACAGGGTCTCTCCTTGATGTAGGGATGACTCTCAAGGTTACTCCTCAGGGCTGATTAAAAGCATGCTAAACTTTGAAATCTTAGCTAAGTGATATAAAAGGATTGATTGTTCAAATATAATCCTTTAGACACAAACCACTGACCAAGTCTGAGACCAAGTCTGGATCTGGCCGCACCTAAACTCCCCCCTGAGGAGCAGTTTAGAACACAAGGGGGTCCTCTCTGAACCTCATCATTCAGCGGGAGGGTCTCCCTGACAGTTTTGTCTGACCCTGTCCTCCGTGCAGTAAATACTCAAGCGTACCTTGCCATCGAGTCTTGTTAAACCACTGTTGCATTTACTATCGAACTTTGTTAAACTGCTGTTTTATATCAATAAACATATTGCTGCTTCCCTCTTGTGTGTCACTCCATCCACAAAACCCACTCAACTACCATCTTGAAAAGCCATTTAGTCTGCAACTGAGATCCTGTTTTAATTTCTGTATGAATATTATAACGACACTGAAGACCACAACAGTGATAATTAATTGTCATAAAGGCAATACACAGAAAGGGAAGGGAAGGGAAGGGAAGGGAAGGGAAGGGAAGGGAAGGGAAGGGAAGGGAAGGGAAGGGAAGGGAAGGGAAGGGAAGGGAAGGGAAGGGAAGGGAAGGGAAGGGAAGGGAAGGGAAGGGAAGGGAAGGGAAGGGAAGGGAAGGGAAGGGAAGGGAAGGGAAGGGAAGGGAAGGGAAGGGAAGGGAAGGGAAGGGAAGGGAAGGGAAGGGAAGGGAAGGGAAGGGAAGGGAAGGGAAGGGAAGGGAAGGGAAGGGAAGGGAAGGGAAGGGAAGGGAAGGGAAGGGAAGGGAAAGATAATACCTGAGAAACACAGGTTTTCCTCACCTTCACTTGTGTGTGTTGTGAAAAAGGTGTTGGGCCATGATGGCACAGGTGGTTAGGTGTTACTCCTGGTATTCAGGAGGCAGATTTGCAGAATAGACTCGTTTTTTTACAAGGCGAAGAATATTTTTTCTTCTGTCAGCCACTTTTCTCAGTAAATCAGCGTCCCAAGCCCTGCCCTCTAGAGTCGCAAGCTGGACCAGCATCCTATGCTGACAATACGTTATTATTTGAAAAGCATTCAGCACAACAAAAGCCCAATTCAGATTGAAGCTCTGGCATAGTAGTAACATTAAAAAAAATTAATTCACTGTGAAGCCCCTTTCCCAAGACTATATTGGGAAGAGTCATCAAATGACTCTTTATGCTTCCATCTAAGCACTTAAAATAAATATTTGCAGGTCTGAGTCCCCATTTTGTGGGAGATCCAACCTAATTTACTTTGTATGAACTGGGAAGGGACATACAGCAGTGCTGCCCATGTGTCCTGCTGTTTCTTCTCCCACCTGGGTCCCACGGTCCCTTTCTGCTTTTCACGTAAAGGGCCTTAAGTAGTAACAGCAGAAACAGTATAAAAAATCAGCATCCATACTTCCATTTAAGCAACTGAAAAAATAAGATGAAAAGGAGGGTATGGAAAGAAAAGATGTGCCTGAGCAAAGAGACTTTAATATTAAGGGTGTTTTTTGAATAACACAGAAGCTGAGAAGAGACCGAATCCTGTCAGAGGTACCTAACACAGACACTCTGGATGTTGCTTCTCAGTCAGGTTGTTTATCATTTTAATACTTCCCCTCTGGGTGCACTAAATTAAACCAGGGGGATATTCTATGGCATCTTGGCTCAGCCAGTCTTCTAGCCGTGAAGGGCCTCTAGTGGCTGATGGTCTTATTATATTAAAAATAACTCCTAACTCAGGCTTTCAAAGTATTAACATCAGGCATTTTAAGGTGATGCTTTCTCTCTGACTGTTGTCTTTTATACAGTCTTAACTAACAAAGAAGCCTCTGGCAGAAGGATACTAAAATGTGGGGTGCTGATGCTATTCCACATGTGGTAGAGTGGTATGGAAGATCAGAGACTGAGCCACACCGTTTCAGGCCACCAAAGTGTTTTATGTGTGTGGGTCTCCATTATACAGTCTTCCTGTGTCCTTAACATCCCTCACCAGCACCAGAGTTAGAAGACCTTATTTTTTCAGAAATGTAAAAAAAAATGCATATGTTTTTGTTGCTTGTTGTTTTTGGGTTTTTTGGTGGTTGTTTATTGGGTTTTTTGTGTTTTTTTTTTTAACGGTTGACAGATGCCTTATTGATTTGGCTTGTGAGAGAGAGGGGAAGAGATGATTTCATTGCATTCTGCAGATGTGGCTAACAGCTGATAGTAGCACATATATATATGTGTGCTTTCAGTATCTTTCAGTATAGCAGAGAAAGGCAAGTTGTAAAAAATTTGAAGCTGAAGTCAGCCAAGCTCCAACAGGAAATAATGCAGGATTAACAGAAACAACAATTAAGCATTTAAAGACATAACAAGATACAAAAAAAAATCCAAGTAGTTGAAAACAAGCATCCATGCTGGCTGACTTTTTAAAATAACTTAAACCCAGCAGGTCAAGCAAAAGCTAGTTGGGGTCTAAATGAAACATCACTAGACAAAATTCTCTAATCTATATTTTTAGGACAGGAAAGACTAAAAGACTTTTTCCAGGCTAAAAAAAGATTAAAATGTTTACTGTTATCTGAGATATGAGATCAGTGGTAGGAAGGGAGGATGAAAATAGGAAAAACTGAAAACATAGGGGACACGAAGTACTAGGAAACTAGCAAAATACATCAAGCAGATAAACCACAGGTTTATTTTTCCGAGAAAAGCTTCAACAGGTGAACTGTTACTGGAGGGTAGATAGTGTTATGTTTGTTATATGAAGGGACAATGACATCTACATCACTCCAAGACAGCCCATAGGATTCATCACCCCAAGAAATAAAAGTCAACAAGTCTGATGTAAATATCTTTTAGGTTAAATTTTAGTGTAGAATTAGAGCTCATCTCTAACCATTATTATGGGAAACAAGCACAGACCCTCACACATGATGATGATCTTACTTGGCGACTATTATGGGGCAGCAGTTGGACAAGGCACCCAAAAAGTGTGCAAAGAAACTATACACAACAAGAAAACAGTAGCCATCTCTGAGCCACCAAGCTCTTTCAGGCTAACCTAGTTTTAAATGTTCCCCCTGTGGCAAAAGGGTTTTAGTTGAAAGGTCAAGCTAATTTTAACTGTTATTTCCTCTTTCTGATCAAATGTTTTGGTCAGGCTCATTCAGGTCTGCTCTTTTCTTTTTAACAAGAGAAGGAATCCTGCTGAATACAGTAACTGTTAATGAAAACCAGCTTACGCTTCACAGATTAATAAGGTATTATAATAGCCTACGTGTGAAATCCTGAAGGTTTAAGTAGAATTGTCTTATTTGCAAATACAAATACTTTTCAGAAACCACAAGCAAAACATTCCAAAATGTGTTTGATAAGACTAAATCCATGACCTCAGACATTTAGACTCACCTTGCTGTCTGTGCTCAGGGTAAAAACATGAAGCATATATATGTATATGCATATTTAAATAAATGCTGATGTTCCATTCTGGAAGCCCTGTTTGTCCTGACACTTCTGTTTCAGCTTAGATTCTTTTGTACTTTCCTTTGCATGTCTGATGAATTAACGATGTCCTTTATGGAACCTAAATTACTATCATAGATCTTAGTGGGAGTGACAGTTATTGGCAGAGGATGGGGGATATAATAACCCTCTACCTATTTCTGGGATTTCAAATGGCTGATGGCTGCTAAGTGCACTGTTACAGCAAGTAACTCTGGGCTATTTTAATCACCTGCAAAGGCAAGGAAAAGCATGTCCTGTAATAGTCTGCTTTCAGGGGAATTGACGTTGAAACTTTAAATTGATTTAAGAACAAAACAGGGAGCTATCTGGTGCCATCATGGTTGATGTAACCATAGGTTACTGTCAGTCCTGGCTAGCAGAGGGTAGCAAGCATAAAACGCATCTTTACCTACAAGAGGTTGTGCAGTGGATTAATATTATCCTTCCAGAACCAAAGTTCAGGTTACAGCTGTTCAGCTCCTCAGTCATGATTATCAGAGATGTTGAATGGTAAGTCAGTAGTGCAGCAGCAAGAAAGATAACAACCACCAAAGGAATCTGCAATGACATCTTTGTGACAGACCTAACTGGTCTAGGGCATGGGCTTCAGCACAGGAATGGGATCTGGCCACCCCAAGTGTCTAAGCATTACATGCCTCCCAGCACCCTAAGACAGTGACCAGGCACAGCCCTACCAAAGGCATAGGACAGGGACCCTTCAACAAATATAAAGAAGGCCATGCGGCTTCGAAAGTAGGATGGGATTTTTGCGGTATAAATATCCCATCTTAAAACCCAGATGTGATCTCCATGTTTGCCTGTGGAATGTCACACAGCAGACCATGTGTGCGTCTCTTCCTTGTCCTCAGTACCACTGAGGATTACCCCAAGCGATGAGTACTATAGCATTTGCCACTTATTGCCCTAACAAGAGAAACGAAGTTATGAAAGACAATTTTTTTCCCAATGAAGTTGTTGAAAATATCAGCTGTGAAAATTGTGCAGGGTGTTTACTTCCCTCTGCCCTGCTGCTCAGACCAACAACTCCCCCCCCCCCAAAAAAAAAAACCCAACAAAACACCAAAAAAACAAAACACCCAAAACAAGTTGGATTGAATCATCTGAAAAAATAGGACGGAATGAGTGAAGGGAAATCAGTAATTTCCACATATGGAAATAGGAGCAATCAAGAGTGTGGGCTTATGAAATGGAACAACTGATTGTGCTGCACTTTTACAAAAGAGTATCCAGAGCACAAAACCCATCAAATTACTAACACCACCATACAAAAAAGAGCAATACTTTGAAAAATGGGATCAGCTAAAACATGAAACCTAGAGCACAGCTGGGGAGACACCACACAGTCCCACCATTGCATGCCACACTTGAAAAGCTTTGGCTGCAGTCCTGACACAATGATTCTGCTTCTGGGCAAATTGGAAAGTATCCAGAGGAGTCCAGGCAGCAAATACACGCAGAGATCTAGAAACTGTGTGAGGAAAGAAAAAAAAAAAAAGGGTGGGGGGTGGGGGTGTTATTTAACCAAGAAGAGACTGGAAGGCAACACAACATTCTTCAAATATCGGAAAAGGAGGGAAGTTAAATTCTTCTCTGTATTCGCCAGAAATGGGGTTAGGAATGATGGGCTTATAGCGCAGCAAAGTTATGACCACGAGGAAAACTCTTAAGTGAAAGGGTAATGAAGTTATGTTTGTTCAGCCTGGAGAAGAGAAGGCTCAGGGGGAGCTTATAGCAGCCCTTCAGTACTTAAAGGGTGTTTATAAAAGAGATGGGGATGGACTTTTTAATAGGGCCTGTAGCAACAGGACAAGGTGCAATGCTTTTAAACTAAAAATATCAAGAAGACATTTGTTACTGTGAGGGTGGTGAGACACTGGCACAGGCTGCCCAGAGAAGCTGTGGGTGCCCCGTCCCTGGAAGTGTTCGAGGCCAGGCTGGATGGGGCTTGGAGCAACCTGGTCTAGTGGAAATTATCCCTGCCCATGGCAGGGCAGCTGGAAGTTGACAATCTTTAAGGTCCCTTCCAACCCAAACCATCCTATGGTTCTGTGAATAGGATGGACAGTAAGTCGTGGTGGTGTTGATACACTTCCTAATTGCAGCTGGTTCCAGTTCAATGTTACCAACTACAGCTCTGCCATAAAGCACAAGTTTGAAATGGGCCCTACAGATGATGCTACGAATGCATATACCCTAAATATGGCACTATGGGCCTCCTTTAACCTTAATTTCGCCCTTAGGAGCTATATACAGCTTTCTGTAACCTAGACTAGGGAAAAAGATGTCTCTGTTTCTCAGGAGGGTGGCTCACCAGCTGAGGCTGGAAGGGAAGAGTTGCTAAGGCACAGTGTCAGCTGGGATTGCTCTTGTCATGGAGTGGAGGGTGCTTTACACGATGAGAAGTAACTGGCTATCCTTTAGTCCCTGGTCTTCAGGCTAAAATGCCAGTTTCAGTGATTTTCATGCTATGCATACATTTGCTGGAACTGGAAAATGAAGCTGTGGATGTTTATCTGATTGGTCTCATATTAGGATATGAGGAGGAAATAATGTAATTTCATACTTGCTTTTGGTTAGTCAGCCACCTTTTTTTAATTTTATTTCCCCCCGCCGCCCCCCCCCCCCCCCCCCCCCCTTTTTCCTCTATTACTTTATTCTTTAGCATTACAGTCTATTGAAGAAACAAGGTGTTTCCTCAGTGCTGTTTGCCTAAGATCTTAGAGCTTGAATAAATGCTTATTGAAATGTGTCTTTATCACTGTCAAGGTTTTTGAAGCTTGAAGAAACTCACTTCATTTTTCCCTTACCCTGAAGGAAGGCACACACAAAAAGGAACAATTGGAGCCATACAGCTGAAGTACATTCTCCAAGATGAAGGAAGGTCAGATTATGTATCACAATTTGATATAGAATATGAGTAGACCTGTCCTCATCATAATTTTACGTCAGAGCCACTTTGTCATCTTATTAAAAGCTGAGAATAACAAAACACTCTCAGGGCAGTCTTCAAATGCTCTATTGAAATCTCTGTCCAGCAAAAGTAAATATCACCCTTTTGTCCAATATTTCTTTGCACATTTCCACAAGATGAGGAGATGAAAATATTATATCTTTCAGCAGCACAACAAATATGTACCATCTGTAGATGTAAATGTAGGGAAGCCTGGGGAATATGCAAATTTCAATTCAGGGTGAATTAATGGAAGCTCATTTTAATGTCACCAGCTCTTCTCTCTATTTATAGAGCAAAACCAAAGAACTTAACTGGCATACTTATCCTGCCCACTATTTGAAAAAGTGCTCCTGCAAGGTGTCAGGATTTATTTAGACATCTGGGATCAGTGCAAAGGGCTCATGATCTGTACTAAACAGTTACAATTGTTATTCTAGCTTCCAGGCAACGGAAACAAACGTAAATCTGATGAGGAATCTGGGTCACTGCTGGGTTTAGTTAAAAAAAAAAAACAAACCAAAACAACAACAAACAAAACCAACCCAAAGGAAATAAAGAACCTGAATATTTCATGTTCTCTAATTGTGTTTCATCATATTTGCCAATGACTTCAAAGTAATCACTGACTTGGAAGCTGCCTCTGAATAAACAACTGAGCCACTGCAAGCCACAGGGCTCTGCATCTGGAGTCCATCTTGTATCAGCAAAGCCACCAATTCCTCTGGGCTCAGAGTTCCCACTGTAGGAAGCTTGCCCTTGCGAATAAAGCTCAGACATAAATATTTACAACAATTAGCAAAGTTCGTTGAGGAAAGAAAAAGAAACTTTTGTCATGAGAGCTGCAGATCAACCTGCTAAGCTGTAGGCTGATTGGTATAATGATGGAAAGGAGGTCTGGGATTTGCACCCTGAGTGTTTTAGCAGGAAGGGCATGGACAGCCAATTTTCACCGTTAGAAAAGGGACAAACAGTAAAGACAGAACTGATGAGTGCACTTGGATGATCCGGGGAGACAACTGGATCACCAGGCACTGCAAAAGAAGATTTGGCTTTCCTTTAAAAGCTCATTGGCATTGTGAAAGTGCCTGTGGAAGGCTGGTGTTTGGCAAGACCAGGGTGCTAAGGAATGTTAAAGGAAGGAATTGGGAAGGAGTCGAGGCACAGGAAAGGTTACTGTGATCTTGAGCCTCTTGCCATCGAAGTGCCTCAGGAGAAGCATCAAGTGTTGCAAGTCCAAAAAAGGGGTCACTGGGGAGAATTGCAGCATTTGGGAAGGGTTACAGCAGCACATGTATTCGACCTTTTAATTTTTCAGTTAGCCCCATTTAATAACCAGACTGTATTTTGAAATAGATCAGGCTTCAGAACCTTCTAACAAGTCTTTCCCTAATGATTTATCTATTTTTTTTAATTACATAATACAGGTTTAACTAAGGAGCTTACTAATTCTGCTAAATGAAACATAATGCACAACTAAAGTACGCTACATCTTGTGCTTTGAGCAGATAGTGAAGCCTTCATGACCTAACCAGTTAAGGCTATTGGTAGCCTGGCTTTCTCAATGAAAGGTTTTTGTTTTGGGAGGCTTTCTATTCCATACAGGGAGGGCAGTACGGACATAAACCTTTGACATCTCTTGATTTGGGACCTAAATTATTATGCACAGTAAAAGACTGGCATAATACTGAAACATCTTCAACAGAATATGTCATCATCGTGAAAGCTGAGTTTCCAGTTTCACTTGCTGGTTTCTCATTCTCTCCCTGATTTGTTTATTGTATGCAGACAGCACACTTTACTATGTAAAAATTTAGGTGAGAAAGCTCCTTTTTCTTCCCTTCAGCCTCAGTCTTCCCTGTCTGAAGTTAACATCAGTCTCCCTGATCCAATTTGACCCTGAAAAACCTGAAGTGATGTTAAAGTAACATTTAATTTTTTAACTTTAAATGAATTTCACCTACATGGAAAGGGCCAAAACACCAAATCCTGATGTAGGTATAGATCTGATTTGAAGCTGGAGATTTATAGTTGGCTTTTTATGAGGTGAAGTGAAAGTAACATACCAGGCAAATGCTGCCAGGCATGCAAGCTGCTACTGAAACTGCTGCTATCCTGAAGACAAAGTTACTGCCTGGAATGGCACCAAGACCTTTTTTATGACTTGTTCCCGTAGAAGAACTACAAAACACGGGTGTGAGAAAGCTGGCCAGGTGGTCAGACAGAGCCTGGCATGGCCAAGTGGGAAGGAGTCCCGAGGATCAGTACATGAAAGGCTGATGCTTTCCCCACCTGCTGTCACTGGGCCCTTGGATGGTCTCTGCACATGTCCAATCTCTCCTCTTGGGGAAATCTGCATTAGAAACCTACAAACTTCCATTTCACCCTTGGGCCTGTCAAAGTGGTCCTCAATAACACAATTGCCATTTTTGTGAGGAAGTGCTGAGAACAGCAAAAATCAATGTCAAGCACTGCCCTGTAATATTGAGGGAATGTAAACTCCCATCCACAGGACCTCAGATGTTCACAAGTTATAAAGTCCTGTTTGAAGCATGCACTGTATCTGGCAACAGAACTCCCCATGCAATTGCTTTAAAGTAACACTCTTCCGTGAGACGCTGACCTTCTTCCGTTATGTACTTCTGATCTACATGCAACTTCAAAATCTCTCTTCTCCTTGTGCTCTCCTGCTAACTACTGCCTCAGATGTTTGCCACCTTCAACAAGTGACCTGAAGGGTAGATGCTACTCTCCAATTTATGCTTCTTCCATCTGGCAGCCTCTATATTAACAGAGTATTTTCCTACAACTCTCCAAAACACTGCTGCACCTTCCTGCACCTTGTGGAATATAAAAATGGCACAATAGCCCACCTGAATGTCAGATTTAGTACTCCAGCCTGTGGCTGCTTAACTCTGCAAAGGAGAGTTTGGAGCAGTTTTGCACAAGATTTCCAGCTAATGGTGGCACTTGAAAGCTCTATGCAATGGGTCCTCTCCCAGCTTGTGATCAAAATGCTTAAATCATTTTAGGCTTGCTGAAAAAAAAATAAAATTAGCTGTAGGTTACAAGTCAACAGAAGCATAATGATGTAAGATTATAATAACAACAACGAAACTTGACATTCCAGTTATGTCTGAACAATTGTATGGTATATGACAAATATTAGTAGGAGAAATAGCTTGGTTTGGAGACGGTTTTAGTAAGTATACTTACAGTAAGAGACAATTCCTAAAAGAGTCTTTGTATCAGAAAGGTCAGGGAAAGATTTTGAATGTATCCACAACTCTTCCTTGTCTAGCTTCAACTACAATATACATGAATGGAATTTTTTTCTGTTATATTAATGATTCAAAATGTAAGTTGTCTAATGCACAGGAAAAGCAATATAAAGACAAAGTACTAGTCTGGCATTTGGGAGATAATGATTCATGCTCATGGTTCGCTACATTCTTCCTTTCTACAGTTATGTAAGTCACATTCAGTGTTGCCTTTGCAAGCAAAAAGAGAAAAGAGTGAATGAAATGTCACTATCTTTCATGCTGGTTGGTGTTGTTTGTTTGGGTTTTTTTAATTTTAAAATATACTAAATGGCATGAATTGCTTAGGACATAGTAGCACATTTATTCAAAACATGTTTAGTGTTTGCAGCCTAGAAGTATCAGCATTCACGCTTTAATTCATTGTCCATGTAGAAGTATAAGGTCCCTCTCAGTTACCATGTAATGAGAGCACTGGAAATTGACAGCATAGCTAACATCTTAAAAATGTGTTTTATTTTTTTTTAGCACAACCTTCATCTGTTGTCGCAACAGAGAAAGAAAAATGCGTGTTCTTAAGCAGTTTCTCCTGCAATACCAGGAAATGCTGCCAGCTTACTGCATTTGTATCTTTCTGCTGCCTTGAAAAAAATTTTAGGACAAATGGGGACATTGAAGTAGAGAGGAAGCAGATTCCCAGTGAAAAGGAAAGCTGCTCTTGTTTGGCCAGTTTCTTCCATTACAGGTGAAATAAAGTGTAGTGTGTTAGCACTCTTCCTCTGAGAAGTCCAATCTGTGACTTAGGATTTGGGTTTTGTCTTTCTTAGACACACTCATCTTCTCATTGTACCTTTCTCTTTCTGTAACAGCCTCAAGTGGCTGTGAACAGCTGGTCATTAGCAAAGAGATGCAGAATTGAGTAATCTGTATATTTGGCTGTCTTATAGGAGGACTAAAATAAAAACCTTTCAGTTAAATATCCTCTATTGACTATCAAATAAATCCTAAACCTCTCATCTGAACTTTAAAAAGCAATTCTTAATGCTAGGGTCATTCTAGGAAGCATGATTTCATATAAGGATTACTTAGTCTAAGTCACCTATACCTGGATAAAGTATGAAGTATACTTCAGTATAACTTCAGGTAGTTTTAAGATTAATACCCCAGGGACTAGATTAGTTTTCATAGAGATGAAAGTGATTTTTTAGTAGATAATTTTCTATGTGATAACTCTCTGATATTCAGCTGTGATATTCAGCTGTGATTATCCTGTAAAGGGCAATATGTATTTTATGGGAACTTTTTAATGTTAGCTACTCAGAAAGAGGAAGGAATTAATTTTGGTGATGCCTGCTGGTAAGCAGGAAAAATGAACTGTTGAAACCTATCTGAGAAGTCCAAACAAATGCATATAGAACTCAGACTGGGAGACAACCTTCTCTTGGCAGCTTCTAGCAAGCAGAATACAAATGAGGTCTGGTCCTAAAGTCAGTTACTTTAAATCCTATGCAGGACAATAACAAAACCTTTGTTTTCTTTTTTAAATTTCGAACACTTGATATCGCCAAAGGATTAAAAAACAAGCCAGGATTTGAATTATATTATTTGAATAATAACATAATTTGATAAAATTACCACAACGGCCAAACTTCAAATCTAAGAAATACAAACCATTTTCCCTGCTTTTTAATAGTTAACAAGAAAGTTGCAGTAAGAACACCTGAGGGCTCTCATCACAACCTGGAGCAACAGAGTGAAGGAGCCCTAAACAAGGAAGCGGCAGGAAGGGAAACACTCCAGTTTTGCCTTCGTGGGAGAAATCTCAGTGTGCTGCAGTTTCCTCCCTGAAAAGATGAGCTGTTGCAAAGGCAGTGAATCAAGGTAACAAGGAGATGTTTTCTAAAGCAGCAAGTAAACCAATAAGCTTTCACTCCTAAACTGAGTGAAAGCTGCCTTAAACAAAGTCACAGGTGTTCATGCCACCCAAAGGGACCTGGATGAGCTCGGCAATGGGCCCCATGTGAACCTGATGAGGTTCAACAAGGCCAAGTGCAAGGTCCTGCATCTGGGTTGGGGCAACATCTGATGTTGATATGGGCTGGGGGATGAAGGGATGGAGAGCAGCCCTAGGGAGGGCTTGGGGGTACTGGTGGATGAAAAGCTGGATGTGAGCCAGCAATGTGGACTTGCAGCCCAGAAAGTCAACGTGTCCTGGGCTGCATCAAAAGCAGGTTGGGGGATGTGATTCTGCCCCTCTACTTCACTCTGGTGAGACCCCACCTGGAGCACTGCATCCAGCTCTGGAGTCCTCAGCGCAGGCAAGACATGGACCTGTTGGAGCAGGTCCAGAGGAGGACCACAAAAATGATGAGTGGGGTGGAACGCCTCCCCTGTAGGGAAAGGCTGAGAGAGTTGGCATTGTTCAGCATGAGGAAAAGAAGGCTCAGGGGAGACCATAATGAAAGGCAGCAATACTTAAAAGGGGTTTATAAGGAAGATGGGGACAGACTTTTTAGTAGGGCCTGTAGAAATAGAACAGGGGGTACTGCTTTAGAATTCAAAGAGGGTAGATTCAGACTAGGTATACAGAAGAACTCTGTTTTATGATTAGCATGGTGAAACACTGGAACATGTTGCTCAGTGAGGTGGTAGATCTCCATCCCTGGATACATTCCAGGTCAGATTAGACCGGGCTCTGAGCAACCTGATCTAGCTGAAGACATCCCTGCTCATTGCAGGAGGCACTGGACTAGATGACCTTTAATAATCCCTTCCAACCCCAAACATTCTATGATTCTGTGCCCAGTATTACCCTGCCACAACACACCATCAAAAAATTGCCCTTAGATTAGACATCATCAATGAATAATAAATCGTAATGCTGCAGTGCATACAGGGGCAGCTCTGCCTCTGTATCTCTCAGCCATTCTGGGGAAACCCTCAATGCTGTTGCCAACACGGCAAAATTGAGGACAGAATTAAACCAGTACTGTAAGCTCAAAGCCAGATTTGTATTTCCCTCAGTAAGATTCAAGTATCTAGGCTCATCCTTGAGAATGTAGACTGCGACTTGTTATGAGTACTGTCCTGCTGCCTAGACTAGTAGCTAGGTTTCTGGCTGATGGCAGGCAACTAAACTTTTGGAAGAAGGCAGCAGATAATCCAGTGTTGAGACATATAAACTTCCTGATAGGTGCTGCTGATAGTTAAGAAGTCTGCTTCCTTCTCTCTACTATCTTGTTTGAATGCTGGAAAGTTTTATACCTAGTCCCTGTGAAATCTGTTAAGTACAATCTCATCGTATCTTTAATTTTTCTTAATATTATCATCAAAATATTCAACCCGTATTTGATTACATTATTATACTTCGACTATAACAGTCAAAACAATCAAGTTATTTTGGAACAATCACTAATACAACATGTACCTTTCTCTCTGTGCTTTCCTCATCATACCTAGTCTATTCTGAAGAACAAAAGGCTTTTTTTACCTTGTTTATTATCATGCACGGTACACAGAAACACTGAACACAAACATCATCTCTTGCTAGTGGTTATGAGTCACTCCTGCTTCAAAAGGGGAAAAAATCCAGGTGTCAGCAGCCACACATATTGTGAGAAACAAAGCACTTCAGAAGTTGTTAGGCTAGGATTTGGATAACTACATTTTACCTGCTCAGACACCTTCCCCCCACCTACACCAAGCTTCACTTGCTTGAGGAAAATAATACAATCCTTCCTTCCTCAAAGTTTTCATCTTGGATGTAACTCAATCTGCCTGAGACTGCACACCACACGCTGCTGAAGAGGTGACCCAAAAAAGCTGTTTCTATGGTTGACCCTTCCCTACAGCTTTCCCCACCCCAGACAGAAACACAGCCACCACTATGCAACTTATCTGCTTTATGGCTCTCCTTAAACACATCCTACTACCCATGCATGTATTACTAAGGTGCTCACTGAAAAACATTATTGTGCTAATTGACAAACATAAATTGCCCTTAACAGTACTGTATCAGAGGCACTCTAGGAGGTAAGTTTTTGTTATTGGTAAACATTATAGCTGTTCTGTAGTTAAACAAGACTATCTATCCATTAATGAATAAGCATATTTTATTAAAAGCGAAAGCTGTAGTTCCGAAAGGCAAGTTTAAATGATTCAGGAGGTAATCTTCCAAGATACATAGGTGAGCCTGGCAAACCCAGGAACAGTACCTGGCTGAGCAGCCTCCTAAGGATAGCGTTCTGTGGCAATTGTCTGGGTGTGTTTGTTTGCATTTTAAGTCTTTAACTTCAATACTTGCACAGAAAACTCCTTAAATTTAATTTGGTTGCTGTAATTAGAATTGACTACCGTACAGAAAGAAGACAGATTAGCTATGTTGTACATACTGCGATTCTGCAACTTCATCTAAACTGCCTTTTCTTGCTGCAAATTGTACCAGAAATGGATTTCTGTTCCTTCTTTCTTAACAAGGCAAACTAGTCTTTAGTGGTAAGACACTGATTCTGCTTTAGCCTGTTTTATTCCTTATTTCCGTGGCACAGAAAGCTGCTGAACATCAACAGCAGCCATACAATGTAGGCTGAATGCTGTTAACAGGGAGACGTCTGGCTGCTGCAAAGTGGTCTTGGTGCTATTGGGTTTTTATCGCTGCCAATTGTAATTAATAATAGATAAAACTGGGAAGGAAAGAGCTGAGTAAACAAGCTCAAAAATGTTATTTTTAAATGCAGATATTAAACAATGTGAAGTCTGATAATGAATAAACTGTACTATTCATATTACTACATATCTTGCAGTAACAGGTTCTCATGTCAGTGTCCAAATGATTGCCTGCTAAGAATAATCTTTCTTCTGCCTTAGCTTTCATGTAACACAAAGGATGTTTGCTGTTCCTCTTCTCGCACTGATACAGCTGTGGCAGGTTGACCTTGGCTAGGTTCCAGGTGACCACCAAGCTCCTCTGTCACTCCACCTCTTCAGTGGAATGTGGGGCTGGGGGGAGAAAACAAGATGGAAAAAAACCTTTGTGGGTCAAGATAAAGGCAATTTAATGAAGCAATAGCAAAAGCTGCACACATGGAAGCACAGGAAAACAAAAGGTGTTATTCTGTACTTCCCATCAGCAGCTGATGTTTGGCCACTTCCTGGGAAGCAGGGCTTTGGTAGGTGTAGTGGTTGCTCTGGAACATAAACATTGTAAATAATGAATGCCCCCTATTCCTCCTCCTTTCTCTTAGCTTTTATATCTGAGCAGATGTCATATGTGTGGTGTGGAATATCCCTTTGATCACTTTGGGTCAGCTGTCCTGGCCATGTCCCCTCCCAAGACCCTGCCCACCCCCAGCCTACTGGGTAGGGGGGGAAGGCTGGCGGGACAGCCTTGATGCTGTGCAAGTGCTGCTCAGCAGTAGCCAAAACACCGGTGTGTTATCACCGCCTTTCTGGCTACCAACGTGGAGCACAGTGCCCTGGGGGCTGCTATGGCGCTCAGCCAGGCCTGATACAGCAGCAGTTGCCTTCACAGGGGTGTCATCTGGAGCAGCTCTGTGCTGGCTCCATCAGGTGCATAGGGAGGGAAAGAAGGGGGTGGCAGTTCCCAGAGGGGCCTGACAACTGAGTGCTGCTCTGCTTAGAGAAAATATGCTTCCCAACGGGTCTGTCATGCTGGGATCCACAGAATTCTTCTAAAATGGCAACACTTTTGCTGCTACAGTTTTGACCAAAACACAAAAAAATCAGGGTACTGGAACTTTGATTAATGCTGCTATGAGGGAAAACACTGAATTCAATAGCTCACCAAAACTGGGCATGCAAAAGCAAATGTTTATGCTCCAGATTGTGGTGATGCAAGTTGAGGCGGACTGAAAAAAACACTATGTCTGCGCCGCCGGGTTTGGACAAAAATGGCCTTTATTGTTTATACAAACTATTTATATATATATGTATATATATATATAGCACAGATGTTAGACCCTGACAGGTTTTTGTGTCCTTCTTGCTTGCTATTTGCTGTTGCTGTAGGTGCCCATATGCTGCGGTTCTAAGTTCCAAGATTCTTCACACCCTATTTACAAACCTGATGATTTGTGGCTGTCTTAAAGGTACACGGCTAAGTCTTTGAAGTCAACTAACTTGTCTGCAGACCTGCTGCAGACACCAACAATTCCCCCTTTTTGTTTTTGAACAGCTAGTACCAGGTTTGTCATGTTCTGCAGGGCCCTTGCAAACATGACAGCAACCAAGGCAATAGCAAATAAACAATAATGCCAACTGAGTGAATTGATGCCAAAAAGGCTGACATTTTCTCAGATTTTGGTAACATGTTGCTGCAATGGGACGCCTAAAATCAATACAGCACATACCATCAAAATCCTCACAGCCATGATCTTGAGCCAACAACAAAAATCCAAGAGTTGCTCTGTTTTGTATGTAATGGTGGCAAATTTGACTAACAAACAAGGTGGCTTAATTCTTTAATGCTTTCCCTGCTGTTACTTCAGATAAGAGAACTGCTGCAATACATTCCCATCAGTTCCATAAATCAACTACATCATTACATGCTTCATCCAAAGTTACATTGTGTTTAAGTGCATTATGCTTATCAACATGTTCACGTGTTGATTTATGCAGGTGTCATGGTCCCATCATAGCTTTCCACTACATTAGCATCTACATAAAGACAACTATCAACATTCAAAGTGCAAACGATATCAACTTCTTTTGGGTTAACATTATACAGAGGTAATCAATTATGCCAAATACCAAGACTTTCAGTAAGATTCTTCATTCCCCACGTACATTCACTTTTTTGCAACAATGTCTGCAAGTCAGTTTCAAGGAAGGACACACCAAGCAAGGACTGGTTCGGTAGGGAGACACACGTTAGTTGCTGGGTTGACTGGTGGCAGCAGCGCTCCCACGATCCGGCACACTAAGCTCAGGCTGCGCACAGTGAGCAGGTACCATCGCGGGCCTTCATCTGTAGAAACACAAACATAACCTCTCCCCCAGGTTAGCAATTCATGCGTTCCCGACCAATGCCCGGTACGAGGGTCTTTCACGCGTAGTAAGACGCCTTCATGCTTTTGCTGCTTGTCACCAATTGACACAAAATGTCACACAGTGGGAGGCACCGCATGGTCGGCAGAGATTTTCAGAAAGTTCAAAACATAACATGCTTTCTCTAATCGTGCCTCTGGGGTCATTCCCTCAATTCCCCTTTGGGTTTTTGGGGGTTTTTATTGTTTTGGGTTTTTTTAAGTGAGTGCCACTTTATTAACAGACTCACACCAATTTATACCCCCAGCTAAAAATATACACGCTACGCAGGCTTTGTTATGTAAAAGGTGACAGGTTAAAACTACTTGTTCACACGCTTCCACCTCCCCTGTGATTGGTCCCGGTGCCCACATGCTGCTCCCTCCTTTTTGTTTTTGAGCAATCCAGACCCCTTTTATTATTCTGTTCATAATTCTCGTAAAGCAACTCCACACACAGATCAATATAATTAAAAAGATTACAATGGCAATTAATACCGTTATCCCATGCAGAAACAAATCTTTTAACCATCCAGTAATTCCTAAACTCTGTAGCCAGTCTGTTAACCCATTCTCAATCTTTATGGCCTGTACATTTTTTCTTAACTCAGCAAGCTGCTCATGAATAGTTTGAGTGATCAGGCAAATTCCTACAACACTTTCCTTAGTGCTGTTCACTATAGGCTACTCTCTACTGTTCATGCTGTTTCCTCATCTTCTAGGGGTGAGATCATATTCCTCCTTTGCTTCTGTCTCATCCTAGTTCTTTCTCATACTCCCTTAAATTCTTTTAACTCTTTGCTGCAGGATCTCAGCTGCACATCATCAAAGCAAGGCCAAAACTGCACATTATCAATGTCAACACAACCCACTGTCTCTGTTCCGTACAATTCTATTATTCCTTTTTTTTTTTTTTAAAGACCGAAATACATTTCAACCACTATAATACAGTAGATTATAGACAGCTTTTCCATGTGACAGAACACAGTCACTCCGCATTGCAAAACAGTTTTTTGCAAGTCCTGTACTACTTTCCAAGTAAATGGTGTATGAACGTGAGGATTACCGCCAGCTGCATCTCCCAGTACGATAGGATGTGCGTGCGGTGCGAAGGAGTAGGCAGATAAGGAGCGGTCCGCCTATCAATTTTACTAAACCCCAGTTCCTGTCTGTTAACGCCCCATCTCTTATAGCCTGCCAAAATCGGCGAGGGTCGCGCGTCATTGCTGTACCACTGGAAACTGGATTTTTACCACCTCCACCTTCTTCATTGCCTGTGAGTGATAATGTTGTCGTAGCAGGACCCGAATCCGGGTTTTCGGCATTTCCATCCTGCGCGGGCAGGGCCGGAGCCAAGGGAGGAAGGAGTGTGGGCTGGCACAAATGTGGGGGGGAGTCAGGGGGGCTGGGACCGGTCCGCTGAGGTTTCTGCTTGTCGTCCTCGGAATCGGAATCGGTATCGAGTATAAGTCGATGCAGTTGGAGAGATTTAGGGGATTCGGGGCATTGAGGAGTGGTGTCTGGTAAAGGACACAGACTCTCCCCCTCCCCCACCCCCTCATCCTCTTGCCTGCATTCTGGACGGGGATACAGGGGAGGTTTGAACGATGTACCCTCATTCTCATTTGGCTGACTTTTTAAGCCCCCTCTTGCGTCTTGAGGACTTTGCAAGCCCCCGCTCACATTTTGCTGACTTTTTAAGCCCCCTCTTGTGTCTTGAGGACTTTGCAAGCCCCCGCTCGCATTTTGCTGACTTTTTAAGCTCCCACTCGTGTCTTGCGGACTCTGCAAGCCCCCGGTCGCATTTTGCTGATTTTGCAAGCCCCCATTTGCGTCTTGTGGATTTTTTAAGCCCCCTACAACATATCTAAGCAGTCCCCATGTAAGCAAAAGCCCCGGTGCCTTTTTGTCCCCTTTCTCCAGAGCTTCTAACAGTGTTAATCCTAAATTGTCCCAGGTCGACACACTAAAAGCAGTCACGGGGGACACTTCCACTCCATGTGTTTTGGCCCACAATAACATCTCTTTTAACCGAAGCCCATCTAAAGTATTTCCACGCTTCTCTAATACTAATTTCCACATTGATAGCACCATGGTATCTTCTTTAGATAAGTTACTCCCCATGCTGTCGCTGGTGGCTCACCTTACCGGTGTCACGTTCTCCCGGGATCTCGCAGCCGCTCGCTGTGCTACTCCGCTTCACCAGGCTCTGCCTCCTCAGCAACCCACTGGTCAGAGCCTCAGGATCGGCTCCTGGCACCCCTCACCGGGGTCACATCGGCACAGTCTCAGGGTCTCTTTTTGATACCCTTTACTGGGATCACATTGGCATGTCAGGGTCACCAAATGTGGTGACGCAAGTCAAAGCAGACTGAAAAAAACACTATGTGTCTGCGTGGCTGGGTTCAGACCAAAATGGCCTTTATTGTTTATACAAACTATTTATATATCTTAGACAGTACAAGTGTTAAACCCTGATAGGTTGTGTCCTTCTTCTTGCTTGCTATTTGCTGTATGCTGCGGTTCTAAGTTCCGAGATTCTTCACACCCTGTTTACATACCTGACGATTTGTGGCTGTCTTAAAGGTACACGGCTAAGTCTTTGAAGTCAACTAACTTGTCTGCAGACCCGCTGCAGACCCCAACACCAGACCTCATTCTCATTTATAATCCACTGCAATAAACAGGATTGCACGTGTCAAACAGTGATTATTACTCAGATTCTCAGCACCTGTTTAATAATGTGTATTAAAGTTGTTCTGTGTTTTGATGACCGAGGGATATTGCATGAACATTGCAAGTGTATGTTAATCAGTGTTTTCCAAAGTGCTGGGGACAGGTGGAAAATCAGTTAAAGTGATTAAATGTAGGGCTAGTTGTTGTGACTGCTGTGATCATATTGGGCCCACATTTAAAAGGAACCCCTTAGCAATGCCACCAGTTTCACTTGGAGAGTCATGTCTCTAAATCCACTGTCTCTTTCCAGAGGAGATGTCCAGAAAACTACTTCTGCTGGTTTACCCAAGCTCATCCTTGCCCAGACTCTGGGGAGCCCCAGCCAGCATGCTGAGCCCATATACAGAGCAGCAGCTGTACAGCAACAGCTAGATGCTGTTCTACCCTCTTGCTCAAAGCCAACTAATTTTTTTTTTTTCCCCACAGTAATATCCTACTGTAACTCTGGATTAGTACTGCTGAATATTTCCAAAGTGTTTTAACACTTCTGTCACAGTAGTCCAGCAGGCTTAGGGATGTATGAAAACACAGAACTCAACACTGAGTCTTTAATGCTCTGCTTTGAAGTGTGGGCGGTGTAAGGGAGAAGGCGCCTGATGCTAGCAGGTGGGCTGCCTCTCCGTGCCAGTGAAAGTTAGAAATACCTCTTCCTGCTTTTACCGAGAATTTGTGATTCATCAAAAATGGCACATCTTAAAGGGACTTGAACAATTTTGACTTGGAAATACTGAAAAGGGAAAAGAGGAAAATAAATGCCTTTATATAAAGAAAGTGTAAACAGTTATATACCACAGGACAAAACCACCTCTGTGTCTTGAATGACTGAAGAAGCTGAAATCAGAAACTGAGGTAATGTATACAACTTGAAAATGGTTAATAAATGCATACAACAGCATTGTATTTTTAAAGCCAATACATGCTATTAAAACTGTACCACCAGCTGCTCCTCTATTAATTTTTTCCACCTCACTTGTGGAATCTAAGTGTATGATCTAAATGTAGATATTTGTTTTTCAATAAGTTCCTCTTTCAAAAATATGAAAAATTCAAACACTTAGACTGTTACCCACAATGATGCGACAATTCAGACACAGTATGAGTTTAATAGAGCTGTTATTAAGGAAAACAACCTTGAACAGACATAAAAATGTAGTGGCTTCTTATCTGAATGGAAAATAATCTATTAGCTGCCATATAAATAGCTGCTCTGCTTTCTTTCCTTTTGATTTTAGAAGATACTAGGAGAATGTGATACAAACCTTTTAGTTAAAAATTAACATTTGTCTGTGACAATGTTTTAATGTTTTATTTCTTAAAACTTATGAGGAGGTGCTATTACCTGTTTCAGCTGCAGTTTACCTTTATAAAAATACTTGTCTGAGTGATGAGCATGAAAGTCTGGAAGACACTGCTCTAAGAAGTTTAGGAGGCTGAAAAAAGTGAAACTTTTACAGCAATTCTTTGTAGTACCTTGTTTTTCTGTATATTTTCTTCTAAATGTGAGAAAAGCTTAGGGCATTGGTGTAGGAGGGAGCAGGGGTAACTGACCTTGGGGGAGAGGACTGGAATCTCCCTCCTAACTGTGGGAGGCTGTGCCTTCAAAAAACACATTCGTTTGTGAAAGCTACCTGCTAAGGAGATAATTACATTGGAAGCTAAGAATTGCTTGGGAACTGCTTCATTTTCAAAGGCTTTCTGACTCAAAGATTCTCTGCAATAGAAAATTTTGAAATTAAAGCTGATTACCCTTGAAAGCTCATGTGTCTCCAAAATAATATCTATTTATAAGAGTTGGAAATTCCCCTTGTAACAGCAACATGTAGACTGTAGCTGTAGCCATATTCCATAATAAGGCAGCCTCTAAATAAATGATCACTAATCCAGGAGTGAGTGCACATTATAACACAAAATCATTATCCTTAATGTGGCATTACTGCTGAGACATGTCCCAGAAAATATGGGCTTACTTTTGATTTTGAGTGTTACTTGCAGAGAAATCCCTAGTGATTCTTGCAGTGGGTGAATGCTTTGCCTGGGGCCATTCTTGCCAAACACTATCTGCTCTGAGTATGACTTTTTCCAGGATTAGGTGGAGGTGATAGCCTGCAGATGTACAGTTTAAAATAGAACTGCAAGTTGCTTTGCTGGTAGTAAAGTATGAGCCCTTCTTGCTGTCTTTCTAGTCAGCCTCATAGGAACATTTCTCTGTTAATTTCGTAAGCACTACCTCATGAAGTAAACCCTATAGGAAAAGTAGTTTATTTCTCATAAAAGGTATTCTGTAACATCTGTGAAAGGTGGAACCTGGAAATATTTAGTAGATGTCACTGCTTTGTTTTTAATCTCCTGTTGTGTCTCCTTTTCCCTTCTTTGAATTCTATGTACTTCTGTCTGTACAGTGTCTTCTTGATAGCAATATTTGTCATGAAAATATTGTGTCAGGCCCTCTAAATCTTGCTTGTTTTTTCTCCTGGTATAGTTTAAGCCATATGAGATCCATTTGAGCACCAAATGCATTCGGACAGACAGATAATCAAAACAGAAGTAGGGCTTATATCCCTGATACTACCTTTTGTGTATTGGAAAGAAAGGTAAGTATAGTCAATTGCAAGCTAAAATTGCACCTGTAACACCAAGCTACAATTTTTAACACTTCTGATTGAAAAAAACTTCCTTTAATCTTCCCTCAGGATCTGTATAAACATTGCTGCCTAAGAAAAGACAGTAAATCATTAAATTGCTTTTGCTTCTATCAGTCACAGTTCACATAATTCATGTAAGGAGATGGAAAACAGTTGAGTTGTTTGGCAGCATTAAAATTAAAGAAATATCTGACCCATGGGCACTGGGATGATTAATTACATGAGCATGAGCCATTTGTGAGGACAGAAGTATACTCTCCTCTCTGACCTGCCAGTCAAGGAGGAAGCAATGCACATGCCATGTTCTGCATCTCAGTGCAACGTTCCACTTGAACGTAGAGAGGCAGAGATGTGCTGTGCTTCACAGTAAGGAGAAGCACGAGAAGCACTGCGCCCTATTTGCAAAACAGGCAGCTGAAAATACTCAGGCTTTGCTTAAGCTGCCTGCCTGCCTTTGCTATTTCCAGGCACCAGAGCAGGAGAATGGACACTGGCTTTCTTGCTCGGAGGAAAGTGTTCAGAAAGAGAAACCTCTGGTGTTTTCACCCTGGAAGTGCTTGCACTTCCTGATAAGCTGCAGAAGGGGAGGGTGGGCTGACACAGGTGTGCTCAACATTTGGAATGATTTATGGGAAGACAGAAAAATTACTAGTGGCTCTGTCCTGTACACTTATTGTCAGAAAAAAAAAGTAATACAGCCCTCCCATGGATGGGAGAAGAATGTTTTACTCACATTTACAGTTATAGCTTTCACAAAAAGGTGTATTTTCTTTAGAAACTGAGCACAGATGAATTCCTTGTGCCCGAGGGAGGTTCTACAAATGTGGGAGTTTTGTGGTGTGATCTAATGGATTTTTAATTACATGTTATTTGTTCACGAGGGTAACAATGATCATTTTTTAAATGGTAGCTGGATGTATTTATCGGACTTGCTTGGAAGCAGCTTTGCCAAGCATCGTACACCTAGACCTGGAGATGAACTGTCATTCACTCCTCTGGGGAAACACTTAAATGGCATGGCAGTTCAGCTCGTTTTGAAGCCATTATGTCTGCCTAAAGCAATCACTGTTAGGAAGAAATCTGAAGAGAGAGAGATCCAGGGGAATCACTGTCTTGGGGAGCAGGGAGTCACTCTTTTGGGGATTGCCATAACCCAAAAAGTCTGGGGGTATAAATTACACCTATTTGCCTTTAGATAAAAAACACTTGCAGAGTCTCTTAATATTCTTTTCTTTTCCTTTGCATTATGTGGGTTTTTTTCTGCTAAAGAATTTTCAATGTTCTTTTTAGCAGGCTCTTGGGAGTTGCTGGCTGTAGCCAATTGAACCGCAGCCCTGGGTGCATGGGGGATGGCTCCATCAGGAATCTGCCAAATGGTGCCAGCATACACCAGTTAGGTTGCAGGGAGGTGATGGGAGGTCATAGTTGTGGACCTGGAAGGAGCAGTGCCAGAAGAAAGGACCAGAAGTTTACCTGATCTAGAACTCAGCAGAGTTATGGAAAGAGTATATATCATTACTTATTCCATTCTCATACTGTCTGAAATAAGGTCCTGTTTAATGGTTAAAAAAAAAGTATTTTGCATTCAGAAAGAAGATCCTTCCTATCCCTCCCCTGCACAACAAATGAACTCAGCCTGTGGTTAACTCCAGACAGACAGATGAGTTTCATGATTAATTGCTTTGCATCCTCCATGGCTAGAGAGCTGTGCTCCAGTTGCTTGTGCACACACTTTCTCCAGCTCTGGTATAATGTAATTTGGATGTCCAGAGCAGATCAGTCAGCACATCTCTGCAGGTGTAAAGCTTTCTCTCCGGTTTGGGAGAAAAATGCTGGTCTTAGCCACAAGGCATACAAGAAAATGTAACTACGGATAAACACCTTAAAACTTTCATTTCTGAATCAGTCTTTTGCAGTCCATGAGAAAGGAGTCGATCATAATTTCTATCTGATTACAAAGCAGGTGACAGATTTTTATTATCACTTCTCCCCTGTAACTAACTGGAACATTAATGAATCAAATCTGTTGAGATAACATGCAGTGGATGAGTATCTTCGTAACTGTTACTTGGAGAGTATCTCAACTCCCTCACAGGTCCTGCTTTGTTCCCTTGATCAAATGGCTGGTTCATGAGGCACAGGATGATGATGCCCACAGAACAAGCTGCTGTATAATTAGTGTTCACGGAACAACATGAGTGCCAGTTCCTGAGCCTGTTGCTATTTATTGAGGTGTGCACTTTCTCTGCCCATAATATTCTTCTCTTTCTAAACCTGTTGTAATTCAGTAAATGCTGCTTGATGCAGTATCTCAGGAGCCTGTTGAATACATTGTTCCTTCTCAGAGAGCGGGGAGGGAGAACGCACCTAGGAATTACTGGAATTACTTCAAGCAAGATGACTTGCATCCATTTGTTCCCAAACCTGTTAACCTTAGATTGCATCTAGCTTAATGTTTGCATCAACTTCTTGCTTCTAATATAGTATTTCCCCTGGTTTTATTGCATAGTTTTGTTCTTTCTACTGGCTATACAACTTGATTACTCTCCCTTCCTCTCACCATAAGCTTAATTTTCTGTATGCTTCCACATTTTCTGTTTCCTGATGGTAGCAATGCTGGTTTTAAGCTTTTACCCAGGACTGCTGCTGGGTGTGACTTTCTCTCCACTTGAAGATGCTTCTTTTTTAACTTGGTTACAGAGCAAAGTGAACAGGTTGAATTAATGCAAGTGGGGGAGAGCCCCAGGTAGCTGCTGGAAAGGGTTTAGGCTGCAGAGGAGCATCTGAGAGCTGCCTGCGAGACTGATTCATGGAGGCCAGTTGTTGCAAGTGAGTGGTTTAGGTCACTTAAAAAATCACCATCAAAGGTATTAGCAAAATAGTTTTAACATGAATTTCTGGGAGTGAGACTTCAAAAAGTTTGATGGCAAGGTTCACTCCATTACTTATTGTGTAAATCACACAAAGAAGAATCAAATTAAAATTAAGCTGGAGTGCTTTACACAGAGACTAAAGACATAAAAGGGTAAGGGAAACCCTCCTGTTGAGTCATAAGGTACAGAGTGGACCCCTTGCTTTCTAAACTCTTGATGGAGTTTAGGTGTGGCCAGGTCCAGTCCTAGTCTCAGACTAGGATAACAGTTTGTATCTAAATGATGTCTAAGGTTTATTCACATTTTAAATTTGACCACAAGATTTTAGTAGCACTTAATCATTGACTAATTTACAAAGTGGATCAATGGGATTTACTACAATCAGAGAAGTAACTTAATTACAAATCCAAGACTATACTTGTTACAGGATATCTAAATCAATTCACACACACATGCACACAGACACAAAAGAATAGATGTGTGTGTGTATATAGAAATAGATATATCAAAATACACAAAGGTGTATCAGTTAAAAGTTCCCCTCAAGTTCAGTGGAATATTCATCCTGAATGCCTTTGTAATTCTCAATGAGCAAAGGGTTGAGCCTCAAGGACTGGGGGTATCAGCTTAGGCTCCATCACCAGCTTTCCGTGATAGTCCTCCTAACTTCACAGACTTGGGAGTTTATGAGCTCTGAGAGGCATCCCACTCCGAAGGAGGTGCTGTTCAGAGCCCACTGCAGTCCAGGGGCCCTCATTTAGGATCACTGTTCATAGGGTCAAAGATTATTTGCTTTAGTGAACAGCAAATTTCCATCATGGCCACAATCTCAGTCTGTAATTACTGAAAATTTCAAAATTTCAGTGATGGTGGTACTATACCACTCAGATTCACATAAGGAGTGTTTCAAGGATGTCAGAGGATATTACTATGCAGATAAAGAATGTTTCTGGTACTGCCAGCACCATTCCCCACCTCAGCCATGCAAGATTTTCTGGTATGGTCAAGGGCTGCTTAACCACCCAACTCATTATGCAGAGGCTAAGCCTGTGGGGGATTCCTGAGATCATAGAGCAGCCCAGGGGAAGGGGCAAGATGCACCACCACACCAGCTTAGCTTAAGAAATTAGTGAAGCCCAGGGTATCACCCAACCAGAAATTATAAGAAGGATGCGGTGACTAAGAGAAGGTAAAATAGATTAAAATCAGGATTTTAAAACAAAACCAAAACAACCAAATCCAAGAAAACCCAACAAAAGAAGAGTCACAGATGGAGGAAGCAGGAAAAGATTAGGGGGCAGAATCCTTATTCCCAAAGTTTTCTCCCATCAGTTCTAGCAAAGAATTCCCAATAGCTGAGTCTCTTTCTCAATGAGGAATGAATGTAAGTCCAATGCAAATTCCATGTGTCTTTGCCTTTTTTCTTCAGTACAGGATACAATGCAGTCTGTTTTATTTTTCCCTTTGAACAGTTTTTTGTTCTCATCAGTGATAAGACTATGCGTTGAGTTCGTCACTATGAAAAGTCTCAGTAAGTAATCTATGGGCAACAGTGATAGAAGAAAATAAGAAATTTCTCTGAGTCTGAATTAGAGCTGTTTTGGTAAAGATGAAGGAGATCCTCCAGTACGTAGCAAATACTGTCAGGCATGGCAAGGTCTGTGCAGGAGAAGGAGCTCTGCTGGCAGACTCGTGACAAATATTTCTGTGCATTGAGTTGACAGGGGAAAATAACCTGGTAAGCCTGGGTCTGAGTCCAACAAAGTCTGCAGTTCTTAAACTGTATAAACTTGGACAACTGCATTTCTTGGTCATAGACCTTGTTAAGCAGTTTTTCTGTTTTGCTTCTTTCCATACAAAGAAACGCTTAGGAACCAGTCTAACTGAACTTGGGATAGCTTTAAAGTAGGTTTTTGATGCAGTGCTCTGTGTGAGACTGAAGTATGTTTGAAAACATCTGTTCCAACCGCAAATGGTCATGTATATTTATTGTCTTGGTATCTCTTTTTAAAGCAGTCCAAGGCAGCTGCAAAATAACACTCACCACATTGTTTTCTACTTAGGTGACCTTTTCCTGTTTTTTGCAAAGCACATACTAGTGTGAACAACCCTGAAACTGACTGCTGAAAGGGCAGTTTCTCATCACTCGACTTTTTAAAGCTGCTCACTTCCTTTCTGCCCCTCTCAAGCAGTATTGTTCTTCTAGAAGCAACTGTGTTTCTTTAAGCACTGTATGTCTAACCAGAAATGGCATCAACAAGGAGCCAAAGGGCAGTAAAACAAAGCTCTAATTTTTAAAAACCGCTATGTTTCATGCAAGTGAGTATTGGAGGATTTCCTTCATACATTTCATTTATCAATTGGGTATTACTTGGACTGTAAGTCCCTGTCACCGTTTGACAGATGACAGAAAGCTGTCCAAGTCTGTTAGTCAGAAATTTGCTGATTCCATCGTTCTCAAATCTGTTGTTTAAGGTCAAGAGCAACGACCTACTTAACTAAGAAAAAAATCAGCATGCTTGTGGGGATAGTGTCTCTGCCATAAGAAGACATAAACTAGACCAGGGAAAGGTAATATTTTTTATTTACTCAGATTGATGTATCTAAAAAAAATAGACAGGTTTTTCAGCACTCCAGCCCTCCTGGGAGTCTAAAATAGAAGCAGGTTCTTCTAAAGCTAAATGCAGACTTCGATAGAAGAAACCTCACAGTTTGCTGTGAAGGTCACTGCTATTCTTTCACTGGAGGAAGTGCCCTGCTCTGCTTGAAATGAGAGCTAAAATTAACTCAGCCCCATCTCAGAAGTTCAATAATCCATGTTGTGGGCTGAGCTATCACATCCTGTTGCTAAACTTGTATTTGCAATATTTTATTTACTTCCTTTCTGAAGGCTTGCTCTTTGCCAGGTACCACAGCTTCTCTTGGCATCACAGAGCACAATAACTACTTGTGTTCATATTTTTACCCTGTAATAAGTTCAGCTAAGCATTATCTTTCTGCATTATTTTGCATTTGCTGTGAAATATGACTATGGACTTCAGACAAGAAAGTGTAATGTATTTGTTACACCATAAATTCGCTGTGGTTGATCTGAGCCAATAGTAACTGCTGTCTAAACTTAAAAAATAACCTGCTCCGTGCTAAGTAATACAGAACATCAAAGGTCAACTGAGACTCCACATCCCAAACCTGTTAAAATGTCGATTTGAAACAGAGCTAAGGATTAGATAAAACTAACCTCTCCCAAAACATCCCCTGTTCTGGGCAAAATACCTGGGTCAGTTTGTAGCTGTAGAACTCATCTCTCATTTTCCCTTTCAGGGACTTTTCCTTTCCCTTTCCTGACTTCCTCTTCTTAATGCAGGTGTGCAGGAAAGCATCTGCGATGGTGCTGGGAGGCACATTTATATTGTATATGTATATATATTTATTTATATGTATAAATATATATTTTTTTACTCCCCAGTGTGTGTCCCATCTGTGGAGTCAGTGACTGCACCCAGACACATTCTCCTTGTTTAGAGGGCAGTATTTTCAGTCATAGTTCTGGCTTTTTTTGCACTTGTCAAGTATCTTTCCTGGCTTTTTTTTCTTCGTACTGATGAGGAGCTTTATTCAAGGTACTGGCTTTCCTAGTCAAAGAAGCAGAAGTACAATAACTGCCCAAGGTCTTTGGCCACTGGTGGACTGTGCAGCTAAGCTCAGGAGGAGGAAGGTACTGCACTGGCCTACCTACCTTCCTTGGGTGGCTGATGCTAATAATAGCTTAAATCAGAAAAGGATGCTAGAACAAAAAGATCAAAGTGAATTGCTGGGAAAAAAATCTAGTAGGGATTTTCACTTTCACACCTAGCTATTTAGGGCATGCTTTTTGTTCATCTTTTCTTTTATCCATCCTGTCTAAAACACCACCTGCTTTCATGTCTGTTCTTAAAGAAGCCAGCAGACTGGATTTGGTATGTCTCAATTTCCTAGATAACTTTTTCATTACAAGTCATTTTTTGTGTGTGATTTTGAGGGGGGGGGGGGGGGGGTTGGTACACTGACTTTGCTAATGACGTGCTTCAACTCTTCATATTAGCAGTCAAGACAAGTGTAACTCCAATAACCTAAATGTAGTGCCAGTCACTTTTAAATATTTACATAAATACAGAAAGCACTGTTACCTGAAAAAGCTGTAGTGATTTACATATAATACAAAATGGAGGTAAGAAACACTTAGAAAAACTTCTAATATATGCCAGACAGAAAACAGCTTATCTGCAAACATAGTTCTCAGAAGCTTTCCCCAGAATGTCTCTGTCATGTTGTGTGTGATGAACAAAGATTTTGATAGTAACATATGATGCTTACTCTTCTTTCTATGTTGCTTTTGTTAAAGCCTGTTGATTTGATGTTAGTGGTGGATAGAAGAAATCTAGGAAAGGCAATAAATGTTAAATGGTTTTAATCTAATCCCAACAGCCAAAAGAGCACAGGATGCCCTTCTTTCACAGATGATGTGGTTGCTTCACTTGGCTCTGACAACAGCAGCTTTCAGCTCACTTTTGCTTCCTGAGCAAGCTATCTCTTCTGCTCTATTCAGGATTTCTTCTGGCATGTCTTGCTTTGGTAGCAAAGAGCCTCTGTAGTACCTGCAGTGCTGAAAAGAAGCACTGGGTTGCACGTAATTACCTAGTAACTAATTTTTCTGTAGACCATCAACTCCTCTACCTTCAACTCTAACTTCCCAGAGTAGTTCTATATCTAGGCATGCGTAAGATCGGCATCACTGTCTTGCTGAGCTTGAACATTATACACAACTGTTGAGGGTTAGGAATAATGACTTGTACTCCTGTCTGCCAGAACACTTAGTTCTTTGTAGCTGTTTTGTTCCACAAGCACAGTTAATTGTGGAAAACAAGGCAACAAATGCTTTCAACCTCCTAAATACTTGTTCTCCTCTTTTGCGCTTCATGTTTGTAATATATGGTCAGAAGTGGCATGTACATATCTAGTTACTGGCAACATGTGCATGAAAAACAGATATGGTTGTTCTTGACAGAAAGGAGTGTCATGGAGACAACCTGTGACATGGGCTCTTACCTCATGTATCTCATAATTCTGTTCCTGTGTTGTCTGTGTTATTTAAGCACCAGTAACACTGACTCCTGTTCTGTGGATTCAGGAAAATGCTTTCCTACCCATAGAAAGAGAATAAGTGCCTAGCCCAACTGGTAGGAGATTGTCTCCTGTCCTGTGTCCTGCAGGAGCTGAAGACTGAAATTGGAAAAGGGAAGGGACAGCAAGAAGGGGAACTAACTGAAGTAGTGAACTCTGTCCCATTTAGAGGATTTGGACTACCCTTTGGCATTACTTCCTTTAACAAGGAGGTTTAAAGGTATTAGGGTGCTGACAAGGGCTATAAAAAAAATACAATATTCTAGGCAGTTCTTTTTGAGGCACAAAACACTACTCCAATTGTTCCTCAGGTACGAAGCCAAGTGTCCCTAATACTGGACATGACGCTTTACCATCACACAGACCTTTGTTCCTTCTGCATTATTTATGCAGCTGCATAATGGGTCTGGTGGTATTTTACATGGGAGGCAGGCTAATTCTGGGCATAACCATTATAACACTATGGCGTGGTATCTTAAGCCCTGGTCTCATGAAGTCCCAAACACCTTCAACGGCATACTGAAAATCACCAGTGCTTCAGCAGAAGCAACATCTAGAAAAAGCTGCTGCTGGCAGGATGGATGGCCAGAATGCCAGGATATGTCACTAAACATCTTGTGGACAGATACTCTTTGACTAAGGGAGCACTCAGGAGCTTCACTCTGTAGGCAGAGGCAGAGTGGGTGTCATTCCTACAGGACACTGCATGAAGTATTCACATGTATTTGTGGTCATTATGTTAATGTATGGGTGATACAGTTGACACTCTTTGTTCTCCCCAGTGCATTTCAAGGGGGGCAAACAGAGGCCTTAGAGAATTTCATTGAATGAAACAATGTATCTGACAGTATTGTCTGTGCAAACACATCCTCAGCTATTAACTTTGCAAAGTTTAGAGTAAAAATTTTGATCAATCTTTAGAGGTAAAGGCAAAGGCTTTAGAGCCTTTAATTTTGCAGTACTTTAACTTTGAGGTTAGTATATTTGTTTTGGTCTGGGACATGCAAGAAAAACAAGTCAAGCCGTGAAAAAACTAAATGAGAAAAATACCACAGTGTGCAAACCTGTGGCCTGACTTCACTTTTAGAAGTAGGCGCTGTATGAAGATGTTACTGCACTTCCTGAGTGCAAGGGCTAGTGCCTAACATTAAGCTGAAATCAGCCCAAGCAGCACAGTGAAGGAGTGTGAGAGCAGTGAGGGATAAGAGAAAGCTGAGTTTCCCTGGCACTGTCTTCACTTGACACACTGACACTTGATTTGCGCTGTATTGTTTCCCATACCTGATCTTTCTACTGGGGGAACAACTTTGAGAGCCATCCATCCACCCTGACCATGTACGTACTCATTAAACCCCAGGAAACAGGAGGAGTTTTGTGCCTTTGGGGACCTAATACAGGATCTTATAACCCCCACAACTGCAGCCCTGCCTTCCTGCTGGTTCCAGGGAACCCACACTGAACCAGCAGGATGGGAACAGACCTTGGTACCACCCCAGAAAGAACCAAAAACTAGCACAGCCTATGTGACCACTAAGCTAAACACACTTTTTTCTGGAGATTTTTCTGGGAAAGCATATGATTGCCTTAAGCTCTTGGTAGTATGCCTGCTTTTTAATTAGTAGATCACTTCAAATGAAACTCCGAAGGAATTCAGGTCTTTGGAAACTTTGCCAAACTTCAAACAAAGGAAACAAATACATGAATTATAGCAGAAACAAGTGCTTTGCACTAGCTCTGCAGTGAGTTAGGGAGGACAAATGGTATCACACCTGTGGGTGAGGATGATCTGTGACAATAAAATCCTGCAAGAGAAGTGAGACACTGAAACTGCATGACAGCATCAGAGCAAATGTTTAGTTCTGTATCTAGTTTGGCTTTTATGTTTTATACTTTATTTGGTGAGGCTTCCTATGCTAGATACCCTGCAGGCTGTGAAATGAATACTTCACTGGAAGCACAACAGCAAGTGCCCTGGAGAACCTGGAAAACGTGAAACACAAAAGCAGAGTACATACAGACCTGTATGGGGTGGTGGGAAATGGCTTGTGTGGAGCTGGTGGGTGTGAAAGTTTAAACCAGAAGAGCAAAAGGAGCGGGATGAGCTAAGGAGAAAGTCAAGAGGTGAAATGCGACGTAGTCAATCACTAAAATACAGTGAGATTAGCAATAGTTTCTCCAGTCAATAACTATTCTCTTTGACAGGTCACAAAGAATCATGAAGCACTTTGTGTAAAACCCACCGTTTTAATAACACAGTTTCTATAGGGCGATGTTCTAGAAAGAAGCTGCTTAATTTTTATCACCCGCATATTTTGGTATGTATTCCAGTGACAACGCTGTTTGTGGAGCTCAATCGTTTGTCCTAGCTTTAAGTCGAATGTGCTTTTTTGGACAAACTGTCATAACTTCCTATCAGCAGCTGAGGGCACTCCATGACCGGCTAAGTGGAAAACGTGGTCCCGCCGACAGCTCGCTTGAGGCAGGAACGCAGAGGCGCTGGCCGCAGAAATCCAGGGAAGAGGCTAAAAGGCCATCTCTGCCTGCCAAAGCAGTGTGGGCTGCCACCTGAGGGACTGCAGGGCTGTCGGTGCGTGTGACTGTAGGAGCTTAGTGAGGGGCTCCGACTGGCACACTGCTGATGGAGAAGTGTGTTGGTGGCACCGCGGGAAGTTAGCTGCGGGGCAGCCTGGAGGTCAGGTAGATGGCGCTGACACTGATTTCACTTAAAGACCTGGTTGCCCTGGCAAATTCATGGCCATAAACACAGTGCAAGACTCTGTAATACGCAGGGAGCTGGACATCCAGGAATTAATGCACTTCTTTCTGGAAATTTATGTCTTCAGATACCTCTTTTCCCCAATGATAGAGTAAGAATGCGCAGTTCCTGCCAAGACCTTCCCATGAGCCTGTAATTGGGCCACTTTACGACTTTGTTAAATTCCCATTCTTCATATGACCCAGGGATTTATGCACGCCTAGCCTTTCTCGGCCCCTGATAATCAGGCTTTTATGAAAAAGCTGTGCATTTGTGTCAAAATGAAGCTGTAGGGATAAGGGATTACTTTTTTTCTAGAGCCAAAGACAGAATGCATGTCTGAAGCCTGAGTTCAGGCTATGTTTGCCCTGTTTCTTGGCAGGATAACTGCAGCGCTGCATACTGATCTAGCTACAGAGCTGCTGCTATCTTAGCTAGCTTGCAAATGAGCTTCTCATGCAGACTGCAGGTATACTTGAGCACTGCTGATGAAAGAAAAAGTGGGACATTACAGAGCACTGGCTAGGACGGCTTTCCTCTTGCAAGGTATGACAGAGTCAGTTTCAAGCCTTTGCATTAATGTTGTTTTATCCAAGAGAACACCTTCAGAAGGAAAAAGTGAAATACATCAATTACAAAATATAAGGTAGCTCTCCACAGAAGCTAAGGAATATAAGTGTAAGAAATGTAAGTGCCAGCACATAAGCTTTTAGAGGCCTCTGGAGCACTTACATGTTGAACTTGGTACCTATGGCTAACGTTACTTGATGAGTTGTGCAAATTTGGACTTGGAAGGCAGGGAAGGACTTGCAAGCCAGTGGAATGACTGGAGAAGAGGAAATAGGAAGGAGCAAATTCAGAGGCAGAAAGGGCAGAAACACAATTCATCATTGGGGCTAAGAATGCTGTCAAAAATCCTTATCCTTGCAACAGCTTTTCCTTTGTAAAACCTTGCAATGAATAGTATGGTAAACCTGGCACCTTGAGATAGGGTTAGGTAAATGCTCTGTAAATGCTAGCTGTGCCAAAGTCGGAGAAGCAGTCTTCAAGTAACAGAACAGGCTGCACTGGGCAGCCAGGCAGCCTCATGGCCTTTTGTAACGCAGAGGAAGCACAGCTTAAAGACTTTGCTTCAGCAAAGTAGGTGAGAAAAAATAGTTCTAGTCTTGCTTAGCAGAACGCTTTGTGTATTCAGCTTTAACCATGTGCTTGTGTCCTCTTAAAGTCAAATTTAACAATCTCCTCTAAACCTGTACCAGACAAATCCTGTTTTTCTTAAATTCGCTTTTTACCATGTGTAGTACCATTTCTTCCCAGTGGAGGGGAAACGTGTACATCTGTTCTGCCTGTTGTCCCCTTTCCCCGTATGCCTTTCAGCACGGCAGACCGAAGCAATTTACGGACAGAAAATAAAGCACCGAGAAATCTTGTTTATGTTAAGTAACTTACTTTGCAATAACGGACACTAATTTGGAGAAAGTGAAATTGAATGAGGGAAACAATATTCACCTGGGAAGCCAGAACTTGCAAGGCTAAGGTTTGAGCGGGCACAGGTCTGACTCCTGTTTGTGTATCCCAGTTTTATCTCTTGTTTTTATCTCTATCCCTATAGTTAATCACTAGTAATACTAATATGACTTGAGTAGACTTTTCACAGTGAGGTAGGAATTAAGACACCTGCATGTAGAAGCACAAATGTAGTAGAAAATTGCAGGTGGGTAGAAGTAGAGTGTACACAATCCAACATACTTGACACCTGAGCACTGCTACCTTCATAATGCAATACTTATGTAGGGGAACTGAAGCTGCTCTGCACCTTTGCTGGTTTGTTTTGTTTTGTTTTGTGGGGTTTTTTTTGGGGGGGCAGGTCTGATAAAGCATACATCCTGATGTTGACAACGTACTGTAAAATAAGTATATTTTGCTCTTATTTTAAGATCTGAAATGAGGGATGTTCAGCATCTGACACTGAAATAATTTATACAGTTATACGCTCTGAGAGTTGTTTGTATCAAATCAACTAGACTTCGATTTTTACCAGAAATGCAAGTGAGTAGAAGTATTCTTACTGTGTGCCAACAAGCAAATAATGCTTCAGAAATGTGTAACAAACCAAGGAAGTAACAAACTTCAGTGGTTTTGCATCTTCAGAATGGGAGAAATGCAAAACTATTCCACATTTCAAAACTTTTCTGCCGTATACATGCTTCACTCTCCACAATTGCCTGTACACAAACATCTAGACCAGAGGTCCTGAAGTACAATTGCCTTCAGGGGTCATCAAAATTAATGTATGTGCATTCGCAATGTTTCTGCTTGTATGAAAGTTCTCAGAGCTGGCTGTTTTCAGGCAGCTCTGGGGGGTGTCATGGGTTCTCCATGCAAAAGCAAGGACAGGGTAGCTCCAGGGTAGCTCCTTTGCACTGGGGCCTGCACCCCAGGGACTGGCACCCTATAAGCCAGGCCACGGGCCCCAGCTCCGCGCCGAGGTAAAGCACAGGCCCAGGCTCCCCGCTGCGGTGGGGCTGCTTTAAGTGTGCGTGGGGAAAACTCCTTCCTTTCCTCATGTGCTGCGACGGACACACAGGCCACAGCACCGATCGTCTACCGGGAACCGCCGCCGCCCCGCGAGAAGCCACGGCCCAAACCGGAGGGCTCACGGCGGGATGAGGCCCCCCTCGCCGGGCGCCCACCCAGGGGGGCGGCGGTGGGCAGAGCGGCCGCCGCAGCTGCAGCGCGTTACAGGCCGACCTGAAAGCCACCCAGCCCGGCCCCTCGAGGCCTCCAGCGGGGGTTACCCCCGCTCCGGGATGCTGCTCCCGCCCCGCCGCTCCCGCACGGCCGCGCAGGGCAGGACGCGACGGCCTGCACCGGCCCAGCTCCCCTCGGCCGGCCGGCGGGGCGGGGCGGGGCGGGGCGGGGCCGGCCCGGGCCGGCCCTCAGCGCCGGGGCGGAGCCTGCGCCCTTATATAAGGGGCGGGCCGGGGCGCCGCCGTCGGCAGCGGGCGGGTAGGGGTGGCGGAGCTGGGCGAGTGCAGCCGGCGGGGCGCGGGGATGGAGCTACTGCGGACGATCGCCTCCCCGCCGGGCGGCGGCGGCGCCAAGTGCTGCGAGGCGGCGCTGGGCAGAGGGGCCGGCGGCGAGTCGCGGAGGAAGAAGGCGGAGGAGCCCCCGCCGCACCAGCACGCCCACCCCGCCGCCGAGGTCTCCCGGATTATAACCGACCCCACGACGGGGAAGCGCTACTGCCGCGGCAAGGTGCTCGGAAAGGTAACGACTGCGGCGGGCCCCGTGCCCTCCCGGGCGGGGGCCGGGCCGGCCTCTCTCCTCGGTGGAGCGCGGTGCGGAGCGGCCGCTGTGCTCGGCGGGACGCTGGAGCGCCCCGCGCTGCCGGCCGGGGGCTGCCCCGCTGCCGGCGCCGTGGGTCCGGGCACCGCGCCTGTCCCCGATTCGTCTCCGCCGCGGAACGCGAGCGGGGCCGTGCCATCGGCTCGGGCCAGCCTGCAGAAATGGCTTCGGTGTTGCGTGCGGGGCGGGGGGCAGTCGTAGCGCGACCCCTCAGAGAGGCGACGAGCCGCAGAGCTGTCCCCGCATTGTCCTGTGCGAAGGAAGTCGCGCTCCTTGACTAATGCCTGAGCTGGTGAATGACTAAGTGTGGGACTTCTTTCATACCTGCTGTAATTGCTTTTTTCTTGTGTGTCTCTCTAGGGTGGATTCGCCAAGTGTTATGAGATGACAGATTTGACAACAAATAAAGTTTATGCTGCGAAAATCATTCCTCACAGCAGAGTAGCGAAACCTCATCAAAGGGAAAAGGTGTGTGTCCGTGAATGACTCTATTTTTCTCTCGTCAAACTCTCTTTGTGTGCTGGATTGCCTGGCCCTTTGCCTGAAATGGTTCTGATAGAGCTGCCTTCTTAACCGTGTGGACGCAAGGCTAATAATGCTTCCCCCTCCCCCCACTTGTCTCTTCAGATTGATAAAGAGATTGAGCTGCACAGAATGCTTAATCATAGACACGTTGTGCAGTTTTACCACTACTTTGAAGACAGAGAGAATATTTATATTCTTCTGGAGTACTGCAGTAGAAGGGTGAGCATCAGCTGGGAGAAATCCAGTATTTACTTACCTGGAATCTGCACCTAATTTAAATGTGTGATGTGTAAAAGGTATTTTTTGTGGCCTCTTTAGTTGTTGTTTCTCCATACATTTATTTACTTTTGCTTAAGGTGAATCTTGTGTGTGAATAATCAGTAACATTTTTCTGCCTTTGTTTTTCCTCTGCAGTCAATGGCTCACATCTTAAAGGCAAGGAAGGTATTGACAGAACCAGAAGTACGATACTACCTCAGGCAAATTGTGTCAGGGCTAAAGTATCTTCATGAACAGGAAATCTTGCACCGGGATCTTAAACTAGGTAAGTTCTGCACCTCACCAACTTCAAAACACTCTTCCAGCCCTGTCACCATTGTACCACTTTCTGTTTGTATGGTGATAGCTTAATAAAATTAGCTCAGCCTGACTTACTTTTCAGTGGAAACTTGGGAGTGCTTAAGGGATGACATTAAGCATTCCTACTTTAAAAAAAAAAAAAAATCTTGGCTAGCTTCTGGCTTTGAACAAAGTATGACTCAGCACCTGTGGCAAATGCATTCCAACCTTGCAAGAAAAGGACTAACTAGAATTTCTCTGTCTGCTAGGTAACTTCTTCATTAATGAGAACATGGAACTAAAACTGGGTGACTTTGGCTTGGCAGCTAGGCTGGAACCCCTGGAGCACAGGAGGAGGTAGGAGCATCAAGAAATGTAAAGTCTGGTAGTAAATGAAATCAAATTCATCTAGAAATGAGAAATCCTGTTCCACAGAAAAAGCTAATTGCTTCTAGGATCAAGCTTTCCCCTTCTAGAAAATGGGCTGCTGAGCTTTGACTTATTTAAATGCTCAGAGAAAAGCATAACAGCAAATGCCAGAGGCATTTGACTGACTACTAGCACAGATACAAGTCTGCTATTCCTGTATCATGAAGGCACCATGAAACACATTTACTATTAACATTCATCCAGCTCCTCTTTAGGAGTCTTAAGTTCTTGTCCAAACTTGAGAAGAAAACCTGCGCTATGAAAAATAGTTTCTCTGCTCTTTCTATCTAAAACACTAACAGGCTCTGTGGCCTCTTTGATTTGCAGAACAATATGTGGCACACCAAATTACCTCTCTCCAGAAGTCCTCAACAAACAAGGACACGGCTGTGAATCTGACATCTGGGCCTTAGGCTGTGTAATGTAAGTACTTCACTGCCTTTGAAATGAAATATTTCTGTCACTGGCTTAAGCTTTTAAGAGTTCAAAGGGAATGCAGTACTACATCAGTTTGGAGCCTTTTATACATGTGTAGCCCAAGTGCAGAAACTCACCTTTTTGTTGGGAGACAAACAATGCCTTTTCAATAGTTGTAGACAAGCATTATGGGTGGGTGTAAAAAAAAAAAAAAACCACCAAAAACCAAAAAACCAAAACCAACCCAAAACCCAACAAACCCCTCCGCACACACCCCCAAAACAAAAAACAAACTGAAAAACAACACCCCCACCCCACCTCCTCCCCCTGCCCCAAACCAACCAACAAAAAAAAACCCCCAAACCATAAAACCAATTCTTTTCCTTTGCCTTTTAAACAGGTATACAATGCTATTGGGAAGACCCCCGTTTGAGACCACAAATCTTAAAGAAACATACAGATGTATAAGGGAGGCAAGATACAGCCTGCCTTCATCTCTCTTGGCACCTGCGAAACACTTAATAGCTAGCATGTTGTCAAAAAATCCTGAAGATCGGCCCAGTTTAGATGAAATAATTCAACACGAATTTTTCTTACAGGTTTGTACTGTTTTCTGGCTGAAAAAAAATATTCCCCCTAAAAATGCACTCTGGTCTAAAAATTATTTTTTGTTTCTCACTTCCACAGGGCTTTACACCTGATAGGCTGTCTGCTAGCTGTTGTCACACTGTTCCTGATTTCCATTTATCAAGTCCTGCTAAAAACTTCTTCAAAAAAGCCGCTGCTGCTCTCTTTGGTGGTAAAAAGGATAAAGCCAGATACTTTGACACACACAGTAAGTGGATTTGTAGCTACACTTGAAACTTATCTCCATGCCATCACTTGCATGCTAGTAATATATAACTATGAGATAGCAATCAAGCACTTGTATTTATGTCTCGGAGCTTCCCTGGGTTAGTTTTGACCTCTCTATCAGTAACTATAGACAGTAGCCTACAACCTACACCAACTTACGTAAGTGCGTGCTTCTTATGGCATACTAACAATCTATACTGGCCATCTGTTGTTCTGTAATGTCTATTAAAATTTAGTCTCTTCATGATCTGTGTATAATGGCACTGCTGTTCTGGGAGACTGGCAGGTTCAGAAGTAACTACTGGAGGGAGACCGTGCACATTCTGCAGCCAGCTTCTTAGGCTTTCTGTAATGGAACAGCACTTTCATATGCAACTAAGTATTTTTTCTTGTATTACAGACAGATTAGCTAAAGAAGATGAAGAAATCTACAAGCTCCGGCATGATTTGAAGAAGACATCAATAACCCAGCAGCCCCACAAACACAGAACAGAAGAGGTAAATGCAAGTGCAGTTCAATTCAAATACAATAACAGTTGGGTGGAGTAGCTGTAATTAAATTATATTTGACTTGGATATCAGAGCTGGGGCTGTACACAGCATAATCAAGCTTAAATGATTTGCAGAGTTGCTTTAAGAGGGCTTAACCAAGCTTCACCAAGGTATAGTAGCCTTTGTAGGGAGACTATCAATTTTGGCTTTTGAGTGTAATTATAGTATCTGCCTAGACTCCATTGTCATCTGTGTGGTAACTTGTCTGCCAGGTGCTCTTTCCCAATATTCCAAATACAGGACTTCAGTTTGTGATTAACTAGGACTTCTTAAAGAATAAATTGCTGAGATCTCATTCCTACCATTTGGTGTTTAGAGCTGCACACAGCTGTTCCAGGGCAGTAGAACACAGAACTGATTAGTAGTATGTAAGATGCAAATTGGAGATCTAAAGAATGGAAAGACCTGGCTTGCTTCTTTAAGCTTAGTCTAACAGCAACTCTTTATACTTGCTGGAAACACTAATACCAGTTTCCCTAGAATTTATCATTTGAGAAACAGGAGAGCCATGCAAAACCTGTATATAGGCCTTGGCTTGTGTTATGTTTGATGTTTACATGTCTGGCATCTCTTCCAGGAGATTCAGCCTCTTATCACAACTGTAGTGAAGCCTGGAGTGTTGCCAGAAACTAGGCAGATTGGAGACTCTATTCGGATGATAGTCAGAGGAACTTTGGGAAGCTGCAGCAGTAGCAGTGAATGTAAGTGCAGCAAAATGTAATCTTTAATTCTAAATCCCACCTTTACTTTCTTCATGTCTCTCTCAGGCTTAAAAACTTGAAACAAACAGCTGCTTTCCCCCCCACCCCCTATTTTTGATGCTCTAAATTTTACAGGCAATACTTTGGAAGAATTAAAACTGGAAAGCCATAAAGGCTAAACTTGTTAAAATTACAGTCTAGATAACTGAAAAGTTTAGAATGAAGGCTGGTTCTCTGTGCACTTCTGTCAGTCTAATAATCCTTCTCTTTAAGGCCTGGAAGACAGTACCATGGGAAGTGTTGCTGATACAGTTGCAAGGGTGTTGAGACGATGTCTGGAGAACATGCCAGAAGCAGACAGCATTCCCAAAGAACAGCTGACAGCATCCTTCCAGTGGGTTACAAAATGGGTGGACTACTCTAACAAGTATGGCTTTGGCTACCAGCTGTCAGATCACACAGTTGGTGTCCTTTTCAACAATGGGGCACATATGAGTCTTCTGCCAGACAAAAAGTAAGTACAATTACAAAACCAACAACTCACTAAGGTGGTTTAAACATGAAATGCTTTTTTTCACCTCTAATCTCCTTTCTTTCTCCTTTTACAGGACAGTTCACTACTATGCTGAGCTAGGGCAGTGCTCTGTCTTCACAGCCACAGAGGCTCCTCAACAATTCATTAGCCAAGTAACTGTACTGAAGTATTTCTCTCATTACATGGAAGAGAACCTCATGGATGTAAGTTCAGCATATTCTGGGCCTTGAGCTGTAAAAATACACTAAATGTGAACTGAGTGTTTAACATGATGTCTGCTCCCTTTTTCAGGGAGGAGACTTGCCCAGCCTAACAGATGTACGCAGGCCCAGGCTTTACCTCTTACAATGGCTTAAATCCGATAAAGCATTAATGATGCTCTTCAATGATGGCACGTTTCAAGTAAGTTTGGTAGCACCCCTGGAGAAAACGTTTCTGAAATACTTTATTGCAAGAAACCTAGATAAATGCCAGAAATGTTAGAGGAGAAAGTATACAAGCAGGAACTTGCTTCTCTTTTACAGGTGAACTTCTATCATGATCACACAAAAATCATCATTTGCAATCAGAGTGAGGAGTATCTTCTTACCTACATCAATGAAGAGAGGATATCCACAACGTTTCATCTGACAACTCTTCTGGTTTCTGGATGCTCACTGGAACTAAAACACAGAATAGAATATGCTCTGAACATGCTGCTGCAGCGATGTAACTGAAGGGACTGACTGTTAAACCAAACAGACCCTCTTGTTCACTGTGAAATCTACAGTGGAGATGGTGGAGCATATGTTGATGATGGATGTGTTGTGGTACGAAAACTTGACTGTCCTAGTGTGCTGGGCACACATCTATTAGAAGCCTAAACCTACTGTTGGACTAAAAGAGTTTTACAAGGGGATATTTGGACCATAGCTTTCCTTGCTTCGTGTTTGTGTGTTAAAGATATTTCTGACTTGAACTCTGAGCAGAGTGTGACTGCTTCCTCTGTAAGAAAGCATTTCTGATGGAGTTAAGCTGTGAATACACATCTGGAAAGGGAGGGAAGGGAGAGCGCCGTTGTTGTGGAATAGCTGTAATAAGCAGCTTCTGGCTGCTTAACTGTGAACTATGGCCATACTTTTTCTGTTATTTTTAAAAAATACCCACACTTGGGGCTGGCAAAGTGCATTCCTTGTTAATAATTTTTTTATTTATTACAGCCTAAAGTGAAGTATTTATTACCAACATTTTTTTTGGACCTTGGCATTTAAAGTATCAATCTGTTGGCAATAAAGGGAATGGAAATCTGAAGCATCGTTCTCTACTCTTTTTACAGTACAACTTGACATGCTTTGCATTACCAAAAATCTTGCCAGGTCTACTTTCCTTACACTGTTTTTGAGAAATCTGCTACAGGTCAGGATATAAATTACAGGCTTTAACACTGAACAATTTCTTGGTGTCTATGCTCACTTGTAGTCACAAGCATCAATAAGAGGCTGCTAGTGATAGCAGCAACCCTGAAGCAACTGCTGATGGAGCTTGCAGAGCAATAATGTAGGCCTTGACAGCTGTCTAAAAACAGAAGTATGGATCTTTTCAAGATGCTACATCCCAGAATTAATACTGATCTTTTACATTGACTGAAAGGAACTTCTTACATCTGGATGGTATTTGCTGGACAGTAGCTATGATAACAAGCTGTATAAGCTTCCTCCTTTTACTTGTGGAAGCCTGGCTCTTACTCACCAAGGAACTGAAGTGTCCTAACACCTCAATGCTGGAATGAATTGTCCGTATCTGTCACTGCCCCCCCCCCCCCCCCCCCCGCCCCGTTGTGCTTTGTGTGTGACTTTCTACCCTTGGTTAAATGGTAACCTTGGTAACATCAAAATGGTGAGAAGATTAAAGGCTGACTTAGTATCCTAACTTTGGGTTTATTCTACCAAGTTGATAACATTGGACAAGCACAAGTACTTAAGACCAATTACCTTTTGTGGTATGCCATAAGTTCTCTGTAAAACAGGTCAAACAGATGAGAACAGCATGGGGGTGGCCTGCTATTTAGTGAAATCCCACTTATTAAAACTGGAGGTAATGCCATTTGTCAGTTAAACTATGCAAATAGATGGGATTATTGAGGGCTCATGGCTCAGTGCAGAGGGGCAATGTCTGCTTGTGGGCTGGGCTTATTTATCTCTAGGTGTTGCATAGCACCTGGCCCTATATATAAACACATAGCAGTCTTCAAGCAACCATTCTGATGCAGCAGCAAGCAGTAGTTCAATTGCTTATTTGGAGTAATCTTCAGATTATTCTTGGATTGATCTTCAGATATAATTCAGATAAAATAAACAGACCTCAATTGCCATCACAGTTTCAATCAAAGCAGCTGAATGAAGGAACGGGCAGTCAATTAATAAAATGCAGACTAAACAAAGTACAGATGTGAACCCAAAACAGTGAGCAGAGGAGGTATCACTGGCTTGCTTCATCTTGCAGTGTGTATAAATGTGATTGTTTTCCTTGTATTGAATACCATGCATTAGGTAATATTTATTTACTTCTCAAGTCTAGACAGAAAGACCTAATTGAGTTCTTCACATGGATTCATTAATGTAACTAGGCAGTTCAGTGAAGTATGTACTTGCTATAGTGAGCAGAATTCAGCTTTCCAGCTGTCAACTTTCTTCAGGAGATAATGATTGATTTTATTATTGGGAGGCCATGACTGACCTAACTGCTGAACATACACATTCACTGTTGAGCCCTTTTCTCTTACAAAGTAAAATCTTATGTTTTGTTTATGACACCATAAACATACAGTTTTATGACAACATAAGCATACACTTTGTGTGCATTTGAAACACAAAAATTACTTGAGCTATAGAACTGAACTTCTCAGATGGAAAAATAGTTCTTTGACTGCCTATGTGCTGGAGAAAGTATGAACCTTTACTTCAGCTGCTATAATTTGAATATCAAAATCATTTTTCTATGCCTGAAATTCAGGCTAGTGTATGCAAATAAACTGCTTCAAGTGAAGGATATTAAAAGTGGATGTAAGGGCCCCAGATTCTATTGTAGGATGCTAAGTTGTTTGTGGACAGCTGTAATGCACCTCACTCAAATAGTTAAGTGGGTCAGTTATTTGTACATAATGTGTATGTGTGGTACCAGGATGCTTGATGATTTCTAAATCCTTTTGTATCTTTCTGATTGGTGCTCTGTATCCTTGTCTCACATTTCGTTTTCATATTGCAGAGTGAGAGGTGTTTAGATCAGGTTAAGGAGAAATACCCATTTCAAAGTACACTACTTTTGCCCTAGTCTGTCAGCCCAAGGAGAGAAAGCTGCTTTAAAATTTGTAATATAAGAACTTGCATCAGGAGCAAAGGTTCTGAAATTCTTTCCCAGGGGAGATCCTGTCTTAAATAAGACACTGCAGTGCACTAATGGACCTTCTTTAACCAATCACATAACATCCCTGTTGTAATTCTGCATATGGAAAGATTACTATTAGAGAAGTACGTGTCCAGTCCTCTATATTACAAATGCCTTACTTTCTCTTGAAAGAAAGCTGTAAGATCTGGATTTTATGCTTGTCAATCCTTTATATTGAAAACAAGAGCAAACACAGCATAAGAGTTTAGCTTGAAGAGCATAGGTACTTGAATGAAAATGTGGGGATTAAAGGGTTAGGTGAAAATTGGCACATAGGTTTCGCGGGTATGAGCGGTGGACACAAGAAATAATATTGCCAAGAATAAAAAGTCTCCTGTACTCTTATCAAAGCATTTTTATCAATCTTAAAATACATTTTTGCAAATATACATACATACATGTATAGCCCACTGTGATAGCCTGCCAGTGGCACACAACTCAAGGAAATTATTCAAATAGGTCATGCTTCAACATTAACGTAATGTATTACCCAGTGATGCCATTAGTCATTCAAGTGTTTTAGGGCATTCTGTAATCCATTCAAAATGTTCTGAAATTAGTCCATTTCATTAAATCACTTAATATACTGTGTATAAGAAAAAACAAATCAGGGTTTGGGTTATATGCTACACTGCAATACTGAACACTTTCTGACATGGTCCAGGTTACTTAGGAAACTAGAAAAAGATTCAGTCACTTTAAAGCTATTTCATTACTTTTTAAAATAGTCAGTGGAGAATGATCTTTCTGCTGCCCATCAATAGCTATGAATTTCCTGCCTGATTAGATGGATTCTAAATGTACATGTCAATTAAGAAAATTATAGATTCTTAGACGTAATTATGAACTCCCAGCTAGATGCATACCTAAGGAATCAACCAGAATCATGCATGGCATAGAACATAGCTTTTTCTTTTAATATGTTTTTATACTCTTCATGCCTTATTATCATCAAAGCAGCAGATGTCTTCAATTGAATTGCCACACTGTTAGACCAATACATAAAAATTAAAAGGTTAAACCCCATTTAAATCTACAGTATTGGAAATAAATATCATGGTTCATCAGCATTTGGAAATTAGTATAATAGAACATAAAGATTTAGCCTCTGGGATTGATCTGCGTAAATTAGCTTCATCATGGAAACAAAATTGATGTGAAAGATTCTGTTATACTGACACAGAGTTAGGCTAAATTTGAAATGGTTGCTAGTTTGTTTTTTTTCTCTAGTGTGAAATCATGGTGAAAAAAATGTTTTACATTGTCCATATCATGTAGGTGGGATCTGATGTGCTTTTTGCTAGTTACTGTTTGAAGAAACACCTTAAACTGTCATGGAAGGAATATAAAAGAGTCAATGAAATCAACAGTACCTTACACAGAGGCATTATTGGTAACAAACAGGCCCAGGTAAGTTACTAAACATTCAGAGGTTAAAAAGCAGTAAGGTACTTTACGGTTGCCTTCACAAAGGATTCTGAGTGGAAGAACTGAATGAACGCCTCTGCACTTTGCCAGATTGTAGTGCTGCCTTCTTTTGTGGCAGGCCAGAGATGAAGATTACTCCATGCTCTGCCTCCCTTACTTATCTTGAATGATCATGGAAATGACTGCTTATTTTCCATCGACAATTTCACAATTCAAATAAAGGAGATGGTGGAACAAGTAGGCTCTGAGTGGGTGTGTGAGTGGGTGAGTGGGTGGGTGGGTGGATGGATGTCTCTTCATACACTGAGAATCTTAGGCAAAGGTGGACACAAGAAAGTGGAGGGAACTGGTAGTCAGCCCAGAGCCCCAGACATGTGCAGTGCATCGTTTCTCCTCACCAGCTTTTCCCAAAGACTTCAGCAAAACCTCTGTAGTCTTCCCACCAGAGAAAAACCTTGATCTCTTTACAGACCTGTTAGATTTTGTCCAGAGAAATACTCATATTCTGACTGTGGATATTGAGTGGATAAATAGATTAAAATTATTTGAAATTCAACCACTTTCTTTAAAAACAAAAAGTTAGATACTTGCTTCACAACGTATTTAATGCTTTACTGTGGTTATTAATACAGATTTCAGCTAACCCTTTTTCCCTTCCTGGAGATCTGTTTTCTACCTTCCCTCTAATCTTCTGTTCTTTTTTCCTCAAGATCCCACCCTGGGGAATAAGCACCAGCTCATTTAAATTATTTACCTGGATTTAAGATCTTTGGGGCCAATAACCTATCATACAGCTAGGTCTTCCTAGACAAAGATGACTCCAATGATGCAAATAATCCATTTAGAACCTAGTCATCTTGGACATCATTCCTCTTTTCATCATTCCTGTATGGACACCATTCTTCTGAAGGACTCAATTAACAGTATTTCACATGAAATGACCACTGTATCAACACTGTTAACAAGATGAATAAAATAAGTTTTGAGGTCACCTTTTCAATCTTGCCGCAGAGTCAGGAAGATCTCACCTGCTCCCAGTCACGTTTCAAACACTGATTTCACAGCATTAGAATCAAATTAATAGGTAAAGTCTGAAAATTCTTGAAAATTCTACATGTACAAATTTTCTGCTTTTAAAGGTAACTTCTGTAATTTATAACTTACAGTGATACGGCTTTTTTCCTTATTTATTATAAATAAAGGCACTGAAAAGTTCAAAGAATGTTTATGGATTTTGATTGGAATTCAGTGGAGGAGAGAAAGAGACAGGGCTTTTGTAGTGGGATTCTGGCTCCAGTGGATGGAGACTACTGGTTCTGATGGCAGGGAAAGTATAGTGCCTTATAAAGTAGGCTGTGGCACAGGAGGACAGTCAGTGAGAGCAGAAGAAAGGATGCAAGGTTATGCCATTAAAGCAAGTTTAATCTCCTATGGAAAAAAATTTGCTTATCATCCTCAAGGCTAGCTTCTCATGCCTGCCATCACATTAGGTCATGGATAGCTGCAGTAAAAAGTGCATGAGAGTTACAATAAAATGGGTGGAACAGGAAAGGCTGGACTTTTTACTATAGGGAATCCAAGGCAGCTGATACAAGCTGATGGTAATTTAAATGCCTTTTATTATGTGTTAACGTAGGGTGCAACAGTTGTGTATGATGTTTTACATAGAAATGAAAAAAGCTAGCCTGATTTTCAGATGCCCCAACCTCTGTTAGGCTGAACACCTGCAGAAATGGAAGTGGATGGTCTCTGCTTAAAATTGAGGTTAAATACCTTGTAACAGAACACAGGGTGTGATAGTGTCAGGCAGGGGTTACGGAAAGGGGAATGTACACACAGTGATTATGGGATTATTCAGTAGTATATGATGCTGTTTCTGTCTCTCTAAGCACTTACACTGAGCTTCTCATACTCGCATCGGATCATCTCCACATCATGTCAGTTCCTTCTTGTTATTGTTAATTATAAATAATTAGAAGGTTAGCTTGGGAGGGTGAGTCATGGCAAAAAGAGGGTATGTGGGAACACGTGGGTTTACAGAGGGGTTCTGGAAGAAGTGAGGGAGCTCACAGCACCGGGAGGAAGGGAAGGTGACTCAGGGGAGGGAGCCCTGGCAAGGAAACATGGGGGAGGGCTGGCATGGGTAGCCAGCAGAGGCAACAGAGGCACCGGTTTTAAACCTCCCCCAGAGCAAACTAGCGAAGGGAGGCAGGAGGCAGCCGGAGGAGCGGAGGAGGCCGGGGGGGCAGCAGCAGCAGGTCTCAAGGCTCAAGGCAGGCCCGGCGGGGCTGTGGTGTCCTGCTGCAGGCGCAGGCCCGGAGGAGGCCTGGGGCAGGCGGCGGGGAGGCCCTGCAGTGGGCCCAGGGCTGGGGCGACCCCACTCAGCCACCTCTGCCACACGGATGAGGGTCACTGTGGGGGGAGAAGAGTGGGCTTTGGAGGACGAAATAATAGCCAATAAATGCCGTAGAGGAATTGACCCATGATCAGTCATTGAAATGGAAGGAGGAGTAAGTGGGAGCTGCTCCTGTGTTTGCATCAGGGGACAGATCTCAAGTGTCATCTCATGAGTTTGTGTCAAAGAAAGCTGCTAGAGACAGTACTCTGAGGGGACAGGCAATGACATAGAAGACAGGCATCATGGACTAGGGCTGAAATAGAGGGAAGAAACTGTTGTGGTGAGAGAAAAGGCAGCGACATGAATCAAGAAACAAGAAGGAAACAAGTCAAGCGGGGAAGTTCAAAATCCCAGAAGAATTAGAGCCTTTCCATATTAAATGTACCTAAGAACCGAAAAGAGATATTACAATTTACTTATTAGTAGCTTTTTTCCACACCTGCTGCCAGGAGCGCTGAGAGCGCAGTGCTGAAGTGGGTTAAGCAGAGGATTAGCTGTGTGGAAGTGGAGGCTGCAGGTGCAGGCATTGTGCTGGCAGGAGGAGACGGGAGCGGAGCAGGACAGGGAACGCAGGAGGCACACAGGGGAGAGAATTTGTCTCCACACATAATGGAGAAGGCACCACGTCAGGAGGCAGCGCACTTACTACACACAACATGCACCTCTGAGGAAATCCAATGCGAAGTGTTTAGAAAATGTTCACATTCTCAGTAAAACAGAGGATTAACAATGATCCAGTTAGATTAGAGGTGCTAGCACTGGGGACCAGTATTGCAAGACAATGCATTGCTCTGAGTCACTGGTTTCATTCTCGCATGGGCCTTTATTAACTGCAAATCTTTACCTCCTGATGGTTGCCTCATGTGAAATGAGTTGGTGGCTCATTTCTGTTCATACTGAGAAGGTATCCACATTACAAAAATCATCACTGCTAATTACAAGCCATTTGCTCTAATTGGTATCCTTGCTGGAAGTCTTCAGAGGCAAAAAGGCTAATGACTAAACAACCGGCATGGCAACTAAACACCCTGTTTCCATGAAGCTGGGGTCCTGACTGGTCAGGGACTATGTGCGGTGGCTGACCAAGGATATGGCAGTTGTTGTCTGGCATGTGTGAGGTGGCCTTTTTAGAACCAACCAATCACCTGAGCCTAAGCTTTCAGCAGTGCTGAGAATTTATGACTTTTTTATGCTGTACCTGTTCTGTACTGCTACTTGCAATAGAAACAGCTTTCTGTCTCCAAGTATTCTTACCATGTTTTATCTTCTGACTTTCTGTTTGTTGCTGCTTTCATGTGATTGCCTATCATCTGCATAAATGACAAAGTAAATAACTTATATTTTTAAATTTATCCATAATAAGGGAAATTAATGTCTTAATAGATTGCTTCCCTCCCCCCCTCAGATTTCCCTTTTCAGATATTTTCAGCTGTAGAAGCACAGTAGGAAGTCATTGTAACCATCCATCCTTCAATTAGAAAAGTAACATGAAGAAGAAAATAGTAAGCCTCCTGTCTTCTGGTTTTGCTAGTTACTGGCTAATTTTGCATCATGCAGCATCTGTGTAACTGGAGAAGTAGGGGGAAACCCCAACTTATTAGCTAACCTAAGTAATAGCAACAGCAAATACACTACACAGCAGGAGCCTTAACATTTCCTGAGTATCCAAATATCACAACCTTGGCGTACAGAGCTCAGATAACCTGAAACATTTGGAACAGACAAGCAGAAGGACAGTTTCTGGGATAACCAGATTTCAGGGAGACGTGTGGACATTGGGAATACAATTACCTGAAAAGAGTAACAACTCAGCAAGGTGAAACAGAAGCCTTGCCCAAAATGAGAGTCTGTAGCATCATTGTCTCTGTGATTCATAGTCTGATTCCCCTTCTTGAATGTTACACCCAGCTCATACCTGGAGTGCTGAAGGTCCCCTTGGGAATCTGTTTAATATTTAGGGGCTCTTCTGCAGGGCTTCTGACTTCACAGATTCTTCCTGGATACTAACTCACTGCTATGTGGAACAAGCTTGTTGGATAAGGAGCACTAGTACATCTGTTTTGCAAAAGTAAGAGGGCTCAGAGGGAATTTGCTTATCAGTTTGAGATCTCATTCCCCAGTGCTTCTCAAATGTTCAGAGCTCTTATTGTTATCAGTTTCTCCTCCTTTTACTCAACATTTCTTCTAATCAGGTCCTGTGGTCTCAAAGTAGGGACTTGGAGGATGAGGAACTTGCAACTAGTGATGACCTTGCTTTTCAGGGAGGAAAAGAAAAAAGTAACCAAACCCACTAAATGATCCTATAGGTAGACATGGTGTTTTCTACTTAACCTCAAATCTTTCCACAAGCAGTAGATTTATGCTGTGGACTTATTGAAACCAGGGTCATGGAAAAACAAAGGATGATCCTGTAATTATGTGACCAGTTTACGTTGCACAAATAACTTTGGTTCTACTGTTTCCTATGGTCAAGTATTGGACATTGCAATTGTAATTATATTCAATAGCAGAGGTTTATAAATGCGGGTTTTTTAACCAATTTGGACTCTGCTCAACTAGAAAATGGAGGAAAATGTAATCAGTGGATTATGTGCCATCTAAAAGACCTTTAGACATTTCATTAAATTTATTCTCTCTTTGATAGCCTAAACAAAGAGCATTTTCATATTTGTAATTTCAATAATGCTTATAAAAGGCTTTCTGAATTTGCTAGATAGAAGGGATCTGTTATCCCATGTTTTCTACGAGTGAACAGATATAAAACAACCATGAAACTCCAAATCTCATGCTTTCAAGAATGCTTACGAAGTAAGATTACAGCAGGTACAGAGAACAAGTAGAATGACTCTACCTAATATTATCTAGGGATGAATAAATCCGTAACACCATTTTAAGTTAAATGTAGAAGAAAACTTGTAGTACTTCAGGTACTGCAGAGCAAATTGCAGCACAGTTTTTACTTCTTTTCTGAATAAAGCAATAAAGAAATGTAAAGAAGTTTTATGATTTTGGCTGAATGAATTTGACTTACTGGTCTCATTTGAAGAAGGAATCTCTTTTTTTTGTCTGATGAATGCTTCTCCAAAATGAAGGAATGCAAAATTATTACTTTTTAAGTGGAATAGACATTCCTTATTGCCTTAGGTGCTTATTATGGGTAACTTGTGCTTGCCTGGGTCATCGATACCTCTGATACCACTGAAACCAGGAGAACTGCACTGAGAAAAGGAAGCTGTATTTGTTGCCAGTGATCTCATTAGGTAAGAGCTTGGGGTGGCAGAACTTTTGGAATGTGATTAGTGCTCATGATTTCTAGGGGTGGCTACGTGTCTTTCTGAAGAGAAAGGACACAAGATCCCTTCTCCTGAGGGACCTGCCAAGCAGTTGCCACCAGTGGCTGCTGTCCTCTGCAAAAAAATTCTGATTTCAGGAAATGTTCAGACAGGCCCAAGGAGCTGAGTTAGTATCTCCTGTTGCAGCAGTGTGAACTAATTATAGACACAGAGTAATTGTTGAGTAATAACGTGGTGAGGAATGACAGGAGGAACAACAATAAGATTATGTGGTCACTTGGCAAGGGATGGTGCTTGGTATAATGCAGTTAAGGGGGGTTGTTTGTTGTTTTATTCTAATTAGGGTGTATGTCCTGTTTGCTAATGTCATTAAGGTATTGTGAAAGGAGTGTGTCTGGGGAATGGACCTAAGAGAATTCGGGACAATGAACTTGCAGAACAACTTGGAACAGGCACTCTGTGCAGAGGGCATAATATGGAAAAAACACAGAGATAGCTGTTGGACCAAGACGCAGAGACTGCTGGCATTGACAAAGTAAGGGACATAGGCCGTTGGGTCACACACCTGGGTAATAGGACACAGCAAAGTAGTGATATGACCTGACCTGACACTGCTAAGATCAGTGAACCATTAACCTACCTAAAAAGCATGATCAAGTACAGAGACATGACTTTTGAGAAAATTTCCCCACAGGCAGAAGCAGATGGGCCTGAGCTCATACTCCTTTTGCTCTGATCAGAAGCAACCATCTCTGGTCCTCATAGCTCTCATCCAAAATACACCCTGAAAAAGGACGGCTTGGGTATGGTATAGCTATATGGCTTGTGAACAGAGCTGGCTGACACTTGAGCTGCTTGGAATGGACAGTGGGATCACACCTACTGTGCCCATCTGTGTGAACACACTAACTGCCACTAACTTCAGTTCTAGATCTAGAGTGTTTTCATGCAGTATTTAGGTTTGCCACAAATAGGTGGTTCTAAACATGTCCTCTGAAGTGTGAATTTCCATTCACAGATACCACCTGGGAGCACACTTCAAAGAAGGTGCTCCCCTCTGCAACTCCCTTGCCAGTAGCATGGCTTGAATAAACAGTGGGTGAGCTCTGCAGCAAAGATTCAAAGGCTGACTTTTGAAAAGCTGGTTTCTGAGCATACTTGTGGTTAGAAGTGCCTCCCTTGGGTGAGCTACTGCAAAACTTGCTGTCTCCTGTGAGGCATGAGACTTTCCTGTGAGGAATGAGCTCTTTCCAATCCTAAAGCACAAGTTAGATGGAAGTTAGTCTATCTGGACATGGTTCCATCTCCTTTTTCTGCTGAAGATATGTTATCTTAAGACAATTTAAGACAGCTGATTTAAAGATAACAAGAAATTGTCTTTTCATTTCAGAACTGCTAAACAGTGACAGGTGTTCAAGTGTGAGTCAATATGAACAAATATATGCTACTAACAAAATTTCTTTGTATTTATTATAAGGGAAATACAGTTAACTCTGGATCAGTCTGCTGTGCATCATTTAGGGAAAGTTGGGATACTAACTGCTGGGAAAAGTAGCCAGTTACTACAAAAATATGAGAAAATCCCTCTCTCTTGTGCTGGTTTTGTTTGGTAGGGTTTTTTTTGTTTTGTTTTGTTTTGTTTTGTTTTTTTTTTTTTTTTTTTTTTTTTTTGCTTTTTTATATATATATATATATATAATTTAAGTAAGACCTAGTAATTTAATACAGGACATCCTGCTACTGTATAGGATAACCTTGAGAAGCATGGCTGATATCCCACCTTTTCTGTGCTTCTTTACCAGGTGCTTTCTTTGCCATCTTAACTGATTCTTTCTTTGCTGTTTTGTTCCTTAGTCTTTGTAGTTTGCCTACAAAGAGATCACACACCTCTGTTGTGAATGCACATCCCTTTGGCTTCCCATTCTTCTGACCCTGCTGAAAACACTGGATGTTTGCCTACCACACAGTCTTATTCTTTCCTGTGGTTTGCTAGTATTGAAAGTAGTACAGGATCAGTGCCAGTGGAAATCACAAGTTAATCTTTTCCTGCTAAATGTGGCATATAGTTATTATGTACAGCAAAATATAAAATTCTAATCAGACAACTAAAATCTCTTTAATTACAGAAAAAGTGATGCCACTCAACTCTGAGTTTTAGAACTTTTGAATTTAAACACTTAATCTTCACCCAGGTTAAAAGGAAGTTACATTTTTTCAGGGAGTAGATCAACATTTCTCGTTCCTGTAAGAAACCTCATTAAACAAACAAAACTGAGACACTCAAATCCATTATTGTCTTCTGAAAATCTAAGAATGTTGTCATTATGCTACCAGATAATTGAACACTTCTTCTAACATACTGTTCTGCTTATCTGCAGCTACTCAGCTAGACGACTCATTAGCTTTTACAAGTTAAATAGTTCCCATTTTCTTTTTGTGGTTTACAGTTCTACTCTATTTTCCAAATTAATTTCATATTGAAATTGATGACACTAAAACCCACTCAGCCACTTCCTTTATTTCAGTTTTTATTCTCTCTCACAAAATACAGTGTAATTTATTTTTTTTTTATCCCATGAAAGACAAAGGATTAATGCTACTCTCAAAAATAAAATGTCCTATCCATCTTCTGTTTGTGTGAATCTACAGAAGTAGGTTATATCTGGAAAGGGAAGGGCGTAAGCAGGAAAAAGTCTCCTGATACTCTATTGCCAAGTAAAACTGAAGAGTTAAATTCTGACACCTTTCTCTCCTTGAGGTTTGTCAGTTTTGATTGGGATTGCATGACCATTTCTTGCATGATGGAGATTGGAATGGTTTCTGGGACTTTTTTATATCCTTTATAGGTAATTTAGGGAAGTTCATCTGGAGGAACAGTGAAGAACTCTTACAGAATAAGTGAGGTACCTTGAACAAAAGGGTGTCTACTATGGGAGCACAATGCTTCCTACCTTTTAAATGCTTGTTTGCTTGTTGTTCCTTTATTTTATTTTATTTTATTTTATTTTATTTTATTTTATTTTATTTTATTTTATTTTATTTTATTTTATTTTATTTTATATGACATCATCCAAATAAAACTTGGGTAAGTACTTGCAGGCAAGTGCAAACTTCCTAAGTATGGGTAGTCAAGTGGTTAATTCACAGACTAAATGGAAATTTAGAGAGTGCTCCTCAGCAAAGGAGGAAATTTGCATGAGGAACGAAGCTGTGCTAGTATAATAGTGAAGAAGAAAGTTGAGGCGTTTTAAAATGAGTTAATAAGATGGTGGTGTCTATTGAGCAGATTTCAGGAATAGGCTGAAAAGGAACAGCCCTTGCCGATCCCCTGCTGTGGGGCGAGGGAGGCCTGCCGTGGGTACCATGCCTTACAGTCTCACTTCCCAGCCCCCTTGTGGCAACTCTGAGGTCTCTGACCTGCGGTGCAGGTACTCTGAAGACGTGGGAAGAATTTCTTGCTGAACACTTGTACATACATCCTATGAACTCACAGCTGGCTGATTGGAAACGATTTCTCCCACTGGCAATAGATCCTTAAATATTCTCGTTGGTCATAAAGACAACCACAGAGTAATTTTTTTCTATTTTTTTCCAGATAGGAAGGTAATCATAAGAGTTCTCCAAATTCTTTCCCAGCTGTGCTAGTTTTGACAGGGATAGACTTTTGGCTGGGAAAGAGTTAATTTTCTTCATACTAGCTAGTCTGAGGCTGTTTTTTGGATTTGCGCTGAAAACAGGGTTGATAACAGATATTATGACAGACAACAGAGATATTTTCATCATTGCCTAGCCGTGCTTACACAGAGTTAAGGCTTTTTCTGCTTCTCACCCCATCCCACCAGCGAGAAGACTGCGGGAGCACAAGAAGTTGGGAAGGACACAGCCAGAAAAGCTGACCCCAACTGATCAAAGGGATATTCCATACCATGTGATGTCATGCTCAACATATAAAGCTGGAAGAAGAAGGAAAGGGGGAATGTTCAGAGTGATGGGATTTGTCTTCCCAAGTAGCTGTTACACATGATGGAGCCCTGCTTTCTGGGACATGGCTGAACACTTGCTTGCTGATGGCAAGTAGTGAATGAATTTCTTGTTTTTCTTTGCTTGTACATATGGTTTTGCTTTACCCATTAAACTGTCTTTACCTCAACCCACACTTTTTCTCACTTTTAGTCTTCCGATACTCTCCCCCATCCCATGGTGGGGGAGTGAGAGAGTGGCTGCGTGGTGCTTAGCTGCTGGCTGGGGTTAAACCATGACACCAGCATAGGCAATATATATGATATTAGTAATGTAAAGAAGTGGTTGTAGAACTGAGGTCTGATAAAGTCTTTTATCTGGACAAGAAAGTTGTAACACAAGATTGATTCTCATACAGGTTTGAAAGTACCAAGGGACTTTCAGTAGGAATTTGGTAAACATCACTGGCTCACTTCTCAACAGTTTTACAGACTTCACCTTTAGATCACTCATAAGCTGTTGTTTATTTGATATTTTCCTACATTCAGGCTCTTCAAAAATTTCCTTTAACTTCACGTACAAACACAGTGACTGCATCAAACCTGTTAAAGTTGCTAACTGTTCTGCAGTGTCCTAGAACGCTGGCCTAGTATAAGAACTATAAGTCATGGTTCACATGGCACTGTTAAGTAACCTTTCTTTAAGTGATACTGGTAAGCAAGTTTCTTAACATGAGCTTTTGCAGGGCTTGAAGTACTTTCAAAGTAATACTAGATATTAGTGTTATTTTTTTGGTGTTTAAATGCAAATCTGCCTTAAATTCATGGGTGGGAAAGTAAAACATTTCTGCACTGTGCTAGATTCCATTAACAAAACAATGTTATGAATGGTCAGGTGCTTTTCTAGTCTATATAAATACTGACATCTAAGGTGTCAGAACATTGTACTAGTTCTCATGTACTTATTTTTATACAAATAGGGCAGGGCTCAAGATATCTTTCTCCTGTTGCCTGCCCAAAATTGATGATTCCACATATGTGAATTTCAAGTAAGTGGACTCATTTTCTAGTGACAAAATAATCTTCATTATTGTAGAGGCCTCTCAGATTCTTTCAACAAGGTGCAAATACTTATTTTTTAGTGTAAACTTTTGTAAAGGAAACTTTATTCTAGGAAATATCCTGGTTCAGGGAAAAGATCTGGCTGTGCTTACCCATAAGCCTCTGTCACACATGCAGATCTGAAGAATATATGAAACTTAGAAAAATTTAGGATGGAAGAGACTTCTGTAGACCATCTAGTCCAACCTCCTGCTCCAAGCAAGTCAAACTTAACAGGTGGACCAGTTTTCTTAGGACCTAGTCCATTCCAGTTTTGAAACTCTCCAAAGATGAAGATCTCACAGCCTCCCTGAGCAACCTGTTTCAGTGCTTAACCATCCTCATTGTGAAGAATTTCCTCCCTCACAAACAACTCCGGTTTCACTTGTAGGTCTTGCAATGTATTTGGGTTTTTTTGTATATCCAGAAAGGTCTGACCCTGTCTTCTCAATAAAGATCCTTCAGATAGTGGAAGACTGAAGCTAAATTCCACTTCCCCTTGAGTACTGAGTGCTCCCCTTGTTTAGTGTCATCCATTAACTGGCTGATGGTGCAGTTCATCCCATGGTTCCTGTCCTTAATGAAGATGTTAAACAATATTGGCCACCCTAGCAGCTCCTGGAGAATGCTGCTTCTAACTATTGATTATACTTTTAAAGGTAAAGTACCGCAATGGTAAACCCCTGCTTACTAGCCAGTTCTTCGGCCACCCTGCAGCCTACTTATCCAAACCTCATCTTCAATCTTGCTATAACTGTGCTGTGAAAGGCCACACCAAAGCCTTGCCAAAGTGAAGGTAAACAACATCCACTGCTTTACCCTCATGCCCAGAGCCAGTCATTTCTACAGAGGTGATGGTCAGGTTGTTCAAGCATGATTTGCCTTTGGCAAATCCATACTGACCATTCCAAGTATGTTGAACCAGGATATTATCCTATGCTGAATTGTAAAAGCACCTACAGGAGATTGGCATAAAGGTTCCTGGACACTGGTCAGCAAGGTTTCTTTCCCTTCCTACCAGTCAGATAATGTTACATACATGTTATCCCTCTAATGGACACAGAATAGTCTTCTCTATTCTTTGGTGTGCCTTCACTAATTGTAGACTGCTCAAGGATTTTTAGGTGTGGAGGATTATACACAGACCACGCTGGCTGACCACGTTCCACCAAGCTACATGAGAAAGTTTTGCCAGTTTATCAAAGTAAGAGCTTACCCAATCCATGCTATAACCTGACAGTCCGTTCTGCTAGTGAAGAAATAGTTCTTAGAAGGAGAAGGAAAGTTCTCCCTCATTAGGTACAGTGGCAACAGATGAAGTCAGAAGAGAGACTTGTGATAGATATAACTTTGGTGCATATCTGGTGGTGGACTGATGGCTGACAGCCTGGTCTTTCTTGGTTCATGGAGTTACTGGCACAGGGAGGGAAGCTGCTGGCAGGGTTTGGGGAGAAAGGCAGCTGTAAGCAACTGTTTGAAGTGAGGTTTCAGACCTCTTAACCTTTAAAAAAAACATGATCACTTCTTTACAGAGTGGGGGAAGTTGCCCAGGTCCTTCAGAACTACAAAATGTAATACTTATCCTTCTTGATGTTTTTTGTTGGTGAGTTTGGCAACCTTCTGTGCCTGATTTGGCAGAGCTTTTTAGTAGTGCTTTGTCCTCATGCTTACCCTGGGACTATGGATCCCACTTGAGGTAAACAACTAAGGGTTGAACACTTCAGTACTCAGTATTTTAACGCTTTAATCTGTTGCAGTATTGTCACCTCCAGACTTCTTTGGACCTTTTTTGCTTATTGGACTTTTTGAAGCAATTGAAAAAAATTACACATTGGAGTTTTGAACTTGAAATAAACATTCACTGTAAGATAAGAATATTAATTTTGTTAGTCTGCTTGCTACTTTTAAGCCTCTTGTTATAGAGAAAGGCTTGATATTTATTTTACTTGGCACTTAGAAATAATAAAATCAGAAATTTCAAAACTTTATAATAAACATTGTCATGAGTTTGATAAAAAACACTGTACTCACAAACCAAGGATGTTAAGTGCTCTATTTCCAAGGTCAAATCTACTGTATGATCATATTGTCTGTGAAGAGACAGATAGTTTTGATGTTTTGTCCAGTATATGCATCTGTTATTTAACAACCTGTATCTTTTGGAATTACCCTGCTGTATAAGTTTACATTCTCCAACAGTAATGTTGCAAATATATTGATTATTTTCCTCCTAAAAAACTTGATATTTTTGTTTTTCTACTGAAGTACAGTTATTCATTACGTAAATGTAAGCCTTATGTTTTATCTCAGCTTTTCAGAGCAGATTTACACATTTGACGGTTGCCTTGTGCCAAACTGACATCAGCATGAATAATGAAAAGTGTCATAGTAAGGTAATTTACAGCAACAATACCAATATGGTGCTTTTCCAACTTCCTTGACACATTTACTTCTATCTTCTGCACCTTTCTGTATCTGTAGTTGCAATCTAAATAAATATGTTATCAAATGGGAGGCCATTTATAATTTTGTACTTTATAGAAGATAAGCCAACCCCTCTTCTGATGTAAGTGGTGCAAATTGAGTGAAAGGAAATACCATCTTCTATCTATCATACTGATACTGTGGTTATTTCTATACTTAGGCCATAGAAATACGGAAAACATTTATAGAACAGGGAGGGCTAGGATTACTCCTTCAAAATTCTTTACTGACATTAGCTCAAATGGAGAAATATTTCTCAGATTTTAGTCAGTCTTTCTCCAGCCAAACTCCTAGTGAATAACACAGAAGATACTGAGTATGCTACTCTTGCTAGGTATGACCTGTAGACTTTCAATAGAGTTTACTATGTAGCATAGTAAGGGAGACTTAGTAAGAAAGGTTCCTGCTTTTGGGAAAGCTGTGGGGTTAAACCTGTGCCTGGTGCACTTGTTATGCAAGACTGTAAGGCTGCTGTGATGGCTCAAATCAAAAGACAACTGAACTCATCTGTATCTGTTTTCTAAGCATCCTATCTATCAATGAAGCTATATACGTAATAAATAATAACAACATAAATTAGAAAAATAAAAAAGAGCCTGTTTTATTTTGTTGAAACATCATGTTTGTTTCAGAACAGATTTAGCTTCTAAAAATAATAATTTTAAACTTCACAATTAAATTTTTCCCCTTAACATAGGCACTCATAGGTGACATAGAAGTAACATGATTCTCTAGGTGAACACGCGCTATTCTGAATAGATTATACATCACAAAAGGGAAAAAGTATTGGTTTTGTTAAATACTAAATGATTTCAGGAATTGGTACTGGAAAGAAGCTGTTAGCAAAGGCTATAGAGAGCACGACTAGAAAAAGAATGTAGCTTACTTATTTGTTTTGTAGGGACGAAAAGGTGGTAAGGGGCAAAAGGAGAAGTAAATACTAACTACTCTGAAAATGTAATTGCTTTTTTTGCAGAGGCAGTGGGAAAACATCGATTTACATGTACATTTAATCTCAACAGCGCACCATAGCAAAAGGTTTTGGTTGAAGTGGCAAAGTCCTGTGTTTGAAAATTGCCTGTGAGGATTTAATTTCATTTACATTCCTTCATGCATGTTTAATGAGGATTCAATCTTATTTTAAAGTATAATGATAAATATGCTAATATACTTTTTGTTCTCCCCAAAAGTAATTGAACATCTTACTGCTGTGCTCTGGGCTAACACAATGTGAATATCTAATGCAGGGGTTCATGCACTCTTTTATTTAAACAACACAGTCTGGACAGTGCTTATTTGGAATGAAACGAGGCCTGGCATCTATCAGGTCCTTGATCTTCCTAGTGCTGCACTGGGCACAGTTCCTGGCTGGCTACAGTGGGGTGTCAGTCCCTTTGAGACAAAAACCAGTAGGCAAAGCCTCAGTGGAAAAACCCCAGTAAAGTTACGGTAGAGAAGCCATAGAACAGCTGGGGCAAGTCTAAGCCAACTCATCTACCAGCTGCTAGCAAAGGAATCATTTTGCAGGTCCACAAGATGCTGTGATCTAGGCTGGGAGCTGTTACGCTCCGGTTCGGCGCTGCCACTTCCAGTCTGTTGAACACTGTGGGAACAGACCACAAATAGCAGCCTGAGAACTGCTTTGCTTGACATTGTTGGTTGAGCTGACTTCTGATTGCTTCCCAGAATGGGACAAACACACACACACACACACACACACACACACAAGGGGTTAATCCCTCTATTTTTGAATGGGGAAGTTCATAGTCCTCTAATTTCAGATAATTTTGGAATGGTACTAAAGGAAGAGGAAAAAACTAACTGTCTTGTCTGTGGCCAAGACTGACAGATTGTTTCACCTGGCTGCTTTACTCTTTCCTCAGTCTTCCTCAGGATTAGCAGTCCCTTGTATATTCTTCAAATTTCTTCTTTCTGTTGCTACAGCAGTATTACAAATCTAAGTCGTAACAAATGTCTTTGTCACATATGCTTAAACTATAAATTAGCTGCTTTAGATGCAGAGCTGGGCAATTAAACTGTTTATTTGATCTTGTATGTTGTATTTTTAAAATGACATTTGACAATTAATTTCAAAAAATTCCTTTTGTAAGAAACACTTCATATGTGATTTACTCATAATACATGTATGGTGTCTCTGCTACTTATTTCAAACACTCTGTGGAAATGGACGTATTTTCTTTAACTTCTGTTAAACAGTTCACTGTTACTTTTTTTATCATAGAACTGTCTAAAAATATCTTTCAGTATTTTTTCCCCAGATTGCATTGTTCTCTTACACTCTTACCTCTGCATTTCTCAGCTGATTGATTTGACAGTTCATGAAAAGGGTAGAAATTATCAACTGAAACTAAGAAGCACATGTTTCATGTTAGTTCACCAGATTTTACTCTTTACAGAACAATGTGAAAAGGTTGACCCATTTTATCCTCTTCCCAGGACTAAAGGCCAATACATCAAAAATCCTGAAACTACCATTAATTTGCAGTGATTTCTGTAAGCCAGAGGTACTTCTGTTTATATATTCCACCCTTTACAGTTTGTTACCTCTTTGATAAAGGCTTCCCAGTCTCACTATAGAATGAATTATTGACAAAGACACGGGAGCATGATTGAAAGCAAACACAAATACAGTCATCGGTCAATTTCTTTTCAGTGATCCAGATGCAGATATACCCTTTAGCTGACAAGGTTAAAGCTCCTTCAGTAGTACTTGGTGCAGTTTACCATCTTCCACATCTGTGCCGTTCTTCTTGCCCTCCCATTCACCCATAACATCAATAAAGTCAAAGACTGCATTTCCATCAGTGCTTCCTGTGCCTCTCAGGAGTTTTGTAGGCCATGCTAAGTGGTTTGTAGTGCTATAATTGTTTTCTACACAAATTTTGGTGGTAATGGTACCTGGTAGCCTGCAGAAAATGCTGATGGTTAGTAGTATTAACCATCTGGGAATTAGTATGTAAAGCTGATATTATTATTGTAGTCTCTCCTGTAGATGTACCCAAAGTAGTGTAAACTGCCTGATGTGGGTATCAGTAGCACAGAGTCCAGCATGGCCTGGAAGACCCAGTTGAGTTCTCAGTAAATTCCAGTGACTAGTCTGTTTGAACTCCGTGCTGCTGGCACCTGGTAGCAGTGGTACTGCTGCTACCTATTCAGTATATGTGAATATATAGTAGTGAATAGACTATATGTGAAGTCTGTAAGGAAAATGACACTGTCTTTGTGCTTTTCCTGATGTAGTGATGTAACACACAACCTGAAGAAGGAGAGAAGGTATTGGGATTTTTGTATTACTATGAGGTCCAGAGAACTTTTGTGAAATACCTCATAATCTGGAACGAAAGCACACTGATCCCTATGCATATATAGTATATTGATTCTGTTTGACCTCAGAGCCATTTATATACTACATGCCAAAACATTGCACGGTGAAACAGGTAAAACAGTGGAAAATCCTTAGCCAACAATCTGACTATGCAACTATCTATTTTAAAACAACCGTGCTGGTGTGAGGAATCATATAATCTCCAGACATTCTTTAACTTTGTATCATTAAGCCTCCCACTACTTCAGATTTCAAATCAACACCTCGTCTCTACTTACACAATAAAAACTACCTAAACCCTTTTAAGTATAGCAAATCAAAATTTTCCTCTGTGAAATTGTCTTGCCCTTTCAACATTCATGCACTTGTCACCATCAAATTTTCACCAGTGGTTTGGAGTTTTCTGTACTTTCTGCCTGGAAAAACATAAACAAAACATGACAGAAAGTTTTATGTCTCAAAAAAAAAAAAAAAAAAAAAAAAAAAGGCTGGGGAGACTCCTTGTAAGGAGAGCACTAGATATTTTAAATGTGGATTTGTTGTGACCATGGAATATAAACCATTATATATATATATATACTAAATAATTCTTTATATGGCTATGTGCACTTCACACTGATATGAGCTTTTGCATGTCTCTTTTTTTTTGTCAGAATTTAAAGGGCTGTTTGTTCCTTATCAGCAGTGTTAGGGCACTGTGTTTGTCTTTGCCATCCCCTCTCCTGCTTTGGTCTAAATACATAGGAATTTTCTCCTGGAAGATATCATTCTTCATTGTTTGAGGCATAATGTTTTCAGTATAATGTCTGCCTTTTCAGACAGTTATAGGGGCATAGATCAATACCTATACTCATAGGGCCTAAATAGGAGTGTTTACTACAAGATGTTCTTGAGAAGCCATACCTGCCAGAGGCCTCCTTTTTGTTTCATGTTGCTCTGTGCCCAGGAGCCATGGACATTTTTCCAGGTCTTTGTAAATATTATTCACTGAAGACCAAATTCTGAACCTCATAAATAACTTATTTTAAAAACTGGTCTGCTAATGTCTCTTTGTAGAGAAAGAAGCTGTGCTATGCTATGCTGTGCTGTGCTATGAAATGGACCTAAATGGACCAGGTTTAGATACATAAGATAGACTTTAGAATATCATGCTAAATTCCCTGGCAATATACTCTCTGGACAGCAGATATTTGTGACTGCATTTCACGGATTCTCATGCTGGTTTACTCTTAAGATCAATAGATGAAAGGAAATAAATTGCCATTTAGAAGCTTTCCTACCTGGAGAAATAGTCCAAACCAGCCATTTAAAGAGGCACTTTTAAAAACAGAACAGTGCGAAATACCTCTTGTGGAGAAGCTGTTTGAGGTTATTTCTCTGTGTCAGCAAATCCTTCAAGGCTTATATCCAAGCAGTGCTTACAGCCTTCTCTCTCTCTGTCACCAAGCCTGCAGACAAGAAAAGGAAAAGAGCAGGGCTAGCATCCTCTTGTGTTTTTTTTTTGTTGTTCTCCAGCAGACCGTGTAATTGTAAGTTGTTTGAAAAGGATTGTTTCCTTTTCATTTCAGATTGACATTCAAAGCATGAAGATACAGATTGCATCAAGTATGCATGTGGACAGGGGTAACATGTTCTCTTGTCTCATGACTGGACATTGCTAATTTCTCTTTTAATTATTGTTGACTGTTAATTACTGTTATTTCTTCCAGTTATTGTTGGGCAGACAACATAAATAAGAGTCTTCCCAACAAGAGATCTTTTTTAACTCTAATGTAAGTTTTATCACTATGTATGTATATATAAAAAAACCCAAAACCAACAAACACCAAAACCCAGATCAAAATCCCAAGCACTTTCTCAATTGTTACAAATCTAGAGATATTCACACAGATGATGATTATTTTCAAGTCTTGAATCAGAGCTGCAGGGAGTATGTGACATATCCTATCAAGTATGTATTATTGAATGATTTCCTTCTAGAGTGTGGGAAATATCAGCAATGCTTAGGCAAGAAAACAATAAGAGAGAGATGGTAGAGATAGGAATAGCTGAGTGAAAGTAAACTGTGTGGTCCCTATTTCCTAATGGTGGGAGGATCCAATGATGCTGAAATTGTAGCATACATTTAAAAGGGAAAAGACGTTCAGCCTGGGAAACTATTTACCAAAAGATGCAGTGAAGCCAAGACTTGGAAAAGCCACTTGGCACTTGTACAAACATAATCACCCACAATAACATAAAAAGATGGTAAGTTTTTCAGGGGAGATATAAAGATTATTGCTTTAGAATGTGAGTCAATCAATAATTGCCTGGGAGAGGAATGAAACATCCCATTGGAGAAGCTATTCCTTCACTGTCTGTAACGATGTTTTCAGACCTCTCTCTTGCAGTGCTTAGTGCTGGCCACTGTTAGTTAAAAGGCTAACAACAGGATGCATAACTTAATAATTCATCTTTCTTATTCACATTTAGTTCAAAAAGAGCTCTGGGATGATCACTGAAGTATTTATACAAACATTGTTGAATGGCACTCTCGCAAAAAGACCTCTTAAATAGTTCAGCTAGATGCTCATGTTGTTAACCAAATATTACTGTGTATTAAAGTACAGCTATCTGAAGCATTTAATAATCTCCACAGGACTGCTCTGTCACTGTGCCATTCCTGTATGATTGCGGAATACATAAATGGCTAAGCTTCTGCAGAGAGCCTGATCTCATCTGAAATCAAGGACACGCAACGTAATCTACCACAGAAGGACTTTTAAGGTCTTTCATGTCAGGTAAAACAGAGCATAGCTGTTGGCACTATACATTTAGAGAGGGCTGTGGGCAGAGATTGTGAGATGTCATGGGGCCGCTCATGCCACAGTGCCTTTGCATTTTCCTTTTGAATAGTGTGCAGTGCTTGAAGCAAGACAGGGCATATCTTACCTATACAACTGAAGTTTACAGCACTTTCAAAGAGCAATTTGATTAGCAGTTCTGTGGCTGCACCACAGAGCTCAGTTCAGACTACTCACCCTTGTTAGATAGTCAAGGTAAGTACACCTGTCCAGAAGTCTGTGTTCTTACTGGTAGATTACCGGACTGCTCTGTACAGTTAAATTAAGAAGTGCTAGATAGCATTCCTGGGCACCAAAACTCAATTGTTTAGACTGTTAGATAATTAGACTTGGGCATATCTTTAAACTGAGCCAGCTAATTCTGGGCCAAACAGTTCCTGAACAAAGGAATTAGCATGGTTTGAGAAGCATTCCCAAAAGGGAGCTGGGATGTCATCATCGTGTCTGGGGCAGTAAGGGAGTTCAAATTCTAGAAATGGGCTAATTTCAGCTAATTTAGAGTCTTAGTGCTGGAAAAGACCCAAGGTATACAAAAGTTAACAGTGAAGAGGCAGCCTTATTTGCTTTTGAGTTGTTTAATGCTGTCTCAAGTATACATATCTGTGCAGCGGAGACATACCTAGTATCTCAGTAAAAATCTGATAAAAATTCATATGTTAAGAAAGACCAGGAGGAAAGAAAATAATTGCCTTGGAGGTATGACTATGTAAAGATATTCCACAGAGGAGCAGTTAACTTCAGACTGACCATTCTTAGGAGAAATTCTTTTGTATGTGACACGCAGGGTGCAAGCATGTTTCACAAAACCCACAGCAAAGACAACCCAAAATAATTTTGACACAGACCATCAATCTGCTAGAGATTTTGCCACTGCTATTGGAGTTATATTGGTGGTTTTTGGTTTGTTTTGGTGGGTTTGTTTTATTTTTTTTTTTTTTTTTTTTTTGCTTGGTACCAGTTATGCTGCCTGGAATATTGACAGTGTGTTGATTAGAGACAGTGTAAACATTCACTGGGTTTCCTTTGGAAGGGCAACATGTAAAGAGGCTAAAAGAGGTACCCTATACATTCCAAGAGAGGTGAAATGGCATCTTTTTCCACTTTTTTTTACTTTTGTTATTAGAAAAGTATTGCTGACTGTTCAAGCCATTTGTGCTAGCAACATGTAGGAAGATGTAAATCTGTTTCATCTCCCTATGTCTTTTCCACATCTCTGTATTTGAGGGTTGAAAGGTTCTGATTTGGGGGTGGGGGGTAGTTCATCTCATATCACAATTTAAACATATGCTAAGAGCTTTCGTGAATTAGTACTTAAGCACAGGATAGTGAGAACACTATTACATTCTCTAGAAATGATTTTGCAGGGAGTACACTCTGCAACTTAGTGACAGGTAGAGCTATCTAAACTAACTCCAGATCTGCATGTGGAATTGCTATGCCAGCACAGTGCTACACCCTGATTAATTGGCTTAGAGGAGTCAGGTGAATTAGCTCAGGTAGCACTGTGCTAATGCAGCTCTGTGTCTTAGCCACATGGTTTCTAAGCTGTTGGTATCAGGTAAATGTTCCAAGTGGTCCAGAATACGTAAGTTGGTCTTAGACTGCATCATGTACTATGTCTGCTGGGTCCCTCACTTTGAATGTCCCTTGCCTTTGGACAAATAACATAATTTTTACTTTAAAAAAAAAAAAAATGACACTTCAGAATAATAATCTTTTAGAATTGAAGCAGAAAATATATTGATTTTCTGAAATCAAATTCAGAAAATGTGTTTGCATCACAGACTGCATTTATGTGTGAATGCGCTTAAGTGTTTTTTCCAGTAGAAACATTGCCCCATTCTATTAACTCAAAGTCTGCAGCAGAACAACAGCTCTTCATCTGGCCAAACTGCACTGAATGTGGCCAGAAGAAAGCTTCTTTTGTCTATTGTGAATAAATAGACCCTGCTGCCATAGACCAAAGAAGACATTAAGGAAATCCAAAACCTGGCTGGATGATAGCATCTTCTGAATATCTAGTGGGGCAAAACCACTTTGAAATGACCATGGCAATTTTAAACACTTCTCAATCTTGTGAGACATAAACCTCACCAGACAGAGTTTCAAATTTTCCATTCTTCACAATGAGATATGTTGACACATACTCTAGGCCAAACCATATCCTTGATTTTTGATCAAATTAAGCGCTGGCACACTTGGGACTCCCATATGTAGACATACTGTACATTAATTTAGATCACAGGGGCTTTGTGTCTTTGTTTCTTATTGCAACACAGTAGGTGGTGAGGAGATGTTCTGTATTATTCTTAGTCTCTTAAGCTGTTATTTAAATATTTCTTGGAAGCCCTTCATCATGTTCCACATCTTGAATGCAGGTACAAAATAATCTGGCTATATAGAAAAATCACAGAGCTTTTAATGTATGGTTTTCTAGCCTGCATTCCAAAAGAAGTGAAGCTTATGTACTCAGAGCCTGTATGCTTCTACCAACAATTTTGAATATTTTGGCAAATATCTTCTGTGTTTAATAATGATGTAGAGTGCTTAGAGAGATTAAAGTCCCCTTTTCTCACGAGGTAGTGGCTCAAGTATATGTTCAAAGATGCTCCTGTTCTCCCACTGGCAGAAGTGCTGCAGTGCTATCATTTCCCATTCTTGGTATCTGGGAATCTACACGAGAGACGGGCATTTTGAAAGCAGGAAAAGCATCAGTCAGAGCTTGTTCTTGGGAAGAATCTAACCACATTAGAGGAAGCCATGGGCAATCACTTTTTATGCATTCCATTGCTTATAGAACTTGCTTTATAAAACCCTCTATCTTTGGTGCAGAATTATGACCACAATAAAGTTATCATATGATTCTCAATCGTTTACAGTATGACACCTGGCAATCCCTTGTGGCTTTACCTATATTTTTGTGATGGACACCTCTGGAGTGAAGTTTTGATTTCTAACTGTTGATGAATTGTTCACAGAACTGAAAACTGGAGGTAAGGCACTTGATAATACATTATGATGATAGAATCTCCTCAGGCACCTACAATCTAGTGAAACAGAGTTATATATGAGGCTCAACCACTTGCTAAAATTATAAGCATTTGCATTATGTTGTCCAGTTTCTATTAGACAAATTAATTTTACTCGTATTTCTAAAAAATGTATTCTTTGCTCTTATTAAATTACTCTCATTAAATTACAACAGCAAGCTGATCTTTACAGTCCTCAGTGCTATGCTTGTAGCCCACCCTCTCTCCAATTTCTAGTGACATTTCAATATTTTCTTACAAGTTCTGCTTCTCATTTTGTCTGCCAGGGTTTACTAGATTGTGATTAAATGAGAATTATTCTGCCCTGCAATGTTTAAGATGATGAGAACAATACTGAACTTTCCATTGACACAAAAAGGATAGATGTCAGGGTGGTGTATCCAGTAAGCACAACCTATGCCAAGCAGTAATGTATCATTTCACAGGAAAGAAACAACACTGCAGAACTTCAGGAAAAGCATTATTTTGTGGACTGGTATGAGTGAAACTGAATCAGGTGGCCAGGTAGCACGTTTTGTCTTTTCTGGCACATGAGACAGTGTGGTCATATTTCCCTGGCTGGGATATGTGTATGCCTGCTCCATTTTGCATGTGATACCTCTTGTCTACACATCATAGGAGCTAGTCCTGTGGCAGGTTACGTGTTGTTTTGACACTAAACTGTAGCTAGGGAAAATGCCTCACATCAGAGCTCCTCTGAGTGCTGAACACACCTCAGCACTGTGACTTCTCTCCTGCTCTTTGTCCCAACAATTAGAGAATAACCCTAATCTGTGGACCGCCTGTGTCTGGCCCAGGTGATCATGGACAGAGGTCATAGCATTGTGCTGCATAAGTGCAGGAGGTACATGCTTCACTATGTGCATGTCAATTCTCAGGGATGCCAAACACTCCACTCGATGTGTCTCTGTCCTGCCAACATGGACAGGTGATCAAAGCCATCACACTTCCAAAGGTAAACCCCAAGTCAATGGTAATAGAAAGGCACTGGTAAAAAGTTCTTCAAAACAAATATTTGTACAATGATGAGCTTCCTTGTGTTTTCCTTTGAGCCTGATAGTGATTCTGGCATCTCCAGAAACAAATGCAGTGTAAAAGGGAGATGCAGCAGTCGTTAGGGAAGTCTTGCCCAGTACAGGGTTAACACAGCCTGTTCCTGATGCCCTCAGTTATACAGCTCTCCTCACATATTGCCACTTAGCTCCCTTCTCCATGACATTGTCACAACAAATTAAAGCCTCCATCCTGCAAGCTCTTCATGCATGTGGGTAGTCAGAGTTAATCACATGCATGACTGTTTGCAGGACTGCAGCATGAGAGATTAAAATCTAGAAAAGCAACTACATTAAATGACCTATTTTGAGCACAATGAGAAAGACCCTCAACAGAAGTTCTCTATAGCTTGCTTGGATATAACATCAACAAATCCATTCTCTTTTACTTTTTTTGCAAGATGTCTTTCTCTCCTGTACCACCAATATCTAAAGGCATAACAGCAAAGTCTGAAATGTGTTCTCTGCCAGCACTTCAAAACTGTTGATGTGTCCATGACATTAAAACCCAGACACAGGAACAGCTGGCTGACACAGGAGTGTACTAGACTTGTTCATTTATTAAATTCTCAAGAAACATTTGTCAATTTTGAAGATTAGGTGTTGTGATTATGCAATAGTAACAATGAAAAATAAAACAAAGGTAGAGAAACAAAGGGAGATGCTGTTACTTGCTGATTGTCACGCACTCAGCAGCTTCAACAGCCTAGTTAGCACCTGCCTTTTTAATACTTTTTAGCAGGAGGGCTGGGATTGCCCTTTGTTGCAGCAGCTAGTTTGCAAATCAGTGCTACTGGACTAAAGAACTGTGTTGTTTATCCTGCTTTCTTTCAAGGGGTAATGCTAAATAAGTGTTTTTTTAAAATTATATCTCACTTTATAGATATCTCTCTCTCCTTCTCTGTGTATGTATATTTGAGTAAATATGCATAACTGAAAGAATAGCACAGTACTTTATGGCCTGCCATTGAATTGCCTACATAGAATCATAGAATAGTTTGGGTTGGAAGGGATCTTAAAGATCATCTAGTTCCAACCCCCTGCCATGGGCAGGGACACCTTTCACCAGACCAGGTTGCTCCAAGCCCCATCCAGCCTGGCCTTGAACACTTCCAGGGATGGGGCATCCACAGCTTCTCTGGGCAACCTGTTCCAGTGTCTCACCACCCTCACATGTTGCTAAATATGTTACATTATATTGCCAGACAGAACATAATGTGGCAGGAAAGAAATCTGGATTTTTTTCAAGCAATTGCCAAACTACTTTTCATTTTTTCCCCCTATATCATGCCTTCTGGAATAAGGCTTCATTTTCAATACCTCTTTTAGACTAATTTGATCTGACATCCTTAAATCCCATCACTTGACACTGATGTGGAGATGAAAATTCAACACTTAAGAGCAGTTAATTATAAAGCTGATATAAATTCTCCTTCCCCCCACTCTCTCTCCTCTTTTCACAACAAAAGCACAAAACGGTAATTCTCTATCTGATGAGGGACTGTGGGGAGACAGAATTCCTATCCTTGTCTAAATTTATGCACATTAAAACTAATCACAAACGCTTTGTTCAGGCTCTGCAAGTGATTGAGGTCTGTGTGTGCATATGAGTACTACCAGTTGTGTTTTTGCTTAGAGGTGTTCTTCTTTGTTCAGGGGAAAAGACAAATTTAACCACTTTAGATAACCCTTCCTTACCACCATTTTGAGTTCCAGCAAGGCACATAAGTGAGCTTTGCATAAGGTAAACTCTACTTGCCTTTCACCCTAAGGGGTAGAAGCACTAATGATGGATGGGCTTCAGATAATGACTAAGCTCTCAAATGTTCAGGCTGCTGGAAATGTCCTTAAAAACTGTTACTTGTGAGTTGATTTAGTTCTTTGGAACACAATCTGAAGATATTTTTGTATGACTTACATCTGAATCAGAAATATGGCAAGAGCAACATTTTTGTCTCCGTCTGACATTTCATCATCTAGCTGCAAATGGGGAAAAGAGAACAAAAATATGAAATATGCTTAGCAAACAAGGATAACCAACAGTTTAAATCTTCAGCAAAATTATTTTTATAGTATCAGTTTCACTTCTTGGTTAAGTGCTATGAATGCAATTGCCATTGCAGGAATTCCACTGTGGTTAGCTTGCATGGGAGTCACTGCTTGTAATTTGGATGTAGGATCTAGGTTATCTGTTGAAACTTGCCTTTAAAAGAAAAAGCTTTTGAGAAAAATTCCTTTTCCATCCATTGTGGCTCTCAATGCCTCCATGATGGCATGCAAAGACTCTGTAATGAAACCTCAAGCATTTCTCATTGTGTAAACTGCAGTCTGGACTTGACAATCATTTTATGTTGTCCCTGCTCATAGCAGCCATAATTAGAGGGATGTGGCTGAAACATTGTAGACTGGGGTAATTTTTGATTGAAAAGCAGCCTATAAGGTCTCTAGGGAATCACTAGCGAGATGCAGTGGGCAGTTATCATGCCTTAATGGTGAGCAGATGGGTACAGCTGCTTAACAGTAGATTTTTTTCTCAAGCCCTCTTGGGCTAAGCTTTCTGTCCTGTGTTTCCTAAGTAATGCAGTTAGAAGTATACATCTCAATCATTCAGCCATAGAGGCATACTGGCAGAAGTATGTGAACAGGGGAGAAATTATGGTACAAGCAGAAAATTAGATGTAAGCAGACAGACGTATTTTCTGTGTAAATGAGATCTGAAAAAAGACAGGGAAACAATACTTCCTGAAAACTGTATAAATAAGCCAAATACAATGGTTTCATTGTGGCAATAATCTCCCTTTAAATGTTGTGATTATTTGTTTTATTATTAAACAATAATATAGTGGGGTAGTTTCCTAGACAAGTTGGTTTTCACACCACAAGAATAATTCTAATTAATGCAAATTTGAGTTGCATTTACACATCAAAAGGAAAGTGTGCTCTTAAATGGTCATTGAGATTTATTTTTCCCAGGTACCTCTTTTGCATCAGTAGGCAGCGCTACATTTTCTGGAAGCATCTATCATTTCCTTACTTGGATGACGTAATAGTAATTCCAGACATTGAAAACACAGCTATGCTTTCATTCTTTAGAATATGGTCATGATGCAAGAAGACCTCTGATGCCTTTCATTAAGTATGATGTACTGAAGATAACCTTACTAACAAAAAATTCTAACAGTAGCCACTGCCGTCACTGCTGACACGGAGGCATATATGTATTATCTATTTAAATGTAAAGTTTTGTGACATAATCACTCTGTATTTGCAGCAAAAGTAGCTGCTCCTCCAAGAAATTCCTGTGTCAGTAACATCTTATTTTACTGCAGGTAGAGGTACAGATTTTCAGCCATTATGGGAAAGATTGTTTGGATAGATCTAGGGATATTTCTTTAAAATCTTGCTGAACTACACACATTCTGATTACAGTTAATGAGGTCTTCACAAAAGATTTAGTTTATTTAAAAACCCATCATGTAAATCAAGTAACAAATCCTCCAAATGTTCACTGAAGTACCGACTGGGGTCCTAATTTCTGCAGGCTCAGTTCCACCCTGCGTATCACACCGCACAAGTATGGAGGCCTTGCCTGAAAAGCCCTGGATGTGATGGAGTGGAACATATTGCAAATATCCTGCAGGTAATCTGAGGTGCAAAGCCTGAGGTGTTGCAACCTAAGGTTTATAGTTTAAGAAATTCTGCTCAGTCTATGTCCAGTAAACCACTGATCCCCAAAGACTCAGTTCTCAGCCCTTCAATTTTCCTTACAATGACAATATATCCAGCCTGATTGTTATGTTGTCATTTATTCATGGGTTTTGACCATATCTCTGTTTAATTAGTGATGTGTCATTAGGAAGTGCCTGAGGATATTGAGGTGGAGGATTATTTTAGAGATTAAAGGAAACCGAAGAGTGTTTTTCCCATCTGTATTGTATAGCATGCAGGAGCCCTGGAGTGTATGTGTTGGCAGTAGAAGTTAGAATACATAAGATGAGGGAAGTCTGTCCTCTTCCATTGCTTTGCATCAGCTAGGTACTGCAAAAGAAATTGACTCTACCCAGCTGGGAATGCTTGTGTGGTGGGGTCTGTGTGAATATGGTGTTGGCAAAACCACCACCGCTTCCTTTCCCTGCAGGTTCCAGCACAGACAGGGACAAGAGAAGTACACAGAAATGACGCTTCATGGCATATTATTCTTGGGGAATATCCCTGGTCAATACAAGTTATAGCCATTTCTCTGATACATTTTCCAAGTTGGGGAAAAATTTAACATACCAGTGAACTTGATAGTAGATATGTCTGTCACTAAGATCTGGTGGTACCAGATCTGCTTTACTATTAGCTCTAGTAAAATGAGCAGTCCAGTATCTTTCTGCATTTAGCAAGCAGTGAGGAGACTGAGCTGAAAAGATCAGCCAGATTCTCACAGGCACAGAGAGGCAGAGCCCAACCCTGTCTTAGTGCATGTGTACACAATGAGACAGTGTTTGCACAGGAAGATGGTCTGCTGTAAGAAATTGTTTCAATACCTGAGTGCTAGATGTGGCATTCAACATCTAAGTCAGCCTTCTGCGTGAATCCTGTGTTTCCTTTCTGAATTCGGTACAGCACTTCAATATATTTGTTGTCTTTCTTTTGTTTCTCTTTTCCTAAGTTTTTTTTTTTTTTTTTTTTTTTTAATTTTTGGTTTAAATGTGAAGGTGAGACCTGCGCTGAAGCTAAGTCTTTTTGCCAAATGTTACGTTGCACTGAATTTTTACAGCTGAACTATGAGGCATGAAAATGGAGATTTATGGAAGAAGCCTGGCAGACTGTTAATGAAAGCAGAGCTGGAAAGTAGTTACAGATTAGAAATACATCCCTATCGATATGTATTTCTGTAAAGCACCAGAACAGCTTTGCACTGCATGTTCCCTCCCACCTCCAGGAAGAGCCAAGGCTCGTCAATGTGAAAAAAGAATTCTCACTATTTTAAAAAGTGTTCAGACATGTCCTGCACCTTCTGTTAGGAAATTGTACAGTCAAGTGCTTACTAATACAGAATGAGTAACCTTCCATTGAGCTAACAGTGACACAAGCTTTGTGTCAAAGATTTCACTGTGTAAGCATGACCTATCATTGCCATGAATTCCTGCTGTGAACTTTTCCCTATCACTGACTTTACTTAATGATTTCTGACTGTATTTGAATAAGGCAGTTTCCCTTTCTGATATGAATGTTCCTTTTCAGAGTGCAATTATTCCACGCACTGACTGACCTATATAGAGCGGAGTGTGTACCAAGTGGATAATGCTTAAATAAAGAACCAAGAGAGTTACAGAAGAGGTCCTGTTGTCCTGTGACTGTCCTCTCTTAGCAAATGCACTCATATTCCAAAATGTTCCTTGGGTTAGAGGGCTGTAGTGGCTCATATGGTGTCAGATGTTCATTGAAGCATTGCAGTTTCCAAGTTTTGCTGTCTCATTTCTTCTTCCTAGTTGCAGCTTCGGATTTGTCCTGGTTTAAACTGAATCTAACATATTCTTCAAGCCTGCAGGTGTGTTATTGTGAGAAGAACTGACCCTTTTGCAGATTCAGGTACTACAATTCTTCACAAACTTTCTATTCCTAGCAGATGTACTTTTTGTCTATCCAGCCACTATCATCTCTGTATGAACCTACTGCTTTGTAGTGATAGAGGCATTCATTAAAAAAGAGGCTGAGGCTGCCACATTTCAGCACTGCAATATTTATCTTGTCATGCCTGATGCTATGGGGGAATGCAAACCCTTACCTGCAGTCTCAAAGCAGTGCACGTGGAGGGCTGAACTCCTTCAGATGAGATTCTGCTCAAGGGAGAGATGTAACTTTGGAGTACTCCCATGTGAACCGTGACCATAAAAGTGTGTCTTAAATCCCATGCATCACCAAGGCTTTTTCACCTTTGTCAGTGATCTCTGGCATCCATCCACCCATGAAGTCAGAACCTGACAACCTGGAGCAAGGTACTTAGCCTGCTCCTCCAACCTATTGCTTCAGGAATGCAGTATCATGTTCCAATCTGTAAATAAGGCAGGGAGGGAAAATCATGGGTCCCAAACGTGTTCTAGGGACAGTCCTCGTTTCATGTTGGACAGTCACTGGCTAAAATGCAGAAATGCTTTTTACCACCCAAGGAAAGTTCACATCTGCTGGGGAACAGAGAAAGTGTCTTCCTACATAAGAGAGTTGGCTTACTTTCTTGCCTAATGAATCTTTAATCTCTGTGCAGTAGCAGGGAGTCAGCTAGAGTGGGAACTACCCTTTCCTCCCAGAGTAGCTTGCAGTTTGTTGTAGTGAGACATTCATTTTTTAAATGAATTGCATATACTTAGCAGTGAGCAGTTTAACTGCTTCTTCTGTTAATACTTCAGCAATTAATTTCTCCTCCCCACCAAAAACTTCTGTCCTCCTAATGTTGATAGTGCAGTGTGAACTCAGTATGGACTCAAACACCATTCATGTGACAATTCTGCAATTATGGATTCACATTTTCAGTATCATTTTTTAAAACTTTTTTTTATGTAACAGTACCTCTGGAGCGATCCCATATCAGATGGCATGTTATTAAAAAATCTGGGATCAATAAAAAATAAAAGAATTAGAAAGAAACCACTGGTCTGTTTTTGTTGTTCATTTCCCCATTTACTTCCATAAAATCTTAACATTTTATAGCTCTTCTAGAGCTGCCCTGTGATTGCCAGTCTGAGTGACTGCAGTGTCAAGGAAATAAATGCTGTAGTGTAGAACGTACAGGAAGATTTCTGAGGGAATTGAAGGACCTTGGATACAGGTCAGGGGGACATCATATTTCAAGCTTTCTGAGAAAATATGAACTTGACACTTTTAAGATGTCATAATTGTTTCCTCTTTTCATTTGAAATAATTTTTGAGGGACGGAACAATTGTTTGTCATCATTGTTGGAAACTCCAGTTCTCCGTGTGATTTGCTGTTTGGATCTGCTGACACATTTAGGTGCCTTTTGCTGGTAAAATAATTAGGTTGGTTAACAATCTCACTCAGTACTGTTGTATTCTAACCAATTATAAAATGTCATGCTATCATTTAAAAACCATATCACTGTATCAAAGAGATTGCTTTAATAAATGGTTTTATCTTGCACCCCAAACTTTGTTTTCCACCAAAGTAAAATTGGAGGGAATATTTTTTGAGGAAAAAGGCAGATATTGCATGAGTATCAGCTGAGCATTCAGATTTTTAAGATGCCTCTGAGTGTTATGAATAGGAGTCTATGTATGCTTGTGGTTAAAATGAGTAATTACTTAGGAATAAACTGTTGCTGAAGAGCTGTTGGAAGAGTGCTGACATGCCCTGAACTTGGACAGACTCTTCACTTCCAAGGGCCTTTGAAACGGGTGGGTGCCTGAGAGTTCTGCGAAACCAAGTGTTCAGTGAGCTGCAATGGCACCGGGAGCCACTGTGGCCTTGTCATAAACCCAGGGAAATTATTAGGCCCTTAACCTCACCCCTAAGGGTGAATTTTACAGGAATAGGTTATAGCTATCAGAACATGACACATTTCTTTTCTGTGTCTCTCCTCCATTTCCTTTAAAGTGAATCTCTGGCTCCATCAGCATATATACTGTTTTGCAAAGACTTCATCCACTCCACCTTTGTGCAATTGTTTGCCTTTTCTTTTTTGTTTGTTTGTGGGTTTCTTATGCTATGCACACTGCTAATACTGGTATGGGAGTTGTATTGAGAATTTCAAGCCAGATTGAGTTAATTCTGTTGTGGAAAAAATCCCAAAGACCACAAATCCTCCATGACAAAAATTCAGCATGTCCGAAATTCTAAAAGTGGCAGTTTTACTGTCTTGCTGCTGTGTTTGAAATGGTAAAGTGTCTTCTGAAAACTTTTCCTTTCATAAACCTGTAAATATGAGAGTCTAAACTTAGTGCTCAACACACTTTGCAGACAGCATAAATGACACTGGGTGCACAAATGTAGCACCACATCATGCTCAGACACAGGTACATCTCACAGCTCCAGTCCTGTCCTGTCCGAGCACACTGACTTCATGGAAATGACTGGAAGTTCTGCTGTTGGTACCACACACTTTCTCTGATATCATGGAGGTCAAAAGTGTGGTGGCAGGACACACCAATCTTATGGCATGTACAAGTAATCCCATGGCTAAAGCTTGGAGTAACAGACTTTCTGCTGCTTAAGAACATGTTTTGAAGAACAAGTTTGTTAACAAAATGGTAATACTTTAACCAAGAAGGCTGTTAACTATGCATCCTTCCTGTACAGCAACAGCTTTTGGGAACTGTTCTGTACAGAGAAGGGTGCTGTATGAGACTCTGGTAGAAGCCAGCTGGATCGAGGTGATGTGCTGTGAAGGTGCCCAGGCTGAGCAGGGCTCAGGGACTTGGCGTGTACCTGGCCTCTGCCAGAGGCTCGTCTCTGACTGCTGAGTGACCCTGCGATACAGCTCTCCTTGTCAAGGATGCTGACGAAGGAGGAGGGAGGAAAGAGTAGGGGGAAAGACAGTGAGTAACCATATCCATTCAGAGAGCCATGTGCAGCCATGCCCTGCATGGAGACCCAGCCTAGGCTGCTAAATTCATCTCTGCCAAGGCCAGCTCACTGCTAATGAAGTAACTTGCAGGGTGCAGGCTTTAGGGACTGTTTGGGGTTATTTGATGGTCTGTGTGAAAGGTAACTGATCCATTTTCCTAGTGAACTTGGTCAGAGGTGTGAGGAAGGCTTCTCTTTCGTGGAGATTTCTCTCCCAGTTGGCTTTGTTAGCTTGCTTTCTGTCCCAGCTGTGCTGTGGGAAAGCATGTGTTCAAACTGTTAGCCTGTCGCTCTTCTGCCCATCCATTCATTCCTGAAGTCCATCTGTCTTAATCATGTGGGAGGCAGGAAGCACAGCCAGGACTGTTTTGCTGGCTGATGTTCAGCTCCCTACTGTGTTTCATCAATGAATGAAGCAAAATGATGGATTACTGATGTGTTGCACTGATACCTTGCCAGCAGATCAATTGCTCTCATGCCGTGTTGCCATTTGGTAGAGACTTAATTGCAAACTTTAACAAAGACTGGGCTGGGGAATGCAGCATCTGAAGTTACACAACAAGTGAGGACAGGTTCTGGTTTAGCAGATGATTTAGAATGATTAACACTGAATAGATGCAGGTCTCCATTTAACAATCTGAGAGCCAAACCTTCACCCCAGACCTGATTCTTACATTTGTATTTGAACACTTTAATTGTTGGGAAACTTTGGCTTTCAAAACCACATGGCTGGGACTGTTTCTCTCATTTCATCAGCTGTAATTTGGAAAATTCATGGAGGTTAGCCTGACAGTAATCACAGTCATGATTTTCTGCTCATATTGGGATGACATACAGATCACAAATATTTATGAGGTTTAAAGTTTCACATTTTCCTATAAAATGCTAAGTAACTCGTTTGTTGGGTAAGATCTCATGTGCATGCAAAAATAGCTTTTTCTGGCAGGTGTTACACCCTAACCATGAGTTATCAATAGAACTTCTTCCCCTGTAAGTGCTGAATGAGCTTTCTTTTCTTATTCTGCAAGGAGTGTTTTGTATAATTGTACAATCAAACCTGAAGTCCCATAGCTATTAAATTGCTTTTTGTTACATTGGTCTTTCTGAGAAAAAAAAACGTTTTCTAGTTACATAATTCGAACCATCAAAATGAGCATTCAGCGTAACAGATAAATGATTTGTTACTTTCAATGACAGCCTGGCCTCCTCAAGATACATCCTCAAAGATGACCCAGAAAAGGGCTTAAATGTTTAATGATTGTTTCTGTCCTTTTTCGATCAATCAATCACTGAGGCACATCTTACATTCAATAGTACATGAAAGACAAATGGACTGAAAAGTAATGCATCTGTACCAAAGAAAAGGATACAGTCTCACAGGTATCAGGTTGTCAGCAGCAATTCAGGGTCATTTTTGTGCTTACACACACTGTCAGCTGAGTTATTTATTTACGTATTTATTTACAGATTTGCAGGATTTCTGACATCCACATGCATCCATATTGTTTCCCCATTTTTTCAGGCTATGGGCCTAGGAGTTCAGGGGAAGGAACAACATAATTTTCAACCATGCTGAAGAAACTGTAACTTCATATGTCCCATATGAAAGAAAGTGTCCCTCACAGACAGAAATTTGGAAAGGGAGAGGTTAGTTGCTTTCAGTGTTTGGCAAGGCATATATACCCAAACCACTTTCTAACCTGTTCCCAAGACATCAAACAGTACTGAATACCTAGCTCCCCTTGTGTCTCTGTTCAGTAAGTGATATCTTCCTTTGTGAGGAGATGGTGTCTTTTCTAGTCTTCACATGATTCTTCTGACTCTCCTCTGTACTTTTTCCAATATTTCAAAGTCTTATAAAACACAGCCAACAGCACTGATGTGCTCTATAACGTTTTACAAATGGTCTATGGTAAGGTAAAATTTTGTAGCTCCTATTTTTAATCTAGCTCCTACTTAGGAGCTCCTGCTTTCTCTCTTAGCTCCTGCTTTCTCACTTTTTTTGTTAAAGGGTAGTAATAGCTAATTTGCCAATGTCTTTGGCCTTCAAACTGACATTTTATTGCTTTTTTGCCAGGATCCCTACATTCTTTTCATGAGTATCTTTCCAATATGCAGTCACTCATTCTAGGTATGTGGTCTACATCCTTTGTTCTTAAGAACTGTAAGGGATTTTACTTTCAGCTATATATAATATATTTTAATGAATCAGCTTAATTAGCATTCAAGATTACACTGAGGGACTGTCTCAAATAAAGGGATGGTTGAAGAGGCTCTAAAATAAATCAATATAATGAACACTAATTGCTTAAGGCAGATGGTATTCTCTCTAGAGTTCTAAAAGAACTCAGATATAAAATTGCTGAACTGCTAACTGTGATATTTAAATAAGCCTTACAACAAACGGTCTGGTACCAGAGGGTTGGGAGATGGCTAACACGTCACCAATGTTAAAATAATTTCAGGGGTAATCCGAGAAGCTACAGACTATATTGATGAAACTGATAAAAATAATACTAAAGAATGAAATTAATTAATACATTTACAACTGTGATATGATGGCAATAACACTTCTTTTGTACAAAAAATCATATCTCATAATTCTATCAGAACTCTTTGAAGAAATCATTGATGATATGGCTTGGTTGGCAAAAAATAAAAGATTTATTTGGATTTTTCAAAACACTTTTGGCATAGTTCCTCTCCAAAAGCTTTTAAGGAAACCATAGTTATTACGGAATGAAATGATCTTGTGGGCCTCTGATATATTAAAGTCAGAGATTAAAAGATAGAAATAAATTGTGAGTTTTCAGAGTGGAAGGTGCTTCTCAGTGTAGTCCATAAAAAGCTATGACGAATTCTGTGCTATTAAAAATAGTCAAGAATAATTTGGGAACAGCACGAACATGATAACGTGTGGTGACCCAGAGGGTTGCAGGAAAGTTCCTTAATCAGTGACTGCACTATAAAATGGTAAATGAAACTAAAAGCTGATGACTGGAATGTAATGCGTTGAGGGAAACAGTATTGAGAAGTTATATATAACAAAAAACCTTTGCATTAACTAATATAACTTAGAAAAAAATATTTTCAGGCCATTGGGGACAGTTCACTGAGAACTTCAGCTCAGTGTTCAATAGCAAGCAAAAGCAAACAAAAAAACCTACATAGGACATCTGTGTTCAGAAAACAAATAATCAACAGAACAGAAAAAGCCCTGCAGAAA